>NW_027223752.1:65957961-66623586 GCF_028538775.1 Myotis yumanensis
AACTACAGAAGTTCTCGCAGCCAAAGGCCATCTCAGCCTGTCCTCAGTTCCTTCTTACTATTGAAAGGAAACCAGAACAAATTCAAGGAGGTTTTCAATGATTATTGGATAAATGACCTTATAGTCACAATACCAGAAATGACTTGCTATTTGAGTTTCTTTTCTAGTGCTCACTGCATCCAAGCATAACTTTTATTATGTTATCCTCAAATGGATGATACAAATTTTTACTCAGTATGGTTTTGATTTTATTTTTTTTAAGTGCCCAAATAAATGGCTCTTAACAGAGGAAATCTGAGTTGTGATTATTCCATTGATCCACACATGTGGGTCCAATACCATGCTTACAAGCCCTCGCCACCCAGCTCTTTCATTTAGGCTGCTTTTTGTGGGTTTTAGTTATTTTTGACGTCGAAATGACCCTTTCACAGAATCGTTCCGGAGCACAGTGGAGGAAGGAGTGGGGAAATTGTGATGGCAAAATCTTTTCAAAGACTCAAACTTATATTTTCAGAGAATCCATATAAAACACATCACCAACGATTTGTTAAACACCAGTTTGTGCCAGCACGATGCTGGGACCTCGCCAGAAGCCTAGTGGTGTGTATATGAGCCACGTAAGCAAAAATCTTCCTGGCAATCTGGTGAGGATGAGTTCATCATGGAGACCATCTGAGAGCACTCCAGGATGATATATCATTAAGTACCGAAGTTTCTGCGGTGAATGTCAGGGTCAAAGCAATTTATACATGGAGTGGGGCAAAAGTAGGTTTGTAGTTGTTTGTATGGAAAATAATACAATCATTAATATGTAATAATATAAGAATAAACTGTTTCGAGTACTCACAGCTATACACCTACTTTTGCCCCACCCTGTAGTCCGAGAAAAATATCGACTTACTGCTGTTCACAAAAGTCTTTGTGAAGGAGGAGGGATTGTGTTTAGTCGTTGGAGTTCAGCCCGTGGGTGGGGGAGAGGCATTAATTTAAACAGCCAAACACTGGCATAGCTGGTACGTGTGTGTTGACAAACTAAGAAGAAAAAACATTTTTGTTGAAACAGTAGTTTTCAAACATTCAGTTGACCGTTGAGATGGCCCATCAGTGGCCACCTGCCATTCAGTTGAGTGGCGAACTTGCTTCTTCAGCGGCAACTTTTCCCCAATTCCCTGCTCCTCGCCAGGCGGTCTTCCCAGTGATTCAGTGCCTCCTCAGACATGTGGTTGAACTGCAGGTGCCATCACTAGTGATGTGGAATTGCACATTGCATATTTCTAGATCATCTAAACCGGGGACTCTCCCCTTATGTGTATGTCACAACCACAGGTTGCTGGGTCCCACCACAGAGTTTCCAATTCAGTACACCTGAGGCAAGTCCCAGGCGGTGCTGCTGACACTGGTCCAGGGACCCCACTTTGAGAACTGGTGACCTAATATATTCCCTCAGTTTACAAATGAGGAAACAGGTCTGGAGAGTTCTGAGCTCAAAGAGTGCATTAGCAGGCAATTTCCCATCACCCTTCACTACTCACCCACGGCCAAGTCCAGCTGAATTCCCAACCCCTGCAGGGGGAGTCTGACTTTGGTTAGATTTTAATTGTCTGAGAGTTGAGGTTCTCTAATCTCAGTGAAAGTTCTTACATATTTAGGAACAAATCTGCCCGAAAGGCAGGAGGATAAACTGGCTAACTTTGAGGCTTTTAAGGCTATGAAAATGTTACATTAATAAAAGATTTTTTCCAACAAATTAAATATTAATTTATGATGTCCCTAATTTTGCAACCTGTAGGTGGCAGTGCCTTCCTTCTCTATAGAAGGCCAGATGCCTGACCTGGTTCATTTCCTGAGGAGCTGGGAAAGCTGCAGTGCAGACAGTATTAGAGATTAGGCCTCTACCCCAGGCCGGGACAGCACCTCCCCGACAGTGGAATCAGGTAACAGGATTTAGCATTCTGAGAATTGCATTGTCCCTGATTGACAAGTGCGGTTTTTAACATTTTAAATGCTTTTGTTTTCTCATGTTCTTACTTAATTAGCTACATTCTTATTCTTTGCACAAGGTTCTAAAATTTAAGATCTGTGAAAAGCCAGGAACCAGAGACTATAGAGAATTCTAACTATTGAAATGCTGTGAATTTACTGTAAGAGAGAGATCCTTCAGTGGAGAGCTGTGGAGCCGCCAAAGCACTCTCTTATTGGTGAAAGTCGGGGGTGGAATGGGAGAAAAAGAAAAGTATGATTCTAGGAGCCACATTGCAGAAATGCCAAAGGGAGGTTCAAACAAGAAAGTGATTGTTCCTTAGCTACTGTCAATGATTAAACATGAATTCTCCATTTCCATCTGACCCAGCACTTGCAGATGACCTGTTAGTACATGATTTCCATTTCATCAGCAGTCATCGACATGAAGATATAAAATCCACTCTCTGTTCAACCTTAAGATGAAATCATATTGTAAGAGACCGAGGTGTGCGCTTGCCAATATTCCACACTACAGGCTGTGCTCTCTGCCTCCCAAGACCCCAAGGCCCGTTCACTTTCCCCTGAAAGCCACTGGACTGTCCCCCGGCTGCTGCCAGAGCAGAGAAACTCCCTTATCTGATGCCTGTTGACCATTCCTTCCTCTGTCTCCATGGAGAGAATCATCATTTCCTGGTGCTGTCTTCTCTTTCAAGTCATGCAGAGATCAATGAATTCCATCTCAGTTATTTTTCTTAGTTATTTCAACATATTGCAAATTGAAACTTGTCTCCAAGTTACCTACGAATTGTTTCAACTCTCCCTGGACATTCAAGCACGTAGGGTTAATTTCCACCTTATTTCTTCAGCCTCATCTCCCTCCATTTCCTACCTTCCTTCCTTGAATTTACTGCACCTTGCATTATTTCCAAAATGATTTTATGCCTGTGCTTTTGTACATTTTGTTTCTTCTGGAGAATTCCTATTCTTTTCTGAAAATTAACTGTCATTTTGGGGCAGCATTTCCAGATTTTCCCAAACAGCACCTTGCTCTTTCTTTAATAGCATATTAGGGCATGATTGACACATTTACTTTTCTGTTCATACTCCCAGCCAGCTCCCGGCCTCATTTTGTTCCACCATCCACTGCAATAGGTTGACATCACGATGGTAGCAACTGTCCTATCCTTCTTTATATTCCTAAGGCCTAGCGTAGAGCTGGGCAGATGGTTGATACTAAATACACATGTGTGGGATTTTAATCAATGAATCCAGTTCATGAAGCTTCTCTCTTTTGTTTACTCAGGAAACCCCCTCTGTCCTTACTTTCAACCTTTCCCCTATTCTCTATTATTTCATTGTGAACAACAAATAACTTGAGTATTACAAATGGCAGGATTGTATCAATGACAAGACAAAAATGTTGAAGTGAAAAGCTTGCATAATGATGACAAAGCTTTCACCATCACAACTAAAAAGCCAGCTGAATCAGTATCTCCAAATCCTTGAAAGTTGCCTGAATTCCCTTTAGAATGTTCATCGAAGTGATCATCTACCTAGATGAACGGACCTTCCTCAAGCACCAGAATTCAAACACATAAAAATAATTTCTTATTTACGACTGATGTGTGTTATATTCTAGTATTAGCTTTGAAACAATGTTTTATTCTACTTTCATTTCAATAGTATGCTATTTCGGATGCTTTGTGGGTTAGAGAGGGCATTGGGGCCAAATTTGTGGTCAGCACCAACACTACAAACACTGTTTTTAGATGGAAATAAGCTTTACATTTTAGCCACTGACCTATACATGAACTTTTTGAAAATGCCCTACATTCCAAGGGGAGAAATTTGGCTCTGCACACGTTTGGCATCAATTTGGAAGAATGGCCAATTCTCCCATTATGTCATATGGATAGGGCAGAACATGGGGCCAAAGATATGTCTACCTGAGAATGTGCTGGAAAATCTCTTATGAGCCCTAGGAACACATAGCTTTGATAATCCCCAGTGACGTGTCCTTGTGTTTCCTGTGATAATAGGGATGAAATGGGAGGAGCTGGGGTAAGCAGGAGGCGCTTTTTTAGGAAAGGACTGTCCAGCCCCCGGCCAAGGATGCTGGAAAGGTGTCATACTATGTGTGGGTCTTAGTGTCTAACTTAGAGAATCAGTGATGATGACTGACAGAGCCTGACATGCCCTCTCACTGCAGCTACTGCATCTAGAGGCACGGAAATGAGTGATGTAAAAGTAAAGCAAATCTTTAAAGAAGAAGCCCATTGCTCAGGTAGTTAGCATGCAAGCAGAGACTCTGCTCCTTGGTAATCAAGAGATTAATTTCTCTTAAGCATTCCAGATGGAGACTCTAAGGAAGCGGTGAGGCAGCCTGCAGGATTTGGTCCGGCTGAAGGTGAGCATTCTGACTAGAGACAGGGGGAGGCAGGAGATCTCAACAGTAACACAAGGAGAGACCCAGGGCCCATGGACATACCTTCTAGTATGATCCGTTTGGAGTAGGAATTTAAATACTAAACAAGCCCTACAAGAGCTCAAGTGCAGAGGTTTCATCCTCAGCCGCCGCAGCAGGTGGTGTGCCTGATGGTGCACGAGAAGGCCCCTTACAGAGCTTCACAGTGGCAGGAAGGGCTTTCCAGATAGCACTCAGGTTAGGAATTATTTTCTTTTCATCCCGAAGTTACGATAATGTATAACACCTTCCCACCATAGCAAGGAGGGAGGGAAGGCATTTTATAGCAATTATTTTGCAGAAACATTTTTATGTTGGAGAATAAAAATAAACCTGGAGAATTTCAGCTTTGCATATCTGTGAAATAGCAAATAGTAACCAAAACACCTAGAGCGAGAGAAACACATTAAAAACAAACAAGCAAGCAAACAAACCAACCCTACATTCTCTGAGGGCTGACCGCTAAACCTTGGTAACTGCACTCACAAATATTTGATGTTTACATACCTACTTATAAATATGTCCACATTTTAAATTAAATATGACATATATACAAAGGCATCTCTATAATTTATATGTAAACTTAAAAGAATAATAATGACACGAATGCAATGAGTCCACCAATGAGCTTAAGAAATACATCTGATTCCCCCGTATGTTCATCCTGCTCTGACCCCTCAGCCTGCCTTCAAGAGCCAACTATTACCTTGAATTTTGTGTTTATTATTCTCTTGCTTTTTAAAATAGCTTTGATCACACATATCCCCAAACAGTTTTAGTTTTGAACTTCATACAAGCAGAAGATCCTGGAGCTTTTCCTCTCGAGTTTTTGTGCTTTGAGAATTACCATGTGGTATTTCTTTATAAGAATCCACCATCGTTTACCCACCCTCTTGTCCATGGACATTCAGGCTCCTTCCAGGTATTACAATCCCCCAAACGCTGGTAGGAAGACTCCTGTTTCCTGGACCACATGTGCGAGTGTCTCCTGAGATCCCAATAGTTGTGCAGCAGGAAGTGTAGCTCTTCTGTTTGACAAATTGCTTTCCTACCCGAGTGGTTTACACTCTGCCAGCAGTAACATAGGAGTTCTGGCTGCCCGACATTTTCTTTAACACTTGTTATTACCAGACTTCTACATTTTTGTCCATCTGGTGGGAGCAAAAAGTTGTAGTTTTAATTTACCTTTTCCCTTTTGATGAGGTTGAAGATATTTCTTCATGTTTATGACCATAAATATTTCTTCTTCCATGAAATGCTCAATTTTTATGTGAGTGTATGTTAATTTTACAGGTTATTGAAATATTCAGTATATTAATTATTTGTCAATTATAATGTGTGTCAAATGTCTTCTACTAGCTGCAAATTAAATTTTAATTTCTTTATGAAACTATATTTATATTTTCACTATTTATCATATGCATACACATAAGTAGCTCTATTTGCATGGAAAAAGTAAATTCCCGTTGCAGTATAACAAAGCTATTTTATATCCTAGTGTCTGGCTTGTAGAAACAGCATTTTATACAGGTAGGCACAATAGACACGGAACAACTAAGGCTTTTTCTGCATCACACACATCCTACCTAAAGGCAGCACTTAACTGTTCTGGAAGAGGTTGGTTGTTCTGAAAGAGGAAAAACTCAAGCAGGCCACTGACCATTCTCATTTTGCTGGTAAGTAGCAGTTCTCTCTCCATTCTTAACTCTCCCTTTTGTCTCTCCTGCAAACATTCTTACATCCCTCCTCCCACCCCTCAAGACAGAGGAAATACAAGATAGAGACCTAATAGGTACAAGGTGGAAACAAATGATAATGATTAATACTTTCATATCTACCTTCGCTACACTTGCTTAATAGCCTGTAATTTTCCCTGATATAATTTACCACATTAGGTACATCACTTATGATACTATTTCAATGTATAAATGGTTTTATGTATGTTTCCCCCACTGCACCCCAGACTATGAGTCTCCAGGAGTGCAGGGCTTTGTCTTTCATTTGTCACAATGCCCTCAGCACCCAGCACTGTGTCTAGCTCTCAGTGGTTCTCAAATTAACAGCAAACAAACAAACAAAACACTTGTTACATAAATGAAATGGCATGTCTATATTACTCGTCCTTCTTTCTGTTTTCCAGGTTTGTTATCTCATTTTGCTGTTTGAGAGGACGATACTTCTTTATCTCCATTATTGCAGATGACCAGCTCCACTTTTTCCATTTAAAGAAAGATTACTCATCTCTGTGGATGAAGTATATATGCTTTGATTTTTCTGTCCTGTTCAACTGTTCTAAAAAAAATCAACAGTTTAGACAATGGCATTGATAGCATCCTGATTGAATACTTGTGTGCATAAAGCTGGGAGGGATGGGGATTATGGTAGACTAAATCTATCAATATGGGATCAATAGACACAAGTGTAAAACTCTTCCATTCAGTATAAAAGAGAAACAACTGTGCAAATCATAGAGAAAAATTTGTGCTTCAATGGCAAACTGCATTTTTTTCAATTTTGAAAAAGGTATTTTTATTGATTTCATAGAGGAAGGGAGAGGGAGAGATAGAAACGTCAATGAGAGAGAGAATCATTAATGGGCTGCCTCCTATACACCTCATACTGGGGATCTAGTGCGCAACCTGGGCATGTGCCCTGACCAGAAATTGACCTCAGAGGTTTACGCTCAACCACTGAGTCATGCTGGCTGGGGAGACTGTGTATTATTTAGGGCACATCCTTCTGGATTCTTGGATTCTGAATCTATGGAGATTCTGTATCTTTCATTGCCTTTGAGATATTTTATAATAATACTAGAGGCCTGGTACCCAAAATTCATGCACGGGGTGGCGGGGGGTCCCCTCAGCCTGGCCTGCACTCTCTCCAATCCGGGACCCCTTGGGGGATGTCCGACTGCCTCTTGCAATCCGGGACCGCTGACTCCTAACCACTCGCCTGCCTGCCTGCCTGACCGCCTCTAACCCCTCTGCCTGCCTGCTTGATCACCCCTAACTGCTCCCCTACTGACCTGATCACCTCTAAGTGCTCCCCTGCTGGCCTGATCACCCCTGCACCCAGGGTCCAGGCTTCCCTCCCTCTGGCCAGCTGCAGGCACCCAGGACCTGGGCCGGCTTCACCTGGGCTAGCCGCAGCCGCAGGGGACCGTGGGTGGGTGGCTTTGCCTGGGCCACAGCTGCAGGTGCTCGGGACCACGGAGACCTTGGGGTGGGTGGCTTGTCCCTCTCCTGGGCCGCAGCCTGGCTGGTCCCCATTCCTCTCTCGCAAGCTCATTTGTGCCTGACTGGTCTCCATTCCTCTCTCCCCAGTGTTGAGTGTCTGAGCTGTTAAGGCGTGATGGCATGATGACCATTTGCATATTATTATATAGGTTATAGCTATAGACAACCTATAGCAATACAGAATAATTCCTGTCTATAGAATCAAAAATAAGTTTTGTCTGGTGAAAGTTCAATTGACACTGAGGATTTGCCAGTTTTGCATAAAATAGATTTACAAATTCACTTCAATATTTCTAATCTATACATGTATCTGTTTTTAGAATTTTCCTTTGACTGGGTAGTAACATCTGCTTGGTTCCCTCATTAAATAATTAGTTTTAAAAATCTTTAATGTGGCCGAAACCGGTTTGGCTCAATGGGTAGAGCGTCGGCCTGTGGACTGAGGGGTCCCGGGTTCGATTCTGGTCAAGGGCATGTGCCTGGGTTGTGGGCACATCCCCAGTGGGAGATGTGCAGGAGGTGGCTGATCAATGTTTCTCTCTCATCGATGTTTCTGGCTCTCTGTCTCTCTCCCTTCCTCTCTGTGAAAAGTCAATAAAATATATTTTAAAAAAAATCTGTAATGTGTGCTCATTTTATATTTATATGACAATTATAATTTCACCATATTTTATCTTTTTAAAAATATTTTTTTATTGATTTTCAGCGATGAAGGGAGAGGGAGAAAGAGATAGAAACATCAATGATGAGAGAGAATCATTGATTGCATGCCTCTGCATACCCATTACCATGGATTGAGCCCACAACCTGGGCATGTGCCCTGACTGGGAATGGAACCATGACCCCTTGGCTCATAGGTGATGCTCAACCATTAAGCAACACCTGCTTGGCCCACCTTATTTTAAAAGTAATATTTTAACAAAATAAAGAATGGGAAAATTTTGTGTAGATTATACTGTATGTGAAAAAGTTTTGAAGTCTTAGTTGACAATTAATTCAATATGTCACCAGTGTAGTATGGTTGTTGCTTTGTTTATTTGGATCTTAAGTACTTAATTCAGAATCACTATTCCAAGCCACTGGTCAACTTTTTTATTTTTAACCTAATAACTGATTGATACTTGTTGCTATAAATCATGATTTAAAATCTTGTATAGCAAGCTCTTACGGTTATCTTCTTTAAAAGATAACTTCAATATTCTTGCTAACTTATTCTTCTAGGTGAATTACACTGCGAGTTTGTCAAAGTCTATAATATGTTCATTTGGGATCTTAGTTTTGCATAAAATCTCTCTCTATATATAAAAGCCTAAGCAACTGTTGCAACCGAACAGACTGCATGGGG
Source organism: Myotis yumanensis (assembly GCF_028538775.1). Taxonomy (NCBI): domain Eukaryota; kingdom Metazoa; phylum Chordata; class Mammalia; order Chiroptera; family Vespertilionidae; genus Myotis; species Myotis yumanensis. The sequence goes on from NW_027223752.1 coordinate 65,966,969, forward strand.
CGACCAGGCTGGCAGGGGGGTTAGTGAGGAACGACCAAATGACTGAACAAGCAGGCTGTGTGGGGCAACCCTGTCTGCAGGGAGGTTAGTGAGGGATGACCAAACGACTGAACGGCAGGCTGTGTGGAGTGACCAGGCCGGTGGGGGTCGGGGGGAGGGGGCATGATGGGCAACAAGGCCAGCAGGGGGGGCAGTTGGGGGCAATCAGGCTGGTGGGGGGGTGGGGGGGGCAGTTAAGGGCGACCAGGCAGGCAGGCAGGTGAGCGATTAGGAGCCAGTGGTCCAGGATTGCAAGAGGGATGTCTGACTGCCCCGTGGGATTGGGCCTAAACTGGCAGTCAAACATCCCCTGTGGGGTCCCGGATTGGAGAGGGTGCAGGCTGGGCTGAGGGGACCCGCCCCGCTGTGCACGAATTTCATGCACTGGGCCTCTAGTTTATAAATATTTGCATAGGAATTATTGTCATTAATACTGTACTTGGTCTTTCCAATAAGAAGCAATATTTATCTCTCCAATTGTTCTTCTCATCCTTTATTTCTCCCATTAGGAGTTTTAAATGCTATTTGAATAATTGAATCATTTATGTCTTGAAGTAAATAAATATGCATTTAGTGGTTTCAATTATAATAGAATCTTTTATTGTGTCTCTGTTATGGGTCTAAAAATACAATTGATTGTTATGTTTATTTGTTCTAAAACTTATTATCAATCTTTTGGGAATATTTATTGTTTTTCTCTCAAATAGATACCACTAGCATTTCTAGTGCCATGTTTCTTAAAAATTGTTTTTTAAAAAACTAGACACCATTGTTTTGAAAATAATCTCCATTCATCCTGGAGAAAACAAAGATAAAAACATTTTTAGGTTCTCCTTTTTCTTTCTAAAAAATACCTTGTGTAATGTTTGTTTTACTTTTACCTTGAGTAAAGTTTGTTATTTTAGGGCAAGACAGTTAGAAACACCAACAGAGATTATAAGTCATTCTAGTCCATATTTGACCAAAAGTAATTTAGCATATGCCATGGGTTCATTAAGTGTGTGTAGTCCAGAGCTCAGGAGTATGTCTACTCAAAGATATTTTTAGGATATCCCACATGTGAGCAGCATGCAAAGGAGAACAAAAGTTTGAAGTGAAGATTAACATATAAACCAGAGCCCTGGTCGGTGGTCCCCAGTGGTTAGAACATCAGCCCGAGAACCAAAAGGTCATGGATTTGATTCCTGATCAAGAGCATGTACCTGGTTTGCAGGTTGGATCCCTGGGCCCTGGTCAGGGCACATGCAAGAGGCACCAATCGATGTGTCTCTTTCACATCGATGCTTCTCTATAAAGATCAATGGAAACAAAATATCCTTGGGTAAGGATTACAAAAACAAACAAATAAAAAAACAACAAAACAAAACAAAAAAAGAAAAAGAAAGTAAAAGATAAACCAGAGTAATTTTTCTTAAATGTTAAATATTTTTTTCTATTTATTCCCAAATTTTGCTTTCTTCACCTTTGATAGTTACCATCTGCCTTTAATTATCACTTTACTCAATTTCCTTTGAAAGTCCTGAGTCTTTTCTAAATTTCAGTTGTTTAATCTTAAGAAATTAACAAGCCCTTTCCAACCTCTGTTTCTTTATTTGTAAAATGGGATTGAAAAAGTGTTTTGCATGTCTCCCTGGGTGTTGGTTTTTGAACCAGATAAAATGGTGAGGCCACCTTCTCCTTTGTAAAAGTGGTTGGCCGTTCACGTTCTTTTCCACTAAATTCAGTAAGAATGTGTTCAATCTATTTCATGGCTGCCATGGTTCCATGTAATTAGAAAGGGATGTGAACACAAATGAAATACAAAATAAGGTCCCGGCCTCCCAGGGAAATGCCTCTAAAACATTAATTGCGCACAAATCTCCCAGGGTCTTGTTAAATGGCAGATTCTGATTCAGTTTGTCTGGGTGGAGCCTGAGATTTTGCATTTCTTTTCTTTCTTTCTTTTTCTTTTCTTTTTTTTTAAAATTTTAATTTAGCAGGATAGCTCTTATTTACTAAAACTTTTCTTTGTCTGGAGTTGCTATCCATTAGGTATCCAGGTCTTAGAGGAGGAAAAACACTCAGACCTCTATTGATTAGATTACCCACGGAAATGCAGACTTTGCCTCACCAGCAGAACACTTGGAATCAAGAGGATTCAAGTCCTCTCCCAACCAGAGGCATCACGTACATGTGGCTATTCTGGGTTTGGTCAGGGAAACAGAACTGCCACAAGCATGAGGGTAATTTGGGGTGCAGGTGAGGAATTGGGGCATGCCTGGATGTGGAGGAGCTGGGAGAGTGAAGGCTGGAACTGCAGTGGGTGGGTCAGAGCACCGGAGCAGAAACAGGACGTGAATCTTGGGCAAAAGTGCACACGCTTTTCCAAGAAAGAGATTTTGCATTTCTGACAACTCCCTAAGGATGCTGATACTGCAGGTGACAAGATCCCTACGATACAAGTCATACCCATTGCAAGCAGGGATCAGGAAAAACCAGATATCATGCCATTCTCAAACAGAAGGCAAGTTGGAAAGGTCAGTGTGGGCCCGAGATGGGGAGAAGGTTTCGTGGCCAGGAAAGATGGGATGGGATTCAACTTGAGATTTCTTCTACTTCGGAAGGAGACAAAGCAAGCTTAGGCATGCCATGGTCTCACTAGGGGAAAAAAGTGAAGTGTGTTTTGTAAGATACTGTGAATTTGTCTATTTCAAGATGCTGGTAATGGCTTTCGAAAAAAATGTATGAATGTGCCTAACCAAGAAACTGGTGTGAGTGAAGTTGCCGTTGGAGCTCAATATTACATATGCACATGGCAGTTAAGGTGGCTCATGCATCCATATAACATTTATGTGCACATGCCCTCTTACATGGGATCTTTCTAACAATCAGAATAGTTTCTGTGCTATTTGGTAGACAAGTCACACGTTTTATGTTTGTAATATTATTAATGGCAGCATTTAGGCTTCACAGAGCACCAATTAAGCTCCCAAGACAGTCAGAAGCAATTCCTTTTGACATGCTGATCAGCTTGCTCCGAATGAGCATGTTCCTGGCTTCTCATCCCCAGGGTTGGTCTGCAGCAAAATCAGGTAAATTATCTTCAGGGCCCACTGACTCTGTTGGCGCCCTGTCTCTTAGGGACCCAGGGTTGTATGCTTCTCCCTGAGGGTCCTCATCACCCTCACTTAGTTTTCATGCTCACACCCCTTCTTGCTATCAGATTAGTTCCATTCCATGTCTACCCCTCAGACTAAAGCTATTTCAATAAACTCATCTCCTTCATAGCTCGCCTCATCCCTGAACCCCCAACCCCAACCAGAGGGCTCTACTTACTGATCCCTGAACATACCTCCTGCTTTCTGCTCTCTGCTTTAGCTTAACACTGGATTGTCCCTTCTCTTCTTTTCTTCCTAGCTAAGCAGGTCTTACCCATCTTGAGCCCAGCTCAAATTCTGCCTCCTTTGTAAAGCCTCCCAAGACTCATACTCCCCCAGTATGAATCCCTCAATAGGCTATTGTTTACACTATCCATGGACAATTAATCATTTACTGCCTCGTTACTGTTTTTCTCTTGCTATCTTTCATTGCCATTTGGGACTTATATTCAGTTCTTTAAAAGCTCTTTGAAGTTAGGTTTTGGATCTTATATGTTTTTGTATATTATACAGAGGAATCTCACATAAGGAAATATTTGTAAGAAGCTGCTTTGAGACCATCCGGTGTGGCTCAGTGGTTGAGCATTGACCTATGAGCCTGGAGGTCACAGTTCGATTCCCAGTTATTGGCTTGATCCCTGGTGTGGGGCGTATAGGAGGCAGCCGATCAATGATTCTCTCTCATCGTTGATGTTTCTATCTGGTGAATATAGAAGGTCATTCAATTAAAATGGTAACTGGGGCTTCCATTGACTTAACTGAAGAGAAGAAGCTTGGATCAGATGAATAGAAGTCTTTCTGAGTCCATCCCAATCTTCCGCAAAGATGACCCCTCCCGGGAGCCTGCCCCTTCTGTGAAGCTGGCCCTGTTGCCAATGCCCCCAGTTGCAGTTCAGCTTTCAAGCTGCCAGATAAGAAGGGATGGAGGAAAGGGTAATTCTTAGGGCTTCTTGGCTGGCCTTGCTCCACCTCTGTTCTCCTCCTGGGTAGGGTGTGGTATCTCTGAAGGAGGCTTGCATGGGAAAGCCAAGAAATAAAGTGTAGCTGAGGGCACAGGCAAAAGCCCTGAGGGGTGCAGGAAGAGGTGCCCCTCTTGTGGGAAGTCAATGTCTGTGATGCATCCAGCAACCAGGTGCACCCCTCCTTCATCTTCAGGACCCTCCGGCCTGTGAGAAAACATGATTTCTGGCTCTGTCTCCCACTCTTGTCCTGGGATCGTGGAATCCTGGTCTGAGTGGCAGCTCTGGTCAGCTGGGGCTGGTTCTCTATCCCCCTGAGAGAGTGAGCACAGCCACTCTGTGTGAGTGAGGCAGGGCAGTACCCTCTCAGCCCCCACCCGCACCCTGGGCTCCCTTCTAGGCAGCAAGTAAAGATACTAGCATTGAGCCTCCAGCACTAGCCTCAGGCTACTCTTTCTCCCTTCCCTCCACCCCCAAACCCTTCTGTCACTAAGCAAGGCAGGGCTTTAAGTAGCTGCTTCTGATCATTGATGTCTGACATGCTTTCAGCTCTGGGGAACCATAGCTGCCACCAGGAAAATGAGTGGGGAGAAGCCAGCCTTCCTCTCTGCTTCATTTTGTGCTGGCAGCCACGGGACCAGCAGTGGCCATCTTGCCCTGATGAGGTCAGAGCTGGGATTTCATACAAAGCCACACCCTGGCTACTCAACCCACAGACTTAGCTGTTCTTTACTCTGCCCACGCCCTCAACTGAGCATCAAAGGCTATTCCTAGAAAGATAAACGCTTGCAAATGCACCTCTTAATTCCAGATGGAGGGAGGGTGTGAGGGACTGGACTCAAGGGACTGAGTTGAGGTGCTTCTAGAAGCAAGGAGCAGCTATCAGGTTTGGTCACCAGTTCCCTGAACCCTCTCCTGGTCAGGAGGGTGGGTTTGGGAGGATAGGGGACTTTGCAAGAGGAGCTATAGGACAGAAATAGAAAAGAGAGTCTATGTTTTTGGTGGCGCTTATATTCCTATGGACACAGAATTAATTCACTGGTTGATTGATTGACTATTTCTTTACTGAGGGTGCACACACACTTTCCTGAACCAAACCAGCATGCACTGGACCTTCATCTGTGTGGAGGCTCCACTTTAGGATCTCACAACTCACATGTCCCCCTCCTTTATGGTGTTTGATCTTTAATGCAAGAAATAATGATGAAGTGAGTATCCAACCTGAGGATGCTTATTCAGAGCTTGCTTGAGATGCCCTGAGAGATGCTGAGAAATATTCCCTGCCCACCTCCTCCTCCCCCTTTCAGAAAACTGAAATCTAGTCCACCACTAATCGCAGAACCAAAAATTGCATGTTCAGGTCTTTTGAGGGTTAAGATAGCTTGTCTCTTTTAGCCTTTAGTTAAAAGGCAATGTCTTATAGACAAGGCAGAAAAAAAAAGTATCCAGAATTATTTGCATATTTTGAAAATAATGTAATTCTCCATTAGTAATTCCATAAACCAAAATAATTCCTAGTTTAGTGTAATACGTAAATATAAAAGAAAAAAAAGAAATACTTAAAATACAAGAAGAATATAGATAAATATTTACTGATTCCAGGCCAGAAAAGCCTCTCTAAAGCAATGAAAGAAAATATAAAGGGAAAAAGTAGACTTGACTGAACAATAATTTAAGAATTCAGTTTGTCAGAATAGATTATAAACACTGGTATGTGTCAAACTAGGGGAACTTGCAATGAATATGGCAAAGGACTGATATAAACGTACAAAGAGCTTTTGCAAATCAATATGAAAAACTCTAAGACTTTTATTGAAAAATTGGTTAAAAAATGAAGATAATTCACATATGAATAAACATTCAATTTCACTAATAATCAAAGGAATGCAAAATTAAATGGCAAGGCAATACTATTCCCATTTAAGAAATTGACATTGAAAACCAGCCAAATGGAAGTCAAGTGGTAGTGAGGTCTCTGACTTGATGTCCCCTTCCTCCCAACAGAGCCTCCTGACTGGTCCTCTCTCCACCCCATCAGGGGCTGAACTTGTCCTTTAGCATTTCTGCGCCTTCCATTCCCTTGCATGGTCTTGCTTTTGGTGTTTATCTGTGTGTCCAGGGTGGTGCTGAGGAGGGAACAGGGCATGGATGGGAAGGAAGTCTGGAATAGCTATGTCATATTTTTAGAGCTGTTCCTTTACTCAGAAGAATATCACACCTACTGCAGGCCAAATAACCTTCTGGCTCCCACTGCCAAATGTAATAGACACTTGCAGTAGAGAATGCCTGTACTGAAAAGCCATTAAATCTAGCCTTAATAAATGGATAAGGATTACTCCTTGGGCCCATAATCAGCCCATTAGCCCATGTCTAGCTTTGCTTGACTCTTTGCCTGGCTGGGCTTCTGCATTTGGTAACGTGAATGTTGTCCTCATCATGACTCTAGAATTTTTTCAGATGAGCTTTGTGTTCTGTCACTTTGCTTTGCTTTCCACCCCCAGGGGTGAATTCCCACTTTCTCTGCTCCTTGCCTGTATTCCTTGCTTACTGAAAAAGAACCTGAGACCACACTGGCTTTGCCCACTACAATGTATGTGCTGTAAAATATCCATTTCCACCCTGGCCGGTTTGGCTCAGTGGATATAGCATTGGCCTGTGGACTGAAAGGTCCAGGGTTCGACTCTGGTCAAGGGCATGGACCTCAGTTGACTGCAGGCTCGATCCCCGGCCCTGGGTGGGGCATGTGCAGGAGGATTTGTCTCGCTCACATTGATGTTTCTCTCTCTCTGCCTCTACCACTCCCTTCCACTCTTGCTAAAACTCAATGAAAAAATATCCTCAGGGGAGGATTAAAAATATATATCCATTTTCTATTGATTTTCTTGAGCACTTCCCATAATGGCTAGTACAAAACTCTAATAATAATAGTAATAGCAAATATGTCAAGCTATTCTAAAAGTGCTTAACAATTATTAAGTTACTGAATACTTTTAGTAACTGTCAGATAAGTAGGTATGATTATCTTTTCCATTTTACAGATGAGGAAACTGAGGCACAAGGAGCTTATGGAACTTTCCCAGGACCATCCAAGAGGTCAGTGGTGGCACCAGAATTTGACACTGGGTGATCTCGAGTCTTTCTTGATCACTCTTCTGAATCACATCTTTATATTCCCATCCCTACTCTCTTGGTAGAAAATTTTGGTTCTTACATCACTGAGATTAGGGAACTCACCCAAGATTATACAGCTACATGTGAGAGCAGGAGCTCCCAGCCATTTCTCCTTTTAATCAAGTTTACACACTTTCTTCCTTCAAACCATATTTTTTTGGTCCTTAAAACCGTTCCCCCACCCCCTTATTTCAGTCTCAGATGATGGTTACCTATCCCACTAGGCAGGCCCGCCCATGTCCTTGCCCTCAACTCTTTCTGTGCTCATTGCCAGGATCTCCCTGCCCTGTGGATATTTCCTCCCAAAGCCTTCAAATATGCACTGATCTCCCTCATCCTGAAAGAGACCTGAGCCTTCACGTATAGCAAGCCCAGAGGGCCTTACCTGCTTCTTTCTACTTCTCTAAGTTGTATCTGTTCTTCGGTTGCTCACGGGACCCCCGCTAGGTGCCCTCTCTGAGTTCCATGGCTTGCCTTGCATCTTGTGACTCCAGGCTCCTGGAGTGCCGGGGCCAAATCCCTTCCTGTTGGCATTCAGGAATTACTGCCCCAGCATGCAGATGGACTTATTTCTGCTTCATCTTCTAGAGAAGATTATGCCTCTGCAGAAACAGCCCATTCATCTCTCCATTGATTAATTAGCTAATTAATGGTTCATTAAAGCTCTTTATTGAGTGCCTACTGTGTGTGTCAGGCAATGTGCTAAGAATTAAGAATGCAAAACAAATATTGTAGCCTGTGAAATTGAGACTCCCACAGATAAAAAGTAGGAAACCACTAATAATACAATAACCTACTTTTTTGTAATATGCTCATGTAATAGGCACTGTGCAAAGACCCATTTTTATATTACTTAAACTTCATGTAAAGGAGGCATTATTCACAATTTAAAGATGAGACAACTGAAGCATAGAGAGAGATTAGGGAACTCATCCAAGATTATACAGCTACATGTGAGAACAGGAGCTCCCAACCATTTCTCCTTTTAATTTTGCTATGCTTCCTACCGCAGGCACATCTAGAAGATGACAGGGGAACCCAGAGGCCAGACAAACCAAATCTCTGGGAGGTGGGGCCCCTCTGCAAAGGCTTCTCAATAGAGCTGAGACTCGATCTGTGTCTCAATGGAGGAATAAACATTTGCCCAGTGGACTGGAGGGTGAGCAGAGGAAGAAAGGTATCCCTGGCAGAAACCCCAGGACATGGGATGGTGAAAAAAATACATCATGAGATTAAGGAACTGCAAAAGCACTTCTAAGCCTGAAATGTAGGCCAGGGGAGAAGAGGCTGGCGATGTGGCTTGAAATTCGTAGACAGTGGCTATGCCATAACGAGCCTGGTGTGATTAGTGAGAAAGTTTGAATTGTACATTTTATGATCCCTACAGTGCCTAGCAAAGTGATACCACCAACAGCTTGTCTCAATATTTTTTCTTGAACTAAAATTACTTCGTGAGCATATGGAATATGAGTCAGGAGGTTCTTGAACCAGTGCCTATAACACTCTCATGAGCTCACCGTTTTAGCAGTCAGAGTGTTTTAGCACCTTTCTCAACCTATTATTACATCGTTTCTGTGCCTTCATCTTTTCAGAGAACAGTTTTGCCGTCTCTTGGCTAGTTTGAGCCTTTTCCTCCTTGCATAGAGGGAAGGTGGGGTAATCCAAGTCATTGCTTGTTCCATTTGGAAAAAATGCCAGGAACACTACTTTCTGGAATAATTGTTTTACTCTTGATATTTTGTTTATCCAAATAGCTATCATGCTGGGTGGGATGAAACAGGGGCAGTGTTTCAGCACCCACCCAGCTCCATCCACCACTGAACAGTGGATCTCCCAGCTTTGGCAGGTATAGCTCAGGCTACAGAACCCTCCAGGCTGAGGACAAAAATAAGGGTTCCCTGATCCAGAGATCATTGCTCATTCCTCCATGGAAGCAATCCCATCTCGGTCCTCAGCATGCACACCTTTCTTCACCTTGAATTGGTCATCGGCATAAATATGACCCAACGCTTTTCAAAGTGTATTCCACATGAAGTTCCACAGGAGATCCATCAAATCAAGTTTCCACGGTCAGATAACAGGATCAGGTTCAAACTTCTCAGAGTCGTTAACATGCTAAGATGTTGCCTCAGTCTCTAAGAAGAACGACATTTTAAAAACCCCTTTGCTGACAAAAGACCGTTTCTACTGGGCCAAAATTGGAGTACTGTTACATGCACATGGTTTTGGGAGATGTTGCTGAATGCTTTATTGGCACACAGTAACATGGTATTCATTTGCTTAGCATGCATGAGAATGAACACTGCTATGGATTTTCTGGATAACTGAAAATTCACTCTCTTCTGAGTATCAACTGGGCAATAATGTTTGCGAACATATTGCACAGGGGGAGAGATAGCATTTTGAGATATTCACTATGCTTTTTCCTCTCTGTTTCTCTTTTTTCTCCCCCATCCAAGCAGGGTAAGCTTTTTGTGGTTCACTGTCTCAGAGAAGGAATAGGACAGGGTGGGAATATGACAGAGAAGAAATATGATGGGTACAGAAGGAGGCTGTATATCTATCTGGCTTTTGTGTTTCAAAGATACAGGCCCTTAGAACAACTTAGAGGCTATGCAGAGGAGATAAAAGAAAGAGGATTTGGGGTATAGAAACATGAAATAAGAAGGATAAACTTCCAGACTAAATTAAATGCAGAGAAGTGGGGGTAGGGGAAAGAGAGGACTGGAGGAAGGCAGGAGAGGAGATGGGAGACACAGACGCAGGAGCCTAGAAAGGAATGTTCGAGTGGTACATCCAGGGAGAAGGGCCAGGCATGGCTCCGCAGGAAGATCTTTTTTTCTCCAAGACTGGATAGAAGCAGCAGTGAGCCATGGCTAGGGTGGGAATAGATGTGCTGACAGCAACGGAGAAGTCGCCTGTGTGTGCATATGACTCAGGGACCCCACGACCAGCTGGCCACCTAACCAATGTTCTGGCATTATTGACATCTTCTTGGAACATTGGACATAACCTCCGAGTGGGGTGGAGATGTACTATGAAAGCTTGAGGTTCGAATTCCTAATTTTCTCAGTGGGGAAAAGGCCCTCAATGGAAATGATTATGAACCAAAGCAAGTTAAATTTCTTGCAAACCTTGCTTTTGGGATGCACTACGCAATCTGTTCTGTGGCTGAGAATGGCTCACAGTCAGGTCCCCGGGGTCTGCTGAGGAAGGAGCACCTTTACCTCCACGCCAATGTCTCGGGTTCTGGTGATTTTTCAAGTTTTTTTTTTTTGGTCTGCTTTTTATAGTTTCCTATTCTCAGCCCAGCTTCACTTCTTGATACTTATCATGAGCATACATAGCTCTCACTCTCCCTTTTCCTCTCCAAATTTGCTCGCCTTAATGTGTTTTGGCCAGGAAACCAGATAACGAAGCTCCTTAGAATTGTATATAAAGGGAGAGGAAATCGGTTCTGAGAGTCAGCTCATTTTCCTCGTCTAAAAAATGAGGAAACTGTAATAGATCATCGCTAAGGTCCAGTCCAGCTCTAACAATTTATGGTTCCTCTGAATAAAGCAGGTGAGCTTTTATGCTCCATTTTTGGAACTTCTTCTTCCCCATTTCCTGACTCCCAGCCATGTTCTCAAGGGATGAGTTTGCTCGGTTTGTGAATTCTTGAAAAGTGACATTATTTAACTTGGGGTTCCTTGCTCAATTCACAACTCATCCATTCATTAAAAACATCAACGGGCATCGACTGCATGCCCCATGCTGTACTGTATGGTTGAACTACAAAGATTAGCACACAATCCCTCCCCCAAGGAGTTCACAGACTAGAACATTGACTTTCAACCTTTTCCACAGTCATGGACTCCCTTGGGGATCTGATGAACACATTACACTAGAGGCTGCTTTTCTTGAGAACTTCTTACATGCCACGTTTGGTTCCAAAGGCTTCAAAAGTAGCTTATTTTATCCTCAAATATCTGTGAAGTATCTTTTATCAACTGCATATACAGATGAAGAAATGGAGATTTAAGCATGAGGACTCATGGCTAATAAGTGGTGGGAAACAGAATCACTCCCGGGCAGTGCAAATCTAGAGCCCACATTTTTCATGTGTTTCAGAAATCAACAACAGCAAGAACAACATGGTAACAAGAACAACAGGTTTTGAGTATCAGCGCCATGTGCCAGGCACTGTGCTAAGCTCTCTGCATTAATTTTCTCATTTAATGCCAATGACTTCCTGAGTGGGTACTTGCATTAGCTACATATTTCAATGGAGAACCCCTTGGCTTAAAAAGATTAAATAGCACATCTAATAATGAGGCACGAGGGAGTTCAAAGTGCATTTTTGGTATCGTTTTAGATGGCTCATGAACTTCTTGTCTTCTGACCAAGAGGAAGAGACAGATAAGAAATATATTGATTTGTGGTAAGTGCAGTGAGAAATTCTATGGGAATGGCATACATCATTCTGTAGGATCAGGGAAAGCTTCCCAGAGGTCAGACTGGAGGGGGAGGTTAAAGGATAAGTAGGAACACAGATTGAAAGCAGGGAGAGAAGAGCACGTGCAATGGCAGGAACAGGAGACAACAGCATGGCCAGTGTTACTGTGCTTGAAGGCAGGGCAAGAGGTGAGTGAGGCTGAGAAGACGGGTAGGAGTCAGGTCACACAGGGTCCAGATGTTAAGCAAAGGCATTTGAACTTTCCCTGCTCTGTGGGGAGCCACTAAGGGCTCTAAGTGTGGGAGTGGTTTGTTTGAATGTGCATTGTAGAAAGATGTTTCTGGCAGCAGATAGCAGGGAAGACTAGAAGGGGTCCCTCTGGACCACAACTAAAGAGAAAAGTGAGTTAGGCTATTGTGATCGAGGCCAGATGTGATGACAGCCTGAGTTTTGACCCTGGTGATAGAGATTAATATGAGAGATTTTTAAGAGAGAAAATCACTGAATGGGGGGAGTAAATGGGAGAGCCTAAGCCTGGGCCTGGTTTATAGTTGCCTGGGAACCAATCCAGAAAGGTTGCTGAAGCAACATGGAAAATAAATGAAATGGTGAAAATTGTATTGACCAGTTTCATTGGGGGAAATTCCTGACTATAGCTGATAGAACATGATCTCCATATACTACATGGTGGTCGAAATGTGGCTGGGAGGTTGAGATTTCCAAGCAAACAACACTAAGTATTATGGTTGAATTGTGTCCCTCCAAAATCCATATGTCGAAGTCCTAAACCCAAGTACCTTATTTGTGGCCTTATTTGTAATTAGGGTCTTTGCAGATGTAATTAGTTAAGTTAGGATACGGCCATACTGGAGCAGGGTGGGCCCCTAATCCAATACTCGTAGTTTTCTTTTATAAAGTGTAAATCTGGACACAGACACATGCACAGGGACAGCACCACGTGAACATGAAGACAGGGTCAGGATGTTGATTCTACAAGCCGAGGAACACCAAAGATTGCCAGCAAACCACCGCAGCTAGGAGAGGCATATGGAACAGATTTTTCTCTCGCAGCCCTCAGAAGAAACAAACTCTTTCAACATCTTGATTTTGGACTTCTGCCCTTTAGAATGGTAAGACAAGAAATTACTGCTTAAGCCAGTTGCTCGTCCTTTGTTACAGCAGTCCTAGGAAATGAATACACCATGAAACCACTGGTGGTCTCTAAACTGCCTTCTAAGGAGAGGTATTGACCAGCCGTTCTGATTTGCTGGGGACTGGGGGGTTTCTCGAGACACAGGGTTTTCAATATTAAAATCAAGGAAGTCCTGGGTAGACTGGGATGAGATGATCACTCTAAGAGAGTTGGTCTCCTTAACTGCAGCCTGTAGGTGTGAGGCTAGAGCTGCAGGAAGTGGTGAGCACAGCGTCCAGTGGCCCTCCTTCTTCACTCTTTCCACAGGCAGCTCTTAAGGGCTCCTCTAAAACTACCAGCTGACCACCGAACAAATGCTGCTTTGAAGGCCTTGTATGTTGACTTGTCTTGGTCACTCATAGTTCTCTGAGTGGCTGGTGATGCCATTCTGGGAGATGGGGAATGCTGGGAGTGGAGAAGCCTGGCAGGAAAGATGGTGTCTGTCTAAAGCATGCTGAGTTTAAGGGAAAAACAGGAAAACTGGGGTGGAGTGCTGGTCATAACATCCAGATAAAACCAAAAAGGAAGTCTATCTGGGATAGGGGTCTAAAGGGAGAGGAGCTGGGAGAAACTGCTGAGGTCCCAGGAGGAGGGCTTACATAGGATAGAGGGCCCAGGATCACTTTATTATCCAAAAAATTGATAATGAAGAGTTTTTAGTGAGAAGGAAGCTGAGGCACAGCTGGAAGCATGTCTGGCCAGGAAGAAAGCAAGAGGTCACCTGATTCATTCAATAAGGTGAGAGTGTCAGGCAAATGGAGCACCTGTGTATATTCAGACAAGCACATGGATGCTATCATGCTGTCCTGCTGTGAGTGACATTCATTCTCACTGCCGCTCAGCCCATGAAATAGCTCCGCTGGTCATATTAAATTGAACCTGACTACCCTGACATTCAGGAAATGGGAGTTACCATCTGATACTAACATTAGGTTTGCAGATCCATCCCAATCTCTTCCCACCATTTCTTGGCTCAGGACAGAGTCTTAGTTTATTGACTTGTAATTTCAGGATGAATGAATGGGAATAAACCCACTTTCAGATGGAGCCCATCTATCACATCTTGGTGATTTTTGTTGTTCATTTCTGGTAGAAACATGTGCCCTAAGTAACAACACTTTATCAAATGGTTTCATGTGCATAATCTCATATGAACCTTGCATAGTATTGAAGTGAATTCTGGCATGAATTTATACAGTCCTGTCACTACCACAGGTAAGAACTTAACTTATTGACTCAGGAATAATTGAAGATTCCATCCTGTGATCTTCACAGACACTCTACAGGCCCAGTGAGAACTTACATTCTCACACAATAGAAAAAACACACAAAATACTTCAGGGACTTATGAGATAATTCTTTAGCCCATTGTTTGAGTAAAACACTGGGCTAGGCATTGTGGGAAGATGCAAAGAGACATTAGACAGGGACTCTACCCTCAAGGAGCTTAGGATTTGGTCTAGAAGACAAGACACGCAAACCAGAAAAGATGACTCAGCAAAAGGATCTCATAGGCCAATGTATGAGGCAGACGGTTGGTAGGAGAATGGATGACTGCCGTGGAATGTCCACTGAAGGATTCATTCAGAAGGTGGGGCTGAAAGGGCCTTATCCTGTGGGAGGAGAAGGGGGGAGCTTCCAGAAGAAGACACTGCTCACCCAGAGATTTTAATAGCGGAACGAATTACACTCGGTCCGCTGGTTAGCAAGAGCTGGATTGCTGCCAGCTAGGCACAGGAATGGCATTTCCCTGATGAGCTTTGGAAGATCATTTTTTTTGCAGGGCTTAAATGTGTCCTGAAGAAGGTGGAATGTTAGATGTAAGTAGGCGCTTATATTGCACTGGGAGCAGGAAAATTTCCAGACAGGTGACTAGAACTTGCTTATGGATCAGCCCCATTCAAAACAAAACAAACAAAACAAAACAAAACAAAACAAAACAAAAAAGACCTCCAGCCTAATGAGCAGCTTTTGATTTAGAGTGAGTCCCTTATTCCTGAATTAGATTTGGTCCAGTCTTGCTCCTCAAAGTGTGGTCCATGGACTGGCAGCATCAGCATCACCTGAGAGCTTATAGAATCTCTGAACTCAGTACAGATCTTCTGAATCTGAATCTGCCCTTTAATAGCATCTCCAGTAGGCACATGGAAGGAAATCAGTAATTAGGTATGTCTTTACACTCAAACAATAGGGTTAAAAGGTTAATTAACCCATGATAATTTGAGTCATTACAGTGCAAACTTAGGCATAAACTTATATTATTTTTTCTATGCATGGACATATTCTTAGGTGCAACTTGCAGCTGTAGGAATACCCGTCTTCCCCCTTCACCACCCTGCACATGGCAGCAGGAGCCCAGTGCCCTGCCCTTGGATTTGTTTCTGGGGAAGGTGTCATGGATTTTGCTGAGTTGAGGATAGGCATCAGGTGCACAGAGGAAAAAGCATGGGCTTTGTAGACAGATGTGGATTCAGATTTAACTTTCCTCTCAGAACATGCCTCCTTCTTTATAAAATAGCACCATTAACAATGATGAGATTACCTACCAAATATGTTTGTGAAGTTTAAAAATTTAGATGATGCAGAGCATCTAGAAAAGTGCCTAGCATTATTGAGAGTATTCCCCTCCAAAAGTGAAAGCAAAATTAATTTCTACTCCACATAAGTAACTTGTCAAACCTTCAGTACGTCCTTCATCCTCTCTGAAACTCAGCTTTCACTCTGTTTAATGAGAATCAGGGACTAGATGATCCCCAAGATTCTTCCCACGGGCATAGCTGTTAAATGCCCCACCATGTGCAAGCAGAGTGCAGACAGGAGTGGCTGCTGGCTCTCCACCCATCCCCTCCCACCCCTGTGCTTCTCAAGCCACTGTAGCTCCCTGCCCCTGTCTCAGACACCAAGGCCTGGCAGCCTAGAGGAGTTCTGGTAGTACTCCCTAAAGTTCTGCCAGGCAAGTTGACAACCTGGGTGAATTCCACAGCAGTGAGCAGTACTAACACACTCAGGATGCCAGATCTGCAGACCAGGCTGCTAATACAGCGAACCTGAGTGGACCACACCCCTTTCCCGAGACATTATAATCCTACGGAGAGACGATGTAGGGAGCCCAGGGCTTAACATTGCACAACTAGGTGCCAGCAACAAAACCCTCTTCATACCACAACAGAAGCACAAAGCCTATTAGTCCTGGGGTTCAATGTTATGGGGGATGTCGCAGTAACATGCAAATGATCGAATTATGAGGTTAAAAATATAGTGTGTTAGCACAAGTTCCACTTGGCAAAGTTGGCTAGGCAGTTTTTTTTCTGGCTGGGATTTCTCGAAACAAGAGAGGGTGCTTGCTCTGTGGTTGGGAGCTGCTGAGGGGAGCAATGCCAAGGTGGTGGATCTGGGTTTTGTCTTTCCTGCTGACATAGAGGTTTCACCTGAGCTGCTGCGTTTTTTTAATCCCTTTTGAGGCACAAAAGCAAAACAAAAGCAAAGCCCAACGAAAACCAAAACCAACTGTTTGTTTCTTGAAGATTTGCTTCTTCTGAGCCTCATCTCTGAGCTCTGCTTTGCCCTTGCCCACTTTTGTCCCACACCGCTTGCCATTCCTCCTCTTCCACCCTCCAAGATTTCTTCTTCCTTTGAACCATGTTCTCATTCTTTTTTAAAATATATTTTTATTATTTCAGAGAGAAAGGAAAAGGGAGAGAGAGATAGAAACATCAATTATGAGAGAGAGTCATTGATTGTCTGCCTCCTGCATGTCCCACACTGGGGATCAATCCTGCAACCCAGGCATGTGCCCTGATGGGGAATCGAACCCTGACCTCCTGGCTCATAGGTCCACACTTAACCACTGAGCAACAGCAGACAGGCCACGTTCTCATCCTTAAAACCAATTCATTGATGGGGAACCATCATGTAGTAGCGGAGTAGAACGCTTCTCCAGAGCCAGGAAGGCTGTCATTGCCCTGTACACCTCCACCTGAAATATTTGATTTCAACTTCCTGTCAATGCTCTGAACTTTGAAGAAACAGTGAATCAGTTTGTCAATAAGTATTATTTATCAAGCATTTACTCTCCTTCGAGTACAGCTTCTCAAACATGAACACAAGTATCCCTAATATCAGAGGAGTGTGGATTTAGACCCCAGGAAGAGCTGGGCTCAGGCTTGAGGGAGGGGCCTCGGCATCACTTGTGAGGTCTGCTGCAAAGATGAAATTTTATTCAAATCAAGTATTACCTTGAAAGTAGTGTGAATTTTACACCCTACTCTTTAAAATATCTGTTTGTGTTCATATATAACGTTAGTATTATTTACCATGGAATAAAGACAATGCTCCTGGAAGATTTTTTTCTGTTTATTTAAGACGATTTTTTTAGAGCAGTTCAGGTTCACAGCAAAATTAAGAGGAAGGAAAGGAGATTTCCCATATACTCCCTATCCCTACACATGCATAGCCTGCCTCACTATCAATATCCCCCACCAAGGTGGTGCATTTGTTGCAATTGATGAACCTATTGATACATCATAATCACCCAGCGTCCATATACATTAGGGTTTACTCTTGTACATTCTGTGGGTTTGGAAAAATGTCTAATGATAGGTAGTTATCATTATATTATCATACAGAGTAATTTCACTGTCCTAAATATCCTCTGCACTCTGCCAATTCATACACCCCACCATCAACCACTGATCTTTTTGCTGTTTCCATAGTTTTGCCTTTTTTAGAATGTCATATAGTTGGAATCATATAGTATGTGGCCTTTTTAGATTGACTTCTTGCACTTAGTAATATGCATTTAAGTTTTCTCCATGTCTTCTCATGGCTTGATAGCTATTTTTTTCTTAGCACTGAATAATATTCCAGTGTCTGATGTACCACAGTTTATTTATCCATTCACCTACTGAAGCATGTCTCATTTCCAGGTTTTGGCAATTATGAATATAGTTGCTATAGACATTCATTTGCAGGTTTTTGTGTAGATGTAAGTTTTTACTCCTTTGGGTAAATAACAGAAGTGCAGTTGTTGGGTGGTATGCTAAAAGTATGTTTAATTTTGCAAGAAACTGCCAATTTTCTTCCAAAGTGGCTGTATCATTTTGCATTCCCACCAGCAATGAATGAAAACTGTTGCTCCATATCTTCACCAGCATTTAGTGTTATAAGTGTTCTGGATTTTGGCCATTTTAATAGGTGTGTACTGTATCGCATTTTATTTTATTTTTTTATTTTTTAAAAATATATTTTATTGATTTTTTACAGAGAGGAAGGGAGAGGGATAGAGAGTTAGAAACATTGATGAGAGAGAAACATCAATCAGCTGCCTCCTGCACACTTCCCACTGGGGATGTGCCTGCAACCAAGGTACATGCCCTGTCGAGTAACACTCCCTCCACGTTCTGTGTGGAGTAGGGTTCGGTATCTGAAAGAGGGGCTGCACACAAATGAGAGAGAAATGACACGAGATAATTTTGCAATATTGGAGGACCAGGCGGGCAAGTCCCGAAGGACTTCCACCCATACTCAGGCTGCCCCAATCTTTTATTGAGCTTAGAGTAGCCTTAGGTAAGGAGGTTTCAATGACACACAGATTAGCAGACAATTTCCAGGAATAGACAAAGTATCTGATTAGATCATCAGTAGATGATTTCCAGGAATAGGCAGAGTATCTGATCAACAATAATCAACAAGGATCTACATAAGTATCTAAGGAATTAAGGGAACTAAGGTGGGGATGATGCTTCAACTATTATTACCTAAATTAACTGGGTGGTTCCTAGATTAACTGGGTGGTGCACAGTTCTGACCTTTGCTAGGACTTCAAAGGTTACTAGCTTTTGGGGGTCTGTCTAAACTCAGCTAGTGAAGACAATGAATGGACTCCGGCAATGCCCTTGACTGGAATCGAACCTGGGACCCTTGTGTCTGCAGGCTGATGCTGTATCCACTGAATCAAACCGGTTAGGGCACTGTATTGCATTTTAATTTGCATTTTTTTCAATATACTTTTTAAATGTTTATTTATCACCAGTGTCTCTTTTTGGTGAGGTAGGTATCTGTTAAGGTCTTTGGCTCATTTTTTAATCAGATTGTTTTGTTATTGTTGAGTTTTAAGAGTTCTTTGTAGATTTTGGATAACAGCCCTTTATCAGATAAATTTTTTGCAAATATTTTTCCCACTCTGTGATTTCTCTTCTTATTTTCTTGACAGCATCTTTTGCAGAGGAGAAACTTTTAATTTTAATGAAATCTGGCTTATCAATTTTCCCTCAGAAATCATGCTTTTGTTGTCATAACTAAAAAGCCATAGCAACATCCAAGTTCATCTAGATTTTCTCCTATGTTATTATCTAGTAGGAATTTTAGTTTTGTATTTTATATTTAGGTCTATGATTTATTTTGAATTATTTTTTGTAAAGTTAATTTTATTTATTTCTACATTCTTTCTTTCTTTTTTTGTATGTGGGTGGACAGTTGTTAAAGCACCATTTGTTGAAAAGATTATCTTTGCTTTATTATGTTGCCTTTGCTCTTTTATCAAAGGACGATTGACTACTAGTATATTTATGTAGGTCTATTTCTGGACTCTTTATGGTTCCATTGATCTTTGTGTCAAGTCTTCGCCAAAACCACACTGTTTTGATTACTATAACTTTATAGTAAGTCTTCAAGGCCAGTAGTGTCAGTCCTCCAACTTTGTTCTTCTCCTTCAATATTGTGTTGGCTATTCTGGGTACTTTGCCTCTCCATATAAACTTTAGAATCAATTTGGCTTGGTTGGGGTCCTGGAGGTAAAACTCACAAATAAGTGGGTCCTCCTGCAGTTTTTAACTCTCAGACTTGAGTACACTGAGCCTCCTCCAATTCATCATTTACTCTTTTAAAAGAGAGAGAGAGAGGAAAGGAAAAAGAAACATTGATTTGTTCTACTTATTTATGCATTCATTGGTTCATTCTTGTATGTACCCTGGCCAGGGATCAATGCTCTAACCAACTGAGCTATCTGGCCAATTCATCATTTACAATTCAGGAATTCCTACCAGGGCACAGGTTCCCCCAGTAATTTCTGAGTCTCTACCCCAACAAGCTATGACTCCCTGTATTTGCCTGTCTCTCCAATCTTGGAGGCAATGGTTTGCCCTGTGACCTCCTTCTCTTATTGATACAAGAGGAGTTGTTGATTACTTAGTCTGTTCACCTTGTTATTTGTTGTTAGGATGAAGTGGTGACGTCTAAGTTCTTTACAAGTGGAACCAAACGCTAGAAGTTCCCTGGAAGATACTTTTTAGATGCTTTGCATTCCCCAAGAAGGCTGTTGTAGGCCTCAGCAGAGAAAATATAACCCCAGGAAACACAAGGATAGTGACCATATGGATGTTCGGTGACATCTCAAATTTAAAATATTCTGTCCCATTATCCTTATATATGCACTGCACTTGTAGACCCATCTCAGCTGAATTTACCTGAGGGAATAAGATCCCCTTCCGCTTTTGAGACATAAATATTTGTCCTGTTTTGGAAGAGTTACTAATCTGGAGAAACAAGATTATCATATGTGAAACAGTGGACAATGTGAAACATTAAATAATACCATGCTTATTCCCCAAAAGGATTTGTGATGATGAATAAGGCCATTTTAAATTTCTTATTAGTAAGTGGTGGATTATGAGTGCTGAAGGGGCCCAGGAAGAAGAAAGGTCAGTGCTGACTAGAGAGGTAAGAACCGGGTGTTGCTGGGGGGACGGGAGGGGGACGGAGGAGAGGGGAGGACACGCTAGTGCTTGAGCGGAGGTATGAATGGAGCTGCTTTTTGCTTTCAGAATTGCTGTAGCAATAGTAGCTGCCACTGAAGAAGCTAGAGGTGTGAGGAAAAGGGCTTCTTATCTTTTCCCAGAAGTCTTGGCCCAAAGGGCAGGGGGGTGCTGGGTCTTTGACGTGGAGTCAGTAGATTTCTTCCTGTGGCTTGTACAAGCTCAAGTGTTCCCTGAGTGGGCCATTCACCAAAAAAGAAGGCTTTTCAAATGATTTGTGGAGGAGCTATATTCCAACCGATTCCACCTCCATTTAGTCTCGCTAAAGCCTCTTCTTCCTGCATTGTTAGCACTTTTTTGACTTTTCTGAAATGATTCTTGCTCTTATCTTGGAGAATACCCTCAAAAGCTCAGTCATCCTTCATTTCTTTTATGGGCAAGTTTTGCAAGGTGCCAGAAAAGCTTTGTATTAGTCGTTATCCCTAGAAGAAATTACAGAACCAACAAGTATTACTGTCCTTTCTCTCCTAAACTATAATCTACTACAGAGAGGACATCACTTCATGGGAGTGGAGTCACTCTCAAGTAATCGCTGCCCCTCTGATTACTCTGAACCAAAGGGTAAGAAAGGACCAGCCAGTATAAAATGGAATATCCACAGTGATACGGGGCAAACACGTACATGATCTATCTCTCAGTGGGTTTTGTAAGTAGACCTGTTTCCAAGCAAAACTGTGAAGTAGGTGGCATAAGTGTCTGGGGTCTCATTCCCAGGCTTTCCCCCAATAAGTGGCTTTCTTCTACCTACAACGTAAGCACCCCTTTGCTTTGTGTCTCTGTCACAGATCATTTTTTTCATAGAGAATTCATATATATTGGTAAGTTATTATCACAACTTCAAAAGCCAGCTTCATGGGATACTTGCATTTTAATAGAAATCAAAATCTTACAGAAGGAAAGGAAGGATGGAGCTCCTGTCTTCAGAAACGTCAGTTGGGCCACCAGTCTGAGCAAGAGGAGGCCTAGGGACACCTGGGAAAGAAGTCCTAACTAAACACTACACCCAGCACAAGCCAGAGAGAAGGGAGAGTGTTTCTGGTTTCAGTATGTGGACTTGGTCATGCTCACCTGGGAAGCCCTGCCAGAGAACACTTACTTCTCCTTTTTAATGCCTTCCTCAGTTTCTAGGCTCTTAGGAGAGGATGACACTGCTTGTGGCACTTGGGTAACAGAAGGAACCCGAGTATGATGAAAACAGAAAACACCTCCCTCAGAACAATGAGCAACAACTAGAATAACTAGAATGCCCTTCTGCCCAAGTCCTGTTCACTGTGGCTCCTAGCCACAGGGGCAAGGCTTGTCCAATGTCACATTGACATGAGACCTGAAGTGACAGGAAAACCCACCTTACCTTCCTCTGCTTGACCATTATCTCTGATGAACGCTGAAAATGACTCTGGCCACTTTCGCATTCAGAGAACTCAGTGTAAAAAAATACTACATCGTGGGGTACCCTCCCAACATCTTGTTTGCATCAGAATGCCCAAGTTGTGACATGTTTTTGCTTTTTACATTTATTTTCATCTCTCCCCTGCTGTATTCTTTATTTCCTGCATTATATATAGGGCTTAATACCTTGTCTTATACATAAAAGGAGCATAATAAATATCTGTTGAGTATATGAATAAATGGGTAGGCATTTCATTTTAGAACCATTCTATTTTTATGAAAGAGCAATGTTTCCAATGAGATAACACAATTCCTGAACAAGTTGGGCAGGTACTATTGAAGTTTGTGGGGGAAAAAGTCTGGGTAGAGTTATATAAAATTTGTTCTACCTTATGAGATACCGTGGATTTTCTTGTTTGAGAGGGAAAAAGTAATTCTCCATATTGTCTTTAGATTTCCTGCAGGTATGAACATGTTTGATTCTAAGCGATGATGTTGTCAGTGAGAATATTACTGAAGGTTGGTGTCCCAGGTGGAGCTAAGTGTTGTTGGCAATAATTCTGGCCCCTATTCTGAAAGATATACTATGGATTTGAGGGAGGAAGAACAGATGGATGGAGAGGGCCCTTGAGTGACCTGCAAGACACGTGGATGTCTAAGCAGTCATGGACCAAAATTCCTTCCCCCCACACACTCATTGACCTGGTCCCTCACCCCAACTTACCGCTTATTGGAGCATGGTAGAAAAGAATAGTGTATTGACAGAAAAGTGAGAGAAAGAGAATAAGAAGATCGAAAAATGTGGAACATAGAATTGTAAATGCAACAGGTCCTTAATGGATGCTTGCTGACTAGAGAGAATGAGAGCAACAGCTGGCTGGGACTTCATCAAAAAGGATAGGATGCAAGAAGACAAATGAAATGGACATGCAGTGACTAAGGAGGCTGGGGATGGGGCATAGTTTAGCAAGACGTAGAGAATATCCAGGAAGGGTATGTGGGGCAGCACAGAGAAAAGGGCCAGAACTGACTACTGCCACCAGTGACAGATGGGGACCACTTAAACATGTACAAGTGTATATTTAATCAGCACAGAGCAACACTGTGAAGTGAAGTCACTGAGTTGGGAAGTTCAAGATGAGGGGAAATGACATGAGGCATGTCCTAGCTAGCCATTCTAAACAGCAAGAAGACTATGCATAATACTAAACAAGTTACTATCCAAAGGAACTTTTAAAACCATGCTTAAAAACTGTATCCCATAAATGTATTCTTTCATTTAAAAATCCTTATTATAATCTTTATTCACTACCTTTTTTCATTTCAGAATAGTAAACATTTTTAAGCATTACATAAGAGATTGAGAATTTGGGTTTTGGAGTCATTTAGCTCTAGACCCCTAAGGCAGCGGTTCTCAATCTGTGGGTCGTGACCTATTTGGGGGTCGAACAACCATTTCACAGGAGTCGCCTAAGACCATTGAAAAACACATATATAATTACATATTGTTTTTGTGATTAATCACTATGCTTTAATTATGTTCAATTTGTAACAACGAAAATACATCCTGCATATCAGATATTTACATTATGATTCATAACAGTAGCAAAATTACAGTAATGAAGTAGCAACGAAAATAATTTTATGGTTGGGGGTCACCACAACATGAGGAACTGTATTAAAGGGTCGCGGCATTAGGAAGGTTGAGAACCACTGCTCTAGACAATTAAGTTTCTGGCTCTGTGACTTTGGGCAAATTACTTAATATATATCGCTGATCTCTGGTTTCCTTATCTATAAAATGGGTACAATAGATGGCAGACAGCCGCGTCTCTTGGGACAGACACAGACCCTGACCGGGGTAAGGAGTTCCGCAGGTTTGCTGGCGCCAGGAGATTTGAGATTTGGATTTTGTGATTGCGGAGAACTGAGACTAAAGGGGGCATCCTGAGGAACTGACCGGACCATGCAGTGCCCATAAGAGAGGAGTGTTTCCCAGATCATGCAGTGCTGCAGATCCAAGCAACAGCAGCCCCCTGATCACCGCAGCCTCCTGATCACCACAGCCTCCTGATCACCACACCCTCTGTCTGTGGAACAGCAGCTGTACGTGAAGCCTCCCCCCACCAGCCAGAAGAGCCAACACAGCTGTGAACAACACCCACCAGAGGAGCTGCTGCCAACTGGAAAGCAGCTGCTACTGCAACCGTCTGAGCAGCAACCACAACCCAAGGAGCCCCTGCCACCCAGGGAGCAGCCACTGAACATCTCAACATCTACATATGTCAGTGAGATCAAACATGGGTAGGCAAAGAAACCCCCAAAGGAAAGAAAAGGAAGATTTGCCAGAAAAGCAGCTAAGTGAGACAGAGATATGCAACATGACGGAAAAAGAATTCAGAATAAGGTTCCTAGAGTACATGCACCAGAAGTTCAAGAAGCAAGAAGAAACAGATGAAAAACTCAACTACTTATGCAAGAAGCTAGAAGAAACAGATGAAAAAATCAACAACTTAAGTAAGTCCCAAGAAGAAATGAAGAGCGACATAGCTTCAATAAAAAACTCCATTGAAAGTATCAACAGTAGACTGGGAGAAGCGGAGGACCGAATTAGTGAATTAGAAGACAAGGAAGCAAAACACACTCAAACTGTACGGCAAATGGAGAAAAAAATTAAAAGACAGGAGGAGAGCCTAAGGGAGCTTTGGGACAACATGAAACGAAACAACATACGAATAATAGGGGTGCCAGAACAACAGAAAGATGAACATGGATTAGAAAACCTATTCGAAGAAATAATATCAGAAAACTTCCCTGAGGTGGGGAAGAAAAAAGTCACACAAGCCCAGAGAGTCCCAAACAAGGTGAACCCGAAAAGACCCACACCAAGACACATCATAATTACCATGGCAAATGTTCAGGATAAAGAGAGAATCTTACAGGCTGCAAGAGAGAGACGGAAAGTAACATACAAGGGATCTCCCATTAGATTATCAAATGATTTCTCAACAGAAACACATCAGGCCAGAAAAGAATGGACGGAAATCTACAAAGTGATGCAAAGCAAAGGACTGAATCCAAGAATACTCTATCCAGCAAGGCTATCATTCAAAATTGAAGGGGAAATAAGAAGCTTCACAGACAAAAAAGGGCTAAGGGAGTTTATCACCACCAAGCCAGCCATGCAAGAAATGCTAAAGGGACTGGTGTAAAAAGAAGAAATATCAAGCTCAGAAAGAAAACAGCCACACACACACACACAAAAAGAAATGGCTACAAACAAGTACCTTTCAATAATAACTTTAAATGTAAATGGACTAAATGCTCCAACCAAAAGACATCGAGTGGCTGAATGGATAAAAAAACATGACCCATACATCTGCTGTCTACAAGAGACCCACCTCATTAGAAGGGACTCACACAGACTGAAAGTGAAGGGATGGAAAAATATCTTTCACGCAAATGGAAAGGAAAAGAAAGCTGGGGTAGCAATACTTATATCTGACAAAATACATCTCAAAGTGAAGGCCATAACCAGAGATAAGGAAGGCCACTTCATAATACTAAAGGGATCAATACAACAAGAAGATATAACCCTGGTAAACATATATGCACCCAATGCAGGAGCACCCACATACATAAGAAAACTTCTGGAAGATATCAGGGGAGAGATCGACAACAATACAATCATAGTAGGGGACTTTAATACACCACTGACATCACTGGATAAATCCGCTAGACAAAAACTCAGCAAAGAAACAGCAATCCTAAATGACTCACTAGATCAGATGGACTTAATTGACATCTTCAGAACACTTCACCCCACAGCTGCGGAATATACATTCCTCTCAGGTGCTCATGGGACATATTCAAAAATAGACCACATATTGGGTCACAAGCAAAGTCTCCACAAATTCAAGAAGATTGAAATCATAAAAAGCTTCTTCGCAGACCACGATGGCATAATGTTAGAAATAAACTACAATAAAAACAACCCAAAATACTCAAACACTTGGAAGCTGAATAGCATGTTATTAAATATTGATTGGGTTACCGATGACATCAAAGAAGAAATTAAAAACATCCTGGACACTAATGACAATGAAAACACAACAATCCAAAACCTCTGGGACACAATGAAAGCAGTCCTGAGAGGAAAGTTTATAGCTCTACAGGCCTATCTCAAAAAACAAGAAAAAATGGTAGTCAATCATCTAACTCTACAACTCAAAGAATTAGAAAGAGAGCAACAAGAAAACCCCAGAGTGAGCAGAAGGAAGGAGATAATAAAGATTAGAGCAGAAATCAATGAAATAGAGACCAAAAAAACAATACAGAAAATCAATGAAACCAAGAGCTGGTTCTTTGAAAGGATAAACAAGATTGACAAACCCCTAGCCAGGCTCACCAAGAAGCAAAGAGAGAGGTCCCAAATAAACCAAATCAGAAATGATAGAGGCGAAATAACAACAGACCCCACAGAAATACAAATGATTGTTAAACAATACTACGGGCAACTCTACTCCAACAAACTAGACAACCTGGAGGAAATGGACAAATTCCTAGAAAAATACAACATTCCAAAACTCAATCAGGAAGAATCTAAAAACCTCAATAGGCCAATAACTATGGAAGAAATTGAAGCAGTCATCAGAAAGCTTCCAGCAAACAAAAGCCCAGGGCCAGACGGCTTCACAGGGGAGTTCTACCAAACATTCAAGGAAGAACTAAAACCTACCCTCCTCAGACTACTACAAAAAATTCAAGAGGAAGGAACGCTTCCAAGCTCATTCTATGAAGCCAGCATCACCCTAATACCAAAACCAGGTAAAGACATCACAATGAAAGAGAATTACAGGCCAATATCCCTCATGAACATAGATGCCAAAATCCTCAACAAAATCTTAGCAAATCGGATCCAGCAGTACATCAGAAGGATCATACACCATGACCAAGTAGGATTTATCCCAGAGATGCAAGGATGGTACAACATCCGTAAATCAATAAATGTGATACATCACATAAACAAATTGAAAGAAAAAAACCACATGGTCATATCAATTGATGCAGAAAAAGCATTCGACAAAATCCAACACCCATTTTTGATAAAAACTCTCAGAAAGGTGGGAATAGAAGGATCATACCTCAACATAATAAAAGCCATATATGACAGGCCCACAGCCAACATCATACTCAATGGACAAAAACTAACACCATTTCCCCTAAGAACAGGAACAAGACAGGGATGCCCACTCTCACCACTCCTGTTCAGCATAGTACTGGAAGTATTAGCCATTGCAATTAGGCAAGAAGAAGAAATAAAAGGCATCCAAATTGGAAAAGAGGAAGTAAAACTGTCCTTATTTGCAGATGACATGATATTATACATACAAAACCCTAGAGACTCCATCAAAAAGCTACTAGACTTAATACATGAATTTGGCAATGTAGCAGGATACAAAATTAACCCCAAGAAATCTGAGGCATTTCTATACACCAATAGTGAACTTTCAGAAAGGGAGATCAGAAAAACAATCCCATTTACCATCGCACCAAAAAAATTAAGATACCTAGGAATAAACTTAACTAAAGAGGTTAAAGACCTCTACTCAGAAAACTACAGGACGTTGAAAAAAGAGATAGAGGAAGACATAAACAGATGGAAGAACATACCATGTTCTTGGATTGGTAGAATCAACATCATTAAAATGTCCATACTACCCAAAGCAATCTATACATTCAACGCACTTCCCATTAAAATACCAATGGCCTTCTTCAAAGATCTAGAACGAACTCTCCAAAAATTCATCTGGAATAAAAAAAGACCCCGAATAGCTGCAACGATCCTGAGAAAGAACAAAGTAGGTGGGATCTCAATGCCAGATATCAAGCTGTATTACAAAGCCACTGTTCTCAAAACTGCCTGGTACTGGCACAAGAACAGACATATAGATCAGTGGAATAGAATAGAGAGTCCAGAAATTAGCCCGAACCAATATGCTCAATTAATTTTTGACAAAGGAGGCATGAACATACAATGGAGCCAAGATAGTCTCTTCAATAAATGGTGTTGGGAAAATTGGACAGACATATGCAGGAAAATGAAACTAGACCACCAACTTACACCATACACAAGAATAAACTCAAAATGGATAAAGGACTTAAATGTACGACAGGAAACCATAAAAATTCTAGAAGAATACAAAGGCAACAAAATCTCAGACATATGCCAAAACAATTTCTTCACTGATACAGCTCCTAGGGCAGTTGAAACTAAAGAGAAAATGAACAAATGGGACTACATCAAAATAAAACGCTTCTGCACAGCAAAAGAAACCATCAACAAAACAACAAGAAGACCCACCTCTTGGGAAAACATATTTGCCAACGTCATATCTGATAAGGGCTTAATCTCCAAAATTTATAGGGAACTCATACAACTTAACAAAAAGAAGATAAACAATCCAATCAAAAAATGGGCAAAGGATCTAAATAGACACCTTTCAAAAGAGGACATTCAGAAAGCCAAGAGACATATGAAAACATGCTCAAAGTCACTAATCATCCGAGAGATGCAAATCAAAACAACAATGAGGTACCATCTCACACCTGTCAGAATGGCCATCATCAACAAATCAACAAACGACAAGTGCTGGAGAGGATGTGGGGAAAAAGGAACACTTGTGCACTGCTGGTGGGAATGCAGACTGGTGCAGCCACTATGGAAGGCAGTATGGAGGTTCCTCAAAAAATTGGAAATGGAACTCCCATTTGACCCTGTGATCCCACTTCTAGGAATATATCCCAAGAAACCAGAATCACCAATCAGAAAGGATATATGCACCCAGATGTTCATAGCAGCACAATTCACCATAGCTAAGATCTGGAAACAGCCTAAGTGCCCATCAGTAGATGAATGGATTAGAAAACTGTGGTACATCTACACGATGGAATACTATGCTGCTGTTAAAAAGAAGGAACTCTTACCATTTGCAACAGCATGGATGGAACTGGAGAGCATTATGCTAAGTGAAACAAGCCAGTCAATGAAGGAAAAATACCACATGATCTCATTCTTTCATGGATAATTAAGACCATTACAAACTTTTGAACAATAATAAATACAGTGGCAGAGCTGCCTCAAACCGATTGTCGGACTTCAGTGGTAAGGCCAGGGAGGGTTGGGGGACAGGAGGGAGGGGAGTAAGAGATCAACCGAAGGACTTGTATGCATCCATATAACCATAACTAATGGACATAAGACACTGGGGGGTAAGGGAGGGCAGGGGCTTGTCAAGGGTGGGGGGGAAAAAAGGACACATATGTAATACCCTTTGTAATGCTTTAAGCAATAAAAAAATAAAAAATAAAAATAAATAAAAAATAAATAAAATGAAAAAATAAAAATAAAAAAAAAATAAAATGGGTACAATAATGCATACCTCCTATGATGGTAGGAAATTAAGTAAAAATGTACTCAAGGTATCACAGAGGCTTGGTCTCCAGAAGTGGCTCCAGTTGAATCAGTGGTAGCTTTACTACCCGCTGTCAGTAATATTGGTGGGAGTAGGCTGACACTGATAAATGTGTTTGTTGAAGACGAAGGAAGCAGGGCTGTGAGAAGATGTAGTTTCCAATTAACTTTGTCTCTGATTATTGGGTAACTTTGGGCCAAATGCTATTCTTTAATGAATGGGGGTACAGCACTTATTAAGATTAATGACTGTTACAGCTGATAGCCAGATGTTTACATAATTCCTTCTGTTTTAGAGCAAACATATCAGTAGAAAGTGGTTGGATAATAAAATTAGGCAAATAAGTACAGTATTTTGAAAATGTATTCTGATTAGGCTAATATTAAAAATTAACATTAATTATCTAAATGAGGTAGTTTTTTACACAAGTGACTGGTGGAGGGAGCCTGCCATGGGAAAGCAAGTTTCTAGCAAAATCACCAATGATGAAATTGTCCCCTGCGGAAGACAAAGAGTTAAATGTGTCTTTAAATAGCCTCTTGTATGAAAGGGCAAATCATTTCTTTTAGCTGAGGAAGGATAAAATGTTTTTGCTTTCCACATGTATTTATGTTCTATTTTAGCATCATAATTATTTTTGCAGCTGTCAGAATTTCACACAAACTAATAGGAAAATAAATCTAAGTTCAGAATAGCCCAATACTTTCCAGAAGAGTCTAGTAAATAAAAACTCTGGGTCGATCCAAGATGGCAGCTGAGTAAATGGAAGCTACACTCACCTCCTCCAAAACCAAACTGAATTACAACTAAAATATAGAGCAATAAACATGAATAACCAACTGAAAACCAGCAAAAGAGGAGTCTTATAGACAAGGACTTACAGAAGAACCCACAGTGAGACTGGTAGGAAGGACACAGACACAAAAATGTGGGCCCAGCCCCCCTGAGTGGGGAGATTTCAGAGAGATATCTCAGCTGGAGAGGTTCCCCCTGAAGAAGAGTTGGGTCTCAACTCTAAGCCAGGGTCCCCAGCCCAGAGCACCAGAGCCAAGAAGAGGCAGGGATTCTGTCTGCCAGGGAGAGACAAGAGTCTGCTAGAGACACAGGCACCCTCTTAAAGGGCCAAAGCACAAAATCTTGTTTGCAGCCACTCACCCTGGGCTCTGGCGGAGGGAGGGAGAAGCAGACTAGAGTCACATGAGGAGACACTGGGGATTGTGGCTCTTGGGAGAGAGCTGAAGGGACAGCCACCAGGATCCCTGTGCTGAGTCCCTCTCCCACACTTCAGACCCCTTCTTTCTTGAGTGGAGCACTCCTCTCCTTATGGCATCATCCTGGGTGAATGCAATAGCCCCACCCTTTGGACTCCCGGTCACCTCAACCTGATGAGCTTTCATCCTGCTGAGGAGTCAGCTGCCTGTGCCAGGGTGTAGAAGTCTGAGCAGACTCAGGGGGTTTGTAGCTTTAGGGAAGGGCCACTCCTCCCACTTTCCTGTGAACCTGACTGGTGCCTTCCCCTCACTGGAAATCTGCTAGGCCCACTTAATTGGCTCCAGGTGACCCCATCCTCTCACCTCCAAGTGGCCTGCCTTGTTGAGATTGGGCTCCTTGTAGAATCTGAGACAAACTGAGTTGTGTGGCTGTAGAATGGGGGCCATTTTCCCCTCACAAGTCCAACCAGTGCAGAGTCCTCCCTTCACCTGGTCAAATCTTGAGTCTACTTTTGCCTGATAAACTCTGCTGGCCTCACCCTGATCATTCCCTGAGGCCCCATCGTATCACAAAGGTTTGTGAGTACCCAGAGGGTGGCAGCTGGACTTGGTATACCCTGGAACTTTGGGTGAGTAACCTCATAACCAGCATTGGCACCAAGTTTGAACCCATATCAATCTGGTGTACACCACTTGCCCCTACATGGTTACTTACTGAGAACCTACCTCATGCAATTCAAATACAACCACAGGACCTCTCAGTGACTGAGCCTAAGAGGCAGCTAGCAGGTGGAAGCAAGAAGGGGCCAATCTCATGGTAACAGAAGGGATTGACATGAAATATTTAAAGTGATGAACAGCAAGGACCTACTACCAAGACTACTTTACCCAGAAAGGCTATCATTGAAAATTGAAGGAGAAATATAGAATTTCCAAAACAAGAAGAAGCTAAAAAGTTTGTTACCACAAACCAGTATTACAAGAAATGTTAAAGGGTCTTCTTTAAAAAGAAAAGGAAGAAGAAAAAAAACAGAGGTAAACAGAGTTAAAAGAATAAAATGCAATAAATACATACCTATCAATAATCACTGTAAATGTAAATGTCTTAAATGCTCCTATCAAAAGTCAGAGGGAAGCAGAATGAATTAAAAAAAAGCCACACCTATATATGTTGTCTACAAGAGACCCCCTCAGAACAGAAGATACATAGACTAAAAGTAAAGGGATGGGAAAAGATATTTTAAGCAAGAAGAAATGAAAAAAAAAGTTGGGGTAACAATATGTATACCTGACAAAATAGACTTCAAAGAAAGTCCATAACAAGAGACAAAGAAGGACATTACATATGCTAAAGGGATCGATACAACAAAAGAATATAAGCCTTGTAAACATTTATGCATTCAGCATAGAAGCACCTAAATATATGAAGCACATTTTGATGGGTACTTTTGGGGATATGTCCAAAGGAACCCGAAACACTGCTTCAAAAGAAGGTATGCACCCCTTGTATCCATTGCAGCACTATTTACAACAGCCAAGATTTGGAAGCAACTCCAGTATCTATCAGTAGATGAATGGATCAAAAGGCTTTGGTATATTTACACAATGGGATACTACTCAGCAGTAAAAATGAAGAAAATCTTACTTTTTGCAACAACATGGATGGACTAGTAGAATATTATGCTAAGTGAAATAAGCCAGTCAGAGAAAGACAAGTACCATATGATTTCACTTATATGTGGACTCTAATAAACAAAATAAGCTAACAAAATAGAAACAGACTCACAGATACAGAGAACAGACTGACAGCTGTCAGATGGGAGGGGCAACTGCGGAGCAGTGGGGAAGTTAGGTGAAGTATATGAAGGGATTAAGCAAAACAAAAACCTCATAGATGACAACAATTTGGTGATTACCAGAGGGAAAGGAGGGTGGGGGGAGGTAGAAGAGGGAATAAATGGTGATAGAAGGAGACTTGACTTGAGGTGGTGAACACACAATACAATATACAGATGATTTAGTATAGAATTGTACACCTGAAACCTACATAAATGTATTAACCAATGTCACCCCAGTAAATTTAATTGAAACAAAAAAACTCTAGAGGTTAATTCATTGGAATAAATTCATGGGATTTAAAAAAAAGAAACATCCTGAATTGAGGTGATTAAAATAATACAAACAGATAAAGGGCAGAGATGTGAGAGGACAAGTTTTGCACAATTGAACGTCTTGCTTATGTGGAAAAGATGGGAAGGAGATCTTGCTCAATCTGGTCTCAAACTACTAAACCCTAAAAAGGCCAAGAGAAGGAGTCACCAGTTAAAAGTGAATTTCAAAACATGGTTAAGTTGTCCACAGGATGGGTCTCATGGTCTCTGAGGGATTTTTATCAGTTGTGTGGGTTCTAGCAATTACTCCCCCCCCCCCCCAGGATTTATAAAGTTAAGTCAGGAAGCTGAATATTAACACTTTACTTCCTCACTCATTCATTAATTCGTTCATTTAATGAATATTTATTTATAGACACTTATTTTGGCACTACCTGTGCCCTCAGTGAGCTGTCAACCCAAAATTGCAAAGGGGAGACCAAAGAAGAAGCTGTGGTAGATAGAATAACGGCTCCTCCAAAGATGGCTACATCTTAATCCCCAGAACCTATATATAAATCTGATGTGGTAAGGGGAGTGAAGATTAAGGTTTGCAGATGGAAATCAGGTGACCTTAAAATAAGAATATTTTCTTGGATTATCTAGGTGGGCTCAATGTAATACAAGAGTTCTTAAAAGATGGAAGAGGGAGGCAGAAGAGTCAATGTCAGAGTGATGCTATGTGAGAGTCAGCTGGCCACTACTAGCTTTGAAGATGGAAGGAGGCATGAGATGTACAGCACAAGTGACCTCTAGAGCCTGGAAAAGCAGGGAACAGACTCTCCCATAGATCCTCTAGAAAGAAGGCAGTCCTGCTAATACCTTGATTTTAGCCCAGTGAGATCCCTGCTGGACTTCTGACCTCCAGAGCACAAGATAATAAATTTGTGTTATTTTGAGCCACTGTTTGTAGTAATATGCTCCAGCAACCCTAGAAAAGAGAGACAAAGAAGGACGTTACATAAAGCTAAAGCAGCGGTTCTCAACCTATGGGTCGCGACCCCTTTGGGGGTCGAATGAACCTTTCACAGGGGTCGCCTAAGACCATCGGAAAACACATATATAATTACATATTGTTTTTTTGTGATTAATCACTATGCTTTAATTATGTTCAATTTGTAACAATGAAAATACATCCTGCATATCAGACATTTACATTAAGATTCATAACAGTACCAAAATTACAGTAATGAAGTAGCAACGAAAATAATTTTATGGTTGGGGGTCACCACAACATGAGGAACTGTATTAAAGGGTCGCGGCATTAGGACGGTTGAGAAGCACTGGGCTAAAGGGATCAATACAACAAAAGGATATAAGCCTTGTAAACATTTATGCACAAAGGATAGGGAGGCCACTAAAATAACAGCAATGAGGGGAGCAGAAAATGTTTCTCTTGGAAAGGACAAGCCAATGTTTCTCTTGGAAAGGACAGTTCACTGGCAACTGTTATTTGAATTTCTTAAGAAACATTTCCTCACTTCTGGTCACCAATCCCAAGGTTACAGATTCTAGAGGTGATGGTTTATAGAGTCTTTTCTCAGAATATGTTAGCCAACTTTGAAGGTGTCTGGGGTCACTTTCTTGACACTACATTAAAGGGTAAGGTGGTGGGTACAAAGTAACCTGGGAAAGGACTTTTTCCCTTGTATAATCGATTTTTCTCCTGTATAACCTATTATATTGCTTCTAAATTTGTTTATTCTGCTCTTTCTAAACCATAGTTCCAGACCTTTCATACTTGCAGATTTCTAGGCATTAGACTAGAACAAGAGCTGACTGTTCCTATTTTCATTCTGTGTCCCGCTGAGCCCTCTCTACTGGCTACTCCTAGACCACTCACTGGGCAGGTATTATACAACATCTAGGAGGGAAGTGCTGCCAAGGCTGATTGTTTCTGGGAATGCCATTTTCCCCTTGTCCTTTCAATATTCTTGTTATGCTACTCCTGCGATCACTGCCAATCTGTAGAAAATTACAGGATGATTTTTTGTGAAGGACTGAATTTGCCTAACTTGCTTTTTGTTGTTCATTATTGGGGAGGAAGGGGGACTGTGCTTGTTACACACAATTCGTGTGCATCTATTAGAAGCTATTGGGTTAGATTCATCCCACTCATTCATGATTCTGACATTGCTATGCATGTGCTGTCAGGGTTTAGTATTAAACAATTTTCTTTGTTTAGATTTGGATCACTGTCTCTGCTTGAAAATTATTTTTTACAATGACTCCTCTCTCTCTCTCTCTCTCTCTCTCTCTCTCTCACACACACACACACACACACACACACACTTTTCCTTTGCCAAGTTCAAGTTTAGGGCTGGCATAAGCCTACTTTATTTTGGTTCCTGATCATAGCCCAGCTATTGTGTTCTGTTAAACAAAATAAATTATTAGAGGAAGACACAGAGCCCATGTCTGTGTTTTAACAGAGCATGGTTTCCTCATATTGGTTCTATTGACAGTTTGGGCTGAGAAATTACTTGTTATTTGGGCTGTCTGAGCACTGTACGATGTTTAAGCAGCATCCCCAGTCTCTACCCTCTAGATGCCAGTAGCAACAAAAAGATATCTCCAGCTATTGCCCAATGTTCCCCAAGGGACAAAATTGCTTCTTGGTGAGAACCCCTAGATTAGCAGAGAGATCATACACACCCAACTTCAAGCGACTTGTTAAGACAGCCTCAAAAGTAGTGAGCAGGCTCAGCTGTTCACCCAGCTGTGTGGACCACCTGTGGCCAATTACTTTGACAAGATTATTAAGTTACAGGCTTGGGCATGCGGCCTCAGCTATAGGCAACTATATGTATTCTGTGGGTTGGCTCCACTGATGGGATTGGGTTACACACATTCCACTTTGCTTTGCTCTTCAAGTTCTTAAAGGCAGCTCAGTTACTTGCTAACTAATAGTGATGACAGTTTGAACCACCATATGACCCCAAGGTGGTTGAATGAGTTAAATAGAAATAACCATAATCACTTGCCCAAATTATTATTGTCATTGTTGCTGGTGTTATTGTTATTATTTTTTTAAGTTCCAAAATTTGGAGAATGACATGAAATTTTATTTTATTTTATTTTTCAAGGGATATTTAATAAGGTAGATAACATACTTTTCTAATGTGTATTTTATTTTTAATCACAGAAGCTAAGCATAATATCCTATGCATCAGGTGAGAATGGCCTGCTGTATGTGTATACACTGAGTGCAATTAAAAAATACTGTAATTATAATTCCAGCCTTTGGAATTTGAACAGGTGCCAATGTTCTTTCCTTTCTTCATATGGGAAATAAAAATCCCTTTGAAAATCATTTGAAGCTTGGAAAAAAATCCCGTAGTTGTATTCTTAGGATCACTCTCATGATTCGGATAATACAAGGGAAGCTTCAAGTTAACCTTTTAGGGAAGACATTCCACCTGGCATAATCTCATTGGCCAGGAGTGAAGCTTGTTTCTTTACACAATTGTTATCCCAGATGCCTACATCTGCTGCTACCATTGGCTCACCTGTGTTCAGGCCCACAACCGCACATTGACGTGATTCCGAATACTCTGCTTGAACTTTAGTGTTTCTGAAGATCAAAACCAGAATTCTGAGCAAGAACCTTGGGAATAATTAGCAAATGAACTTCAACAAATCCTTGAACTCCAAGTTGGGCCCTGTCCTTTAAACTGGGCTTATATTTAATCAGGCTTCTGCCACTTCCACTGCACCTGGAAGTATGTAGCCATAATCAGTAGCATTTTAACAGTCCTCAAGGCATCTCTTATTGCATCTTTGATTTGAGTGAATGCATGCTTATTTGGTCCTTGGGCCAATAATGTGACAGAGCAAGGATTGTTACATTTCTCAGTACAGGTGAACATCTCTTCTCCCAATGTACTATACTCATACACAAGTCTGGCTTGTCCAAACAATCAGGATTTAGGTCATCAAAAAAATTTAGAGCTACACCACCTTGAGCAAGAGTCAACATTTCCATATTTCTCCTTTTAGCTCTGTGCAGAGCTACTCTGCCTTCTTTTGCAAGAGCACCTAAGGAAAATGGGTCAATTCTCTTTTGATTAATAACAGCAATCCTTTATCTGAGTCACCACAGGCTTTCCTTTCCAGTTCTATTATTTTTTTAACTCTCTCTTCAATGAATTTTCTCTTAACTTTTACTAGTTCTCTTTCTTCAGTGCTCTTGTACATGGTTTTTTTTCATATTCTAAAGACATTGCATGTGAAGATATGTTTTCTCTTTTTTTCATATCAGGATGCCATGCCTGATGGTTCAAAACAAGACCTTTATTGAGCTTGTATCAGTTTTAGATTTATATTTCATTTCCATGATCTCAACCACAAAGAGATCAATAGGTTCATCTTGTTTTTTACTGGCCAATATGGAGTCAACTACAGCCTCTGTTAAGACATCAGCTAGTTTGGCAGAGATGTTCTGGCCACATCTATGAATATTCCCCTGTCCATCTCTTTGACTTGTTCCCAAAACTGAAGTGCCTTTCCCTTTGCAGCTTCAAATCTTTTTGTTATAATTTAGAAATAAAGACCTTCAGAAATGTAAAAATCCACCTGTTTCAGCAGTTCTCCAATGATTAGGACATTGGAGGCGGTACCATCACGAGTGATGTCATCCTGAGCGATTGTTATGTTGGCTGTTAAAGAGGCTGTTGGGTGTTAAATTTGCACTTAATGAAGAAGCACTTGGCTATATTTAATAAGTTTGATTTCTCCAGCACTAAAAAAAGCATCTTTATGATGCCCTTAAGCCCCCATTTGGTCCTCAACACATCCTACAGACCCCCCCGCCCCCCTGGGCCACACTAATGTTGACTTCCAACCTACTTGGGCTCAGGCCACCTTGGCTTTGGGGTTCAGGGTCTTCATGGCTGCCAAAGCTGAGCCAGCAGAAGAGGAAGAGACCAGGAGCAAAGAATGCTCAAAGCTGGCGCAGCAACATAAAATTGTATTGACTTCTCCTTAAATAACTGTAGATCTGCTTTTTCACTGGCTGTTATGTGTCCTGATGTCCTCTTAAATAGAGCATATCCAGGCCCCAGTTCCTCATCATTCATCTCCCAAACAGCATTTTTAAAACTTTCTAATTTCTATTAGTTCTTTCTGTTACCTAGGCTTGTAACAGCACACACATGAGCTGCCTAATTCGGTTCTTTTCCTTCAAGTCTTTCAATATACAATTATCAGATTATCTTTTCTTAATCAAAGGTTGGATTAAAAACTATATTTAAAAACATAAAATGTCTCCATTATCTATCAAGTTCAAATTTTGTAGCTCAGCATTTAGAGTTTTTTTTAAATATTTACCTTCATCCTGTGTTTTTCCTCTTTCTGTTTCCTTCATTTCTTCCTTCCTTTCACCTATTTCTTCAACGTTTGCTCTTAACCAATCATCTCCCAAAATGTGGTCCATGGTTCATCTGAAGAATCAACAAAGATACTTTTTAACACGCAAATTTCTAGGCCTAGCCCCAGAATTTCTAAGGATAGGACCTGGATATTGCAAAAAAAACTAAAATAGCATTTACTCTTAAGACTCAGCTCAAACTAACTTCTCTTTTTAAAATATTTAGTGCTTTCCTTCCAGTACTTATCACATTCTAAGTTGGAGGAGGAAAAAGAGGAGGAAATGGGGGTAGAGAATGGCTATAATTTTTGTATCAGGAACTGTTCTAGTCACTTTACATTGGTTATGTCATTACATCTTTGCAATATCATTATTTACATATGGGACACTGAGACTTAGAAAATTTTCTTGACTGGCCCATAATTACACTTAGTAAGTAGGGAAGCATCTCCCTACAAAATCCACAAAGTCAATACTGAGCTGGCAACTTGCTCAGACTCCATTCTGATGTCTTTCTGTACATTATACACTTGTATTACATCCGTTATTTGAGAAAACTCTTTTTGTCCAAGTCCTTGATAAAATGGCTCAATGGAAAAAAACAATAGACTTAAAGTCAAACCAGTCTCTGCTTGAATTCTGGCCGTGGCATTTCCTGGCTTCTTCTAGCTGGCCCTAGGGTACCACCATCTGTCTCTGGTTCAGAACATGGCAGGGTGATAGAAAGAAGAGCTGAAGAAGAGAAGTGCGAGGGGCAAGCACCTGTTATCTTTTAAGGAAGATACCTGGAAACTGAGTCCTACCCTTCAGCTACATCCTATAACCTAGTCCAATAACCAACCTAGCTTCAAGGGAATTTGGAGCTTATTTCTTTATCTAAAAATCAGAGGAGAATAGATTGGGAGAGCTTTTTATGCTATCTAATCATAATGGACATTTCATTCCTTTTCCCCACATTTCCCTTTTTCTGGTTACAATACCTTGTTCTTCCTCTGGCAGCATCCTTTCCATCTCACAATCCATGGCCTTTAGGTGAATCTTATTCTATACTCCAGTGAAGGAAAAATGCTCCAGGTGTAGCCAGTCAGAGATGGGGGTGTGATTCAGGCCAAACACACCAAATAAGAGTGAATCCTGAGACTTTGTTGAAGGAACTGGCAAAGAGAAATGCCCTTCCTGCCACAGACTTGAAGCTATGAGGGGGGTATCTTGGAAGGTCTTTAGAGTCTAAAGCCATTGCAGGGGGAAGCAGAACTGAGAAGGAGAAAAAGAGAGAGAGAGAGAGAGAGAGAGAGAGAGAGAGAGAGAGAGAGAAAGAGAGAGAGAGAGACAGAGAGAGACAGAGACAGAGAGAAAGAAAGAGAGAGACAGAGAGAGAGAGAGACAGAGAGAAACCCTGATGAGATTACTTGAGGCCCTGGATCAAGCAAGCCCTGCTGAAGTGAAGGCTGGTATCTACCAGTGGATGTTTTATTTACATGCAATAAATTTCTCATTTTGCTTGAGCTCTTTGGAGTAGGGTTTTCTGATCCTCATAGTGTGCTAAATAAACAAAGATTCAATAATTAGTCATTAATAAGATATTCATCTTTGAATTTCCCACACCAGCACACTTTGTACATAATGGATGCTTCAGAATTAATGATTGGGAGAGTAAAAAGAACCTGAATAAATAAGTGGCTGAGACTCAGGGCAACCCCATGAAACTAGAATAATTTTATTAATTTCTTTATTCCAAATACTTTCTCTGACCATGTTTACTTTTAGAAGTCACAATTATAAAAAAATTAGGCCAGATGGCATGGGATGGTTTTTAGAACTTTTTGCAAGACCTTGAGAAGAAACCAAGAAAGGACGATCTCCCCAGTTCCAGTCAGGCTTTGCCCATATGTGAAAGCAGAATCATTCCAAATAGTTTCCAACTAAAATTTTATTTTCACTAATCATCTATTGCCTGTCTTCCTGGTGATGGAATGCTGCGAGGGCACCATTTCAGGGTCACCAGATGGTGTCCTCATGAACAGTTCCTATGCAGGTCCCCTGTAAGGGGACAGGGCAAACAGTTGAGCAACAGGCCCTTCAATACAGCAAAATATGGAATTAATCAATCAAGCATTTGTGACTTATACCCATTTTGTTTTCAAAACAGATTTGAGTAGGCTTTTAATAAAAGGCACATCTACAATAGATTTGTTTGAACTGGGATAAAATAACAAGTACCATACAATAAAGGGTGACTATATCTATTAATTACAAACATTTTTGTTAATAGCTACACTGATGGGAGCTTACCATGGGTGTGGTTAGGTGTACTGTCCTAAGCACTTAACTTCTTATCAATTCACTTAATTCTCACAAGAGCTCTATGATGGAGCTCCTATTATTATTTGCACTTCATGATAAAGAAACTGAGTACAGAGGTTGAGTGACCAGCTCATGGTCATATATCAGTAATAGGTATGTATAGCATGGCTGAACCAGGATTTGAACCCAGTCTAATTCAGGACAAGAGTTAGTCAGAGATAAGAAATGTTTTAGAGTTCATCAGCCAGGGTTTGAATCCCTTCTCTTCCTCTTAGTAGCTAATGACTTTGGCAAGTCATTTAACTTCTTTAATTGTGTCAGGTTATTCATCTGTGAAATGGGGATAATGATACTGACCTCTTGGGTTTGAGGTGAAGACATCTTGTGTAAAGATGTGTGCTACAGTGAGTGGCACAAAGAGTAAATGAGACATAATGCTGTACTCTACATATAACCTTTTGTTATCTTCTTTAAATAATACTCTCAGAGGACCTGAAAACACACCACTCTCAAGAAGACATACGAACAGCCAATAGATATATGAAAAGATATTCAACCTCACTGGCAATTCGGGAAATGCAAATCAAAACTACAATGAGATACCACCTCACACCTGTTGGAGTGGCCATTATTAACAAGACAAGCAATAACAAGTGTTGGAGAAGTTGTGGGAAAAAGGGAACCCTAATTCACTGCTGGTAGGAATGTAGACTAATACAACCACTATGGAAAGCAGTCTGGTGATTCCTCAAAAAATTAAGTATAGAGCAACCATATCACCCAGAAATCCCTCTCCTGGGTGTATATACCCCCCAAAATTGAAATGTATTTGCAAAACTATATGCACTCTTATGTTCATTGCAGCACTATTCACGGTGGAAGGCATGGAAACAACCAAAGTGTCCTGCAATAGAGCACTGAATAAAGAAGATGTGGTACATAAACACAGTGGAATACTTACTACTCAGCCATAAGAAGGGATGAAATAGCGCCATTTACAACAACATGGATGGACCTTGAAAACATTGTGCTAAGTGAAATAAGTCAGTCAGAAAAAGCTAAGAACCATATGATTTCACTCATATGTAGGATATAAAACTGAAATTCATCAACACAAACAGCAGCATGGTGGTTACCAGAGGGAAGGGGGTGGGGGAAAAGTCCTAATATAAGGTGACAGGAGAAGATTTGACTTTGGGTGGTGGGCACATGGTGCAATACCCAGAACTTGTAACATAGAAACCCACACCTGAAACCTATATGTTCATGTAGACCAATGTCACCTCAATAAATTTAACAAAAAATAAAATAATAAATAATACTCTCATAATTTTCAAACAATCTAATATTATGTAGATGTTAGATTATTAGCTATGGAACCAAGAATTTTTTTCTCCTTTCCAATGTCATTTGCAAAAGTTATCATCCATCTCTCAGTATTTCATTTTGGTGACATTGCTAAGGTTGTACCCCTATGGGAATGACAAAACTATAAAAAATTAAGAGGAACATTCCAGGGGTTCAAACTGGACAAAAGAGAGTAGTTTATAGTATGTGAACTAATAAATTGAGCAGATAGAATGTCAATTTTCCTTCCTGAGTATGCAAATCCTCAATAAAGCTCATCAAATACAAAAGTAGGGTTTAGCTGGTATGGCCCAGCTCCCCTGCACTGTCTGCTTTTGAAATGAGCTCCTCTTTGTATTAAGCAAATAAATAATAAACTCCCTATCTGCCTGTCCTCGGAACTGTAAGAAAGCAAGAGTGACATTGTCATTCAGGGCTGCTGACACAAAGATAAGATGAGGCACCAAAGCTACCGAGCCAGTGATTATGTGGAAGAATGGCCCTGTTTCAGAAATCACTATGGGATGTCCCCACTGGCCTGAAACTGCAGGTATTTTGTTGTGTTACAGAAAGATACAATGATATGTAACAGGCCTCTGCTCAATTACTTGAAAAGCCTTAAATTCAAGCACGGTGTGTGTGTGTGTGTGTGTGTGTGTGTGTGTGTGTGTGTGTGTGTTTAAGTTAAATAAACAAAATGCAGTGGGGAGAAGAACATCATATACCTTCCAGATTAAATTCTGTTTCTGCAAACCTCAGCTGACAGCTGTCCATTCTATGCCATCAGGAGCATTGCTGAAAGGTCAAAAGGTCAAGCATGAGCACAGGGGCTCAAGATACAGAGCATCTTTCCCCTTTCTTGCTGGAAACTGGATCTTAATTAGACTTCACTGGCCCCAAGCTTGGATTACTTGTTAATCTAACAGACTGCTTTCTTTTAGGGAATAAAAAAGTAAAAACAATTTGCAGTGAAACCCTGACTTGATGCTTCTACCAAAGGGAGGAGGCAGAGTCACCAGTATGCAGTTTGAGGCTCATGGGAACTTGCTCAGTTCAAGGTGTTAAATGGATGTTTCACCTCTGCTTCTTCCTTTCCTGCTTCTTCATTTTTTCTTCTTCTATACTTTTCTGTCTTCATTTCATTTTCATCTTCTACCTTTCTCTTTCCCTGTCTTTCTTCTCCCTTCCTTTTTTTTAAGAGAGAGGAAGATAGAGAGAGAGCATCAATGTGAGAGGGACAAATCAATCAGTTGCCTCCCATATGTATCCAGACTAGGGATTGAATCTGCAGCCTGGATGTGTGCCCAGACCAGGAATTGAACCCACCACCTTATGGTGTACAGGATGACTCCAACCAACTGAGCACACTGGCCAGGGCCTCCTTCCTTCCTGTTTGTATTCCATTTTTAATCTCTCCCTTTCCTTACTTTTGAAGTTTTATCTAATTTGTATTATGCATCTAGAGAAAGCAATTAAGAGGTTGAGGGAGAAACCCAAATGCTATGGTCTGAATGTCTGTGTCCCTCCTAATCAAGTTGCCTAAGGTGATTATATTAGAGGTAGGGCCTTTTGGGG
Organism: Myotis yumanensis; assembly: GCF_028538775.1. NCBI lineage: Eukaryota > Metazoa > Chordata > Mammalia > Chiroptera > Vespertilionidae > Myotis > Myotis yumanensis. The sequence continues at coordinate 66,010,535 of NW_027223752.1, forward strand.
GTTAGGAGAGTGGAGCTCTCATGAATGGGATTAATACCCTCCTAGAAGAGGCTCCAGAGAGCTGGCTTGCCCCCCCTCCACCTTGTGAGGACACAACAAATGAGAAGTCTGTGACGCAGAAGAGAACCCCCACTCACCCATACTGCACCTTGATCTTCGACTCTAGCCTTCAGAATGGTTGAGAAATAAATTTAGGTTGTTAATAAGCTACCCAGTTGGCCAGCTGGCCTGGCTCAATGATTGAGCACCAACCTATGAACCACAAGGTCATGGTTCGATTCCCAGTCAGGCCATATGCCCTGGTTTCAGGCTGGATCCCCAGTGTGAGACATGCAGGAGGCAGCCAATCAATGATTCTCTCTCATCATTGATGTTTCTAATTCTCTCTTCCTCTTCCTTCTTCTCTGAAATCAATGAAAACATATTTAAAAATAAAATAAGCTACCCAGTCCATGAAAGTTTGTTACAGCAGCCCAAATAGACTAAGACACCAAAAATCAACTTGAGATCCAGGTCATGCTAACCGTTTACCAAGTTTATATTAAATACAGCCCTTACTCAAGCTAATTCCATTAGTGAGACACGCCATGGCATGTCCCTCAAGGTCAACATTCATGGTGACAAAATAAAACACAATGAGGTATATGATTTTATTATATCCGGTGACACACATGAATGACTAGGAAAAAACCCAAAACGTTCTTTTTTCTTTAAAAGCTTTCCAGTTCTTGGAATTAATACAAATTTATTACAGCTGATGGGTTGGACTCCTAGGTTTTTCAGTGCCTCTAATTCAAAACATCTAAAGTTAAGCGTATTTGTTAGCAGAGGTAGGTTTGACAATGCGCCAAAGGCAGACAAATCATGTCAATACTATGTTTTAGTAAAAGGCTTAAATGCAACTTGTTCTATTGCCATGTGGTCCCAATTCACAAGAAAAAAAAATGCTGTAGAAAGATCACGGTGACTTCACAAACTGGACTCACTCTTAAAATCTACCCAGTTCTCCTGGATTTCACGGCCCCCTGCTTCAGGACTGACAGGATCCTGTTAGTACGAGGTGGACCGGGGACTGCCTATAGCTGAGTGATGTGTTTTTACCTCCAGTACGGAAAGCTACTGCAAAGGCATGCTTAGACATTGCAAGAGTTTGTGGAGGTATTTTGGAAGAAAGCCATTTTAAAAGGGTAGGCAATCTTCCGAGGTTGCACTGGCTTGCCAGAATGCTACTCCATTTCATCTTAAAAATAATATTTTGATCCCAGACCATACCATGTTTCTGGCTAAATGTTTCACTTAACAAGCTTTATGCAAATTACCGTACACAGTCACATACTGTTTGCAGCTGATTCCATTTTTAGCAACGTCAAAAGGAAGAAGGAATCTCAGAACAGTGAGAGTATTTGATATGCCTGATATTCTGCTCTCAGAAGGTCAACTCCACACAAGCCTTCCCCACAGGCCAGCATTCCTGAGAGCTCTTCAAACAGCTCCCTCCTGCTTGAAAACCCTCCAGGGTTTGCCAAATTTCCCCTCCCAGTGCCCGCGCCCCTCCTCCTGCAGGTCTAGGAGGAAATCTAGATGGTTCAGCATTTTGGCTGGCTTTGTTCCCCACGGTCCCCCTTCCATCTGTGATGGAGGCCTGCTAATTTGTTAGTTTCAGCAGTGAAGCTAGGAGAAGGGGAAAGCAGAGGGACAACTGTGGCAGCAGTGTGTGTGTGTGTGTGTGTGTGTGTGTGTGTGTGTGTGTGTTCCCAGCCACAGGCTGTTTGGAATTATGTTTGCATAAAGTTACAAGGTAAGGTGAATTCCAGCTTAGGGATGAAATAGTGCCTGAGCATCAGTTGTCCTAGTTTATTCGTGAAACCTTTTACAGTGGAACCTTGGTTCTCAAACTTATTTCATTCTGGAAGGCTGTTCAAGAAGTGATTTGTTCAAAAACAAATCACTTTTTCCCATTAGAAATAATGTAAGTTGAGTTAATCCATTCCAGACTCCCAAATGATTCCCTATTTTAACCTTTCTTATATACAGTACATGTCCAATATACCATTTCGTCTATAAGTAAACACTTCTTCTCTTAAATGTATCGAACCATCCCCTCTTAGCCTTAAAGGAATCACTTTCAGCACGCATTCCAGGGGTGTCTTTCAGGTCAGCATGCGGCATCTTTACTTGTTCACATATCACTGCCTCAGAAATGTCAGAGGCTAACTGCTCTTTGTTTATCCAAATCAACAATCATTTTCCTACCTCTTCAATTGCCTGAGATCATTGTTTCCTTCACACCCTTAGCAACATTAGCACTCTTGATGGCCTCTTTATGTCTTAAAATTGTGCTAAACTTGATTTTTCCAGCAACAAAGGCATTCTCTTCTTTGTTGCCTGAGAGCCATCTTTATGTCATGCTGAGGTATCAGCATGAAAGGGTTGTCAGGTCAAAAACTAAAGTTTGGTTGACAACTGAGACATTTTTTTTCTCTGAACAATTTGGTTGAGAACAGAATTGTTCGAGATGGGAGATGTTTGAGAAATGAGATTTAACTGTATATGCTAACTGGAAGCTTCACTCTTTTCTTTTTTTCTTTGTAACTTTATTATGAAATGTTACCTACATAAAAAAGAGTGAATTTGTATGTCAACTGTAACTAAAAAAAAATATATGTTTAAAAAGTAAAAAGATGAACATAATAAAATGAATATAAATATGTGAATGAACATATTTACATATTCAATTTTGTGTGTCTATATGTATATGTAACTATATAGCAAAAAGAAAAATAAGGGAACACCCATGTTCATAGCACGCAGCTTAAGAAATAAAAGAAAAATGATAAAGTTCTTCATACTTTTGACACACCTCCAGTTCAATTCTTCCCCCTTCTTTCTAATGTTTATAACTTTCATTTTGTTGTACTTCACTATACATGTAAGCATCCCTGAACAAGCATTGTTATATTTATATGTTTTTAGAAACAGCATAAATAGAATGCTTAATTGGGTTGTCTGAAACTTACTGTTTTCACTCCATATGATTTTTATATTCATCCGTGCTAATCTATCCTATATAATAAAAGACTAATATGCAAATTGTCCCCTTGGGAGTTCGACCGACTGGGAGTTTGACTGCTTGCTATGATGTGCGCTGACCACCAGGGGGCGGCACAGAACGAAAGCAGCCAGGGGAAGGAAAGCCCCAATCGGACCTGATTGCCAGCCAGGCCTAGGGACCCAACCTGTGCACGAATTTTGTTCACCGGGCCTCTAGTGTATATATTATGAATGTAGCTGAATGCAGTATGAATGAATATAGTTCACTTTCACCACTGTAGAGCATTTGATGCTATGACTGCACTGCAACTTACTACCCATTCTACTGTTTTATAGACATTGAGCTCTTTCTAATTGCTCTTGCTAACATGAGCAGTGCTTCTGTGAACATTCTCCTACCTGCCTCCTGGTGTCCACATGCACAAGTTTCTTTAGGGCACAAAATATGTGTGAAAGAGCAGGGTTATGGCTTAAGTACACCACCAGTTTTACTGCCTAACACCAAAGTGCTTTCCAAAGTGGCTGTACACATGTCCATACAATATATGAAAGATTGGGCCGGCCCATAGCCTCACCAACATTTGGTGTTGCCAGACTAGAATGTTTGCTAATCTGAGGTGTATGAAATAGAACATTGTTAGGATTTTAATGTGTGCTGCTCTGAATACTAACAAGCCTGAACACCTTTTCATGTTTATTGGCCACTTTTTTTTTTTTTGAATTTATACCTTTTGTCTTTTTCCTCTGGGTTTTTTTCTATCTTTAACTTGTTGATCTATAGTACTTAAAAAATACTATATTCCAGATACTAACACACTGTTGTTGTTACACGTGATAAACATCTTTTTTACCTTCTTTTGGAATCCCTTTGATAACAGAACTTTTTAATTTTAGTGCAGTCAAAATTACCAATATTTTTGGTAAAAGTTTTTATCTTGTTTAAGAAATTATGTCTAACATCAAAATTAAAGATACTCTATTGTCTCCTAAAAAATTTTAAGTTTTTACACTTAAGTCTTTAAAACATCTGTAACTGGATTTTATATATGGCATGGGAAGGAATGCATAGTCTATGTTTCCTGTCATATACCAGGTTTCCATATATGTGGGGTTCTATATTATATTCTACTCAGGGTTTTATATTATATTCCAACAGTCTATTTGTTACACATGCCAAGATCATGTTCTTAACTATTGAAGCTGAGCAATAAGTCATGATTTTTGTAGTCTCTTTGCCTTGTTATTTTTCCCTGGGAGTATAGTCACCATTCTTAACCTTTTGTGCTTTTACATAAATTTTAGAATCAACTTGTGACTAAGAACTTTACAGAAATTTTTATTAGAATTTTATCTAATCTGTAAATCAATTTGAAGAGAATGGGCATATTTACAATATTGAGTATTTGGATCCTTGAACACGCTTCCTTCATTCCTTTGTCTCTCTTTCCCTCTCTTCTTTCCTCTCACATCCTTCTCCCCATAGGCAAGCATGCTAATTTGTTTGATGTGAATCTTTTCTTTTGTATGTGTTTTTACAATATATGCTTTTGCATGTATTTTAATTTCTGTATGGTATCTTTCTTACTTTTTTCTGAGTCTCAGTTCTGTTTTACAGATACATTTAAAGTGCTTATATGCATATCTAGACAGTTCTTGCTACCTGCTGCATAGAACTCCATCCTCTGAAGCTACCTTATTTTACCTATTCACTCCCCCAGTTATGGGTACCCAGATTACCTTCAACTCACTCCAACCCTTTATATACACATAAATAATGGTTCCAGGAATGGCCTCATACAGGGGGTGTAGGTGAATTTCTTTGGGAGGAACTACACTCAGAGACAGAAATGCTGTGTCACAGAGCATGCCTATGATTAACATGACCCCGTTCCGACAGATTCCTCCCCAGCTGGTGTGGTACATAGCCCCTAATCTTTATCTTCCTGTTGCATTCTCTAACTTTCCAATCTCATACTTATAAAGCGTTATTAATGTATTTAATCTGCATTTTCCTTGTAACTAATGACTTGGAGACTCTTGACGTGCATATTTGCTTTTTAGGTTTCCTTTTTCTGTCATTTAGTTGTGTGTATTGAATGACAATTTCCTATTAAGGTTACTTCTTTCTTGTTGATTTATAGGAACATTCTTACATATTCTCAATATTAATCCCTTGTCTGTTTAGTCACTCCAAGTATCTTCTTTTATAACATAAGTCTGTTAAGTTTGTTCATAGTTTCCTTTGCTGAACTTAAGTTTTTTATTTTAAATATTTATTTATTTTCCAGTATTATTGAGATATAATTGATAAATATCATTGAACTAGTTTCAGGTATGAAATATAATAACTCGATCTATGGATATATTGCAAAATAATCACAAGTTTAGTTAACACCCATCACCTCACATAATTACAGTTTTTTCTTATGATAAGAACTTTTAAGAGCTACTCTCTTAGCAACTTTAAAATATGCAATATAGTATTGTTAGCTATAGTCACCATGTTGTACATTTCATCCCCAGAAGTTATTTATCTTATAACTTGACCACCTTCACCTGTAACCCCAACCCAGCCTCTGGCAATTGCCAATCTGTTCTCTGTTTCTATGAGTTAAGTTTTCTTAGATACAACATGTAATTGAGAATGTACAGTAGAATTGACCCTTGAACGACACAGGTTTAAATGATGTGGGTCTACTTATATGAAGATTATTTTCAATAAATGCAGTCAGTCCTCCATATCCACAGGTTTCAGATCTGTGGATTCAACCCACTGTTGATCGAAAACAGTATTTTCAGTTTGAGGTTGGGAATCTGTAACGGGGCGGGCCAAGTGTATGCATTGTTCTATGCCATTTTATATCAGACGAGAATCCACAGATTTCTATATCTGCAGGGGGTCCTGAAATCACTCCCCAGTGGATTCCAAGGGCCTACTGTTAAGTTTTGGGGGAGTCAAAGGTCATATGTAGATTTTCAACTGCTGGGAAGAAGGGGGTTGGCACCCTTAACTCCCTTGTTCAAGGGTCAGCTGTATTTGTCTTTCTTGGTCTGGCTTAATTTTATTCAGCATAATGTCTTCTCTCTAGAATTTATTTAGCTCTTCTTTAATGTTACTTAATAAAGTTTTCTTACCTATTCTCTCTAAGATGTATTCTTAGTGTTATATGTTATTTAATGCTATTTAAAATTCTATATTTCAAAAACATTTATTATTGGTTTGTTTCTGGTAGAATAAAATGTGACTGATTTTTGTTTGTTAATCTCATTCCAGCCAATTTGACAATCAAAGTTATTAACAGTATTTGTCAGTAGATCCATTATAGTTTCTATGTGGATCCATTTTGGTTTTCTGTGTTTTGATATCTTCTTGCAATGGATTGAATTGTGTGTCCCATGCAACTCCAACCCCCCCCCCCCCCCCCCCCCAATGCATAGGTTGAAGTCCTAACTCTCAATGTGATATAATTTGGAGATGGGTTCTTTGGGACGTAATTTGATTTATATGAAGTCATGAGGCTTGGATCCTCATGATGGGATTAGTACTCTTATATTACAGTGGTTCTCAACCTTCTGGCCCTTTAAATACAGTTCCTCATGTTGTGACCCAACCATAAAATTATTTTCGTTGCTACTTCATAACTGTAATGTTGCTACTGTTATGAATCATAATGTAAATATCTGATATGCAGGATGGTCTTAGGTGACCCCTGTGAAAGGGTCGTTTGACCGCCAAAGGGGTCGCGACCCACAGGTTGAGAACCGCTGTCTTATAAGAAGAGACCAGAGAGCTTGTTCTGTCTCTCCCACCATGGGAACACCCAGCAAGAGAAGACAGCTGTTCACAAGCCAGGAAGTGAACCCTCAGAAGGAACCATATTAGCCAGTGCCTTGATATTGGACTTCCCAGTCTCCAGAAATATGAGAAATGAATGTCTGTTGTTTAAGTCAGTTTATGATATTTTGTTATAGCAGCCCAAGAAAACTAATACACTTTTTTTTGTCATATTTTGCCTCACTGCTCCTTCTAAGATCTCTAGGACATTGTTGAATAGAAGTAGTAACAGGCAGGAGATATCCTTACTTTATTCTTGAATTTAAATGGAATGCTTCTAATTTTTCACCACTACGAAGTATTTTGGTAAACACACATTATTCAACTCCTACTTTGCTAAGATTGTTGAATTTTATCAACTGCCTTATCTGCATCTATTAAGATGACCATATGATTTTTCTTAAGTATATTAATTTGTTAAATTATAACAATAGATTTATAATGTTCCAACCTTTAATTTCTTAAATATATATTTTATACATATTCTTGTATATTGTATTCATTTGTTTTAATAGACTTGGTTTTTTAATTTTTGGTTTTAGTAGGATTATTGAATCTATGTTTATTAGTGAGATTAACCCACAATTTTATTTTCTCATGTTCTTATTGCTGATTCTGCTATCAAATTTATACTCATTTTATAAAATGAGCTAGGGGAGAATTACCTCGTTTGCTATTCTCTAGGTTGAACAAGGGCATCATCTGTTCTCTGAAACTTTGTTATAACTCATTTATAAAATTATCTAAACCTCTTGTGAGGAGAAACTACTGATTCTTTTTTTTTTTTTAATGGTATAAGAATATTCTAATGTTCTGTTTCTTCCTAAGCTTGGCAATTTATAATATTTTTCTAGAAATGTATCTATTTCATCTAAGTTTATAAGTTTATTGGCATTAAGTATTAACAATGTTCTCTTATTTAACTTTAATTTATGCTGTATCTGCAGATTTATCCCTCTTTCATTCCCAGCATTTCTTATATATTCTTCTTGCCTTTTCCTTGATTGATTTCCCCATAAGTTTGGTTATATTATTAATCTTTTTCCAAGAACAGTCTCTTGGATTTGTTGATTCTCTGTATTATATTTTTGTTTTCCATTTCATCTATCATTCTCACTATGTTATTAGAGATTTCATGATGGCTTTAAAAATACCTGTATTTATTAAAGATTGGCCAGGTACCATATTGGAATGCTATATAAATATCTTATACTTTAGCTTATTTTGTCTTCATGATAACTGTAGGAGGATGATGCTATCACTATATCTATTTTACAAATTAGGAAACTCTGTGAAAGTCATTGAGCCACTAAGTCACAAAATTGGAATTCAAATCCAAGTCACATGTATGGTGCTATTTCTCTGTTTTCTTTGAAATATAATTTGTAGAATAAAGACATTATTTAACTCCAGGGAATAAAGTGGTAATGTTGGGATTTCAGGTATGGTATGAAGCCATGGAAAATTTTTGTTGAATTTGGAGGTGAAAGTTACAGTCAGTTCCTGGCTGCTGTTTTCTGAAGTATGGGAAAGATGGCAGAGGGACAGAGCCTAGCTATTATCTGAGCCTACCTAGGTTTTTTATTTCCAGATATGTCTGAGCCAAAAAATGATTGCCGAACATATATTAAGTGCCTGCTGCAAATCATCAAATTGTCTTGTAATGAATGATAATATGATAATATTTTTTGAGTGTCTGTTTTGAAGTAGCCTGTTGAGAATCAATTTTCAAAGCATTTTCCAATGATGCATATAATTCTCACACTTCTTACAACTTTAGCAGCCTATAGGTAGACAAGACCATTACTATCCCTACCTTACAGATGCAAATATGAGAAGTTATATAACTTACTCAAGGTTATGTACATTGTGAGAGACCCAATGATTCTCTAATGCAGGCTTTCTGGTTCCCAGTTTGCTCATTGCTTTTTAAAATGTATACATTTACATATATGTATTAAGATCTTCTATATGTAAGATACAGTGTTGAGCACTGTAGTATAATAGAAAATTCTTTAAGTCATAGATACAAGGCATTCACAAAAATAATTATAATAAAATTTTATGAGAAGTTCAAGTATAAGGTCATGGAAAATTCAGAGGGGGAGAATTTACTTTTTTTGAGTGGAAGGAAGAGAAGGATTCTGATATTTTTCTACTAAGCTCTAAACTAATTTTAAGAATTAATTAATATCAAATATTATGTTTTGCAATATAATATTACGTTACATGCAATAAATAAACAGATCAGAATATCAAAGAACATTCTGGGAGGGGTGAGCAATGTGGGTAGCTCAGTACACTGTAATACTACTCTCAGCTGGATTTTAGGTACTTTTCCATATTTCATAGGCCCATGGTAAGACCACTACTCTCACTATCAGACTCTCCCTATTATAACTAAGAAAAAGACTGCAAATGGAACTGATGACCCGCCTTCCCATCAGGACTAATGCTATTATGCTTCATATACCTCAGTCTCTCCCAGAAGTTCAAAACACAGGTCATTAAACAAAACAAAAATATATCTTTACATATAAATCTGCATCCCATATCATCTAAATCCTTCTACTCTGCTCTGTCACTTATGTTCTCTCTTTGGCATAAACTTCCACATCCCTAGTCTCTCCTCTGAATACTCCTCCCTTTATTTTATGATCTATCTAAATAGGTCAAGGAAGGTGGGTTCCAGCTACTTTCCTTGAAGCCCTCTCAAGTGGTACCGGCTTTTCCTCACACAATGCTCATACTATGGACACAAGAGATAATGATTGGTGCCCTCCTAACTTGCCATTCTTTTTCTAGGTCTTTTCAATCTTCTCTCGAAACCTCAACATATTTTGCAGCATATGCCATTAGATAAAATTACCTTCTACTCTTTCTTCTTCAACCATTCCCTGATCTCTAAGTCATACAACTCATTAAGGCTTTTAAGCTCTTGGCTCATGGTCACTATTCCTATCAACTATTTCTGCCACTATTCCTGTCAACATTCTTGGTTACATCAGCAACCATGCAGATGGTCCATTTAACTACCTGTCCTCCCAGAAACTTGACCTCTTTACTTGAAATGATGTCTTCGATGAATCCACCTCGGCCACTTACTCTCACAGTTCAACTCTAGATCTCATCACTACCTTCAACATCTCCAAATTTGGGTTATGAGAATGCTATGGACAATCACTCTTGGCTTTTTAACATAACATAACATTTCTTTGCTTCATTGCCAATGCCTCTTTTTCCTTTATGTTGTACCCCTCTTCTCATTTCTGTCTTCTTTAACTAGACAAAGTTCCATGCTCCATCCCTCCCTTGTCTACAACCTAAACACCCTTTCCCCTTTTTCATCTGTAAGAGTTACCTGGCAAAACCACAACCCTGGTTAAATGAAACTCTCTGCCCTCTTTTCCTGCATCTGAGCAGAGTATGGCCAGGGGAGAAAAATCTATTACCACGCCACATGGAATTGCTCTAAATTTACAACCACAAAGCTCAGGCGGATCCTCAGCACTGCTCAGCCAATTTTCTTCCTCTCCCTAGTCAATTTCCTTTCCTACTCTTTGAGAAGATTATTTCACACCTTCTGTCTCTTCAAACCTGTTCTCTCTTTCTCACTCATAACTGATGATCTCACTTGCTATTTCTCTGAGAAATAAGATCAGAAGAGAAAAATATATCTTCCAACACCAAATTTGTCAACGTAATTGTATCTGTACCTCTATCTTTTGCCTTCTCTCCTGATAAATAAACTTTCCTAGTTGCTATCAAATACGTGTGCACTGGATCTCATCTCCTATAACTTGCTCTGGAACTCCGGTCTTCCCCTTGTCTCCTGAATCATCAGTTTTAGCCACCACTTGCCATTGTGTTTCATATTAGAGTCTATGACCTCATATTTTCCCAGTTTTCTCTGTCTCTAGACCCTCATCTTCTTATCAGATACATAATCATTTGGGAGAGCATTTTGGCAACATATATAGAGAAATCTAAAAAAATGTATTTATTTAGATACATTTGGACCCCAAAAATGTTGAACCTAAAATTATATTTATAAAAACATATCTTAAGGAGCAAACCTGAGGAAAAATAATATATAAAGATGTCCACTTCAACCTTAATTTTAATTTGAAACAAATCTAAGCATTCATTATTTGAGGGGTATATAAATTGTACATACATAGTCAATAAACATGATTACATATGTAGTTATTGACGTGGGGAAATGTTTATTATTTTAAGAAAGGCAAAAATCCAAAGTTACAAGATAGTAGGTATATTATGATCCCATTTTTATTGTCTATGGTAAGTACCACACACGTATAAGTCAGTTTATATAGAGTTAGGGTCACAAAACATGCTTCCTTTTGTCTCCTCTGTTGGACTCAGGTTGGTGGGAGAAGGGGGAGTAGGGTGCTGGGTGAGACTTTCTAAGCTTGGAAACATGAACAAAGGTCAGAAAAAAAGATTGGTGGGATTGATTATATAATAACTTATCTAAGTTCAGAGAGATAGAAGTTTCATAAATATGTATATAAAGCTAGGAAACATTTTTAGTAAATATGACATTATTATATAAATGAATAAAAATATTATTAAGCCAAAAGTAAGTTACTATATGAATAGCTATTTTTTTTTAGAAGAAAGATAACAGGCAAAAATCATGAAAGAGTATTTAAACTCACTAGAAATCAAACGTCAGCTAAAATTGCAATGATGTAATCCCCTCATCAAATTTATAAATTAGTGGAATGTATGTGTAACTATGTACATAACATATATGCATATGTGTGTAAATATAAACATGTATATACATCTATATGTGTAGAAACACACACAAACTCTCTACACTGCTAGGTTATAAAAGTTCCATGAGGGATAAAACTATTTCTGAGTGATTGACGGCTTCATCCTGAGCACCCAGCTAGCTCCCTGATTGTAACTTAGCATTTAATAAGTGTCTGTTGAATGCACAAATGCCAATGAAGTTGTGGTGAAACTGATCTTCATTTTCAAAGTACATTTTCTACTCTTATGTCTTGCCAGTTTATAAAGCCATTTCAAAAGTATTTGTTTTATATCTTTTTAAAATTTTCTAGATTCTAAACATAATCAAATGTGTATATTGACCCAGTCTTTAAAAAAATTAATCATTTGGTTCTAGTTTAATTTATTATTTGTTCTGTTTTTTATTTAGCAATGTAATCTACTTATTACACCATGTTTTAGTGAAACTTACAAGAAAAATAACACGCCAGAGAAAATTGCATTGTAAATGTAAAAAATGTAAATCGAATAAAAATCCCATTGTGGATCTCTGGTGAAGTCATCTATAACATCGATTACAGGACAAAATATAGCTGAAACAACCTCCGCTGATTAAGCAGACTATAAAATACACTTTTAAAATACTGCAAAAGGTCAAGGTTTTTCCCTTTCTCTTTTTCCAACCAGGTTGGGTAAATAAAAGTGCATTAGAATGAAAAGCTATTAAGCTTATGCTATTTACTCTGGGACTGAAAACTATGGGATATTTATAACACGCATAACTCTAAAAGTGCTAGTCTTTTGTTTTAACATTGATAATTGAGTGATTTTGCTTGAAAATATGCATAGATTTATTGCTGTTCAACCGAGAATTGAAAGATGGGGGCAGATTTTAGAGGGCAAACTACAGGGTGGGCACCTGGGTGCTGTGACCTGAGAAGCCCCACTGTAGTCACAACCTCACAGTAGAAGAGCAGGCCTTTGGGCAAAGGAGCATTCACCTTTGAAAGTCTGTGAGAAAGCAAATCTGGAGAAATACTTCCCACATGTGATTTCCTGGGCATTTTTGCCATCATCAACTTTCCACTGACCTCCCTCTTCTCTGTTCACCATAAGGAAGAAAGGTGCTTCTTAATTCCCAACAGCATTCAAGAATAAGAACCTTTCTGCCCTGGCTTGTGTGGGTCAACGGTTAGAGCATCAGCCTATGAACTGAAACATCCCAGATTCAATTCTGGTCAAGGGCATGTATCTCGGTTGCAGGCTGTGTCCCTGGCCCTGGTTGAGGCATGTGCAGGAGGCCACCAATTGATGTGTCTCTCTTACATAGATGTTTCTCTTTCTCTGTCTCTCCACTCCCTTCCACTTTCTAGAAATCAATGGAAAACTATCCTCTAGTGAGGATTAATAAAACAAAACAAAACAAAACAGAATACTGGCCTTTCTTCTCTGGCTGGTGTGCTCAGCAGTTAGAGCATCAGCCCATGCACCAAAAGATCACAGGTTCAATTACCAGTCAAAGGCACATACCTGGGTTGCAGGTTTGATCCCCAGCCCAAGCCAGGGCGCAAGCGGGAGGCAACCAATTGATGTTTCTCTCACATCAATGTTTCTCCCTCCTTCCCACTCTCTAATAATAATAATAATAATATCTAAAACTAATAATATCTAAAACTAATAATATCCCACTCTCTCTTCCCTCCTCCCCGCCCCCCCCCCCCCTCCACTCTATGCAAGAATCAATGGAAAAAATATACTCGGGTGAGGATTAACAAAGAAAAGAAGAAGAAGAAGAAGAAGAAGAAGAAGAAGAAGAAGAAGAAGAAGAGGAGGAGGAGGAGGAGGAGGAGGAGGAGAAGGAGGAAAAAGAAGGAGAAGAAGAAGAGGAAGGATAATAATAATAATAATAATACTGGCCTTCCTACCTATTGTTTTTGCAAGGAAGACCAGTATAAAGGCAAAAAAATCTACTAACATAAGATTTAGGAAAACAGAGTCCAAATCCCAACTCTGTCATATGTAAACTTAGACAAGTCATTACATTATTCTAAATCTTAGATTAATTCATTAAATAATTAAACCTTAGATTACTCATCTATGTAATAAAACTAATAATATCAGTTCCAGATGCCTCCCAGGGTTTTATAAAATTACATGGTGGTGATGTCAGTTTAAGTGATATGCACATTGTACATATTTTTTCTATATCTTTCTTCAACCTAATCTATGTGACTTTAGATTTGACCTCAAAGGCAAGTTCTTTTCAACAAGCTAGTGATCAGTCATTTATTGTTTAGTTAGAAATAACACAGATATCTGCTTTCTTCTTAAGAGTGTGTTGAGATTATGGCATGGAAGGATTGAGAGTTTTAATTCATATGTGAGAAAGAGAGAACTAATTTTGAAATAAAAGGCCTTGTCCAAAGTAAGATCTAAAGGCCCTCCCTGGTCGATCTCCTCTATTCCCTTCAGATATTGCTCAACAAATGTATTTATGATTCTCTAACTGATGTCCACAGCCCTAGCCCTCCCCTGAGCTTTGGACCTCAACTCATCTGGTCATCTTGTAGCTCAACAGATCCCCACCTGAGCTCATCAGTTCCTCTGTGCATTTCCCCAAAACTCCAGTCCCAGCCCATGGACATACTACTTTAGCCATTGACAAGCTAGAAACCTCAGGGTTCTCTTACATTTCAATCTCTCTCAACACTTATGTTTTATGATCAATTAATCCTGTTAATTCTTTCTAAACTCTCTCCAAACATCCTCTTTTCTCTTTATTGCCACTCTCCTGTTTTATATTCTTATCATCCTATGTATAGTCTATTGAATTAAACACCTAACCAGATTTCTCCTCCTTCTATTCATTTCCTATCATTTTATCTCAATGCTCTTTCTAAAAAACTAGAGGCCTGATGCATGAATTTGTGCACAGGTGGGATCCCTCAGGGTGGCCTGTGGGGATCGGGCCCCAGCTCACGTCCCCAGGCTCGCAGCCCCAGCTCATACCCCCAGCCTCAGAGCCCTGCAGCCTTGCCTGGCACCCTGCCAGGCCTGGTGCCCTCCCCTCACCTGCTCCACCATCCTGCCACAGTCTCGCTCTTATTGGGGCCCATGAGAGCCGGCAGCGCCTCCACTGTCATCCACTGCCAGCACCACATTGCCAAAGCCCGCCATGTTCCGCACCGCCCCCTAGTGGTCAGCGCACGTCATAGTGAGTGGTCAAACTCCTGGAGGAACTCCTGGTCAAATGACTGCCCTAGGGGACAATTTGCATACTAGGCTTTTATTATATAGGATACCATTCTCCTACTTAAAAGTACTGAGGAACCCATTGCTGTCTAGAAAGTCCAAACTTCTTTTCAAAACATTCAAACCTCCCAGTTAGGCTTCCTCCTGGCCACTCTCTGCCCCTCTTCCTAGCATCATTTATCCCATACTTTAACCTCCCTGGCTGTCTTCTCTCTTCCCAGAGTGCCTTGTACACTCTCCTAACCTTAGGCTGTTCTGCGGATCCACTCCTTCTCTGACTGAATTGTAACCTCTTTTGAAAAGATCCACCTGGACTCTTCACTCCCCAACCCTAGGCTCTCACTCTCAGACATGAAAACTCTGATTTCCCTTCCTTGTGGTCCCATAGCATAGTTATACATCCATTCCAGGACTTGCAGACTCGCACACTTACTTATCTCTGTTTATCTCTATATAACTGTGAGTTCCCAGACTTTTTCAGCTCCATATCTCTAGCTATTAGACAAAATGAACGGATTATATTAGATGCTCAATTCATGTTTGAATGACAAAAGAGGGTACAATGCATAAAGAGTGCCTGGGCAGGCCAGCCAGTATGAGAGTCTTGAGTGATGTGGATGTTATAGGATAGGGAGACAGGAAGAAGAAATACGAAAATACCCGGGGCAGACATGGCTAACTTCACAATTTTGCCTTGAAATTCATGGAAGAAGCCAAGGATGGATTCAGAGATGTCAACACAGCCCTCTCCTTTTCCAGATTCCCCATGCAAAGATATCCCACAGCCCGTCTTCTCAGCAAGGCACCCTCAACCCGTTTGCCTCTCTGATAGATAATGATAGTAGGAAGCTACACATGGGCTTCCTGGGGAGAGTTCTAGGCCTCTCCCAGGCTGGGCGTTTGTCCCAGGATGAGTCATCTGACTGCCAGGTAAAAATAGAAGAATCTCAACTTCTGTGTTTTCTCACTCTGTTCACAGATCTCCTAGGACCCGTATCTTTTCATCTTGGCACAGCTTAACACCCTCCCCCCACACACACCCCCATTTGACACACCCTGCCATGCATTGAGCTCCTAGGAGTTACACCTTAGTTGCAAAGGCTTGAATGAATTTCTGCCTGCTCCTGGTCCCTGGGGCAAATGTTCCCTTTGATTGATGGAGAAAGCAGGGAGATTATTAAGGGACCCAACCAAGGACAAAGAAGACCAGCTGTAAATTCTCATCTGAATATGCTAACATTGAGAAAACCAGGATGGAGCTGAAGGTGGGTACTGTGCTGCTCACAGCTCTAGGTTCCGCTTCCCTCTCTGGGGTGCAGGTCTCCATGAAAAGAGAGGTAGGCACTCTCAAACAGGAATCACTCAAGGGTACGGTCTTTTTCTGTTCTTATTGTAATCAGAAGAATAAAGTCTTGGTTTGTATTCCCATCAGGAAACATGTTTCCAGCTTATAGACAAAACTGCCTGAGTGGCCTGGGAGAGGAAGCCCGTGAGCACTGAGCACCATCACACTCCAGTTCGCTCAGGGCCCCTTCCCGCCTGCTCACACAGCGCGGCTGAAAGCGATAATTTATACAACTTCTGGGCACCTTCCCAGGATGTTGCCTGAGAAAGCTCATCACTCTCTGTGATGTTGAGCTCCAGAGTTCCCGGAAACATCGCTATCACTTCTACTTTTTATCCTGCATCACCTATTGTTCAGCGATGCCCCCAAAGCAAAGGGGCCGTGGAAATATTGGCCACCAAAGGCTCCTGGAGAAAAGCAAACCACATGGACCCAGCCTGCTCGCTCAGGCTGGTTCAAATGATATCCATTTTAACAACTGAGCACATGAGGAGCCTTTCTCTCTCTCTCTCTCTCTCTCTCTCTCTCTCTCTCTCCTCTCTGTCCCCTCCTCTGGGTCAGACAACTGATTCTTAACACTGGCCTTCACTGGAATGACTTGTTCTTTTCTATAGGGTTCCAAGCCCAACCCTGGACTTCATGCCAAATCCACGCTCTTAGCAACCACTGGGGCCTTGTTAAACCAGTGCGTGGTTCCTTGGATAACTTCCCAGGACCTTTTGAACACACTTCCCTCCCAAGGCCCCCTCAATCGGTCAAGTCCCTCTTCAGTACTTTTTCTCCTCTTCTCTCTCTTGGCCACTCTTAAACGCCAGCTGCAGACTTCCCGGCCACCCACCGCAGCTCATTTTCTTGGGTTTATCTCATCCTTTTCCCTAATCCTCTCTCTTTTAGGCATCTCTCCCCCCTGAGGGATTCACGACCCAAGTGTATCCGATTGCTATTTCCTCGCTTATTGTCCTCTTGCCTCTCAATCATTGATGACACACTGTATCTATTATCATGTCTAAAGCCTTTCAAGTCAACTGTTTTTGTCTACCAAGAGAATCAGAGTATATTTCCAACTAATATAAAATTGGAAAAGATAGAAATTGTTAGTGTAAATTTTAAGGTCTGTATTGTACTATTTAATGCTTTTCTAGGTGGCTTAGGAAGGTTTGGGATCAGGGGACTTATTTTGATTAGAAGCCTGGAAATTATAATACAGAAAAGTCTGTTTTCCATTATATGCAGAGACAGTTTAATCGATGATTAGTAAGTGTTAAATAGGAACAAACCGTAAATGTTCTTACAATGTTCATTCATCATAAGAAAATTTGATAAGCCCCGTAATGGAAATAGGGGTCAGATTATTTTCCATATGTACCTTTTTCCATATGTATTGTTTTATTACTGGAGCTTTCTGTTTCCTGCTTTTTGGCTCGCCTCCCTCATTTCCTTTTTGGCAGATTTGAAGGTCCATAGGCCATTGTCAGTGGGTTGCATGACTTCCATAACATTTCCTATGGTTTTTGTGACAGGATGGGCACTGAGAGTGGAGGAATACTTTTAAAATTCCACGAACTTTTGTTCCAGATTATTGTATAATGAAACAAGAGCAAAAGAGAGACTCATATACAAAGAGAGCTGTGTATCCAGAGTGGTGTCTAGCATGTTTCCTTTGAGCTGAATATAGAGCATCACCTGCCTTCCGGTTGTTACAAGAAAACATCCTCTTAAAATAGACCTTAAAACTAGCATTATGTGGATAAAGAAAAAATTATGTAATCAAGCCTGGTTCAAGGGTTTGTGTCCTGGAGACCTCAGAGGGGAAAGCTTGTGATGATTTAAATAATGTGTTTTTTATTTAGAAAATGAACATATGCCTAGAGCAGAAAATGTTGAGATGAAATAAGGAAACACAAAAAAGGAGAAAGCCACCCAGAATCTGCACTTCCCCCCAGACAGAAACAGTGTGCTATTTTCATTTTGGATTTTGCTATATTTCCTTCCTAGTTTTTTTCCTTAAGATGAATTTTTGCATAGTTGAAACATTATTTCTAGATGGTATGTACAACTTATTGACGTGATTTAAAAAGCATGTTATTAAACATTCCTTTTATCTTTTAACAGCTGTATAAAATTCTTCCATCAAATAACTATTCCTTTATTTATTTAATCACTGCACTCTCTTGAACTTATTTCCAATGTGGGATGATAACCATCTTTGTGCATAGATATTTATCCAAAATTTCTAATTATCTTCCTTGAGATAGATGCCGGAAGGTGTGTAAACTGCACCAAAGGGCTGGAACATTTCTAAGACTCTTGACATATTTTGACAAATTGCTTTTCCAGAGGGTGGTACCAATTTATACTCCCATAAGCAGTGTGTGGATATATCTCACCTCACCTTTGCCAAGATTGAATAAGATAATTTTCAAAATCTTTGCTAATTGGATAATTAAGAAATGGCATTCCTTCTTGGTTTCACTTTGTATCACTATTTTTTTCTAGAGAAGTTGAAAGTTTTTCATCTTTAAGAGCTAGTTAGAAAACAAGGTGTTTTTTTGTTTGTTTGTTTGTTTTTAGAAAATCATGTGTAAATTGAGAATCTTGTTAGTCTCTCTTGTTGTTTTGCAAGTGTTGATAATAGTTTCAATGGATAAAAAAAATCCTCCAAATATAAATGGTAACTATTAAATGGGCTGATACTGATAGAAGAGGCATTAGCAGATGTAAGCATAAAGCTTACAAAATGCCCTCTTTGGGAAGGAACTAAAAGAATGGATTTAAGTGATGAGCTTTCTCGTGTGTATTAGATTGAGTTCCCCCAAATCAGCCCCCAAGAATTGGTGTTTTCAAGAAAAGACAGCAGGGCAGGGGGAAGGTGGGCCTGGGACAGGAAAGAGGCAAAGCGAGCGTGAGGAATTCCGTAAAGTTGAATGGAAGGAAACGATGGCTTAGTCTTGCAGGACTGCTCTGGAAGTCACACTTCAGAGTCACCTAATCAGGAAGCTGAGTTCCTCCCCATCCTGGTCATTGTAAGAAACTCAGGGAGAGATCAAGGCTTTCACTGGCACTTCTGACGCTCCACCCTCCATGCCTGCAGCAAAGAGATGCAGATGCTGGCTCCTGGGAGTAGAAACACACTGCAAGGCCTGCAGGATCTGAGGGTGTTGGCCTGGAGCACTGGCAGCATCTTCCACCCCAACTAGCCCTTGACTAATTGTTGTTGTGGGTAACAACTCACTTGACAATTGCCTTAGACCAGTGGTTCTCAACCTTCCTAATGCCGCGACCTTTTAATACAGTTCCTCATGTTGTGGTGACCCCCAATTTCATTGTTACAAATTGAACATAATTAAAGCATAGTGATTAATCACAAAAACAATATGTAATTATATATGTGTTTTTTGATGGTCTTAGGCAACCCCTGTGAAAGGGTCCTTCGACCTCCAAAGGGGTCGCGGCCCACAGGTTGAGAACCGCTGCCTTAGACAATCACTACATGATAAAGGTAAATGGACTTGTTTTCGTGCCAATAATGAGTCATAAAAGGTGGAGAAGAAGCAATAAAGTAAAACCATGTTCATATGTGTGTGGGGGACCAATGAAAAAAGTCTAAGAGGGTGGAGGGGAAATAAAAGAAAAAGAAAAGTGATGGTAAAAAGAACTGGACTCTAAAGACTGATTGGGAGATGAATTAGGAGGCCAGGTAGTTTGGAGACTTCCAGGTTTGAAAGCAAAAAGGGGAATGGCCACAGACTATCCCACTGGCCATGTCAGTATTTGAAGTTTCTCTCTCTCTCTTTTTTTTTTTATATATATTTCATTGATTTTTTACAGAGTGGAAGGGAGAGAGATAGAGAGCTAGAAACATCGATAAGAGAGAAACATCGATCAGCTGCCTCCTGCACATCTCCTACTGGGGATGTGCCCGCAACCCAGGTACATGCCCTTGACCGGAATTGAACCTGGGACCTTTCAGTCCCCAGGCCGACGCTCTATCCACTGAGCCAAACCGGTTTCGGCCATTTGAAGTTTCTCTTAGGTAAATGTTTTGCTTGACTTTAAAAGAAAACATAATATTGACTTAAGAATTTATAATGTATATATTTGGACCATTCATGAAAAGATTTGAATATCTTACATATTAAAATGCTAATATTCAGTTAGGTTTACTGCAAAACATAGATCCCTGACATGATAAACAGCTGGAAAGAATAATGGAAAAGAAGGCAAGGGAGAGGGGAACTGCTGGAATTGGCCACGCAATCTCTACTTCACCCTCCTTCTGTTTGAATAGATCTGAAATCTAAGAGACAAACTCCAAGCAAGAAAAAAACAAAACACATCTCTGAGAACCATAAACATCTGCCAGAACCTTCTCAAACTTGAGCCCTAATGAATTTGCTTTCCCCAATGAGATACACTTTCAGAAAACAAAAGTGAGAAACACGGATTGGCTTCTGGTTGTTGCCACTGGTTAGAAAGATTGTAGTTTTTCTGCAGCAATTTCTGGAATTTATTCTCCAGCTTTCTGGCTGTCAAGACACAGTGGTGGTAGCAGCCCCTGTCTTGGGTTGACTGCCTGACACGTGGCTAAGTTTTTAAGTCCTTTATTGGTTTCCAGGTGTCCAGAAGCTGCTGTGGAAGGGCTGCAGCTTCGGGCTCCAACCAGTGTGGCTTCACAGCAGCCTCTGTCCTGCATTTTTCCAGAAGTCATTCCAGAGCTCAGCCGAGAACCTGCTGCTTCTCCCTCCAATGAACAAATAAGCATCAGGTTACCTGAAGTAAATACCGTCCTGCTTACAGTACCTGGAGTGGTGTGCTGTTTTTTACACAAACATTGACTGACCTAGGAATGTGTACAAAAACCTTTTAAAAGAAATAAAATAAGTAGAAGGGGTCGCAATACCAGATATCAAGCTGTATTTTGAAAGCCACTATTTTCAAAACAGCTTGGTACTGGCACAAGAACAGACATATAGATCAATGGAATAGAATAGAGAACCCAGAAATTGACCCAAACCACTATGCTCGATTAATATTTGACAAAGGAGGCAAGAGCATACAATGGAGTCAAGACAATCTCTTCAATAAGTGGTGCTGAGAAAATTGGACAGACACATGCAAAAAAAAAAAAAATGAAACTAGACCACCAACTTATACCATACACAAAAATAAACTCAAAATAGATGAAGGACTTAAACCTAAAATGGGAAACCATAAAAATACTAGAGGAATCCACAGGCAGCAAAATCTCAGACATATGCCAAAGCAATCTCTTCACCAATACAGCTCCTAGGGCAATGGAAACTAAAGAGAAAATAAACAAATGGGACTACATCAAAATAAAAAGCTTCTGCACAGCAAAAGAAACCATCAACAAAAACAACAAGAAAGCCCACTGCATGGGAGAACATATTTGCCAATGTTATCACTGATAAGGGTTTAATCTCCAACATTTACAGGGAACTCATACAACTTAACAAAGGAAGATAAACAACCCAATCAAAAAATGGGCAATGGGCCTAAATAGATAGTTTTCAAAAGAAGACATAAAGAAGGCCAAGAGACATATGAAAACATGCTCAAAGTCACTAATCATCCAAGACATGCAAATCAAAACAACAATGCAGTACCATCTCACACCTGTCAGAATGGCTATCATCAACAAATCAACAAACGACAAGTGCTGGTGAGGATGGGGAGAAAAAGGGACCTTCGTGCACTGCTGGTGGGAATGCAGACTGGTGCAGCCACTATGGAAGACAGTGTGGAGTTTCCTCAAAAAAGTAAAAATGGAACTCCCATTTGACTCAGTGACCCCTCTTCTAGGAATATATCCCAAGAAACTAGGAATATATCCCAAGAAACTAGAAACACCAACCAGAATGGATATATGCACCCCTATGTTCATAGTAGCACAATTCACCAATAGCTAAGATTTGGAAACAGCCTAAGTGCCCATCAGCAGATGAGTGGATTAAAAACTGTGGTACATCTACACAATAGAATACTACACTGTGGTAAAAAAAGAAGGAATTCTTACCATTTGCATCTGCATGGGTGGAACTGGAGAGCATTATGCTAAGAGAAATAAGCCAGTCAGAGAAAGATAAATATCACATGATCTCACTCATTTATGGAATATAATGAACAACATAAAGTGATGAACTAAAACAGATCCAGAGACAGAGAAGCATTGATCAGACCATCAAACCTCAGAGGGAAGGTAGGGGAGGGTGGGGGTAAGGGGGAAAAATAAACCAAAGGACTTGTATGCATGCATATGAGCCTAACCAATGGACACAGACACCAGGGGGGTGAGGGCATGATTGTGGGGGGGGGGAGGGGGGGTGAGGCTGGAAGAGGCAATGGGCGGGGGGATAAGGGCACATATGTAATACCTTAATCAATAAAGAAAAAATATTAAAAAATAAAAATAAAATAAAAAAGCTGTGATTTCCTTCCTCTTTCCCTTTTCTGTGTTTTCTCTCTTCCTTTTCTGAAAAATTCAATCCAACAGCCAGTCTGTGGGTGGAGCAAGATAGGCATCCATGGGGTAGAAGGACAACCTGGTGTGGGGCATTTTAAAGCCCAGCTGGGACGAGCAAGGCATCCAAGGGGAGGGAGTGGCCATGGTAGTCAGAAGCCACAAAAGGGCAAGGAGTGCATTCCTGCAGGGAGATGCCTGCCCAGGGGCATCAGAGCCTCAGCAAGGTGAGGAAGGCATACTATGGGAGAGGTGTGGGAGAGGATATTGGAGCCTGAGCAGGTGAGGACAATGTCCCTCTGCTTGTGTGGCTGGGATGGGAGGAGCCAGTGCAGAGTTGGGGAGCAGCTTTGGCAGTGGCCTGATGTGGGGTGGTTGGCGCATGAGACAAGGAGGATGGCATCTGTGTGAGTACAGGGGTGTGTGAAGGGCCATTAGCCGGAATGGGATAGAGAGGGCATCTGTCAGTTGGGCAGTGGAAATGTTAGGGGAAACACTGTGTACAGTAGGTGACAATCTAACTACTAAGCTGTATCCCTGAAACTAATACAATATAATATTGGAATGGAGACTGTAATTGAAAATTTTTTATTTCTTTTAAAGAGAGCAGCAATGGGATAATAAATCCAGTAGCAACAGGATATTGAGTGTATATGTACAGAGGGATTGAGAAAATAAGTAAATATTTTAAAGATAGAGGGAGCAAGTTTCTTATTGTCAGAGAAGAGAGTTACAAATATGAAAACTAGAATGAACCCTATGGTATTAGATGGAAATTGTAGATATTGATGTGAAATCATAGTTTATAATATATTATAGATAGCTACATAGATAGATGGATAGATAGACAGATAAACAAATACAGATCTAAATGTATATGCAGCATGCATATATTCTCTAAGTCTATCCATGGAGTCTGGGAGCAGGGACACCCAATAGCAATAAACACATTAAATGTCAGATCTTGGTAACCAACTGCCATTCTCCACTCAAAATGATCCATGAAGATGCCCCAGATATGGGGCAGAGAAAATACTAGTAATCCTGGACCACTGAGCTGTGCCAGAAAGCAAGGACACACCAGATGAATGATAGGCACATGTCAAATGGATGCAGAAACTAGCCTGAGGGTGCTCTTATTGAGCAAATCAGGGAGTTTGAGCAACAAAATAAATAATAATTGTAATGGATTATAAGCCACTGAATAGAACAGGCATCTATGTGTCCATCATGATATCAATAAGCAAATAAATAGACTGAAAGGTTGATGAGGAATGGAACATTTATCAAGTCTCAAAGTACCTCCCTTTAAAATACTTGTTAAATACAAAGACAAAAAGGGTAATTTTACAGTGAAGAAGATGGAGCCACCACCTTAATCAACTGATCAAAGTTACATCACCAGTGATGGGACAGATTGAAGTCATGTGCCACCTAAGAGGTTGCAGTGAAAAGAACACAGCATCACTTAAGTGGCGTTCCTGCCAAAGATGCGTAATTGGAATCTAATCATGATGAATCATCTGACAACCCCAAATTGAGGGATGGTCTACAAAATAACTTGTCTGTAATTAAAAAATGTCCAGGTTATGAAAGACTGAGAAAACCTTTCAAATTAAAGGACACTAAAGAGACATGATGAGTAAAGGAAACGTGTGATTTCAGACTGTTAATTTTGCTATCAAGGACATTATTGTGACAGCAGGTGGGACTTGAATGGCTCTGAGGATTAAACGGTACGAGTGCATCTCTGTTACTTTCCCAGTTTTGATGATTGCATTGAGGTACGTGACAGAAGGTTCTTGTTTTCGGAATTATACACCAAAGCATTCAGGAGTGATAGGGCAACATGTTAACAACATCCTCTTCAATGGTTCAGAAAAAAACATTCTTGTACTGTTCTTGCAATTTTTCTGAGCGTTTGAGTTTGTTTCACACGCTCACAACAAACAAACAAACCCCAGTATGTACAGGATTATGATCTAGGGGCTCTCAAGAAGGAAAGGTGCAAGGAAGGCAGAGGGGCAGAGAAGTAAAGAGAATTTCTTCATTGGTTGGGGAGTGGTCAGAAGCCAACATGGAGGTTCTATTCAGAGTCCACTGACAATCTTGAAGTACATGGTGTCTCACACCTGGTAGGTGGGTGTCTCACACCTGGTAAGAATGGGCCCCCATCATCCCTATTCTACTCGTTCTTTCTTTGCTGGTGACCTACACTGTGAAATTGTTTGTCTTGCTGTTTCCCTTCCTCTTCCTCCCTGGGGATCTTGCTCTCTTGTCTTCCTTCCTGCCTGCAGCCTAGTCTCTGACCTTGTTGCACTCCTGTTTCTCGTTACTCTGGTAGCAAACCTGGTTATCAGTAAGGTGCCAGGCAGAGAGATGGGCCTTCCTACTGGGAGTGCCTCCTCCTGTGGAGCAAGTGGCCCTGCTGGAAGGGGCCCAATCCCACTATTTCACAGGTGAGGAGATGGAGGCCTAGCAGGCTGTGACGTGCCGGTGGCTATAGATGCAATTCGTGATAGAGCCAGGAGCAAAGCCCAGGTTTGCTGTCTCTTTGTTCAGTGTAAGTACCATACCCTATGTCAGGACAAAGATAGTGGTGGCAGAATTGAAACATTAAAGTGGAAACATAGAAAAGGACATTTTAGGGAAGGCACAGATTTCAAGTCCAAAGCTTGTCAATTTGATCTGGAAAGGAATAGGAACCACTAAAGAGGGATGATGTGCTTGAGGTGGATTATTTGCTATTGATTTAACACAGGGTTTCTCAACAGTGATGCTATTGATATTTGGGGCTGGAGAATTCTGGGTTGTGGAGGCTGCTCTGTGCCTTGTAGGATGTTTAGCAGCATCTGTGGCCTCTACCCAGTAGATGCCAGTAGCACCTCCCCAACCATGACTGTCACCAATGTCTCCAACATGCCAAACGTCTGATGAGTAAAAAACTGCCTCTAGTTGAGAACCCCTGGCTTGATGGATGGATCGGAACATGAATGCCCTGGAGAAGGACACTGGCAGGAGGTTGCGAGGGCTTTGATTCAGAGGCAGTGCAACCAGGGGTTCGGGTCTGGCTCTGGAGGACCGCCTGTCTTGAATCAAGACCAAACCACTCATCAGCTGTGTAGCTTCTTTTGGGTTCTCTAAAGTGGGGGTGGTATTAACTCCTAACTTTTTAAAAAAATCCTCACTTGAGAATAGATTTTCATAGACTGTAGAGAGAGGGAAAGTGGGGAGAGAAAGAGAGAAACACTGATGTGAGAGAGAACATTCATCAGTTGCCTCCTGTACGCACCCTGACTGGGGATTGAACCTGCAACCTTTAGGTGTACAGGATGATGCTGCAACTAACTGAGACTCACCAGCCAGGGCTAATACCTATCTCTAAGAGTTTTCACGAAACAACTCATAAATATCTACAAAACCCCGAATGCAGGACTTAGCAAGTAGGTAAATGTTTAAGGTGTGAAGAGAAAAGGAGAGAAAACTAGCAAGCCTTGGCTGAGCAGGCCGCATAGGAGGCGAGCCTCTCGGTGATGTCAGGGATGTGGCACAGGGTGCTGTGAGCAAGATCTAGAGTCCAGCGGTTCTCAACCTGTGGGTCGCGAACAATGAAAAGACATCCTGCATATCAGATATTTACATGACGATTCATAACAGTAGCAAAATGACAGTTATGAAGTAGCAACAAAAATAATTTTATGGTTGGGGGTCACCACAACATGAGGAACTGTATTAAAGGGTCGTGGCATTAGGAAGGCTGAGAACCACTGATAGACCATTCTGGATGGTCTACTGTCTATCGTTTCTGCTCAATAAGGATTTGGTGGCTGATGAATAAGTTGGGCTGGTGGGCATTTTAGAGTTTCTATTGAAAAACTGAGACAGGTCAGCTTGTACTACCTTCCTGTTATACTGAAATATGTAACTGAAAGGAAAGAAACCGAGTCCGATGCATCATCTTTGTTTCAAATATAAACATTGGTGTGGGTGTGCATGCTTACGTAGAGGGAGGAAAAGATTCACAATAAATGCCTGAAGCTCTGGTAATTCAGAACCCTCTGCACCTCCTGCAACTCCAGCACCACTGGGCGCATGAGAGCGAGGGGTCTTGGAGCTGCGGTTTTATTAACTCCTTACTGGACCCGTCACTGATGAGTGTGCAAATCCCAGGTGACTGTGCAATAATGTCGTTATAGCACTCCGGGCTCTGCTCATGGGTCTGCTGGAAATAGGTGGTGGGAATGACAAGTCCCCTGGCGATAACCACGGCATGGCTGAGCTCCAGTGGCTTCTTACACCCAGTGTGCGCGGGAAGACACCCAGCAGCTGTATGTTCACGGGTTTACTTGGCTGCTGTTTGCTCTCCACGTTCGCATTGTTTCCTCTGCCAGAGGTATACACTTACTTACTTTCCCAACCTGCAGATTTCCAATTTTCCCCCTGAGGGGCCTCTCCCCTTCTTGCAGCATTCTTTTAAATAATAATAGTAATAATCCCCTATGTGTGTAATACTTTATACTTTTCAATGCAGTTTCATATACATTAATCTGCTTGTACTATTATCTTTGCCTCAGAAATGGCATTTGGCTCTCTATAGAATTTCCTATTTCATTCCAAAATTCTGCGATTTTCCCCCCAGTTTGCTCTTGCAACAATATTATATGTTGTTCAGTTCACAAGGTTCAATCTTAATTAAACCAAGTTCGGGATACAAGCGGAAATGACTAGCAGTGAGGGGCACATTTACTAACACTCTATGACACATCCATTCTAAATTTAGGCAATACCCCTAGAGTCTTCCAAATTGAATCACAACCTTATAATTAATACTTCCTGCCCCTCCTCCCTGTGTGAAATTGTCAGTCCCTGTGGCACTTCACAGTATTTCTTCTTTCAGACTGTATGTTGCCATGTGAACTGAGAATAGCAACACAGTACTTTTTATTTTTCCTGAAGAGACAACTAAAGAATAAGAACCAAGTGATAACTGAGTAATTGCATGTAAATATATTGACCCACTCTCTAAACCCCCTAAGTTTTAAAAAAATCTTATTTTTAAAGCTGAAATATTTTAATGTGTGTGAATCTAAATTCTACTATAGCAATGTATGTGCTTGTGAACACACAATCATGTGTGTAGAATGAAGTATTTTTAAAGCACCATTTCATTTTATTGGTAATCAATATGGAAAGGTAATGTTCATTTTATTTGACAGCAATATATCAATATACATAAGATAATACCAGATTCAAATTTAGTAAGAATTTGAAGGCTTTCCAAGTCTTCTCCAATCAGATTTAAAGACACAGAAGAAGAAAACTCAATCCTATATAATAAAGAGCTAATATGCTAATTAGACTGAACAGACAGAACAACCATCCAGACAACTGTCTGGACCACTTTCCGGATGAAGCCAGGGCAGTGAGGGCCAAGGCAGTAGCCGGGGCAGCTGTGAGGGCTGAGGCAGCCAGGGCAGCGAGGGCCTATCCTTGCAATTATTTTGTGCATCGGGCCTCTAGTTTCAAAATAACTAAGGTTCAATGTCAGGTGCCAAAAATTTCATATTCAGCTGGGTGACAAATATCTAATGGATATGGGGGCAGAGGGAGGTGAGGGGAGGGGAGGGAAGAAAGAGAAAAAGACATCAACCATCTAGTTTAAAAATGAGCAATGCTGCTTGAGGCTGGTATGCATGTATTCATGTGTAGCCATAATGAAAGTGTGTTTTGTATCTGCCTTCAATGGATAATTAAGTGCTCAGATGCACCCATCTAAAATGGTCATTGAAGGTGTATTTGATAATTGCTTTTAACAATAATGTTGCATAATATTAACCAAGAGAAGAATTTGGCTAGCTGTGGGTTTTTTTCCTGTGAAAACCACATTTTTCAGGAGCTAACAACAGCTGAAAGTATGATGAATCTAGGGCTCTAGCAGAAGCCAAAAGCTGATTCAATTCATTTGTAGTTAAATGATCTAATTCCTGGTCAACAGCAGGCAACATGAAGCCATAGTTAAATGAACCACATACCAGAATATCATACTTGGAGAGGTTTATGGTCATTTGGGATGAAAGGGCCATCTCTTTGACTACTGTGTCTCCAACTCTTTATGCATCGAAGACCTATGCATATGTATCCTGGTCATTTGGCGCCAGAGACTATGGCTATGCTTTACAGAATTATGAACAACTGCAGCCCTCTCCATATTAGGTAGGTACACATCCCCTGCTGGTTAATGACTTCCAAAAAAGATTCTTAATGTCCCTGCAGACAAGCAGCATTGTCACCATTGGGAGGCTGTTGGAAATGCAGGGTCTTGACTCCCACCTAAGCCTCCTGCATCAGAATGTGCATTTTAACAAGATTCTCGGGTGACTCAAATACACTTTAATGTTTGAGAACCATTGCTTCACATGGTCTGTCACACCTTCCTTTGGGCTCTATCTTTTATTTTATTTTATTTATTTTAAATGCTGGGAGCTTTTTTTTTTTTAATATTTCTTATTGATTTTTTACAGAGAGGAAGGGAGAGAGATAGAGAGTTAGAAACATCGATGAGAGAGAAACATCAATCAGCTGCCTCCTGCACATCTCCGACTGGGGATATGCCCGCAACCCAGGCACATGCCCTTGACCGGAATCGAACCCGGGACCTTTCAGTCTGCAGGCCGACGCTCTATCCACTGAGCCAAACCGGTTTCGACAAGGGCTCTATCTTTTAAATCGGTATCACTGCAAAAGCCTCTGACCTGACCTTCCTGTCACCACTGTATCCCACTTCATTAACGTCTTCATGGAGCTGCCAGGTGCATTTTGAAGGCACGACTCAGGTGGTACAGGAAGTGCACTTCCAATCTCCCAAAGTCTTCCTGTTGCTTTCCAAATTAAGTCCTGACTTACTCAGCCCTTTCTGGTGCGCTCCCTGCCTATAATTCTAGATGCACTTCTTTTTTTTTTTTTTTAAATATATTTTATTGATTTTCCATAGAGAGGAAGGGAGAGAGACAGAGAGTTGGAAACATCGATGAGAGAGAAACATCGATCAGCCGCCTCCTGCACATCCCCCGCCGGGGATGCGCCCGCAACTCAGGTACATGCCCTTGACCGGAATCGAACCCGGGACCTCTCAGTCCGTAGGCTGACGCTCTATCCACTGAGCCAAACCGGTTTTGGCTCTAGATGCACTTCTTAACATTTCCATGAAATGTGGGAGTGACTTAGGCAGGAATGGGGTGGCTACTGTAAATTGGAAGATCAGAGAAGTCTTCTGGAGGAAGTGGTGGCTGAGCTGAGACTCGAGTGAGAAGAGCCCACTATGCTAATAGCATGCCTCCTTGTTTTTGCATAATCCATTTCCTGCATCTGGACAAGAACATGGCCACCTTGCTCTGCTCCCTGCCTCAGTTTTATGTTTATTTTCATGGAGAGTCTTTTCTGAGCAGCCCTGGCTCACATATGGGTTAGTTCCCTTGCTCTGGACTCACGTGTCTCCTATATGAGAGGCTAAAATGGCACCATGTATGTGTGAGTGTCTAGAAGCAGACACTGATGCAAGATATTTGGGTACAAGATATTTATTTAGGGTCAGCATTTGTGAATGGAAGATAGAGAAAGAAAGACTGAGTATAGGAAGACATCCAGCTGTAATGGAGATCTAAGAAAGCTTAAGACAACCCAGTGGAAAGCTCTGGAGAAGGTATTACCCATCAGAGTGTCAAGTATTGGGCCATAGAACTTTATAACTGCCTGACCCAATCAATGGATGTGGGTGCTCAGAAGGGTGTGACTTTGGGCAAGACAGCTCTTTGTAGTTGATAGCTGGGCAGTGCCTTTTCTTGATGAGGAATCTAGGTGGTGCATATCTGTGTCTACCTTACACACTCATTATATTGCATTGTTTTCTCTCTAAGTTTGAGCTCCTTGAAGGAAGCAAGACCATTTTTAAAAAAATACAAAACGTAGCACAGAGCATGGTACATAATAGGCATTCAGTGCATGTTTCCTAAATGATTTACTTGCTTTTTGAGCACTGTCCCTTTTTATTGAGACCTATCCTCACATTATATATGACAGAGGAGAAATGCATATATACATACTAAGTGCTCTAAGCACCTGTGCTGCACTCTTTGACTATCTCCAGAGAATCCTTACACCATTTCTTCCACCAATTGACATGTGCTTGCCTTTTCTCTTTGTAGAGTATAGATATTCTTCCCAGTAATTAAGCCAAGAGAATGCCTACAGAGAACTTAGAGTTGAAATTGGTTGTCAGGCTATTGATAATTTTGTTTTATCATGTTAAGAATAGTAAGAGGGTGATGTTAATGCAGCAGAGTAAGAACATGGTTATGAACTTGACCTCCAAGTCAACACCAGCCTCTGGAAAGGGCAGCCCTGTGTCAACGTGATAGCCTCTGTTTCCCCCACCTCACTACAACTCTCTGGGTCAGTGCTGAACACATGATCTAACGTAAGTTAATAGGTCCACCCTATGGATCTTGAATTAGTGCTCAAGGGGCCTGAGAGCAGTGCCTTTCAGGTCATTTATTGGGAAGGATCACATTGTTTTCATTATTTTTCAAAATGCCATGGACCAATATTGTTGTAAAATACAATAAAAGTGAATTACCAAAATATTAAATTGAAAAAATGATATACAAACTATAAGACCCAAATTTTTATATTAGATCTAGCTGACATAAAATTACTTTTCAATAAATACAAACAGAACAAACATAGGCTATGGAAATAAAGAAAAGAATTACAAAATTATGCACATTGTTCATTGGAAGTATACATAAAGGCAATTAATATTGAGAGTCACTATTACACTTGTAACTTTTAGTTATTCCATAAACATAGCTAAACAAAATTTATGATTTTAATACTGATTCTCCATAGTGCATACCTGTTTTGAATGCATGCTATGTATATCAATATTTAAAGTTTTTAATGAGTTTACTTTTTGCTTGTTAACTAATCTAATCTAGGTTGTATTGATTATGATACTACTTACAGAAGATAATTTGTATTTAAACTGCCTCTGAGATTCTTTTAACAGCACCCAGAAAAGCCAATCTTACAGAAGTAGGTTGATGGGAATGAAAGAAGATATTTTAAAGGAATTTCCACAAGCTCAGGATATTAACTCCTATCCAAAATGGAAAAGGTGATAATATATTTTCAATATTAATCTTTAATTTCATTCAGTGGACATATCTAAAAACATAACCTATAAAATTACAATTAAATTTAAAAAAATATTTGGTTAGTGAAATGAATTCTGAATTTTATACATGTTTGGGTTATAGTTGACAAAATAACCTTAAACATGTTGTAGCATAGTCTTACTGCATATAATGTGTGTCTCGTGCAACTCACTGCTAGGATTTACTAACACCCAGATTGGTCTCTATCCTACGCAAAAGGCTAAGTCTTCCCATCATGCACTTGGATGGTGGGGTGAGATCAAATTGCTATGAAAATTTCTTAACATTTATTCTCAATTTCTGCACTTTTATAGAGTGGTAACAATCTTTTCACAAATTGGTCTGCAGACACAGTTTGAGGGGACCAGAGTTATGTAATGGAGAAAATATGGACTGAAGTCATGTGAATTTGGGGGCCAAGCAACATCTCATGCAAGCTGAAGTTTTGGGGAAGCAGACAACCTTCTCAATCTGCAAAGAGAAGAACAGAGAAGAAGTCAAAGTCCATGGGGTTCATTTAAAGACAGAGAAGCAGCCTCTCCATTCTTGACCTTCACCTTGTAACTCCTGGGAGAGGCTGCTGCCAATGAAATTGTATGGTTGACATAATCTACCTTGTGGAGTTCTATTCTATATAACAAAAGGATCCCTGATTAAGATATAGATGAAATTAATACCGTTCCTCAAGAAATCAGATTTAGAGTAAGTTTGTAAGCCACTTCCATCCACAGCTGGTTGCCCAAGTCCAGCTACAAGTGATCCAGATGTGAACTGTCTCCAGAAGACAAGGGTCAAAATACTGTCAGCTGGAATGTACTTGGGTCTGTTTCTTTTTTATAGCACTACTAGGTGGTTGCGCTGCCTAAGCCTCAGGGTACACTTGCATATGGGAATGTACTGATTCATTCTGAGTGTTTTCGAGAGAGAAACAAGAGACTGTAAGTTTGAAGGGTAACAATAGAGTAGAAGGTCAATGGTCTTCTTCAAACCATGTTCCAAGCATATGGGTGCTTGCTGTGTATTATATAAGAGAGGAATTTCCATGCCAATAACTCTGGCCAAGCCTGATGTCATTGACTAATAAGCATGACCAATGGCTGCTGTTGCTGCAAAAAAAAAAAAAAAAAAGTTGATGAAAATGTGACTGCTGGTATCAGCTGGGATTTTCCCAGCAGACGTCAAGATGATTCCACCTGGAATCACCTAGCTCAGGGAATTTGGGCTATTCTTTGGCATAGCTACCCTACTTCTACAAGCAGTTTTTACAGACTTTTTGTTGTGGATATTTTTGTTCACTGATGTAACTGTTCACCTTGGCTTCACATATGTGGGTGTTTGGGGTTGCTGATGAGCATTTAAGCTGATGTTTATATATTCTGGTTTTGCACAGAAGTATCTAGGGATTTAAAACATGGGGATTTCATTATGCCTCTCTTAATGACTAGGTATTTATTGACTAGATTAATTAACGCATTATATATTCTCAGGCACAAATATCTCCATTGTCAATGATTTAGTAATTTCATGGGAGACATTGGAGTCATTTATTATGGTACATCGTTACTCTTCTGGAACACAAAAATGATTCTAAACTATTATCCCTAAGAAAACAGGCTACATTAGAGCATATACATAAAAAGAATTAGAGGGAAATCATGGATAGTTTATTTCTCTGTAACTCCTAAAATCTCAGCAGCATGTGTGGAGGGCAATGATATGGGCTAACTCAAAGCCCTCACTTCTGACAGTGATAGAACATGCCAATATACTGCACTTTAGGGGGTGAAAAAAAGACACTCAGAAACCATTAGCACCACAATTATGAGCATCAGCAAAAGAGAGTGCAGCTGAATTTAAACAACAGATTTCAACTCAGACCCTGGTTTAATTATACGTCAAGTTGAATCTCCACATCTCATAAAATCTCAAATCTTTCACTTGGAGCTTGGGAACCGGTATCATTTCCAACCTATTGACTGACAGATACCCACCCCAGGCTGACTGTTGTTCATTAAAAACAATATATGTGTTTTTCTTTATGTCATCACTTTATTGAACCCCAAATGTTCATGGCTAGCTCTGAGGCTAGAAGGTTAAATTACTGATATTGCAGAAGTTATTTAACTTTTCTGAAAGTTACTCTTCACGACCTCAGGTTTGACTCTTTGAGGTAAGCCTCAGGCATGGGCATTTTAGCACATTCTACTTTTGAGAAGCGGGCTGCTAGAACTTGCTCACAAAGCATCACACTCAGATTGCTTCCAGCCATCCCCCAACTTCAGTTGTTGCCAATAGGCTGGTTTTGTTTTGTTTTTAGATTTTTTCATTGATTTTTAGAGAGAGTGGAAGAGAGAGAAACATCGACGTGAGAGTGAAATATCAATTGGTTGCCTCCTTCATGCCCCCTACCTGGGATTGAGCCTGCAACTGGTCATGTGCCCTGACCCAGAATCAAACAGTCGACCTTTTGGTGCACAGGACACAACCATCCAACTGAACCACACAGGCCAGAGCACCAATAGGAGGGTTTCAGTGTTTCAGTTCAGAAAGCTGCCAGGAAGCTGCAGTTCCTTCTCATTTTGTCACTGAGATGTTAGTGGATGTGCTCAGCATCACCTGCCTTTGTGGTGTGAGGTGTGAGCTTTACCTAGATGGGCATGATCCATGTGGGCAAACTGTCTAAGCAACTGGGGGAATTAAAAATATACATTTACAGCCCTAGCTGGTTTGGCTCAATTGGTAGAGCACCTGAAGGATCCCGGGTTCAATTCCGGTCAAGGGCACATGCCTGGGTTTCCGGCTTGATCTCCAGTAGGAGGCGTGCAGGAAGCAGTTGATCAATGATTCCCTCTCATCAATGATGTTTCTCTCTCTCTCTCCCTCTCCCTCTCTGAAATCAATAATATATATATTTACATACCTCAGATGTGCCTTACCAAGGGTTCCCACTCTCCTGATTCCATCCTAGGCCAGTCAGGGCCTTGAATCTTTGCCCCTCTGCCTCTTCCTTTGTTTAGATTTATGTTGAAGTGTGGGCACAATGATACAGCATCCAAGGAAAAGGTAATTTCTGCTTAAAGATGTACTAGGCATTTTTTAAACCTTATTATGTAAATGTACTACCCTAATACACTGATTCTTCTCTTGTTCAACAAAGCCCTTAGACATTAGACAGCCCACTACAAACTCAGAATATTAACAAGAATTATTTTCTCTAGCCACCCATTAACAAGGATTTTAGAGTTCCTACTATGTGCCTGATGTAAGGCCCTTTTAAAGATCCAGGTCCAAAGCACATTAAATTTGTTTCCAATTGTACCATTCCAATTCTTCACAATATTTTTATATAAGCAGTATTCGGGTAAAATTAACTTCTAGCTTGAAGTGTAGAAAGAGTAGCATGAAGACAGCCTACAGACTACAAAGCAAATGTGAAGATGGGGGAGGATTGAGTCACATTCCCCAACATATGCTTTTTGCTTTGGGTTTTATGGGAGAACAAAGAGGGTTCCAAAATAAAACTCAAGAGTATTTGTCATCAGATGTGGAGCCACCACTTCCTCTCTTACCTGCAGCTTTTCTAAGTCACTGCCAGGCACTCGGCAGGGCTCCCTCAAAGAAGGGGCGAAGCAAGGAAGGTGAGAACGTAATGTGTGTGGAATCTCAGGTTGCCCTTGAAGGCAAGTGCAGTTCTTAGTGGAGAAGAATGGACATGTCATTCTTGCACAGGAGCCACCACAGCACACAGGGCTCAGAGGGTCACAAGGGTCCGCCTGGGAGCTAGAGGTCGGGTGGGCACAGGCAACAGGAGAGCCTGGGCTGACCGTGCTGCCTCCATCTTTTTCTTCTGGGTCCCCCTTTTCTCACCACTGAACCACTGAGTCCCCCGTTTGTGGTCTCCCTCTTGGTCCTGTTCTTTGACAATCCAGATGGAGACTGAAGGTATGTCTACAGGCATCCCCTCATTCTGCTCCAGGAGCTGCACACCTAGGTTTACATCACCCCTGCAGACCAGGTCCAACCACACTGGCGGGATTCCAGGCATTGCTCTTCGTCCACGAATCAGATCCAGACCGATTGGCGCCTCTGCAGCGAGGCCTGCAATCAGATTTCTCCAAGTTCCAGCCTACCTCCTGCCCAGCGGCCTGACCCCCGGAGGCTGGAGTCCTGCTGTTTCCAGTCCCTCGGAGCTTTATGGCTCTGCCTTGCTCTCGATGACCTTTCCTCTCCTGTGGGATGAGATGATTTACCCCTGACCCGAACTCCGTGGCTGGGTCCTACTCCCCAGAGGAAGCTTTGCAGGAGGGTTATCTGTCTCCCTAGCACTCTGCTTCCTGGATTTAGTTTGGGCCAATGTTCCTGGCTGGCCTGATTGGGAGCCACGGTTCAAAGCTAACTGTCATTGGAACTAGACGCTGCTTTACACCATTCAGAAGAGCTTGGCACTGCTCTTTACCTGTTCTTCCTGGTCCAGGAGTCAGCCTTTGCAGCCCCATTCTTTCTGCCCCAGAGGTTGTTAACCTTGCTTTGTATATAACCATCATGCATTGTACTTAAGTATAATTTAGCCAAATATCAAGACATGCTGTGTGCCTAGGAACAACGCTGGTGGACAATCTCAACTGACAACCTGTGATGTTATCTGATGTTTTATGTAACAACAACAGTTAAACACGGTTTAATACACTACTTTGGATATATACTCATTTGGTCCTCACAATAACTGTATGTTGAGAACTATTGTAATTTCCATTTTATAAGGAGAAAATCCAGGTCACAGAGAGGGTAATTGATTTGCTCAAGGTCACACAGCCAGTGAAACCCAAGCATTGTGAACTTGCAGGCATTCTGACCCCAAGTTCACATCCGTCACCATCGCGTTGTGCTGACTCTCTGAAGCAGGAGGCCACTTTAAGTTGACAATATAATCGATGGTCAACTTTGGGCATTTTGGGGAACTGTTTACATGAAATATATTGGTTAGAATTAGTGCTCACTGAAGCTAATTTAGGCTTGCACTCTGCCAACACACACACACACACACACACACACACACACACAATTTGACACAGGCAAGTACATATCTCTCAGTGCACAAAGAATTTTGGAGTAAAAATCAAATACTATAAAATATAAAAAGGGATTATCAAAGTGCCTGGTATTTGTAAACATCTGATCACATATTTATTATTGTCACTATTATTAATACATCATATGTTAGTACTATGAATGAATATGGTCTTCCGATCGGAGTATCATAGATGCCATTGCTTCCTATAGAAAGAGGTGGCAGAAGCGTAAATTGCTACCTCTCATGGTGCTCCCTTACCTTCGGACACCTCCCTAAAAGGATTTATGTAACAATTTTCCTATATGTAACGCGGATGCTAAAATTTTGGGGTTTTTTTTTAGCATCACAATAATGTTGGGAGGTAAAATAAAACAACTTACAAGTTAAAGCCCTTGAAATGCTATTTTAATAAAATACTGGGAGCGTTCCTTAAAAATCAAATTATATTTCATACTATTACCTCTAGGCTCTTCCTAGTAATATGCCATTTCGAAGTAGCGTTGATTAACAAGATGCAGCGTGTCCAATAAAGGTCGCACATTTATTTTCAAGCTCATAAGAACGGGACCCCCTCACCCTCTCACCTCCCTATCTGCCCAGAGCCAGCGCCATGTGTGTGGCTTAGGCAACCACACAGGGTCCCACCCTCGGGAAGTCTGTGTGGGGGCACTGCTGGCACCGTTATGAAGTTTTTAATTACTGATGAACAAGGGACCCTGCCTTTTAGTTTGCACTAATACCACATATTCTATAGCCCCCATGTTCCGTCTGTGATGGCGTCTGCCTCACACTGTAGAGTTGGTTCACATGGGGAGAAGCAGCTTCGCCCTGGGGTCTACTAACTCCTACAGGGGCTTACGCTAAACTCAGAACAGAGGAGACTTAATGGCAAACTTCCAATAATAATTAGCTTCTTCATTATTACCGCATTAAACACCTCTATCCTGGCAGGTGACGTAGTGAAACACTAAGTGAGGCTCATTTGAGAGTGGGGATGTGATCAGTGTCAGAAACACCTGCCTCAGTCAGGGAGGAGGGCTGTACACCAAGAGCACCTCCATTTCTGGGATGCGGGGTGCTAAGCCTCCTCCTGTTCAGCCACCCATGATGGAGCCTGTGAGCTGAGAGCTGACGGCCAGGAGGGCTGCATCATCCACGTCCCTTGTCCTGGCAGGGGCTGCTTACAACCCTCCAGCAGAGTTCCACCTCATGTGGAGCTGCTCTCTGTCATTACCAGTCACTTTTTAAAACAGTGTTATTGTGACACCATTGCCATAATATAACATTCATCCTTTTAAAGTGTCCAGTTCAGCTCTAGCCAGTTTGGCTCAGTGGACAGAGCATCAGCCTGCAGCCTGGGTTCGATTTTGGTCCAGGCCACATGCCCGGTTTACAGGCTTGGTCCCTGTTGGGGGACGTGCAAGAGGCAGCCAATCAATGATTCTCTCTCATCATTGATGCTTCTATCTCTCTCTTCCTCTCCCTTCTTCTATGAAATCAATAAAAAAATCTATTTTAAAAATAAATAAAATAAAGTATACAGTTCAGTATTTTTTTAGTAATTCATAGAATTGTGTAATCATCACTGTAGTTAATTTTTGAACGCCCCTGAAAGAAATCTCATACCCATTGGCAGTCACTGTCCAATCCTCCTCCCTCCCCACCAGGCCCTGACAGCCGCAAATCTACTTTCTATCTCTATGGATTTGCCTATTCTAGATATTTTACATAAATAGAATTATACAATATGTGTCCTTTAGTCTCTGGCTTACTTTACTTAGCATAATGTTTTTGAGGTTCATCCATGCCATAGCTTATGTCAGTAATTTCTATTCATTTTTATTCCTAAATAACATCCCATTCTATGGATACACCACATTTAATTTATCTATTCATCAATTGATGGACATTGGAATAGTTTCCATTTGGGTGCTGTTATGAATAATGCCACTATGAACATACATGCACAAGGTTTTTGTATGGATTGATGTTTTTATTTTTCTTGGGTGTAAGCCTAAGAGTGGAATTTCTGAGTCATAAGGTAAAGCCAATCATTTTCCTCTG
The DNA here is from genome assembly GCF_028538775.1 of Myotis yumanensis. Lineage (NCBI taxonomy): Eukaryota > Metazoa > Chordata > Mammalia > Chiroptera > Vespertilionidae > Myotis > Myotis yumanensis. Next base: position 66,049,610 of record NW_027223752.1, read on the forward strand.
TATCTTCAAAAAAAAGACCCTGCTATCGGAATCATTTCAACCAAACTAGACATTGAATATGAAAAGCCACAAGGGTCACGTCAGATAGTAGTGAAATATTTCATATTTAGATTAAAAACTCAGAGTCAGATGTGCTGGAAGAGCCATGGCATAAATGGCTTTATAATTAAGTTAAACAAAGCCCGGAAAAGGCACCATCCCTCTGCCCTCTATAGATAAGTCAGGATTTTTGCTCTACCTCTGCAAAAAATTGTATGTGGCATCTGTTCAAAATTACTCTCTCCTGAGGTGCTTTAGGAGGTCTGGCCTAGGAGCTATTTGTAGAAAAATAGGCAAAAAATTAAGCATGCCCTTGTGTGGGCGTGCCTAGGTCAGGTTTTGGGGGCGGGGAGCTTTGGGAGGTGCTATGGTCTAAATGTGCCCCCACCAATTCATATGTTGAAACCTAACCCCCAAGGTGATGTATTAGGGGGTGAGGAGGTGGTTAGGTCTTGAAGGCAGGACCCTCAGGAATGGGATTAGTGCTTATAAAAGGGACCCCAGAGCTCCCTTTCCCCTTTCCTTATGTGAGGACACAAGAAGTCTGCCACCCAGAAGAGGGCCTCACCCAACCCTGCTGCAGCCTCATCTCAGACTTCCAGCCTCCAGAGGTGTGAGAAATAAAATTCTGTTCTTCATAAACCACCCAGACTGTGGCATTTCGTTATAGCATCCGCAACAGACTAAGAAGAAAGAGAGGTCAATTTAAAGAAAGAAGTTATAAAAAAATAACATGAGAACTGCCGAGGGAGAGTTATCAGACTTTGGAGGGCACCTGAATTACCTGAGCGTCTTAGTAAAATGCGGACTCGGATTCAGTAGGCCTACGGAAGAGGCCTGGACGCTGCATTTCTAACACATTGCCAAGCGGTGTCAATGCTGTGTGTCCATGGACTTGCACGTTAAGTAACAAGGCTCCATGGGACCCCATGGCAGCAGGAGGGCAGGCTGGGTGGTATGGCTTCCTAGACCCTGAGCAGTTCATGGACCCCAATTTGCTGTCACAAATTTGACTCCTGTGTGGTTTTCTAGGTGAAATCAAGCTTAGTAGGGTCAAATATCCCACACCTAATAAACTGAGGGACTAGGAGGGAAGACATGAACACCATAAGCCCAGATCTCTTCTTGTAGAATCAGCAAATCTCATCTGGTCTTTCCATTCAATTAAGCTCCACAAGCTTGATTAAGTGACAACCTAGTTGAAAGCTGGGCAGATTCATGGTACAGTGGAAGGCCAGGGTCAGACCAGAAATTAAGAATAATTGAAAATAAAGTTCAAAGTGTAGTGTATTCTCCTGAAGAACATAAAAAGGCTACCTAATTTAAAAGCTACAGGAAAAGAAAATTAAAATGCTACTTCCCCAACCACCGTCTCAGTCTCCCAGACATAACACAATGGCCTTTATTCTCTAACTAGAGACCCGGTGCATGAAATTTGTGCACTGGTGGTGGTGGCGGGGGGGGGGGGGGGGGCCCTCGGGGGTTGTTTTTAGCCCAGCCTGCACCCTCTTGCAATCCGGGAGCCCACAAGGGATGTCCGACTGATATCTTAGGCCCGCTCTCTACAGGGAAAGGGGTTAGCCAGCAGTCAAACATCCTTAGCACTGCCAAGGAGGTGGGAGAGGCTCCCGTCACCACCACTGGCTCACCAGCCATGAGCCCGGGTTCTGGCTGAGCAGCGCTCCCCCTGTGGGAGCACACTGACCACCAGGAGGCAGCTCCTGCATTGAGCGGGATCAGGCCATAACCAGCTCTCTGACATCCCCTGAGGGGTCCTGGATTGCAAGAGGGTGCAGGCCAGGCCAAGAGACCCCATCAGTGCACGATCAGGGCAGGGGAGGGATGTGGGAGGTTTGCCAGCTGGAGAGGGACAGCAGGAGGGCTCCAGGGAGTGTCCGGCCCATCTCGCTCAGTACCAATTGGCTGGACCCCAGCAGCAAGCTAACCTACTGGTTGTAGCATCTGCCCCCTGGTGGTCAGTGCATGTCATAGCAACAGGTCAACCGGTAGCCTATCTGACCCCTGGTGTTCAAGTGCACGTCATAACAAGCATTGAGTGGCCTTAGCATATCATTAGCATGTTACTCTTTGATTGGTTGAATGGACCACTGGACACTTAGCATATTAGGCTTTTATTATATAGGATTTCTTACAACTCCCCTTGCTCTCTGTCTTGCCTATGGAGACTGTTTTCCTCCTTTCCCTTCTCTTTCCTTCCCTTCCCTCTGGGTCAGGTACCAGTGGGGTAGACACTGCTTCTCAGTCTTTAAAGTACACATGGATCACCTGGGGGTCTTATTAAAGCAGATTCTGACCCAGGAGATCAGAGCAGCCCAAGACTCTGCATTTCTCACAAGCATCTGGATGAAGTAGATGCATGCCACACTCTGAGAAGCAAGGATTTAGACTACCTTAGCCTCTCTGCCTCTTTAATTTCTTCCCATTTCTCCTTCTTCTTCAAATTGGGAGGCAATAAATGCTTATGGTGGAGACAAAATGATCCTTTCTGATTCTTAGTTTTATCATCTGTAATAGCAATGGCAATGAAGGCTACTTTTCTAAGGTTGGTAATAATATATGAAAGACACACTGTAGATGCTAAAAACATAATAGTTTATCTTATTCCACCTTCCCAGATTCCTTCTGGAGTTCTAGGAAGGCAGTTTTTGTAAGTGCAAGGGGTAAATAAGCACTAATGGTTGACGTGCATTGTTTGTTACAACAGAAGTATGAACTATATACTGAATCTCTGTGAAAAAGTGTAATAGTATTGACTTAGAAACTGCATGGATTGGGGGTGACAGGCAAAACTTTCAGAGAAATGTAAAGAGCCTCACCAACCTTAATATTTGATAGGATCAAAGACTAAAGAATGAAAGTCAGATATTACCCATCCAGCTTCCAGCCCTCTGCATAAAGTTGGGTTCTTCAAGTATCTAAATCTTTCTGATTCCCAATGGCCTTGTCTCTCTTTGTGGTGTGAAGACAGATGACAAAAGGGAGACTGGCTCAGTAGAAGGGTGTCTACAGGCCTGAAGAAATTAATTTCCAATGAAGGAGATGTTCTGTCCCCTGCTTTATGCTTCCTCAAGGCAGAAAATTGTGAGGTCTTAGTGACACCCAATCCTGAGTCTAATTTTATCAGGGACACTGGGGACCAAGATTCTTATATTATCTAATAGAGCACAAAAAGTCAAGCTAGCATAATTTCCAAACAAAGAGGGACTTTTAACAAGAAAGTTGCAGACATTACACATTCTCATTCCTCATTGCACTCTGCTGTCCATCTTCTGGGAAAGAGGCACACAGATCATGGCGTAACTTGCTTAGAACAATAGACAATTGTCACAGTCTATTTATTCCGTCTGTTCTGATGGGAAAGAAAATGGTTACATGGTGAAGTCAGAGGGTCTTGGGCACAGACGGGGATTTTCCTGAGGGTCTCCCACAAGGACTGATGTATATTTGGAAGCATGATGTAAAGAAGTAAACTTTCTGGGCTATCAACATCTCAGTCCCATCACTGCTTCTTGGATCTAAAAAAAATGTTTTCCAGTGGTGAGCTGGCCACAGAGCTTCAGTATTAACATAGATGATGAGGAAGAAGAGAAGAGTAGAGAGGGATCTTTGCATTAAATCAGAGTGAGACGATATAACCTGCTGTATTGTGTTGAATCTCTCACTGATTAGTCCTATCCACGATGCAGCTATTTTAGAGAGGAAAGGGGGGGGAGAGAGAGATAGAAACATCAGTGATGAGAGAGAATCATTGATTGACTGCCTTCTGCACACCCCACACTGGGGATCAAGCCTGCAAACCCGGCATGTGCCCCAACCTGGAACCTGTGACCTCCTAGTTCATAGGTTGACACTCAACCACTGAGCCAAGCTGGCTGGGCTACATTTTATTATTTTTGAAAATTCACATATTTTGTACTATCACTTAGATAACCTTAATTGGATCATCTTAGGAAGTAGCCCCGATTGGCAACCAGGACTCCTGACTGTTCAATTTAGTGCTCATGTGCTCTTGGGTACTTAGTTCAAACTTTCTAGACCTTTATCCATAAGAGAGAGATTAGTCTCTATTGGTGTTTACAAATGTGTATTATGTGGAATAAGTGTTAGGCAAAAATAGAATTCATTGATCAAATGTATAGGGATGATTCTGAGTTAGGTCTAGTCTTCTTTGTTCTCAGAGTCCTTAATATGGGAATATACACACATTTGGAATCTCTGAAAAGAGTCTAGAATATGCTGTTTCCTGAAAAGTATTGAACCATAGGACTCCTCTGATTCTCCTCTCATTTTAGTAGCATCTCTTGGGACTTATATGCGAACGAACACATTTTAGGATATGGTGGTCTACATAATGTCTAAATTTTAACTATCATTATTTTGCAAGGATATTGGATTGTACTTCTCAAGTTGCCAACCAGGAGACCCTTTTCAGAAACTTTCCACAAATATTAAAAAATTCCATTCCTCTCAGCTTTTTCACTGACATAATGTGAATTTGATGTCGATCATAAAAGCATGAATGATTCAATACCTTTATGTACTGCATTTGAAACGAATTATTCCAGCTCTCGGGACTGCTCTATTAATTCATTCATCAGGGAAATGTTTATGTGACTTGAACATTAGTTCCAAATATACTTGATCCAATGTTTGAGGCTGTTTTAAGAACACATCAGATTGATTTTATGCCAAGTCAATTGCTCAAAAACTTTTTAAAAAACTGATTCAGGACAAAAAGAATAGACTTTATACTGGCTGATTTGAGGAACATGTACAGAATATGCTGACATTCCTTATAAACCTCCATCTTGGTGGGTTACAGAGGTGTAGAAGGTCCACCAAGGGTAATTTCTAGTAAAATAAATTATGAAAGAACTTGGTATTTGTCCTCAGAGGGTATCTCATTGTCTATGCAGGAAGAAGTCCTAGTCACAAACAGGCTATTACAGTAATCCAAGCAGTGATGACTAACCATCTATTCATTTTAATTTTTTGGGTAATTGGTTCCATCTATTAGCAGTCAGTCACATATTTAAAAGACTTTTCTCCATAAAAAATCTTTCCTCTTGGGTGTGATGGTCAGCTAAGCCAGTAAGCAGAGTGGATTTTGCCAGCAACTTATATCAGTGATTTCAGACACTCCAGGGATTGGCCATAAATACTTCCCCAAACAAGATCTACAAAGTGACTTCTATTTCCTGACAAAAATAATCCCAGAATGGTGTGCATTTTGCAATTAGTTATTTTTTTTTATTGTACAGCACAGCTTTATATCATTTACTTTGCTATATTCACGATATCCTCAGAACATTGCAGATATCAATTTAGTATGCCATTTCAGAAGGACCGGAGAGCGGAGTCTATTTTACAGTTTGCAATAAAAGCGGTCCTTTCTGAGATGAGAGCACGTCACTGATTTTTATGTGCCTTTCACATTTCAAACTGGGATTTAGTTAGACTACAAAACATTTACATCTTTCACAACCAACAAGTTCGTGTTTTGACAGATTGAATGTCAAGAGACTCCCAACTCTTTTTCAATTTTCAAAAAATGTCCCAACGCCTACTTTTCTCTTACTACCACCGCCCCCACTGCCATCTACTAACCTACATTTTGGGAAAGCAATCCAACATGATCCATTTACAAACGGAGGCTACAATGTGCTATCATGTTATCATGGAGAAGAATGATTCAATTCACATGATTCCTTCAGGGATAACAAAAATCTGTCTTAAACCTACGAAAAGCACCGTTTTGGAGTTCTCTGCTGCTGAAATTAATACCACACTCATTTGAAATATGTGTGATTTCTGAAAAACTCACTTTACAGATTCAAAGACCTGTTACTCAAGACCACTCTCTACAATGATAAAGCATTGTCCAAGGGAGAGGTAGAGAATGGGTTTATTATCTACATGATCAGAGCAAGTGATTAAAATACTCTGTCATTCTTGAAGGTTAAACTTTTATTTCAATGAATTTAACAGGTGATAAGATTTTTTTTGGTTTTAAACTTTCAATAAATTAATTATGAAATATTTCAGACTCCAAAAATAATACAATAGTATCTATGCATGAATTATCAAGAATAAACTTATATTAATGCTTTTTCTATATTTCTTCAGATATGCCTTTTTCAAAGAAATACTGTGTTCTAGATACACTTGAGTGTCCTCCCACTGTTCTCCTCTTTCCCTCTACAATGGTAACTTTTATCTTGAAGTTTATTTGTATCACAGCAATGCTTATTTTGAACATTTGCAATGTATGTGTATGTCCTCAAACAATACTTACTTTTGTTTTCTTACTTACCTAAATGGTATATTAATCTACATCTTTCTTATTTTTTATTATTTCTTTTAAATTTATATTTAAATAGAGAGGAAGGTAAAGAGAGAGTAACATCAATGTGAGAAAGAAACATCAATCAGCTGCCTCCTGCATGCATCTGACCAGAGATGGAGTCTACAACCTGGGCATGTGCCCTGAACAGAAATCGATTGGGCGACCTTTTGGTACATGGGACAATGCTCAACCAACTGAGCCACAGTGGCCAGGGCTCTACCTTTTATAAAACAACTTTGAGATAAACATTCCCATAAGATACAATTCATTTATTTGATGTTTACAATTTAATGGTTTTTAGTATATTCACAGATATTTGCAACCATAACCAGTCAATTTTATAATATTTAATCATGTCAGAAAGAAACACTGTACCCTTTAACTATCACTTCCTATTCTTCCATCAATCCTTCCCTGCCCTCAGTCATAAGCAACCACTAATCTAGTTTCTATCTATAGAGATTTCTATTTTGAACATTTTATATCAATGAAACCATATATTAGGTAGTCTTTTGAGACTGGCTACTTCCACTTAGTATAATATCTCTAAGGTTTATCCATGTTACAATAGTTCACTATGTGGATATACCAAATTTGTTTATCCAGTCATCAGTTGATAGATATATGGGTTGTTTTCACCTTTTGGCTACTATGAACAATCTATATATATAAAAGCCAAAGTGACCAGAACTAGCAGTCGCTATGATGGGCATTGACCACCAGGGGGCAGACATTCAATGCAGGAGCTGCCCCCTGGAGGTCAGTGCACTCCCACAGCCAACCTCCCCCGGCCAGCCAACCTCCCGCGGTCTCTCCCCCCGCCAGCAGACACTGATCACCTGATTGGGGCCAGCCCCTGGGCTGGAACAGGGAATTGAGGATGGGTGGCTGTGGACATGGCCCCTTTCCCAGGGGTGTGAAGGCCAGCTCTCTCCTTGGGCCGGTGGCCAACCTCCTGTGCTTTGTTCTTCCCCCTGGCTGGCAGGCCCTGATCCACCCTCTGCCCGCCAGCCATGGTGGTGGCACAGTGGTGAGGGAAGGAGGAGCGGGGGAGGTGGGGAACTGCATGGTGGCAGGGTGCTGATGATGGTGGTGTCAGCATCCAGTGTCCATTTCTTCTGTGCCCAGCCCAGCAACTGTCACCTCCTCTTTGCCTGGCCCTGATCAGCCTGGCCCCTTGGCCCTGATCACCGTCCAGGCCTAGGGACCACACCCATACATTAATTTTGTGCACTGGGCCTCTAGTGTTGTTATAAACATCTATGTACATGTTATGTGAAAAGAGGTTTTCATTTCTCTTGGGCGTATTCCTAGGAGACAGCACAGTTTTCTGATACACGTAGCTCTAGTTCATTGCAACCACCGTAATGGTGCTACTTTGTATTAATAAACCTTGTTTTATTTCTCGCTTCTCCTGCTAATGGACAAATTGATGGTGTTTGTTCTTTGCTTCTTCTGCTCACAGTGCTGCAGTTATGCCCGTCTATGTGCTTCCTTATGCATACCAGGGAATTTCCAAGGGAGGGGGAGCATACCTGGAACCTTTCTAGTTATTGATAAACCATTCTCCAACATTGCTGCGAACATTTTCGCATTTACCAGCAAGATGTAAACATTTTTATTTCTCTACATTTCCCCAAAACTCAGTGTTATCTGACAACTATTCCTAGTGTGATGGGTGTGAATTGGTGTTTAATTAATTTGCTTCAATATGCATTTCTCTGTTTATTAGTGAAGTTGAGCACATTGTCATATTTATTGATTATTCCCTTTACTTCTGCAGTGAATTGCCTTTTCATACTTTTTATGTGTTTTATTGGGTTATAGTTTTTCTCATTAATTTGTCAGATCCCATATATATGTGTATATATATGTATATATGAATATATATCCTATCTAATAAAAGAGTAATATGCAAATTGACAATCACTCTAACACACAAGATGGCTGCCCCATGTGGTCAAAGATGGCCACCCCCATGTGGACACAAGATGGTCAGCAGGGGAGGGCAGTTGTGGGCAATCAGGCCAGCAGGGGAGGGCAGTTGGGAGGGACCAGGCCTGCAAGGGAGGCCAGTTGGGGGGCAACCAGGCCTGCAGGGGGAGACAGTTGGGGGGGACCAGGCCTTCAGGGGAGGACAGTTGGGGGAGACCAGGCCAGCAGGGGAGGGCAGTTAGGGGCGACTAGAATTTCAGAGGAGGGAAGTTAGGGGTGACCAGGCCAGCAGGGGAGGGCATTTAGGGGCAATTTGGGCGGCAGGGGAGCAGTTAGGTGTCAATCAGGCTGTCAGGGGAGTGGTTAGGGGGTGATCAGGCTGGAAGGCAGAAGTGGTTAGGGGCAATCAGGCAGGCAGGCAAGCGAGCGGTTAGGAGCCAGCAGTCCTGGATTGTGAGAGGGATGTCTGACTGCTCGCAGGGGTCCCAGATTAGAGAGGGTGCAGACTGGGCTGAGGACAAACCCCCCCCCCCCCCCCCCGCCCCCGTGCACAAATTTTGTGCACTGGGCCTCTAGTATATACCCATGTATATATATGTATATATTTAAATATTTATTGTTGAAAGTTTACATACATCCCCTTTTTTCTCCCAATGACCCCTTATAGCCCACCCTCAGCCCCCCACCCCAGGCCTCCACCACCTATTGTCTGTGTCTATGGGTTATGCATATAGTCATACAAGTTCTTTGGTTGCTCTCTTCCCCCCCACCCTTCCCTTTTAAATATTAATTTTATGTCTGTTATAAAGAGACTTCAATGTCTTCTCCTGATCAAAAACATTTTCCCCAACTTTTGAAAACAAATTATTTTTTCAGCTTTATCTTATATAATAAAAGCCTAATATGCTTAGTGTTCAGTTGTCTGGTCGACCATTCAACCAATCAAAGCGTAATATGCTAATGATATGCTAAGGCCGCTCAACCGCTCACAATAATGTACACTGACCACCAGGGGGCAGATGCTCTGACTGGTAGGTCAGCTTGCTGCTGGGGTCCAGCTGATTGGGACTGGGAGAGATGGGCCTGACATGCCCTGGAGCCCTCTCACAGTCCCTCCCCGGCTGGTCAACCTCTGGCATCATCCCGGTCCCAATCATGCACCGGAGGGTCCCTCAACCTGGCCTGCTCCCTCTTGCAATCCAGGACCCCATGCACTGGGACTCTAGTTGAGATGTAATTAACATATACATTGTGTAAGTTTAAGGTGTACAATGTAATGATTTAACACACATATATTGCGAAATAAATACTACAATAGGGTTGGTTAACATATCCACACTTCACATAATTTCCATTTGTGTGTGTGTGTGTGTGTGTGTGATGAGAACATTTAAAATCTACTCTCTTAGCAATTTCCAAGTATATAATACAATATTGTTAACTATAGTCACCATGTTGTACATTAGATCTCCAGAACTTACTCTCCTTATAACTATATTGAAGTCTCTATAACAGACACAAAATTATATCTAAAAGGGGAGACTGTTGAATCTGAGAGGGAAGTTTGTACCCTTGGACTGAGATCTCCCCAACCCCTGCCCTCCCTGCCTCTTATTCCCCAAACCACCATTCTACTCTGTTTCTATGAGTTCAGCTTTTTCAGGTTTCACATATAAGTGAGATCATACAATATTTGTCTTTCTCTGTTGTGCTACTTCACTTAGCATAATGCCCTCAAGGTCAGTACATGTTGTCTCAGGTGTTTCCCAACTTTTAAAAGGCTTTTTATCATACATTGATTTTAATTTTTAATATCAAATTCTCAGTGTTTTTCTTTATAACATATATTTTATATCTTAGTTTTAAAAATTCTTCCCTATTACAACTTTTTAATTCTTCTGTGTACTTTTCATATTTAGTCTTTAGCTCATTTGGTGTGTGTGTGTGTGTGTGTGTGTGTGTGTGTGTTATCATGGAATGAGTTAAAAATTTAACTTCACCTTATTCTATTAAATTATCTCTTTAGATAGCTAATTGTCCTAGCATCATATATTAAATAGATTGTTCTTTCCTCATTGACTTAAAATGGCACATTTGTCATACTCCACTATTGTGTATGCATGTGCTAATGAGGGAGAGAGGAAGGAAAAGGGAGAGGAAATGGGGGGAGGGCAAGATTATTTCTGGGCTCTCTGTTCTGCTCTGTTTATCTATCACTATGCTCACATCACATTATTTTCTTTAGCTTTGTAGTGAGTCTTATTATCTAGGAAAGTGAATCGTTCCTCTTCCCCCTTTCTTCTTCATCTTCAAAATTATGTAGGCTCTTCTTGGTGGTCATTTGCTATTATCTACACTAATAAAAGAGAAACATGGTAATTAGTGTACGACCGCTACCCTTCCGATTGGCTAATCAGCATATCCTTATGCAAATTAACTGTCAGCCAAGATGGCTGCCGGCAGCCATGCACTGAAGCGAGCAGGGAGACTTGCTTGCTCCAGTGACTGTGGACTCCAATGTTCCCCGCCTGCCGCTGCCGGCCTCTCAGCTGCAACTCTAAGCAACTATGTACTATGTTGCAAATAAGAAGCTAAATGAAACCCCAGAAACCGGCTGTCAGTCAGCCAGGTTCAGCCAGCGGACCGCAACATTGTATCGATGTTTTCAGCAGCGAGGCCTCAGAGCTAAAGCTGGCCCAGAATAAAAAAATAAAAAATAAATTAAAAAAGGAGCGTTGGGAGGTTCAGTCACCCGCTTCCGGAAAACAGCCCTCAGCCCCTCACCCAGACTGGCCAGGCACCCCAGTGGGGACCTCCACCCTGATCCAGGACACCCTTCAGGGCAAACCAGCCAGCCCCTACCCATGCACCAGGCCTCTATCCTATATAGTAAAAGGGTAATATGCCTCCCGGCACCGGGATCAGAAGAGCAGCGAGGCTCCTGGCACCAGGATCAGCGTGACAGGGGGCAGCGCCCAAACCCCCTGATCAGCCCTGCTCTGTGCCTGATAGGGGGGAGCTCCCCAATCCCCTGATTGCCCTGCGGCTCTGTGTTTGACAGGGTGTGGCGCCCCAACCCCTCTCCTCCCCCCCATTGGGCCCTGCTCTGTGTGTGACAGGGTAGAGCCATAACCTCTCCATCGGCCCTGCCTTGAGTGTGACAGTGGCAGTGCCCCAACCCCCTGATCAGCCCTGCTCTGTGGGTGATAGAGGGTAGCACCCCAACCCCCCTCCAGGGGCCTTGCTCTGTGTGTGACAGGGTAGAGCCATAACCTCCCCATTGGCCCTGCCCTGAGTGTGACAGGGTGCAGCACCCCAACCCCCTGCTCCGCCCTGCTCTGTGTGTGACAGGGGGCAGTGCCCCAGCTCCCCTATCGTCCCTACTCTGTGAGTGACAGGGGGGAGCTCCTCAACCCCCTGATCGGCCCTGCTCTGTGCGTGACAGGGAGGAGCTCCCCAACCCCCTGATCGACCCTGCTCTGTGTGTGACAGGGGGCAGCGCCCCAACCCCCTGATTGGCCCTGCTCTGTGCGTGACAGGGGGTGGCGCCACAACCTCCCCATCGACCCTGCCTTGAGTGTGACAGGGGGCGGTGCCCCAACCCCCCAATCGGCCCTACCCTGAGCGTGACTGAGGGTGGCATCGCAACCTCCTGATCCGCCCTGCTCTGTGCATGACGGGGCGGCACCCCAACTCCCCAATCGGCCCTGCTCTGAGCCTGACCAGGGGTTGCACCTAGGGATTGGGCCTGCCCTCTGCCACCCAGGAGCAGGCCTAAGCCAGCAGGTTGTTATCTCCCGAGGGGTCCCAGACTGTGAGAGGGCACAGGCCGGGCTGGGCCCCCCCCCCCCCCCCCACCCCGAGTGCACAAATTTTTGTGCACCAGGCCTCTAGTATATATATATATTTAGAAACAAATCACAGTTGTTAATGCTCACTTACTTAGTTCCAGAAAGCCTGCTGGTGCTTTTATTGTAATTATATTGAATTTAGATTAATTTGGAGGAAACTGATTAACTTTAGACTTTGTTGAGATAAGTATACAATCTAAAGTTCAAAGAGTAACCATTAAAAAAATTAGAGAGGGAGTATATAACTTCCAAACTAGTACAAAGAAAAAAGGAAATGAAAAAATCACAGTCTAGTAAAATTGCATCTTAGTAATCATTGCCTTTTACATGTTATTGTGCTTACTGTTTCACTAGCAGCTTTATTTTACAGACCCTGTAAATTACCATTAAAATGCAATTAAGGAGGAAAAGAGGCAAAGAAAAACTATGGTAAATTAGAAGAACCAATATTATGAAAGAAACAGTCATTTACTAGTATATCAGTAATCATAATTATTCTAAATGAACAGAATTCACCAGTTACAAGTTACAGGCCCTAAGACTGGAAGCTCCCAGCTTTACTTCAGAGTCTGGGTTCCTACTCTCCACTCGCTTATTCCACGGCCCTGTCTCTGATCCAGCAGGGAGGGAGCATTAGGAGGCCCCACCCCGGCCCCACTCCTGCAGTCCTTACCCACCTGTGCTTCCATCTCCTGTTTCACCTTCATTTCAAGCAACTTGGGCTTCTTCTGACTTGTGAGTTTATTGCACATTTAAACGGTTCATTTCGTCATTTTTCTGCAGCACTCTCTAGGACAGTGATGGTGAACCTTTTGAGCTCGGCGTGCCAGCATTTTGAAAAACCCTAACTTAACTCTGGTGCCGTGTCACATATAGAAATTTTTTGATATTTGCAACCATAGTAAAACAAAGTCTTATATTTTTGATATTTATTTTATATATTTAAATGCCATTTAACAGAGAAAAATCAACCAAAAAAATGAGTTCTTGTGTCACCTCTGACACGCGTGTCATAGGTTCGCCATCACTGCTCTAAGGCTTTATAGCTAGAGAACTGTCACATTATCTCCATCTGCTGTCTTTCTAAGACCAGAACTCCTCCCACTGCAAGCTTTTGCTGGCTTGCCCAACCCTGCAGCAACGTAGCCTATACAGTCCATAAAACCCAGCACATTCTAAATGATTCAAGTTGATAGAACACATGGGTTTGCCAAGCAATAGACCCTGGATAATTTGTGTGTATTAGAGAGTGTTCTACAGAGAAACAGAACCAATAGACTATAGATAGATGTACAAGAGGGGATTGATCATAGAAATTGGCTCACACACTTATGGAGGCCACGAGGTCCCATGATCTGCTGTGTGTGAGCTGGAGAACAGGAGAGCCTGTGCTGTAATTTAGTCTGAAGGCCCTAAAACCTGTCGGAGGACAGGAGAAAATGAATGTCAAAGTCACCTTCCTCTGCCCTTTTGTCCTATTCAGGCCCTCATCAGATTAGGCGCTGCCTACACACATGGGGAGGGTTTTATTTATTTATTTTTTTAACTCTGTGTACCAATTGAAATGCTAATCTCTTCTGGAAACACCCTCACGGACACACTTGGAAATAATGCTTCACCTGCTATCTGGGCATGCCTTGGAATCGTCAGGTTGATACATAAAATTTACCATCACAGCATGATTCACTACTTCTATAAATTACTTGTAAAACAATACTGTGCAGTAGAAAATATAATTATTGTTTGGTGAAACAGATGCAAGAAATTCCTCTTTATGGCCTTGGTAGTCAAGAAAAATGATCCAAACAGTGTGGTATGGGATATATAAGTAATGGCATTTGTTTATTGAATATGCTGGCGTTGATCAGCTCTCCAGCTCTCATCACTGTGAGATGTGTCTCCCATCACTATGCATTTTGATATTTATTTTGAGACTATAACATTCTTAAATGGAATTATAGGGACTATATTCTCTATCTATTGAGATGTATCTTTTCTCCCATCACTATGAGAAAAGGCTGTGGCTGAGTCAACACTGTGCCCATCCTGAATTGTTGGTTCAAGAAAGGAGACCCCCTAGAGCAGTGGTTCTCAACCTTCCTAATGCCGAGACCCTCTAATACAGTTCCTCATGTTGTGATGACCCCCAATTTCATTGTTACAAATTGAACATAATTAAAGCATAGTGATTAATTACAAAAACAATATGTAATTATATATGTGTTTTCCGATGGTCTTAGGCGACCCCTGTGAAAGGGTCGTTCGACCCCCAAAGGGGTCGCGACCCACAGGTTGAGAACCGCTGCCCTAGAGGAAAGGTAGGTGCACACTCTGCAAACCTTAATGGCATAGAGAGTCCCTCTGCTGAGCAAGATGCACACATCCTAGTTTAGAATAACATGGAGGCTGCCATCCATCCAATAACCAGAGTTACTGGGGGAAGTGGGGGAGGAGAGCATATTGCTTTCCTAAAAAATTCGAAGAAAAAAAATCTTGAAAATAAGATACTCTCACCAAAATAATGTCTCTGAAACTCCTAAGGTCTTAGTGTGGAAAAAAAATATATGCCCAGAGAAATAAAGCATATGTATGTATTTTTGTTCTAGTCTTGATCATCCCTGCATAGTCTTATATCTTGAGCTTTAGAGCACTGGAGCCAGATAATGTGAAGAAGTAATAATTTCTTACTGTCACCCCTATCCTTGACAGACAGGACTTTACTGCTGAGAGATCTCATGGAATACCAGATCGGTGGCATTCAGGAGGTTATTTGGCTTTGGAAGCTGGACCAGTTATGTTAGTTACATACCCAACAGCCATGTGCTCACAAATCTCTGATTTTATTCAGGTTTCTACCTTTTCCCCATGTGGCTCTGGTGAAAATCTGGATTCATCCAGTGGTCAGCAAACCGTGACTCTCGAGCCACATGTGGCTCTTTGGCCCCTTGAGTGTGGTTCTTCCACAAAATACCAACTTCTATGCATGGGCCACGAAGTTTCAATCGCACTGTACGTGCGTGTCAGCACGTGGTATTTTGTGGAAGAGCCACACTCAAGGGGCCAAAGAGAGGCATGTGGCTCGAGAGCCGCAGTTTGCAGACCACTGTCCTAGACAATCACCATAGTCCTATTTTCCCAACCAATCAGTGGGACTGGAAGTGGCATGAGATCCAGCCAATAAGAATTAAAAGGAGATCTGGGGGGAGTTTTCTAGCAAAAGAATCCTTTGTTATGAAAAAGACAAATGAGAATCAACAACCCTCTCATTTGTCTGTACATTGTTGTTTGCCAATGATGTTTGTAGTTTTGGAAGTCATCTTGCACGTTTGCGGGGAGCTTGCCAAGGACGAGGCCAATATGCTGAGGTTGGCATAATGGAAAGAAGAATGAACGAGGCCCTGGTGCCCTTGAGTGGTTTTATGGAGCCACCCCAAAGCCAACTTGTGCTAGAATTTCTTGTTCTGTGTGTCATAATTGTCCTTACTGTTTAAGCCAGGTGAGGTAGGATTTTCTGTCACATTTCAGGATGTTTTATACCATTTCAAGTCATCCTAATAGATACAATAGCAATCTTTAAGGACCTTTGGTTTAATCAACTGGTCTTTGTATGATGTGAAGGCCAAGGGCAGAAAAGACTTGAGAGATCTGACTTCCCGGTGGGGAAGAGATGATGGATGTGAAATGAGGAGGCTGTAGACTTGACATCAGGCTATTTCTAGAATTCTGAGGTACAAAAACTCCATTAACCCAACTCAATAGAACCTTCTAACGCTGCCGGAGGTAGCCACTAACTGATGATTTGGTGTTCAGGCTGCTGTGGTTTAATTAGTAGTGAGGCTCTTGCCTGCATCAAAAGTACAAAATTCTCCATTTTTTCCTTTTCTGCTGAGGTACAACACTGCCCAAGATGCTTGACTCTGCAGGGAGGAAGGAGGGATGCAGAAAATCTGTTTATTTGGCACCTTTGCCCGGTGGCAATAGTGGCGTCTCAGAGGCTGAGCTGCTTGTTTTGCGATAAAAAATAGGTAGGAGAATCTCTCCAGCTTTTCCTGAGTGAATAGGACAGTTCTAAGCAGCAGTTGACTGCCAGATAAAGAACCTGATCTTTTGTTTTGTTTTGTTTTGTTTGCTTGTGTGTTATTTTCATTTAAAATTGCAAACAGCTGGTGGCCCAGGCTCTCAGGCTTCCAACTGTGAAGCTGTCCTGGGCGCACGTTGGCAGGTGGGGGAGGGACTGGACTGAATCCAGTGCAGCAGGGGAGGTGTCCACATGAGAACCAAGGACTTGCTGCAGAATTTCCTACCTAGGAAGACCGTGCTCTGAAAATACCCCAAGAGCAACAGATACCCATCCTTCCTACTCTGCCCTCTAACCCATCTAAGAACAACCATGAAGACTGGTTGCAAGTAGGATCCCAAAGTGTCCCGTCATCACAACTCTACTGCATCTGGTTTTCCTAAGACATGAAGACATGTCTTAGTTAGTGGGTGGGAAAGGGTTGTGGGGAGGAGGAATGGAGAAGGAATATTCTAGAACCCAGCAACAAGTTTCAGTTTTTCATGGAGAATGAAAAAATGCAGCACTTCCTGACTACCTCTGCTGTTCCCCAACTCCCCCTCTCCCTACCTGTGCTCACAGGTGGGATGCTGAGTCTGAGACTCCCTAGGTCCTTTGACTAGAGAAAGGGTGGGGGTGGGGATGGGAGGGAGGTTAGTTTCTCACCTGTTATGATCTTCCTTTATTATTAACTGGGATGGACTATGATGAGGAGAAATGTGTAAAAAAAAAAAAAGTCTCAGACTTTCTCTGTTTCCAGCTTTCTTTTGTGTCTGCGTTAATCAACTGCCCTGTGCTTTAGTCACAACTTGTGAGAGTCCAACAAGATACTTGGGATTTAGAAATCAAACAAAAAGATAATCATCCAGAAATCAGATAAATCTGCAGTGACTAAAGTTGCTTTGTTAGAGAAATAATAGTGTTAAGAAGCTTTTTCTTCTGTGGTTATTAAGCAGTTGTAGTGGGAACAAATAGGTTTGGGGCTGTTTACATTGAGCCATGTAAAACCACCTCATGTGTGGAAACAGGCTACGTTTACTTTGATTTCAAAGCTCTTGCAATTGCTCAGAAAATGGAGAACAATTCCTTTCTCTGATTTGGAAGGCTCGATGTTTTCCTTATTAGTCGTCACAACTTAAAATAATACAACCTCGCTTTTGGTGGCTCCCAAATGTCACCCCCTCATCAGGAAAACTGGAGACAAACATGACATGGGA
The DNA here is from genome assembly GCF_028538775.1 of Myotis yumanensis. Taxonomy (NCBI): domain Eukaryota; kingdom Metazoa; phylum Chordata; class Mammalia; order Chiroptera; family Vespertilionidae; genus Myotis; species Myotis yumanensis. The sequence goes on from NW_027223752.1 coordinate 66,067,076, forward strand.
ACTCAGTGCAGGCAAAAAAATTACAATGCGTGTCACACTGTCATTTTACAAAGTGACTTTTTAAAATTGAAAATAAATAAATAAACCGTGAGAACCCCCACGGCGACACGTTAATGCCTCAACCTGGAACAATAAAGCTCCGTTAGAAACACTTGCCATCAGCCACCATCTGCTGTCAGCAATTGGGGGTAATCTTTATGTCCTCCTGACGGCTTTGCCTCATTCCTCAGTCCCTTGATGAAGCAAAGGCGCCGTGGATAACACAGTGAAGGGTAAGGATCTGCAGCCATTCAGAGCTCTGAGCTCGGTGACTAACGTTCAAAAATCTGTTCAGGCTTTTCAAGGCTGCGTACTGAATGGAAGGAAGTTTGTGCACTGTATTCCCTTCCTCGCTCACAGTGCTCTGTTCCGTCAGCATTTTCTGCACAAATCAGAAGTAAGTGGACTTCCTGACCTTGACATATTTGGGAATTTAGAAAAATAAGAAAACGACTCTCTTATTCTGCTCTAAAAAATGAGAAGTGTGTGTGATTCTCTTGATCAGAATTCCCCCAGTGCACCTGCATTTTATTTCTTCCATTCGAGCTTGTACTTTTTGACTATTTAGTAAATATAATTCTTGTTCACACCAAAAAGCAAATGTTTTCTCTTTCTAGTGCTGTGGGTTAGTAAATCTTAAAATAATAATAATAATAATAGTAGTAGTAGTAGTAGTAGTAATAATAATAATAATGATAAGCAAGATAAATGGCAGCGTCAAGTGCTGCCCCCACTATTTGGCAAAGAACTTTTGTGCAGCTCAAAGTGCAGAGTCAAGGAAAATTGCTATTAAGATTCTGAGTGCATTGAGACTCCTGTTTGCCATCTTTCAGACATAATCTTACTGCATATGAGGTCTGTGATTAGAGAAAGGAGTGCAGTTAGATAGAATGCCATAGACATATGCTGGTCTTGTATTTATTCCCTATAGGGTTTTCCTTATCTGACTCTCTGTGGTTTTTTTCTAGAGTAGTCCTTGTCCAGATTTTGGACCACATGGACTTCTTTGGGATGAAGGTCCTGCATTCTTTTGTGATCCTACTGGTTGCAGTAGAGAACATGGACTATGGATGTAAAAACAGTCATGGGGCAGGTGGTTTCTCCAACTGTCAGTCTCCTATCCCAAAGGTATTGCCCTTTGATGCCCTCCAGCCATGGTTACTGGGGTTGCTGCGGCCGGGGAAAATTCCCCCTTACCCCTTTTGTTCTGGCTGGTCAAATAATTCAAATGACATATAGCAGATTAACAGAATAAGATATGTGTGCGCACAGGGAATTCACATAAGCATGAAAATTCCAAAGACAGTCAGGTAAAATGAGGTATATATGTCATTCTGGACTAAGGGGCAAGGGAGCGGGGTGGGGGGAGGGTTAGGAAATTCACAGGTAGACAAGAAAGAGCAAATATTTGGTAACATTTGGTAAACAAATTCTCACAGGGCCACCCAGAAACAATGGGACACAGGGGGATGTATGTGTTGCTGGTGTAAATGGGTTATTGGGGTGTCATGAGAAAGGAAATTCAAAGAGCACACACGTGGGAGAAGTGGAATTGTAGTGGCACGGTTTATTGGGGTGAAGGGGAATAATATGCCCTCAGGGATGTAGAAGGTTGGCAGGCTCCTGTAGGAACTACTTGGAGATCCTTGATAACCCTCCGTACATTTTCTTGGTTTCCCAGAAGGAACAGGCTTTCTTTTAAACTATCCAATCTACTTCCCGGGATTTCTCTCCCCATAACCAAACTTTATTCTGGAACTTCTGGGGTTCCGCACCCTTATCCAATCTGATTATTTCCCCAGGTTAGACTCTGCCCCTTTATGTTGGCATTTCGGATCCTACTGCCCACACCCCAAGTTCTGCTGCATCATCTGGTTTCTAACGTGTGTGTGCTTACCTCCCCCTGTGCCATCCTGGCTTCTATTGCACGTGCACCTAACAAAGGAATTTCCCCTCCTGCTCACTACCCCCCACTAATAATCCCCATATCCTGCGGTTGTTCCTTGGGGAGATTCTTCCTGACTGCTTGGGCATTGCTCAGGGGTTAGGTCCTGACTGTGGAGAATGCAGCGGTTCCCTGGGGAGCCTGTGAATGTTATAGGTTCCTAGTGAATGATGCTTAATGTCCGATTCACCTCCCTAGTTTATTAGGCTTAATGTTGATTCCATTTGCTCCCTTCCTTTGTTAATAATAACTAGCTACCTACGCTAACATAGGGAACAGACTTTTACTTGGATCTTCCCTGTCTGCCACACTTAACTCATATGTGCTAAGGTGACTATGCTAAGGTTCCCTTCCTGAAGCAGGTTTTTCTATCTGAATCTTTTTAGGCAAGTGAGGGGGAGGTTAAGAAACTCCTCCTGAGTTTGCTGAGCTTTAATGGTTTTCAGCTTGAAATAATCTGCATGCCAGGTTGGCACATTCAGGGGAGATCCACTCCCCACCCTAACAAGGTTATGCCCTGTTACTTCATTTGTGGCTTCTGTTTCCTGGTGGTACACCGAAAAGGAAAGTGAAATGTGGGGGAGGAGAGGTAGAGCATGGGAGGGAAATAGAGGGTAGGCCTTGGTCACCCCATCAGATGTACTTTCTTTCATCTGCACTATTGCATTGTGAGGGTTAAACAAAATATCAATTTGTCTTCCCACCTTCTAAGTTCTTCTGGCTGGGCTAATAATCACATTAACAGAGACAGATTAACAGGAGAAAAATCAAAGTTTAATACATGCACATGGGGAATTCACAAAGACAGTGAGGCAACATTAGGTAAATAAGATTTTGGACGAAGGAGAAGGGGGGTGGGTGGGAATTGGGCAGGGACCAGGTGGAATATGGCTTTAGATTTCAGAAGTGAGTTGAAGAAGAGCAGAACAAACATGGCAGGAAAATCCTTGCTGGGAAACTCAAACACCGGGACATGGGGTATCTAGCTGTGGCCCCTGCCTCAAGTCTTCTTGTTTACCACACTTAATTCGAGCTAGGCTAAGGTGGTACCTAAGATCTCCTTCCTGAAGCAGGTTTCTCTCTCTGAATCTCTTGGGCAGGAAGGGAGTGGGGGTGTAAAAATTTATTTCTGAGTCTTGTTTCTTAATAAACAGCTTAAAGTCAATATCCCAAAAGGCAGCTTCAGGATGGCAAAAACTTTGATCCCTTTAGCATTCGACCTGCTCCTAACCTTATAGGCAGTATTCCTTGCTTTAATCTCAAAGGGCCTTATGGTCTACTTTCCATTTAAACCAGTAATAATATTGGCAACACCACTTTAAATCCATCCAGAGCACTCATACTCTTCCCACTGCCTAGTCCAGTGATGGTGAACCTTTTGAGCTCGGCGTGTCAGCATTTTGAAAAACCCTAACTTAACTCTGGTGCCGTGTCACATATAGAAATTTTTTGATATTTGCAACCATACTAAAACAAAGATTTATATTTTTGATATTTATTTTATATATTTAAATGCCATTTAACAAAGAAAAAATCAATAAAAAAAATGAGTTCTTGTGTCACCTCTGACACGCGTGTCATAGGTTCGCCATCACTGACTAGTCCCTCTCACTGCCTCCTTCCCTCCCTACTACTCCCCGAGCTTTGTCTGCCAAGCTCTGCAAATTATTACACATGCCAATAAGTCATTAGCACCAGAATGGCAAGAAGTTGCTCTAGAGCAGTGGTTCTCAACCTTAGCTGCACGTTAGAATCACCTGGGGATCTTTTTAAAATCCTAATTTCTGGGCCTTATCCTCCGGAAATTCTGTTTCTTTGTTATGGGGTGGGGCCAAAGAAACAATTTACTAATGTTGTGGCCCCACCCCATAACAAAGAAACAGAATTTCCGGAGGATAAGGCCCAGAAATTAGGATTTTAAAAAGATCCCCAGGTGATTCTAACGTGCAGCTAAGGTTGAGAACCACTGCTCTAGAGCAGGGGTGGGCAAACTTTTTGACTCAAGGGCCACAATGGGTTCTTAAACTAGACCGGAGGGCCGGAACAAAAGCATGGATGGAGTGTTTGTGTGAACTAATATAAATTCAAAGTAAACATCATTACATAAAAGGGTACAGTCTTTTTTTTTTTTTTTTAGTTTTATTCATTTCAAATGGGCCAGATCCGGCCCGCGGGCCGTGGTTTGCCCACAGCTGCTCTAGAGTCACACAAGGTGTACCAGTATATCTTCCTTTTGTTCTCATTCTTTCCCTCTTCTATCTTCTTCTTCATTTAATCTTAGACTGTCCATGGACCTTGCCCAGACCAGAAAGGCCACACTGGTCTGCAGATAGTCTAGTCCCCATCTCTAGGGCAGTGGTCGGCAAACTCATTAGTCAACAGAGCCACATGTCAACAGTACAACGATTGAAATTTCTTTTGAGAGCCAAATTTTTTAAACTTAAACTATATAGGTAGGTACAGTGTTATTAATTTAATTAGGGTACTCCTAAGGCTTAGGAAGAGCCACACTCAAGGGGCCAAAGAGCCACATGTGGCTCTCGAGCTGCAGTTTGCCGACCACTGGTAGGGGACTCTAGGAGACAAGCAGATGTTATTCTAAAGCTGAGACCCACTGCTCTAGGAATTAATGTTCTGTCTGTAATAAGCATTTTACATAGATAAATGTTTCACTGATCTGAACTCTGCCTCATCTAGCTGTATCATTTATGTTCTTGTATGCATCATGAAGAACCCAGAAACACAGAATAACTTTGATAACAGGGGGTTCATTACCATCCCCGTGGGATGTCACTTGGCCTCATGGAGAATATGAATGGTAGCTTGACACTGTTTGAACTATTACTCAAATGCAGAGAACACATTATCTCTGTGCAAATTAGTAAATCATAATTTCCAAGAGAGAGGATATGATCAGGTTAGTTCTCATCATTCAGTGTCAAACACCTCACTTAATCAGAGATTCCCCTCATAGGCAGGTGGTCTAGCTCATGCTCAGGTCAGACATTGTTTTCATCAACTTTATCATCATCATCATCTCTGACACTTATATAGGTTCTGTTATAAGCATTTTACACAGAAGTTCAATTTAATTGTATCAACAATCCCATGAGGTATATACTATTATTTTCCTCATTTTGCAGATAAGGAAACTGAGGCACAGAAAGTTTAAGTTACTTGCCCAAGGTCACACAGCTGGAAGTTGAAGAAGCTCAAATGCTAGTTCAAGGCCCATACTATTTATTGATAGCACATTCATGCATTCATCTGACCGGGGCTTATCCCTGATTTAGTCATGTGGGCTGATTACAGATAATGCTCCACTGAGTCCAGCAGGCCCCTTGTGTGCCAGTTAAATCCCTTTAATTGCAGAATCTGGAAGAGGTTCTAGGATCCTTAAGGAAGAGCAGGGGCGCACACTTTAAGGCTGGGGAGAGAGGCTGTTTTTCATTGGTACGAAGAAGTATTTCATTATTTTAATGATGTTCAGCTCCCAGTGGCACCTATGGTCCTCTGAATGTTTATGCATACTTATGACACTCAAATGCTGCTTACTTTTCTATAATTGAAAGTTTTTTTCTTCTAACCAAAAATAAGATATCAGTTATACTACTTCCTTTTCAACAAATACACACTTATGCTGCATTTCAGTAATATTCAATTTACAACATTTATTTTAGAATCAGATGGATTCTATAATATATGGAGTATCTTAGGAGATTCTATCTAAAATTAGTTCATATGAAATCAGATAAGATGATTGCAATGTTCACGTCTATAATTCATTTTTGAAGATTTTTATTATAAAGAAAATATGTTCTAAAGGCCAGACAGCACCTACTTTTGCATTTAAAAATTACAAGTCTGTTAACAGTGCAATAGAGTCTATGTATACTCTTAGAACCCAAGTGAAATTATGTAAGAATCAAATATATAAATTATTTACAAAGAGAGCTCATTTAATGAGATTGAAACTCCTTGAATGAATAAGGCATATACATATGTAAAGCTGAAATTACTACCAACATTTTAAATATTTGTACTGACACTAACAGATTTGGGAAACTAACAGGTTTGGGAATAATACCCATTGAAAAAAAATTCTGATCTCAAGTGCAATGTTTAATCATCTTCTGTATACAACTTTCATAGTATATAAATGAGAGAATTGACTTACTTCACCCAGATATAAGCCAATAGCAGCCTTTGGCCTCCCCTCCAAACTCTGATGAGCTGTTGTAACTTGGCAGGGTAAAACACCTTTTTCTTTTTATGCCTTGAACATATAACCAGACAAAAGTTATAAAATAACAACCACAACCACTACAACTACCCAGTACAGTCAAAGCTATATTTTCAGTTGCTTTCCCTCTAACTGCCTGAAAAGATGCACTAAGGAGATTCTATGAGGTCCTACAGTAGACAGGGTTCCAAGGGTCTCACAGGCAATCCTTGTGGAGATAGTCCTAATTCTGAGAAGACGACTTTAAGGAAGGAAGACGACTCATGGACTGGCTGCCCTCTTGAGAAGCACCAGACCCAGTCACCCTCACTTTCGAAAAACTGTAATAAACAGGCTGAATGGGATGCTATGCAATTGCTTCCAAGAATTAAATTCCAGTGTGTTCAAAGGCAACTTTTCTCATTATTATATCCCCAGCCTGAGGCAGTTAATCCTGGAAGTCTGTTGTTGTTTGTTTGTTTTCAGTTTTCTGTGAGTAGGTGACAAGCAGCAGTCAGTTGTCAGAGCTGACAGGTGGAAATAGGATTGAACCAATTTGACATGGCAGCTCTTCTCACATCCCAGACCTTGAGATTTTTCGTGTTGTGCCTGAATTATTTGCCCAGAAGGACTTAAGTTCTCCTTTGATGGACCTGTACCTTATACCAACTCTAATCTTAGAAGAAATAAGGAAAATTTACAGTGTTGAAAATGGCCCCTCTGTGACAATAGTATTGCTCAGTTCAATATCTACACAGGTTGAGAGCATTCCCTTAACTTCAAACATGCCAGTTCTTCATAAACCATTTCTCCTCTAGGGAATGGAAATGTGGTCCAACCCAATATTATAATCCCAGTTACAGACTGATGGGGTGTATTTACTATAATTACAGGGTTCCCAAGCTTTAAGTTAAGACTTACTTCCTTGACTTGGAAGGACAAATGTCACCCTGGTTTGACATATTCCATTCTGGGGTAGGGGGTGGCATTTTCTTCTCTCTTTATTAAAATTGCGGTGTTTTAAGAGGACAACAATAATAATGGCTACAGATTGAGGTCCAAGAAAAATATCATAACTTCTGAACCCTCTACTGCCATCCTAAGACAATTTGGAATAATTTATATTAAAGAAGAGGTGAGAAAACTCTGTGTCATAATTCAATCCATCTTAAGGGCTTTCTTCCCCTCACCCTCTATAATCATCCAGTAAAAGAATTCTGGTGGAGTATTTGTACTGCATTATATCTAGCTTTGTCAACCTTTGTCATTTATTTGTGTTGGTTCTTGAATCTTTAAGAGGTTGTCCATATCAACTCTCTCGTTCTGTAGATGAAGAAACAGGCCTCTGAGGAGAAAAGTGATTTACCCATGATTCCAGCATGAGAAAGTAGAAAAGCTGGAATTAGATGTCAACATTCCCAATACTTATTTGAGTTCATGATCACCCATGTCCTGTCATACAATTCACCATTTAATAAAAATCAAGTTATAGTAGCAACTCTTAATGCACTGAGTGGGGAAAAGAGCTGGTAGGTGAATATCCATAACAGAGGAACTAGAAGAATATGGGGGAGGGGGGTTCAACTTAACTTTGTTCCCAAAGCTCACATACCTACTTCTTTCAAATAATTTATTTTTATATACCAGGCATAATTTTACATTCAACATGAGACGGAAGTAGAGTGTATTTCCAATTTAAGGTTAACCAAAGATGGGTCATGGTTAGAATTTTATTGGGAAGGGAATTGAAAACATGTGCTTGAAATTGCCCATAAGACACTCACTGCTTCCTTCAGATGCCTCATTTCTCAAGTCTGTTCCTGATCCAGGACTCTCTAAGCCATAGACACAGCTATCACATACCAAGAATAAAATTGAAGCCGAATTTATTTTTCTATAGCAGTTTAGTAGACTGTTATTGTATATTTTTAATATATAAATCAGATCTTATCAGAACCTAATATATAATAAGGAGATTTAACATTTTAGCTTTGAATTAAGGTAATATATATATATATATATATATATATATATATATATATATATATATAAAAGTGCATACAGTAATTGGTTTGGTGAATCCGGGCAAACTGAATGCATTCATGTAAGCAACACCCAGATCAAGAAACAGCACATGACTAGCATCCCCTCAGACCCCCTTTCAGCCACTAACAAGCACTCACATCTCCACAATTTTAAATAACCCGTCTCCTGCCTTCTAACTACACACACTACACATACACTCCTGCTTTGAACTTATAAATGGAATGATGCCATATGTACATTTTTAGGGTCTTACATCTCTTGCTCAATCTTTGGCTTGTGAGAATAAACCATAATGTTGCATACATTTGTAATTGTTCACCTATGGTGTGACCAAATCACAAGTCATTTAATCATTCTACTCCTGTTGGGTGTCGGGCGGTTATCCTAAAGATTTTGATTGTGTTAAATTGCTTGCAAACGCCATTAACTCAAAGGTAAGAAAGTCCCTTTTTAGAAGTATGGTATATTTCACTGAAGGAATTACTAGCTCGCACTATGAAATTATTTTCCAAAGTCTAGTTTATGTTTTTCTATGTGTGTATGTGTGTGTGCCTTTGAATTTACTGTCCTCCCAACCAACAGTTTCCACTGAGCCTTCCACTGGCTAGATTCTAGAACCTCAGCCTGGCAGTAGGGGGCCGTAACACTGCATGCCCCCATCAAAATAAATGGCTGAGTTATTGGGACATTAGTAAACAGGTAATTCATTTCCCATGTCATCGCTCCTCACCGGAGCTGGTTAGCCAAGGTGTCTCAAAAACCGCAACTTGTTTGACCTGCTACCAGCAACAGTCCATCCACTTCAAGCTCCTCTGTGTAAAATGCAGTCTCGTCAAAGGGCAGACACCTTCTCCCAGCAGGAGGGTTACTCGCCAACTGCCACGTCCTTTGTTAGCGTCTGGAAGCAAAATGCTCTTTCCATCTGGAATGTGTCTGCAGCCATGACTGCTGGCCTAGGCTTGACTGCCAGCCTCTGGCACCAGAAAGAGGCAGAGAAACGTGGGAGGAGGGCTCTGGGAAATGATTTGATGAGTTCTCGACACTGTGGTTTTAAAGCTAATCTTCTCTGAACCGGGAGCATTGACTTCTTCGGTGATCTCAGCAAAATACACTTATTTCTAGGTCTGGTTTCTCCTTTTTCTGAACCCAATTTGAGCTTATTTACTTCTTCGGTCTTATTAAAATTTTTAAAAGGCCTTTTATTAACTATCATTTTTCTTTCAAATATTAGTATTCTCCTTAGTGATAAATGAGCCCCTGACTGGGGTCCCAGGCTTTCTTCAAGGCAGGAGAAACCAGGGGCCTGCAGTTCTATTTCACTCCCTCCCCAGCAGCATGGGATCTGGAGTCCTCCATCTACCAGTAAGCAGCTGTCACACACACACACACACACACACACACACACACACACACACACCACGCACATGTCAGTCCCTTTGCAGGCTGGGACCTTCACAGGAGGCTCCTCTTCTAGCTGTCATTTAAGGCTGTGAGTCAAGTCCATTTGATGGTTAATGGGATGCATGTTTCATACAGACCCGCTTCTTCCTGATTGAAAATGACCCGCGTCTCCACAATTCCCAACTGCCTGCTCTCCGGAGTCACGGAGAGCTGAGGGCTTCCGAAAAGGCTGGCTTTGTTTCTGCCTCCACTGCTTGTGCCCAGAACACAGCCAGATGCAGTTTTCCGGGTGCAGATTTTCTTTTTAAATCGTACAGAGGAGAATGTACACGAATAGAGAGAGCATTTTAATTAAAAATGTTAAATATTTTTTTCAACATTACTATTCTCTATTGAAACACTTAAAAGAACTTTAAGATTTCAACTTGGGACTATTATTTGATGTAACTGCCATGGATGGGTTGAAGGCCACACAGATTGGTGCTTTAAGACAGGGAATTGAGAGAGGAAAACCAAACGATCGCATGGCATTCTGCAAATTGCAAAGCGCAGCGCAACTGTATTGTTATTTTCATTGACCCTGAGGAATTAAATGTTTAAAAATTGTCCTAATAATGTCCTTGGTCTCCAGATTGAGCATAATCCTGAAAAATAGTGCCCACAACTACAAAACAAAGATCTCTCTCCCCTTGTAGCAGCCCAGTGCTAATCTCTCCCTTTAATTTTATTTCCTTCCCAGGTAAATACCTTCCCATGGGCTCCATCTTTGTATCCTATTTCATTAAAACAACACTAATCACCAACTAATCAAGCTCTCTCTTAAACTATTGTATTCTAACAAGTCTGCTTTTGTTTATTTGTTCTTTCTCCTCCAGGGAGAAAAAAGGATGAGAAAGGTAGGCATTGGTTTGAGGTCAGCAAAGGAGATTTATGTAAGAAAACTGAACCACCAGGGGAGTCAACTCCATTTAGTCATAAAGCATTTGCCCCTGCACGCTCAGGAAGGAATTCCAATTATTTACAAACAGATAACATTGTGTAGCTCCCTCTGTATTACAGATAAGTCACCAGAAAACAACTAATTTGACAAAATTGCCTAACAGCCATTAACTGTATTGCTCCGCTAAATATCCACCATGGGCCACTCTCTGTGGAATTTGCTAAGAAAACAGTGCACTGAGTTTCCCAGCAGCACTCTGGAAGTCATGAAATAAGAAGCCGGAAATGGCTTCTGCCACTGATATGCCAGTCATATCAAATGAAGATTTGGTTGCCGTGTGTGTGTGTGTGTGTGTGTGTGTGTGTGTGTGTGTGTGTGAGAGAGAGAGAGAACATAAATCGATGGTAAATAGTAAGAGTAAGTCAATGGTAAGTCGGTAAATCAATGTTCCAGACCTTCTAACAGTGAATGAATGTTTTATTTCGATCTGTTTAGGAATAACAGCTCAGCTTCTTCTGGTTCAACTTTTTGAAAGTGAAAAGTTATTTTCGTCCTCTTATTGTGCTCCGGGACAATTGGGAAGGAACTCAGTCATGCTAAACCTGAGATTCTGAGTCAAAATAAATGACTCTAGCTTAGTGATGCATATTTAAATCCTACGGAGCAACATTTTTGAAAGTTTATTATTTATTTTTCAATCTCTTGAGATGACTTCTCAACAATGAGAGGTCCAGGTCACTTCTATGTTTTGAGAGCTCTTGGTGTATTTTAAAATAAAAATAAATGCCTAAATAAATATTATAAAGCCGATACAGCTTAAAAATTTGCATTTAAGGTATTAGCATAGTCAACACAAAAAATACAATTTAATAAAACTGTGCTATTTCAAACATAATTAGAGGATTTATTTGAAATTTAAATTGTCACCTGTAGGTATTATAATCTAGTAATGAGACAAAAGTTTAAAATTATTTGATGAAGGTTATCTTTTTCAATCCTGTTGGTTCATTTCTGTAATTACATATACAAATAACTTTATTTGCAAATAATATCGGAAATTTAAATTTCAGGCAGTCATTGAATAGAAGGCCCTGGCACAAGAACCCATGCCCCTTTCACTCTCCTGATAGGCCATCATCACCTCACTTCATTCTATTTGTTCATAATGTTGAGTAAGGTCTGATAGCAGGAGGTAAGGTGAGGAAATAGGTGATTTTTATCAATGGTTCTCAAAGGCAAGTCCATGAATTGTCACGTGGAATTATTTGAAATTGCCTTAAAAATTTATATTCTTGGGCTCACTTTACCTTCTGGGTCAATATCTTTGGGGTAGGTCTCAGAAATTTGCATTTATTACAATGCTTGGCTGATTTTGGGGCACAGAAATGTTTAAGAACCACTGAGCTATGGGGTTGGGATTGAAGGTAATGAGACCTGATGTCAGATGTGACTAAACAGGCCACCTAGAGACACCACTTCTGCTCATTTTGTGCAAAAATGTCACTTTACAGTGGTTGCATTTTTAAACATGTTTTTATTAAATTTTTAGATAGAGAGGAAAGGATTGGGCTAGAGAGATAGAAACACCAATGAGAAACATCGATTGGTGCCTCCTGCATGCACCCCACCAGCTTTAGAGCCCACCACCCGGGCATGTGCCCGGACTGGGAATTGAACCAGTCACCTCTTGGTTCATGGGTTGATGCTCAACCACGGATCCACACCCACCAGGCCAGTGGTCATATTTTTATTGTGTACCTCATTATTATTGGGACCACCTGAATCACTTTGGTGGATTGGGAACCACCAGGGACATTTTGAGCGAACCTGTCTTAAAATCCTTTTTTTAAAAAACCAACCTGATTCTGCTCTCATGATGAAACACAGAGCAGGCATTCTGGGCCCAGGGAGCACCTGGACTTTCCTACTGATGGGGTCTTGCAGCCACCACCACGGAGGGAATAAGCTTTTTCTCCTGGAGAAAAGACCCTGGAGAACCATGAAAAATGCCTGCACTCCACCATGCCCAGTAGGAATTAGCCCTGGGAACTGTTTGCAAGGAGGTAAGCACTGTGTGGCAGCTGTTCCCTTAACATAACCAGAGGGGAGGGTGTTCTGGCCTCAAATAACTAATAAGTTGGGCTGCGGTAGCCATCCTGACTGGGAGAGTCTGGGCTAAATCATATCCCTGAACGAGGAAAGGGGAGTGAAAACTCCGGGTAAACTATAAAGCAATACACGTGTTAACTGTTACTCTTTTCTTTAATAGCAACCAGCAAATTACTAGGTGATGTCATTTGCTAGTTAATCATCTCTTTTGATGAAAGGATTCTACCTGGGTTGGTCCTGCTACCATTTCAAAACAAAGCTTTCTGAAGCTAAAAATGTTCCACATTGTGCCGACATTTGTTTTGATTTTGAATATTACATTTCATGTTATAAAGGAAGATTTGGGGTATTGCTGAGAAATTATTTATTCCTCCATTTCCTTCCTCCACTCTGAAACCCTTCAAAGCCCAGTACAAATGTTACCTTTGTGAAGTGTGCTGACAGCCCTCTCTCTAACCAAAGGCAACAGCTCCTTCCTCTGGATTCTGGAAGCTTGTAATTTGTACCTCCTTCCAGCACTTATATCCCTCTGCCTTGTATGGTAGTTGGCTCATGCTGTCTCCTCACTAGATAATGAAAGAGTGGGGCCCATGCCATCGCTGCTCCCTGTCACCAGGTGCCATGAGTTGCAGTTAGCAAGTGCTCATGAAACTTCCTCTAAATTAAAAGTTGTCAACCTCCAACAAAAGTAATAAACTGGAAGACCATAGGCCAGATATATCCTGAAAATTTTGACATAGTGGCCTATTGGCAGATTTCACATAAAACCTTAGATGCCTGGCATTTCCCATGGCCATTGATGGCTTGAACAGAGTGGCATCTGCTCTCTGGAAGGGGGCATACTCCCTCTAGTCATTCACAGGTACTTTTCATTCATGTGTATTATCTGCCTGTCCTCTGTGGATACCCTTTCTTTTTAAAAAATATATTTTTATTGATTTCAGAGAGGAAGGGAGAAGGAGAGGGAGAGAGAGATAGAAACATCAATGACGCCCTAACTGGTTTGGCTCAATGGATAGAGCGTTAGCCTGCAGACTCAAGGGTCACAGGTTCGATTCTTGTCAAGGGCATGTACCTTGGTTGCGGGCACATACCCAGTGGGGAGTGTGCAGGAGGCAGCTGATCGATGTTTCTCTCATCGATGTTTCTAACTCTCTATCCCTATGCCTTCCTCTCTGTAAAAAATCAATAAAATATATATTTAAAAAAAGAAACATCAATGATGAGAGAGAACCACTGATGAGCTGCCTCCTGCATGCTCCATACTGGGGATCAAGCCCACAACCCCGGGCATATGCCCTGACTGGGAATCGAACCATGATATCACTGAGCCATGCTGGCTGGGCTGGATACCCTTTCATTCCCTTAGTTGCTTCGATGTCTGTTAATACCAAATGCCTCCATGAATGGATGCATGACTGCACTATGGTGCAGGTGGTTCAGAACCAGAGACTAAATACTATCTTGTTTGCCTGGATGGATCATTTATAAGTCAACTGGCTTGCTGTGCTCTATGATCTAATTTAATTTTTAAGGTTGCAAAATCTAATCTGATCATATTTTGTTTAATTGTTTAAGGCTTAACAGCTTTGTGGAATACTAATCAAGCTTCAACCTGAAGTCAGTACAGATAAGATTAATAAAAACATTAACACCTGGTTCTCATTGGTCTGAGTTCCCACTAGTGTGACACTTTTACAGCGGTCCCTCCTTATTTATTGCTAGGAACTCACACAGGGGCTTACACATTGATAAGGTTTTCTCTACCTGAGGTCTCTATCTCCCTACTTTCCACTGTTTCCTTGACCTGCTCCACCCTGGCCTCTCTTCCCACTGCGGTAGAGAATGGTTCTGATGATGACCTCCAGGTCACCAAATGGAATGAATATTTTTTCAGTGCTCTTTGTATCTGATCTCTGGGCAATTCTGGCACTATTGGTCATGTTCCGTTTTCTTAAAGCTCTCTCATCTTTTAGTCACTGTGATACCACTCTTCCTGGTGGCTGTCTGGCTTCTCCTTGTCCAATATCTTCCCTTGAATATTTTCCTCCACCTGATGATTAATATTTCAGTCATTCATGGCTGAGTTCTTCTCCTTGTTTCTTATCATTTCATAATTCTTCCTAAGAAACATATTCATATCCTCTACTTTAATTCTATTTATATGCTACTGACATAAAAAATATATATATATTTAAAGCTCATATCTTTTCTTTGGGCTCTGGATCACATAGGCCATTATCTACATGGCATCTTCACTTGGATGTTTCAAGAGTATCTCAAATTTAATTTATCCAAAAACTAATGCACACCTCCTCTTAAACTGGCCCTCTCCCAGGGTTTTCTAGCTGGTAACTATCATAGCTAGATAAACAAGTGAGAAAGCTGGAAATCATCAGCTTCACCTACCTCTCCACCAAATGAGGACCATTACCAAGCCTGGGTACTTTGCCACTCCAAAATGCCTTGAATCTGTCCACTGATTCCATCAATGTCATCCCATACTGGTCCGTGCTACCATTATTTATCTCCTGGCAAGTTAATGATTTGTTAACTGGCTTCCTCCAGTTCATTCCTACGTAGAATTAGAGTAATATTAATGCTAATGTAACTAGGATTAAAGGATCCTTTTAGTAGCTTCCCATTGCTCTTAAAGACCAGAATCCTTGAAAAGGCTGTGCACAATCTGGCCCCCACCTACTTCTTGAGCCTCTCTCATCAATACCATCCCAGGACTCTCTGTGAACCAACCACCAGGATTCTTCACATTTCTAAATCCAGCATGTTCCTTCCCATGACAGCACTTTTGCTCACCAAGTTTCTTCTGTCCACGTACCTCTATTTCCAGAATGCCCCTCTTCAACTAGTTCTTTGTGTTTCTTCTTTAGATGTCAACTCAAACACCAGTACCTCAGAAAGTCTTTCTTAAGCTGCTTTAGTGTTTTCTCTATAATGACACTAATTATAGTTTATAATTATAAATTCATTTTTGTGACTGTGATTAATGTGTCTTTACCACACTGCATTTTTGCTCATTGTCCCCCTATGAGTCTCCCTGGGTCCCTATGTAATGCAGGAAATAAATATACATATTTTAAGGGGCAAGGGGTATTGCTTACCAAATTATTGATCAGAAATATCTGAGCCCTAAATCCAACCTAGCCAAATACCTTGTTATACTTCATCAAGTCTCTTCCCATTTTAAAGCAATACCTATATAAATTGTCCATTGTAAAAAGTTAATAGAAATGCTTTAATTGAAAATTAAGAACCGATTTCTATGTATGTGGCTTTATACAACTGTACCCACCCTGATCAGTTTGGCTCAGTGGATAGAGCGTTGGCCTGAGGACTGAAGGGTCCCGAGTTTGATTCCAGTCAGGGGCATGTGCCTTGGTTGCGGGCACATCCCCAGTGGGGGGCATGCAAGAGGCAGCTGGTCGATGTTTCTCTCTTGTTGATATTTCTAGCTCTCTATCCCTCTCCCTTCCTCTCTGTAGAAGATCGATAAAATATATTTTTTAAAATATATATATATAGTACCCATACCCTAAGTTTAAAATTCTTTTGTAGTTTCAAAAAGGGAAGAGTCAAAGATGGATGGCTAATGGCAGAATATTTAAGTTGCTTCAGTAAACCATTAAATGGAAATTGGGAACAATATTTTGATTGATTCAGCACAACAAACAAATCATACTGATATGCTTCTAAATTGCTACCATCATGATCTTTCGTAATTGTATAGTGTAAATTATTAGTTAATCAAGCACTCAATATACCATGTGAGTGCAACAAAAATAGGCTAGATATGATAATTAGGTGAAAGTGAGATCATTACATGAAAATGAACATGAAACTTGTATCAATTTTGTGGTTATGTATGGCCATCTTTGTCCTTATTTAATACAGCAATAATTATTCCATTACCTTAAAGTTCCTTCTAATGCATTAAAACATACTTGAACTTACATTAAATTTCTATATCTGAGCCAAAGAAAATTATGAGTTGGGTTTAGGTTTTTTAAAAATCCATTGTCTTACTGTTTTCAATTTCCAATCACTGTTTTCCTGATTGAAACTGTCCTGATATGGTTGCCAGGGAATGGTAGAAACTATATAGAATTTTTCTTTGGGTCTTGGTAGGCAGACCTCAGGAAAATACATGCATAAACTGAGAAGCAAGAAATCAGGGCAAATATTTTTAAGTCAAAGAGTTATATTCTCTAGACTCTGAAATATTTTCTTAAAACACTATCAAAGATAAGTGTCTTTCAAGTAGTTTAGCTATAAGTTTCTCCAGGTTTTTCTGTTTGATCTCTGAAATAGTGGGTTTTAGTGATACCAATTTATCTGTATATACAGGGGAAAATGTCATACGTTCTGTGCACTTGGCACTGCTCGTCTGGATTGTTCCCAAATAAGAATAGACCTTCCATGAACACAAAGAAAGAGATAGGTCTTAGATTAACGCAGATATTTGGTTAGATTCTGGAGTCTGTTTGTGTTTGAAAACTGATCGATCACAGACCTGCAATGTGACGTCAGATGGAGTCAGTGCTGTGCTGCTCTTCTGAGCGTTGGAGATCATGCAGAAATCCAATCTTCGAACACAATCAATGGCCATCGTTTATCTTTGAAAAGCACATTTGACTAATCAGATTCTCTCCTTTTCCTCTCTTGTGACTTTCAACCATGCTTCCTATTAAGATAGAGGAGACACACAGAGCTCCCCTTTCAACTGCTTTCCATACAATTAACATCAAAGAGAAATAAGTGACTCATAGTCACAGATAAAAAATTAGGCAATTATATACTGAAGCTGGGACAAACAATCATGTCAATAAAATCGACTGGCACAAAAAGCCAGACCCATAAAACCAGGACATTTGGCAAAATGCAAGACTTCTAGTAGCTGCAGAATCTCACACTCCTTCCAGTCTATCGCCCACAACTGGACAAATGGACAATGGATAATGGAGACTTAAAAAAAAAAAAAAGGTCATAGCTCTGGTGGGGGTCATTTAGAGCCAATTTATCCAGCAGGGCTGTATGAGTTTGTGGAATGGACAAGAAGCACTTCCTTTTTTTCCCCTAAGCAAAACTTCACATAGAGGCACTAACTTAGCGGCTCTTGGGACAGATGAATGTTATTTTTCAGACATAATTCTTTTTCTCCTGGCATATAATTTGGAGGGGAAAAGAGCCATCAGTTTAAAAATTCAAATACTTAAATCTTTGAACACTGTTTGCCAGACACTAAGAATGAATAGCTTGATTCAAGGTCATGCCCCTGCGCAATGAAATGACCAGCCGGAAGCATCACAGCGGCAGCCACTCCACCATCTTAACAGGGCATCACTCTCTGCGTGGTCAGGGCAGGTGAGCACATCCATCCGGACTGAGTAGACAGGCCACGGTGATCCAAAGTGACGGTTCTACTGCTCCATGGTGTTTTCGTTCCAGTTGATTAGACACAGCTTCAATTTTGACTAATTTACAGATGGAGATGCTCAATGAATTTCAATTTGCAGTGATAGTATTATGGGGTGAGAAAGTGAGCTCTCGTTGGTTATCTTGAGCCAGTGCTGTGTAGTATAAATAATAAGCTATAAGCCCTGTTACCACTGTGTCTGAATCCCTACCCAGGAGCAAGTTAGGTGCTTAAAGAGGTCTATTAACTATTGAAGGCCACTTAGAATATCATTTAATGTATTATTGTTACAGTAATGCACTCTTACCCTTACAAGGGAGCAGAATGGCCATTTGTGGGGGAGATGGAGAAATACCACATTGGCTTGGCCTCTGACATCCTCCTAACCGTCTCCAGTCATGCCATTTCAGAGGGGCGTGGCCCCATTGTCTGGGACTGGGAGGGGACATGCTCTTATCTAAGACATAAATGAGTACTCTTAAAATTACAGTATTTTTTTTTTTTTTAAGCCCACAAGCTGAGAATGAATTTCTAATAACCAAAAACAAGTTTGGGCACAGAATCTGAACGCATCACTTGCTCTTTTGCTTGTCATTGGTTTTATTGCTTTCCCTTTAAGACCAGGATTGTATTGGTAATCAATGCCCTTATCTGTTTGAGGACAAGAGATGTAGAAATGGCACGATGCCCCTTGTCCTGTGTCCTTTCAGATCAGACTAAATGTTTCCTCTCACAGTGCCCAGAGGGCCAGCTGTGGAAAGTGGGGGATGGCTGGGTAGCCCGCCAGGTCAGGCCAGTGCCCACGGCTGCCAACTGGACATGAGGAAATGAACCAAGCTTAGCGATATCCACATGAAGGTCTGATGACCAGGCAGCGTCATGGACGTTGAAGTTGAATAGAAATGTCTTTGAAATTTTAATTTTCACATTATGTAACAAATTCCTGACCCCATTCATAAAGCACCAAAGTTCAGGCTCAGATTTCACTATTCTAAAAGACAACAGGCCTCTATTGCATGAGCTGAAAAGGAAAATCCCAAGATCAGCTAATTTGAAATCCTCGGCAATTTCCTTTTCTATCACTGGCCAAGCTTCAGTCCACCGGGATATGACAGAACTTCCTGCCTGTAAGGGATTTGGGAGCAACTACAACTGTAGGGAGGTGGCTCATCTCTTTCAAAGGTATTTCCTGGGCTGACTTGCCATCCCAGGGGGCTCATGGAGTCTTGTATCAGCCCTGCACTGAACTTGGGTAGCAGTACCCAGGTGGCCGTGGCCATTTCTCTCCAGCTCGTTTGACTAGTGTCGTCAGGACAAGCACACTGACTCTACACAGTGCTCACTTAAATTGAAAGAAGACTAACCCCAGAGAGGTGGCCTGGGGTAGGGTCCCAGTATCACAGTAAGTTTATGTTTAAGCTTCTCAGTAGCCCTTTCAGTGAACACTGACTAAAGTATATGTGCGGATGGAGGGAGAGAGGGGGTGGAGAGGAATGCTTATCACCCCACTCCTAGATTTTAAATTAAATTAATAGACCTTATTTTCTTAGAGCAGTTTTAGGGTTAGAGAAAATTAAATGGAAAGAACAGAGAGTTCCCATATACCGCCCCCCGCCCCCGTTTTCCCTATTTTTAATATGTGGTATTAGTGGTATATTTGTTATAATCAATAGGCCAATATTGATACATAATTATGAATTAAAGTCCATAATTGACATTAGGGTTCACTCTCAATGATGTGTGTTCTATGGGTACATTCAATATACACTTTGACAAATATATAATTATGTGTATCCATCGCTACAGTAGCATACAGAGTAGTTTCACTGCCCTAAATATCCTCTGTGCTCTGTCTGTTCATTGCTTCCTCCTCTCCCCTCTTCCCAACCTTGAGAAACCACTGATCTCTTGCTGTCTCTATAGTTTTCTCTTTTTCAGAATGTGGTATAATTGAAATCATATAATATGTACATTTTTCAGATTGTCTTTTTTCACTTAATCATATGCATTTAAGTTTCCTTCATGTCTTTTTGTAGCTTGATAACTCATTTCTTTCTATTGCCAAATAATATTCCTTGTATGGATTTACCACGGTTAGTCTATCCATTCATCTAGTAAATGACATCTTGGCTGCTTCCAAGTTTTGGCAACTATGAAAAAAAACTGCTATAAACATTCATGTGCTGGTTTTTGTATTGGCACAAGTTTTCTCTTTTTCTATTTTTGGGTGTGGGACTTTGAGAGTTTGGGATAGATACAACTTCAGCCCGGATTCATATACCTCAGAGATCAAGGAAGAAAGACATCCCAGATGCAGCACACTGCTAGGCATTCACAATTGTTGGGTACATATTGGTTAAATGAACAACTGAATGGTCCAATAAATAGGTTCACTTTGGGTGTTATGGGCTGAATTTTGTCCCCCCCCCCAAATTTATATGTTGAAGACTTAACCCCCAATGTGATTATGTTTGGAGATGGGGTCTTTAAGGATATAATGAAAGTTAAAGGAGGTCATAAAAGTGGGTCCCTAATGTGATAGGACAAGTGTCCTCATAAGAAGCAGTAAAGACACCACACAGAAAGGTCATGAGAGGACATAGTGAGAACGTTGCCTTGGCCACGCAGGAAGAGGGGTCTTACCAGAAGCCAACCTTGGCACTTTCAGCCTCTAGAACTGTAAGAAATACACGTTTGTTATTTAAGCCATCCAGCCTGGCATTTTGTCATGGCAACCTGAGCAAAGCAAGACAGAGTGTCTCCTATGGTATTCTTGGGAGGTTAAGGTAAACAGATGGTGAGGCAGTTTTGTCTATTCTGGGTCCCCCTGTGGGTTTGGGTAAGTCAGAGCTCATTTACCCCGAGGCTCAGATGTGACTTCCCCCTGTCGTAGGTGCCCAAGGGATTCTAAAAATGCATCCCTCATTATTGCCTTGGAATTAATTTCTAGATGCAGGCTTCCTCAAGATGGAATTCTGGGCTAAAGGGTATATTCAGTTTTAAAGATTTTTATGTGTTGACCAATTACCAACTACACTCATTGACACTTCCAGGAATTTTTAAAAGTATTCATTTTACCAGTGTTGGCTATTGTTATTATAAAAACAAAAGTGAAAAAGGTATTAATTTCATAGCCAAAAAAACATACTAATTTCAAGCAAAGCACATCTGTCATCTTCTAAAATTTGTATTTATTTGGAAATTATTGAAGTAAAATATTTTTATGTTTTTATGGTCATTCCTTTTTTCTTTTTCTGTGACTAGCAAGTCACATCTTTTGTTCCTTTTTACAAATTATGTACTCATATTTCCTTAAGTTAAGAGAAAACTATATATTGAAACTGACTCTATCTACCACATGAATGACACATTTTTTTCCACAACTTTCTTTTAACAGTTAATGATATTTTGGTATTTTTGGTGTGCAAATCTTTTTAATTTTTGTGTCACTACAATATATTTGATCCATTCATTTTTGGTTTCTGCTTTATCATCATGTTCTGAAATCCTCACCCATAGCAAGGTTAAATATATACTTTTCTATATTTTTATCTGCTGTTTGTTTTTTTTTCGTTTTTTTCAACGTAATCTTTAACCATCCTGGAAGCTATTTGTGCATAAAGTGTGCACTGGGACTCCTCTGAATCTTTTATAAAAAGTGTGAACCAACTTCCTTCTCTCTGACCCTTTCCTCTATTGTTCACTACTTCCCAGGAAATTCCAACTGAATTTGAAGAGCTTCCATCGATAGAGGTCAAGAAAAGAGAGCTGGGAAGAGAGTGAAGAAAGAAAACAGGAGATCAAGGGCAAATATTTGCTGTAAAAAGTCAAGTAGAAAAGTCACTTGAGTTTCTCCACCTTCTAAATGAGCAGGTTGGACAAGACCATCTGTGAGGCTCTCTCTCAGGGCCACGCCACAGGATTTGAGGAATCTGAGGGCAAACTGCCTCTCTCACCTCGTCTTCCTGAAAGGAGACTGGTGTACACTAAACAACTCTAAGCCGAAATGCCTTTCAAGCTTCGGGGATACTGGAGCCTGAAAGGGTCTTTGACGACTTTTAGCCTCAATGGGATCATTTTGCCGATAAGGACACTGAGTCCCCAGGAGGTTAATGCATCTCCCTGAGATCCACAACTGGTTGGCTGAAGAGCGGGCCTAGGGCTCAGGCCCCAAATCGGCTGCTTTCCTCCCCTCCTTCTCCAGCCATCTCCTCATTTCCTCCTGCCTTCTTCTTCTTGTCCCTTCTTTCAGTGTGAAATTCATTTCACTCTAATCATAATTGCTCTCATCCAGGGATGTGACACTGTTTGACAGTGAAAGCTGAGAAAGAATGGGGCTGCACCCGGGGAAAATGTAATGGATAGAGCCTGTCCCTTAGGAAACGTATCACTTCAGGCCACTGTGTGCTTTAGCCACCCCCCACCCCAGGCACTTTAAAATATTTCCCCCTGGGAGGCGAGAGATCTTTCCACTTCTCTTCCGAGAATCTGATTGAAGCCAAGGCAACAGACTCTTCCACTTTCGCCTAAAAGCAATGAAATGATTACCTATGTCCTTAATTTAAATTCTCACTGACAGCTCAGATACTGTTGCAGCTGGAGGAGGCGAGCTGACCTTCACATCCATTGTCAGTGTAGAGACAGAGGGGAATTTTATTGACCAGAGAGGATAATATGCATTAGGGAAGCCAAGCAAGGATGCTCTGACCTATCGGAATATAGTGCGGGGTCAAAGGGCACAGGATTAGAGCTGTGTGGCATCATTACTATAAATGCCAATCGGATCCCTTTGTGTGCTCTGCTGCAGCACTGGCCTGTCTATACCTCGGGGACTGCGAGAGAGTGTCTTGCAGCTGCTCTTTGCTTATCTATGGTACTGAGGAGAGCTTGCTGCAGCCCCTTGGGACTGCCTCTTGGAAAAAGGGAAAACAACCGATTGCAACATTGCGAATCCCAGAAATTCCATCTGCATATTTTCAGAGCCTCTGGTACATTGGGTCACTCCTTAGGGGAACGGTTTACTGTATTTGCCTTTAGAAATGAACCCTCAGAAATCACTCCAGGGAATGCCCAGCGAACAATCCTGCTTTCTTTTTTCCCCTCCCATTCCCCCCGCTAAGTGTCTCTGAAAAGCTCCTCTCGGGGGATATTTGTTCTTGGTAATATCAGGCCTTGGTTGTGCATCAGGCTTATGGACATTTTTGTTATTTATGTCTTTCCTCACTTCCCACGTATGGGAGGCAAGGGGCAGGCTCAGACCATTATGAGCTCATCAGAGGTCCTGGGAACCGGCTGTCTCAGGGTCTACAGCTCCGCTCTAAGTGGCAAACTCGGGCCTATGTGATTGACATGCATTTTCTCATTAGGTAGGTATTACCAGTGTCTCCACTTAACAAGTGAAGAAACTGAGGCACAAAAGTTAAGTAACTTCAAAGGCAATACAGAGAGTTGTAATGTGACCCCAGGCATTTTGACTCTCAAGCTCATGCCCTTAATCATTGCCCTTTTCACTAGAAACCTCTCTCCTTCTCCCTCTCTCTCTCTCTCTCTCTCCCCTCCTCTCTTCTTTTTTCCTTCTTTCATTTACGATTCTTTAAAAAGGTGAACTCCAGAGCCATACAAAAGTTTGCCAACCCCTATTCTAATCTCAAGCATTGATTCTAATTACATCACTAAGAGTATTCTAATTGCAACTAATAGAAAACCTAGACTAGAATGGCATAAGCAAAGGGAGAAGAGATTTTGCTGGATCACATCGCTGAAAAATCCAGGAGAATCTCTGCTGGTGGGTAGGACTCGACCTGAGGTCTACAACTTCATCCTCAGGGCTCCACGTCTGCTTCTCTCCTCGCTGTCCAGGTCGGTGGTGGGCTTCGTCCCCATGTGGCTTCACTCATTGCAGCAGAAATGCGCAATCCTGACCGCCACAGCTCTGCCCACACCATGGAGATCTCTCCCAGTAACTCCCTTGGAGAGTGAAAAAGCTCCTTTCTCAATAGCTCCCAGCTCTCATGGGCTCATGTTGAGTGACATGTTCATCGATGAACCAATAACTGCAGCCCAGGAGTGGATTTTCTTATTATGTATCTTAAACCAATGTCACCTAAATGTTATAGAGTATGAGAGAGGACTGGTTTTCCCAAGGGAATACGGACCCTGGTCTGTGAAGAGTGGTCCAGGGAGCATTGCAGCGGCAGCAGCAGGGAAAAGTGCAGGCCCAGGTCCCCCCAGACCTACTGAATCAGAATCAGTGTTTTCACAAGACCCCGAGATGACTCGGCTACACATCCAAGTCTGAGAAGCACTGATTACTCTACTAAGAAAGGGGAGTGGATGCTGAGCTGTGGCAACAGGTGACTGCTACACAAATTTCCTTGTGATGGTATTAAATTGATTCCGACTGCATTTTCCACTGAGGAGATTACAAAATGAGTTGAGCAGTTATCATTAATCAGCTTGAATGTTTTCAATGACAAATAAGAAATCTCCAACTCCACAGGCTCCACAGACTCCACAGAATAAGGGGAGAGAATTATCTAACATACCAAAATGTTACAACTTAGGGTAGCGACTGGGTTTGTTCATTCTTTTTTAAACCTTTCCTTGAAGATTCAATGCTTCCCCACTCACATTGCATTGGCAGTGTCTGGCGTGCATGCCCACCTCTACGCACATCTCTCCATCGCTGGCATGGCAACTCAGGATGTATCTCTGACTCATGAGAAGGAGGAGTGGACGCCAAAACCAAATCAGGTCCCCATCCGTGAGCAAGGAAGAGAGGCCACTGACACCGAGGGACCAACTAAAGCATCGTTGGTGTATTTGTGGAACTTCTTAAGATTGCTACTATTTATTCCAGTTCTTATGATAGTATGTTATTATTCAGTCGTTATTTTAAAGCTCTACCTTAAAAGAATTAACTTTATTTATGTGTAGCTCTTGTATTTTTTAAATAAAGCAAGGATACTTTTCAATTAGAAAGGAAAATGGCTTCAAAACGCCAATGTGGCTCAGTGGCTGAGCGTTGACCTATGAACCAGGAGGTCATGGTTCGATACCAGGTTAGGGGGTGTGTAGGGCTCAATCCCCAGTAGAGGGTGTGCAGGAGGCAGCTGAACAATGATTCTCTCTCATCATTGATGTTTCTATTTTTCTCCCTCTCCCTTCCTCTCTGAAATCAATAAAAATATGTATTAAAAAACAGCAAGGAAATATTCCATGATAAGACTTCAGATGTGTGTGACAAAAGGCGAAAAAATAAAATAAGACACTTGACATAACCCTTTATAAAGAGAAAGGCCTTATTTGTGCTGTGCTTGGGCAGCACAGTTTCTTTCCCAAGGCCTGCAGCTACGGGTCAAACTGTCTGTATCAACCAGGATCACCGGAAGTGCTGGCATTGTCCTACTGAAGCCCCGGGGCACACATTTAAATGGTCATATTTGGTCCACTTCACAATGACATTCTCTGCAAGGCAGGAAAAATAGAGTCTGCAGTTGGTGTGAAAGAGTAAAACCAGATACACTTGCCCGTCGCACATGAAAGACGGAGGCGTTTTCACACTTAGACTTGTTTTTCTTCATTACGGCCAAATAGCAAAGTCATTCTCAGTTTCCTAAGAAGAGGGACCAGCACTGGGGTGAACTGGAAGGCAGTTCATTCTGCCCAACGCTACGCTAATCCTAGTTTGTTAGGAAAGGGGACAATTCCGGCCCCCAGGGGGCAGCAGCCAGTGAATGGCTCCCCTCTCTTCAGGGCTCCGTTTAATAAGGGGCTCTCAGCCCTCCTCAGCCCCCTGCCTGTGGCCCTCGAGCCTGTTGTGGCAGGGGGCAGTGGGTGTTTTGCACGGGCTTTATTTGGTGGCTGAATGGATGGTTTCCTTGGGATTTCTTTTGTTCCCATTTTATTAGCACCAGCCCTGTGCAGAGAGGAGTTCGGGACAAGTGTGGGTACTGGAAAAAGATTATATAACGGGTTTCACAGGCTTCAGAATGGCCAGGCTGGCACTTGACCAGTCACCCGTAGGTTTTTCTCTTAAAGCCTGGGTGTTTTGAACATTCTTCTTGGATTTTACAGCAGAAAAAGCATTTACTGTAACTGAGGGTCTTGTAGCTGCCAAGCCCTATATGGGGCTCTTTAAATGCTATAGATCATTTATAGTGCTCTCAATCACCCTTTGCAATGTGTACTATTATTTTCATTTAAAATATGAGCAACTGAGGTGCAGAGAGAGAGGTTGTGACTTGCCCACAGTGGTAGGCCTAGAGTTAAAAAACGTAGCTTTAATTTACACTCGAGCTCTGTTACCTGGGGGTTGTGCTCTCTGCTGCCCAAGGCTCCACCCTGTTTTGGGGCCAGGTGGCAGCCCCCCCCCCGCCCCCCCCCCCCCCTTGGGAAGGAAGGCATTGGAGAGAACGCAGAGCCCAGGAGCGGAAGCTAAAGGCTTGGCACACCGGCTCTCAGACTGCCCTTCAGGGGGTTGCCCTGGTGGCAAACCAGGAAACACAGCCCTCACTTCCGTGCCCCAAGCCCTCAGGTATCATTTAGGGTGGTTCCTGCTCCTCCAGGAAGGAGACCTTTATTCACTCATTACTGCTTTCCCAGGAGTGGTGTCTAACACACACCCCAAAAGCACCAACTGCATTTGAATGGATGGAGAGGAGTGGTGAGGGGTGCAGCAAAGAAGCAGGTTCCACTTTTTCTTTCTTTTCTTTTTTTTAAGAGCCGCAGCTTGTTATTTTTAGCTTGAACATCAAGTTTTATTTTATCATTATTCTTTAAAACATGTTTTTATTGATTTCAGAGAGGAAGGAAGAGGGAGAGTGTGATAGAAACATCAATGATAAGAGAGAATCATTGACTGGCTGCCTTCTGCACACCCCCTATTGGGGATTAAGCCCGCAACCCAGGCATGTGCCCTTAACCAGAATAGAACCTGGGACCCTTCAGTCTGCAGACAGATGTTCCATCCACTGAGCCAAATCAGCCAGGGCATTGAACCTCAAGTTTTAAATGTCACTGTGTGACATTGAGCAAAGTCCTAAACATCTCTGAGTTTTAAAAGATAATAATATCAGCTGTGTAGTTTTGTTTAGCAGAGTAAATGCAATGAGACAAGGAATATAACTTGTTTAGCTGGTCCCTGGATGGGGCAGGCTCTTGATAAATGGTGGTTATCATCATCATAATAGTATTTTGCCAATGTTGGGAATCGTATTTCAGGTATGTGTCTACTAGCAATAGGGGGAGGCTCCCGGCTGCCCGGCTGCAGGGGTCTGTTTGCTTAAGGCAAGAGCACTCATTGTGTTTTATGACTCCTGAGAAAGGGATTTCTTGTCACTTGGTCACAGGGCTCTGAAGGTGGTGGGACGGTGGGCAGCACTTCCATGGATTTCTGTTGTCCACGCCTACTGTCTCTCTCACAGCCCTGTTTCCTGGGAGTGGACCCATTCCTGACCTACCAGAGCCCCATTATTTCAAGAAGCAAACATCAGAATAGCCCCCTCCCAGGTAATAAACAGACTAAGTAGTCTTTTCCCCAATGAGCATTTTAAAACTAGAGATTTGTATGGGTTGTTCAGAACCATTTTACCAGAAGAGGCAGCTGCAGGGAAAATGACTTTGGAGGACACATGAAAGATGAACCCCGCCTGTCTTCGTGGTAACAGAAATATTGCTATTATTAATATCATGCACTTAGAGAGTGCTGCTTTCCCAAGGAGCTCAGAGCATCGCACATATATTATCTCATTTCTCCTTGCCACATGCAAGGGAGGTAAAAGACAGCAATGGGCAATCTTTGGGAAAAAACACTGTTTATGAAGTGCATTTGGGTTGAACTGGAACCAGACCAAATCATCCCAGTCTGGACGGAAGAGCGCTAATACGTCATATTCCCAGGAACACCTGACTTCTCGGCAGACACTCACTGAATGCCTGGGAGACACCTGCACCCACACCTTGGGACAAGATGGCTGGTGAAGTCCCTGGGCCACTCAGCAGTGTCCGGTACTGACGGCTGACTGGGGGCCCCACTTCCCCTTGGAGCTGTGCAGCCTCCTGGTTAAGTGCTGAGTCTAGTGCCTGCGGTTGGCATTTTGTTGGTCATTGCTTCTGATCTTCTCTAAAGGCGTTCGTGGAATTCTGCAGGTAGAGCCGGGAGTGTGCCCCATTACACGGGGCCTCTCAGGGTATTGGATACGTTTAGGATTAGGCTGCGGAAGGTGCCCTGAACTGGCTCTCCCGTTGCCCTAGCAATGGGGGGATCTCTGCAGTGTGGTCACACCTAAGAAGCCGTCTGTGAGCTCAGACATTTGTTTCATGCGCTACACCCTCAGCCTTAGCTCACATCCCACTTCAGTTCCTCCTCATTGAAACCTGATTCAAAAAAGAGCTAGCCATAAATGATGACAGACCCACTTAGATAAAGAGTTATGCTGCATCAGAACTGGAGCCTAGTGGAGGCATCAACCCCATCTTTGTAGGTGGTGGGAACTCTGGATGAAATTAGAGGCGTTTGGGGACAAGTAGAACCACTCAGAAGGCTACCTCAGTGCTGTGTGATGGAGAAATCTTTAGATGTCAGTATCTGGCAGCTTGAGAGCTCAAATCCCAGATCCACCTGTACTTAACCATATGTTCTTGGAAGGTTATCTAATCTTTGTGAGGCTCAGTTTCCCCATCTGTGAGATGATGATTATGGTGTTTATTGAGAGGGGTTGTTATAAGGCAAAAAACAGGCTCTCCCTCAGGGAATGAGCTCAGGGTGAGACCGCGGGATCCTTTACCTCCCCGTGTGGCTCTCGGGCACCGGTAACAGCAGCCACTGGGCTTTTCAGGAAGTGATAAAATTTGATTCATCCCTCCAGGAAAATACTGGCATTTCATGACTGTTTATTATAAGAACATGATAAAGAATACAATTTGGCCACTGGGCTACATACTACGGACACCATGATGGAAAAGGACAGGATCCCTGCCCTCAAGGAGTGTGGCTGTTGTGTTTGGAAGATTGTTTTCCTTAGTTGGTGATATTAGAACTCCAGTGTCCTGAGGAGAGCTGCTGTCCACAGAGCCGTGAATGGAAACAGCAAACGCTCCTCGGAGTTGATGCGGTCCTGGGATTCAGCAACTCTGACCACACCAATTACAGCCTTCGGTGTCAGGGCTGACCTTTGAGGAGATTGCCTCAATTATAAAAGGTCAACATCTCCTGGTTCCGGCACAAACAGGTCCTGAGAAGGTGGTGAAATACAGCCAAGTCACCCCCGGAGGGCTTTCACCTTTGCCATTCAGCAGTGACCCGGGGCTATCAGGCACATTTGGAACATAGTGGTTAAGTAGCTCTTACAGGAAGATGTGTGCTGGAAAATGAGCACTTCCATCTTAATATAAGTACATTGTATG
Source organism: Myotis yumanensis (assembly GCF_028538775.1). NCBI lineage: Eukaryota > Metazoa > Chordata > Mammalia > Chiroptera > Vespertilionidae > Myotis > Myotis yumanensis. The sequence goes on from NW_027223752.1 coordinate 66,096,615, forward strand.
GGCTTTTTTATTAGCAATTCAAAATATGTTTTCACAGCTAGTTAGTGGTTACTCCTAAAGGAATTAATTCCAAAGGTCATGCATTTCTCCATACAAAAGTTAAGGGGCATTAGTCAGGGCCATATTAGGTGGCATTTAGAGAACTCATCTCTCCAGGTAGAAGGGAAAATGGGCAAGGACATTCAGTCTCGAGTTTCTGTTTTTCATCTTGCTGCTTGACACACACTCCAAGAAGAAAAATTACATCCCCTGACATTACCTGTGAGGATAATAGTGACCCTTGACCAAGATGTGATTCCTGAATGTGAAGCTCCATCTTTGTAAACTGCAAGACCCCATCTCTCAGCATCTAAAGAGTAGAAGACAGACCAGGTTGATTGTTCTCTTCAGAGGGACAAGACAAGGGACAAGAGTTCAGATAGAACAGTGAGCTGGGTCAGACCCACCGCGATTCTGTGAAATTGCCTCCCCCCTGCAGCGCTTCTTCTGTGACACAAACCCAGCCCTGTATTCACACCAACTACAGAGAGATGTCCTTTGTGTCACCAGATAGGAAAACTGATTTATTATGAGTCTAGAGGCACAAAATCAGTCTGGGACTTAATTTTGAAGCACATTTTCATATAGCTTAGATTTCCTTGTCAGGGAGGAGGTTGGAATTTCTAACTCTTGTGCCCTAGGCCTTTAGTTCTTTTTAAATCACTCTTATCAGCTGAAGATTTTTTTGATATAGTAATATTTCATATTTCTTTGCTAGATTTTCTCAGGGTAATGCTGGTACCAGGAATCTTACTGATATACTTAAAAATTTGTGTTGCCCATTGGTAGTTTTCCAATTTATAAAACTTGGGCTTTATAGAACTTCAAGTAGAGTATTTAACTTCTGGGTCACAAGGTCTCTGGATGGGTTGAAGTCCCTATAATTATATGCAAGCAATTTTGAATATGTACGTTTTCCGGGAGGAAAGATTCTCAAAGCAGTCGGTGACCTAGAACATACCAAAAACACCAATCTAGACAGTTTCTTTAACTCTGGTAGCTGATAGCTGACTGATGGAAATTGTAGCTAGAGAGAGAAGCAGTAGGGGGAGATCTGTCAGCAGCAAGAGAAGGTGATTCTTGGTCTCTGAAAGTGATGGCATTTTAATCAGGGGCCTGGGGTGTGGCTCTAATGAAATATATTTTGCTTTCTGTGCCTATGTTTGAGCTACACCATAAGACCTCATCCCACCATTCTGTGTTGACCTTCTTATGAAAAAGATTTGTCCAGAGAAGCATCTAACTTCAATCACACATAACATTTAATTTCACAGACTTCGCATCACCAGCAAATAGGAAAGCTTTGCAAATTTGAATTGTGTTGTGTGCTGGTACTAGTCAGTCAGAGTTTTACTTTCACTATGTCAGAGGAATGTTATTTCTGCTAACCAATCTTCTGTGTAACCAGTATTGGACAGCTAAAAAACACGAAGCAAATGAGAACTACCAGAACCCAAATAATCCAACAGAAGGATATGGAGAAAATAAGTGATTCACAAAATGAAAGAGAATTGCTTAAAATCTTCCTAAGTAATAAACTCAGTGATGAGAAAATACACTTATAAAAAAAAGATTTGAATGCTATGAAAAAGAAATACTCAGAGAACAAGAAAAAGTAAGTGTCTTGCTAATTAAACACAATTGCTACAGTAGAAAATCAATAAAAGGATTAAATCTAAGAAATTTCTTAGAAAATAGAGGAAAACAGGAAGAATGAAAAAATTCAAGAAAAGATAAGATATATATAGGGAAAAGAAACATCCAGGGAGTTCATAATGGATCAATATACTTCCTAAAAAGAAAGAATTGTGAAAACAAGGGTAAGCAAATAATCAGTAAGGAGAAAGATTTTCCCAGAGCCAACACACTGGGATCTTCCAATCGAAAGAGAACTCCAAGTATTGACTCCAAATAATGGAAACTCTTGTCTAGATGTAGCCTCATGAATTCAGAACACCGGGGATAATGAGAAGACACACAACCCTTTCAGAAAGTATTGTTTTGTTAAACCTACAAAGGAAAAAGAATACAACTGACATCAATCTCGTCACAAGCAACTTTGGATGTGAAAAAACATGAGCAGGCAACTTGAAGGTTTTGGGGAAAGTGATGTTATGCCTACTCATGTGGGATGTTAGAATAGGAATCTTTTTAGATATCAAGGACTCAGAAAATGTACTTCAGGTTGAGAAGAGTAGAGGAGAGGGGTGGCTAAACAGCAACCAGAGTGTTGTCAAAATGAGGTCACAACTCATTCTGCTGGGACACCACTCCCACTGCCATGGAAGACTCACCAAGCATCTGGTTTCACTGCTATTACTGACCTGGACACCAGGCCTGACAGTGCTGCTGTGGAGTCCACAGAAACTCAATATTCTGGCTGCTGCTGCCACTGCCACCAAACCACCAGAGCAAAGTACTCAGTGGTCTCCATTTCTTTGAGTTACTAGTTCTCAATTCAAAGTAAGGGAATCTGGTAGGTAAAACTTAGGTACTTTTTCATGGTCCAGATGCACAGGAGATTAGGAAAGTGAGTTGTAGGCATTTGGAGCTGCGAATATAGAAACCTGAACTTTGACCTCAAAGTCTCATTCAGTAGAAAATTATCCATTCATATAATGAAAATTTAGATTCTGACTAGAAGAATTGACAAATGTCTCCACAAGGTAACTTGGACATACTTGGTGATATCTTAAAAGCCAAAATGCAAACTAAAATGTTTTTAAAAAGTAGAAACTCCAAAAAATAAGCAAAAGAGAAGGAGTATAATGGTCTAACTATGTGGCAAAGTAGACTATTGATTTTGTGCAATTTATTGAAAAAATGGGATAAAATGCTTTTAACGTGGATGTTAGGCATTTTTCTATCAATGACACTGGGATCATGAGGTAAGACTTGCAAAGAAAGAAAGGTAATATAGTAATGAACAGAATTTACATAATCATAATAATGTAAACAGGCTTTTCTTTCTGTTGTTTTCAATGTTTACTATCAATTTGTGAACAAAGTACATTTGCTTGTGGTTGCAGGACAGACTGTAATGTAAACAGCCTTGGCAATGTCAACATGTAGGTACTAAGGGAATATAGAGAGTGGGAGAAAAGGTGGGACACAAATATCTTCATCTTACACATATGGTATATGAAAATCAATGGGACAAGACATAGAATAGCATTTAAAACTACAAAGAAAAACACTACGCATTTTTTTAAAAAAGCAACTGAACTATCAAATGCTGGGAGCAGAAGAGGAGAAGGAGGCAGCCTAAGTGACCCAGATCTTCATCTTTTATATTTGGAAGTCAATAGAAACGTTTCTAAATTTAACAAATCAAGACACGGTGTTATAAGATACTCTGGAGGTACAGTGATAACCCCAGAACAACTGAAACCTGACTACAATTGAGACTGCTTTTGGGGAAAGGGACTAGAGTAAAGAGAAGAAGTCCTGCTTTCAGCCATTACCTCTTGAGTTATTACAGGTATATATAACTTAAATCAAATTAAATTTAAAAGTAAAAATTTAAAAGTTAAAAGTAGATAAATCAGCATCTTTGAAAAAATAACCCAAATAGCATTTACTTATTCCTTTGTTTCATGAGTAGAAGAAAATATGGACATGTGCTATTAAAAACTGATTAGAAACCAGATTACCTCAAAAATAGTTTATAGCATTTTCCCTTTATTTTTGTCATGCATACAATTAAAATGTAAATTATTTATTTTAATTTTATTGAGAATTATTCCAAAGAAGATATTTAAGAAGCATTTTGTGTGGTATATTGAGCTCAGTGTGAGATATGAGACAAAACATGTTTTCAAATTTCTTTTGGCAAGTCTAGATTTCCATGGAGTTCTTTTTCTTTCTTTCTTGTGTGTGTGTGTGTGTGTGTGTGTATTGTTGCCTCTTGAATTTCAATTTTAGAAGACATCAGCAAAGATCTGCAACAGAAAACTATATTTTCCAAGTAAGCACCTTACTTTGACAGAAGTTGTGGAGTTCCGCAATTAATTCTTGTCTGTAGATCAATGCATTGCATAAATGGCAGATCAACCTTGACAAGGTGGAACAAATACAGTCATTAGTGACATCCTAACAATACAGAACAATTGACTGTGAATTTAGGTCAGTTTGTTTGCTGTGAAACACTTTTCCTCTATACTATTTCATACCTGACTAGCCCTTATTGTGTACTTGACATGTTCTGTAATTGTTCATAGGCAATTTGAATCTTCATTTATAAAAAAGAATATCTACTTAGGAGATTGAATGTGCAGAACATGGATAGCACAGTTAACTTGAGGTTTTAATACGGTACAGTAAACAAAACCGCATATGTATTCTGAGATTTTGGAATAATACCTATGGCTAGAAATGAGGTAAGTGTCAAGGGAGTGTGGGAGGGGAACAGGTACACTAAAAGTATGGGGTAGAACAGTATTCTATCTGCAGAAGACCAGGATATCTGGATTTGGAGTTAGTATCTCACTAAAGAACACGAGGAAGGACAAAAGCAGAGAGGAACCAATGATATCTTGGGACACCTTTACAATAGCAACTTCAGATTTGACAAGCAATGAAATGGGGCCACTAGGGACCTCCTTATGTATACAGTGTGATACTTGCCTTTTTTCAAATTTTATTTATTGATGAGAGAGGGAGAGAGAGACATCAATTTGTTATTCCACATATTGATGCATTCATTGGTTGATTCTTGTATGTGCCCTGACCGGGGATTAAACCCCACAAACTTGGGGACAATGCTCTAACCAACTGAACTACCAGGCCAAGGCTGGTACTTGCCTTTTTAATCATGAAAGGTCTTTTGTGGATCATCATCTGATTGAGTTCTGGTGCTGCTTCCTTCTTCCCATGGATCAACCTTTGTGACTCTAAGAAAGACAACAGTTTTAGACTTATTTGATTTCCTGGGAAGTTAATAGACTTCCTCTATTTACATTGACTGTCCTTTATGGACTACAGCATGGGAGGTTTAAGAAGGGATTAGATATGCCTGGGCAGGAGTATGTTCTTCTTACCAACCAGAAAGTACAAATGAATTTAGTTTTTTTTAAAATATATTTTATTGATTTTTACAGAGAGGAAGGGAGAGGGATAGAGAGTTAGAAACATCCATGAGAGAGAAACATCGATCAGCTGCCTCCTGCACACCCCCTACTGGGGATATGCCCGCAACCAAGGTTCATGCCCTTGACAGGAATCGAACGTGGGACCCTTCAGTCCGCAGGCCGATGCTCTATCCACTGAGCCAAACCAGTCAGGGCGAATTTAGTTTTTATAAGTTTCCTAGGAGGCTCATGCTTACCAGTAAGATGCTTTCTAGTATTCTCACTTTTACCTAATGCTTCCTCTTCAGTGTAGGTTCAGAATCCTGAACCATTTTTATAACATTTGAAATGAAGCTCAGAAGGCAAATACGAAGCTTGCTGGCTGGTGTCAGTGTCTCCAGGTCTATTTCTGTTACATTCAGATAAGCACATGTTCTCTTGATCGTGAGTTAGGTAGTCCTCTTTAGAATCAACCAGGTTAACGTCACACTCCTAGACATAACCTTGGTCATCAAAGGAGTCTCTTGATGGTTTTTAGATCTCGTTTGTTACCCTGGACTAGGCAGCCCCCTTAGTTCCTGCTGTTAATGCAGGAGAGGTATAGAGGATTGCTTATTCTTCCCTGTGAGGAGAGTTGTGACTATTATTAGCTACTTCTCACATACCTTTGACCTCCACCCTATCCCTGATGCTTTTTCATCAGGGTGTGTACAACTTGCTAAGAACAGAGTCCTTGGACTTTCTTAATATATCTCTTGTTCTTTCTTTCCACTGCTCCTTCATCTGCTTTCTTCCACTCAGTGAATATATATCTTCATCTTTCCAACTGAGCAATCCTTGATCTCTATTTTTCATAGCACACTCTATCTAATCTATTGCAAATTCTATAGGTTTTACTTTTAGTTCATCTACTGTCTATATCTGCATTCCCTCAAGTTTAAATATCCACATGTCTTTCCTGACAACAATAGACTCACTACCGTTCCAGGTTCATTTTTTTGTACCCTGGCAGTCCATTCTGCAGGTGGGCTGTTAGAACAATCTTTAAAAACAAAACAAACCCCCAAAATCATTGATTTCATCAGGTCACCGTTGAGCTTAAAATCCTTCAATTGGCAGTCAGTATACATACTTAGTGTCCAAATTTCTTTACCTAATGTACAGGACTCTCATGAGGCCCTTGACTCCTCCAGCTTCATCTTGGCCCATTCTCCTCCAAATTTCCACATTTTGATTACATTGCTTTTTTTTTTTTTTTTTCATTTAGTTGAATGTGACCCAAGTTCTTTTTTGCTTTGAGGCCTCACACAGCTGAAAAGTTCTTTCTCCCAGCTTTACTCGAATCATCCTCTTCCTACCTTTAGAACCCCTTCTAATGCTACTTCCTCTATGAGTCTATCTATAAATTCACATATGTGGCTAACATTGTACTTTTATAGAACAGCACTGATCAAAGGGCAAGCATTTACTTACAGATGTGACAAGTACAAGGCTACTGAGTCCTTGGTTTCACCTTGCCTACTTCAGCTTTTCCCTAAGACTACCCACCCAGATACCTTGCTCTTTGCATTTTGTAGCATGTCTTGACCTTGTCCTCACTAATGTTCAATCAAATCTCAAATTTTTATGTTGCTCTTCAGTTAAATACTCAGATCTCAGAACCACATGTGTGAGGGTTCTCTCATGATGCAAAAATTGGCCCTAGTTATGCTAAGCTCCATTCATTTAAACAGTCAACAAAAATTTTTGTAGCTACTACATGCTGGGTACTATGCTAAGTATTGGGAATAGAAAAATGAGTGACACAAAATCCCCTCCTACATGAAGCTCATACGTGGCTAGAGAGACATATGTTAGACAAGCACATAGACACACACACATATGCACATACAATAACACATTGGTACAAGTTGTGATAAATTCTATGGTGGAAGTAGTATTAACTAGAGGATCTATAATTTTAGATTCTCTAATAACTATATTTAAAACGAATAAAAATATGAAATTAATTTTAATAAAAATATTTTTATTTACCAATATATCAAACATATTACTTTTCAACATGTAATCAACATGGAAAATTAATGAGCTATTTTACATTCTTTTTTCATACAAGTCTTCAAAATCCACTGTGTACTTTACACACATAATGCATCTCAAGTTAGACTGTCCATATATGGCTAATGGCTCAATAATCATATGACTAATGGCTACCCTATTGAACAGAGGAGCTTCATAGGTTCTCAAAGGCTTATTGGTGCTGATCATGAACTTTTCCTAATTTTCTCACAACGGGATTTTATCACTCAGGTAGGACAGGCCTCCTTGAGTGGCATACTTCTGACAACTTTAATTCTACTCAGGGCTGAAGGTGGTGGGAGGAGTTGACATGTGAAACAGAACTGACATGTTTTGTGTAGCTCCAGTATACAGAACTAGAACTGAATTTCAAGGAGGCAGACTGTGCTCAGAACTTTAAACAATGAGAACTTTCAGGAAAGAAATGAGATGCCCTGCCTTGCACTTCTTGTCATTAGAAGAGCCAAGTAGAGGCTGATGCCCACTTGGGCTAGGATTCAATAATTCAGTAAAGGCTTCTATCAGATGTTCTCTCAAGTTCCTTTGAATCATGAGATTCTGTAATTGAATTAAACTTGAAACATTCTTCCAACAAAACATAGTTTGTGTTTTTTTGTCCTTCATTTACAAGGCATCAGAAAATGCTTTTAAAAGCATTTTATTTTTAGAGAAAACAAAGTTTTCATCTATAGCTACACATACAAAGGGAACTGGAAAAATTAGCCAACTATTCAAATAATTGTAGAGGAAAATGATAGAAATATGGGGGGCATAAAAAGAAATAATTTCTTTAACTATTGTGCCTTGACTTGTTTTGTTAGTGTCAACTAGGCCTAAATGAATTTCTACCCTACAAGGAACACTGGACTCATCTACAATCTTATTTGAATGAATGATGTATGTTAGGGATGGCAGCTCATTTTTTAAAACTTTTTAATTAATTTTTAGAGAGAGAGGAAGGAGAGGGAGAGAGAAAAATACATCTATTGGCTGCCTTCTGCATGCCCCATACTAGGGATCAAGCCCACAAGCCCAGGTATATTCCCTCCTGATGCCCGGGATGATGCCCAAACAACAGAGCCACACCGGCCAGGTCTGCAGCTCATTTTTTAAAATGAAATTCTAACTACACATTTGAATATAAAATTAGATAACACTTGTAAAGAGACAAATTTTCTATATTCTGGAACTCATTAGGACTGGGCAAAGCCTAGATCAGTGGTTCTCAACCTTCCTAATGCCACGACCCTTTAATACAGTTCCTCATGTTGTGGTGACCCCCAACCATAAAATTATTTTTGTTGCTACTTCATAACTGTAATTTTGCTACCGTTATGAATTGTAATGTAAATATCTGATATGCAGGATGTATTTTCATTGTTCGCGACACACAGGTTGAGAACCGCTGGCCTAGATATTATAGTCATTTCTCCCAAAATGTTAGAATAAAACATCATGTTTCCTATTTGTTCCTAGGAATGGCCCAGCTGGTGCTGAGCACTTACCTGCCTCATGCCGGGAAGGCAGAAATTCTGCTTTTAACTCGGGAGACAAAACAACAACAACAACCCCAAAAACCTATTTTTTTAATGGAAGAATTTTTGAAAATTAACTAGAGACTGTGGAGAAGAGTGGGATAATGTCGTATTTTGCAATAGTAGACTACATATTTGTGTTTATTTTTAAATGACTGAGGTTAAGGTTGTCTCTGAATATCTGCAAATGTTCTTTAATTTTTGTATTCTGTTATTATTTTCAATGTGCAAGTGCTTTCTATATTTTTGGATAGTCTGTTATTAACTCTATCTACTCAAATTCATTCTCCATGTGCTCCACACTTCTCATTCATGCCCTGCCTCTGAGCCCATATACCCACACTGCCCTCACACATGGGTGTGTGTACTCATGTGAGTGTACACACACATACACACACACACACAAATACACAGCAAGAGAGTTTAGTCTGTTAAGGCAGAAAATTTGCTTTCTGTGTTCCCAAGTGAGGTAACAGAGTGCCTTTGGTTCTCTTTCTCTCTTCCTAGGCTCCTTCTGTCCTATCAGTTACCAGATTCCTCTAAGGCTAAGTTCAAAGCATTTAGTTCTATCTTCAAAGAGGAGTTCAGGCCCTAGAAGAATCTACAGACTGCTAAATGGTATCCTTGGCTTACTTAGAAAGAATTTCACTCAGGTGAAAATGGAGAGCTCTTTCCTTTTTTAGCCTTCTTGTTTAATTTACTTAGCTATTTATTTGTACATTTAGTAAACATGATTTCTGAACACCCACTTCCTGCCAGCCACCATATGAGGATTTCATGCCTTACTTAGTTCATGAGTAAGCAGGGGACACAGTCACCAAAACACTGACTTTCCAACAACCTTACACTTCAGGTAATGGACAAATGTGCAAAGTGTCATGCAGTGGGCCTGCTGGGGAGGGAATGGCTATCACTGCCCGCCTCTTAGAAGAGATGGTATTTGATCCAGGCCTTCAAGAATGCTGTGCACTTCTGGCACTTTGCCGAGGGCGGGAGCTGCGGCCCAGGCAGGGTGAACGAGGCGGGAAAGCACAAGGCATGTGTGGGGAGCGACAGATGGTGTGAAGTGACTGGGTAGTGGAGTAAAGGCTGCAAAGCCAAGAGTGGGCAGGTTGTGAAGAGCATATGGGCTGAATCTGCCCTGGGAACTCTCATACTTCTCTCTCCACTTTTAGAATATTTTGAAATTCTAGGTCTAAAGATGGAGAGAGACTAGAGAGTCTTCCAGAACACTGGATTGGAAAACATAAGAAACAATCAGGCTACATTTGGGTGGCGGTGGCTGCTTCTACCCCCTCCTCGCCCTCCTCCTTCCTCTATAAAATAGCAAGAATGCATCTTTTTTGTAATAATTTTGTAAACAGTGGTGCATAGACTGCCCAGGCAGGGGGAAATTTGGGTGCCACGCTGTGCTAGTTTTCTATTCGAAAACAAGATGCCGTTATCTCATAGACATGAAATGTTAATGAGCTGAGCCTCTGCCCACTGGGAACCACCCATGGGCCAGCTCTGCCATGGGGAGCTCTGGAGAGTGCCGAGTAGAATGTCAGAATTCAAGTGACCTCAAAGGCCTATTGTGACCAAACGTCCCTCTGCATGAATGGGGAGGCTCACACTCAGGCCTGTGACCACACAAAAAGGAGCCCATCCACCATCTCTAGACTAGACGATTCTGCAGTCTTTACAATTCATCATGGTCATAGGCTTGTTCTCCTAAGCCAGTGATGGCGAACCTTTTGAGCTTGGCTTGTCAGCATTTTGAAAAACCCTAACTTAACTCTGGTGCCGTGTCACATATAGAAATTTTTTTGATCTTTGCAACCATAGTAAAACAAAGACTTATATTTTTGATATTTCTTTTATATATTTAAATGCCATTTAACAAAGAAAAACCAACCAATAAAATGAGTTCTCGTGTCACCTCTGACACGCGTGTCATAGGTTCGCCATCACTGTCCTAAGCTGACACTATGGATCCCATGGGAAAGCAGTAAAATTGAATGTGAAATCTGTATCCTGCATGGCATGTAATATCTAAAAATCCACCACAATGGAAAATGATTAATGAACACTGTTGACTCGGGTGAGCTGGTACTCAGCTGGTACTTAGTATGCCAGTCAAACTAGACTAATCAGAGTGGCCAAGCCAGTGTGCATACAAACACAGCCAGGATCCCCATAATAAATAGTTTTTTGGCCTGACTTTTGAAAAAGCACTTCCTTGTACGTGGGGTTAATCCTAGACCTTTGCTGTTGGCTCAAGCCTTTGAAGGACGGCATTCAGACTTGCAAGCTCCAGTCATAAACATCTTTCTGAGCTCACCTAGTCCATCCCAGAAACTCCTTCATGCATTTCAGAAAGGGATGTAAGCGATCAATGAATTGAATTTTGCCAAACTTAAGCTTCTTATACTTAAACTAGTTTCTCCCAAATCTGTCTTAACTTTTCACCTTTATAACCTATTATCCCATTATTGATCCCTACCCGATCCCACCACTCATCCACAAAGTTTGTTACTTTTTCTCTTTTGGCTCAATCTATTCTCCCTTTCTTAAAAAGTCAACTCTCTCTCTCTCTCTCTCTCTCTCTCTCTCTTAAACCTTCTGGCTCTGCCTTATTTTTTATATTATCTAGAACTCTTTCCCCAATAATCTCTAGAAAACACAAATAACTCCCACTCATTTTCATTTTAGTGAATGTTTATTGAGTGCTAGCTTAATGTCGTTATTATGTGCTATAAAGAGTATAAAGGTAGGTTAGGGTTCCTGTCCGAAAGAGATTACAATTTAAAGATGAAATTAGTGAAGTAGACAAGTATACAAATACAGCATGGTGAGTTAAGTGCTAAACTAAGGTTGAACTCTAAAGAAAATGGGACTGACTGACTGACTGACTGACTACAGCAGCAATTTTCAATTTTTTTTCATCTCAGGGCACACATAAAATAATTACTAAAATTCTGCAGCACACCAAAAATATATATTTTTTGCCTATCTGACAAATAAAAAGGTATAATTTTGATTCATTCACACAGATGGTTATTGTTGTGTTGTCATTTTTTTTATTTGACAGTCTAAGGGAAAAAAGGTCAGTGCCCCTGACCAAACAGGTATTGCACGTTTTAAAAATTCTTGTGGCACACCAGCATGCCGAGGCACACCAGTTGAAAATTTCTGGGCTAGAAAGATGAGGGAGGTCAAAGAAGCTGTTTTTGAACTGAGCCTTGGTGAATGTGAATGGATGATCTCTGTTTTCTGATGGTTTTCAACACTTGTATCTTGTACCGCAGCATTTAATTAAACACAGTATGACAGTCTTTTAAAATATACAATTTGCTTCATGTCCAATTTTGTCAACCGTGGGTGAGTATGGTCTACCTGGCAAAGAGTGAACTCCTTCAGTGCGAGCCTAGTCATATTTTTCTCTTGTGTTCCTCAGGACCCACAGCATGTGCTCCACTGACCCTGGCTGGGTCATGGACAAGTCATTACCACCATGATGACTATCGACAGATTTGGTTACTTCAAACAATCTGAAGAACTTGAGACCTCCTTTAAAAAAAGGGCATGTTGTTTAGAATGAGAATAGGCACTGTGATGTATCTCAAAATACCACTGTCCTCTTTAAAGTTTCTGCCCGTTAGTGTCTGCCTGATGTCCCTAAAGGACTCTCTGTAGAGGCCTCTTTAGAGACATTGAGATCTTGAAAACTAAATTTAGAACCAAAGTAACCTGATATTGATGACCGCATGTCAACCTGGTCCAGAGCACAGCTAACACTGCCCTAGTGTGATCAGAGGGGAGGAGCCTTCAAAGCAAGTGGGCAAAGGTCACGTGGGAAATATGGGCAGTGCCTGCTGCCTCCCATTCAGGGCTGAAGCAACACGTTAGCTCAGATGCTTATTCTGTTACACAGTAAGCTGTGCATGGCCTCAGGAAACTGGCTTCTTGACTGCTATTTTTTTTCCCTAGGAGTTGTTATAACCAATCTTCTTGCTTGATGGAATTGTTGGAAAGAATGGGTGAAACTTTCATGGACAATTCCAAATAGGAGGCAGTCATTACTGCAGTCACCTCACCATGAGGGTGACAGGGCCACATTAGTCTCAACTGGATTCAGTATTCTCAGGTGGCTCCTTGACTGTGTCACCTCCCTCAATATTTAGAAGGAGGCAAAGCCATATCTTGGTTTATCAGACATCAGCCTATGCCAATTCCTTCTGCCTCTCCCCCTTGCACAATGGCACAGAGTTGACAGCTGGCCACTTGAATGTCTCCTCCCTAGTATTGCTTCCAAGATTTGAGCTATTGCTGTAATGCAGCAATGCCCTTTGGATCAGTAAAGCCTCACTGTCTAAGAACTTGATTTTCTGGACTGCTAGCTTGTGTTCAAGGATGTTCATTTCCTGGGCATGGCACTAGCAGTTTTAGGAAGCGCTCATACAACTGTAGTAATTTTCCTCAATTTGTTCCTGACAAAGAACTCTCTTCAAAATTGAGTTGGCTTCTTTTCTTTTGTTCAAAAATGCTGGTAAACACAATTAGCCTCATTAACCTCCGTTTCTGTTTCATAACTGAAAATTAGCCTACAATCACTGGTTTGCTGGAAAGCACAGTTGTAATTAGTCTTTAACTGACTGATAGGAAAAATCTGCCTCTTCTTTAATTTCTCTGACATCTCAGAGCAGAGGCAAACATGTCTGAACTCTCCCACACTGGCACTGGTGATGGGAGTAAAAATAAATCAGAGATTTAAATCAAGCATCTCAAGCTAAGACATGATAACCGATATTCTTGTACAAGGAAATTGGAGATGAGGAGGCATTTGTCAAAGGCAATGATGAAAAGGTAGATACCATGAAGTGTATTCCCAGCACCACTCCTAACATGTCCACAGGAAGTTGCTAATATGCTGATGATTCTGTTGTCCATAGGCAAAGTGAAGTGATTATTCACAAAAAAATAGATTGGGGGAAAAGCAGTTGCTCCTTTGGCATGGGTGAAGAATCATTATCTCAGCCCTTGAAATCCACGTCGTTAGCCAGTGTTACTATGCCCTTTTAGTGGGCAAGAGAAGAAATTGCATTTCATGAGCAGTCTTGGCACTCATTCCTTTTTCAGGATAACACCTGAAGACTGGAATTCCAGGCTTGGTGATGAGACAGCTGGGGTATGAGTCTCATTGAGAAAGTCTATGGCCTTCATCCCTTCAATGACTGGTGGCCTAAAGAAGGTGTCTCATCCAGAAAAGATGAGGACATTCATTTTCTTTTGATCAACAGACAACCTGCTGTGATAAAGGGAGGGTAATTTGAAGTAGTTCAACCAGGCCTTCGGGTCTGAGTTTAACAGAGTGTGGTCTGGGGAGCCAGGCCATGATGGGCATGCATTTGGTGGAGCTCATCCAGCAAACAATCACTATGAAGTCACCACTGTGTTTTTGTTTTTCTTCCAGTTTCTCTAGAAGGGATTAATTATTTAGTGATCATTCCTGTGCCATGTACTTCCTGGATTAGTCACTGAGGTGGACAATCAAGCACACATACTGATGTGTGCCCTTCTGCGTTGTTGGCTTTGAGGGGTGGGGGGCATGATAGAGATGAATATCTCAGTGCTCAGAAATCTGAGGCTAGTGTGTGTGTGTCTGTGAGTGGTGAAGGGGGATCTTAGGCTGAAACGTGGATGACTCTAAATAAAGCGCATGGTATAGTGGTGTCCCTTACTAGGAGATGGAAGACCTATGTGTGACATCTTTTCCTTTATTAGCCTCAGTTTCCCCTTGGTGTAATGGGGAGTTTTGAAGGTTATAATCCCCAGGACACATCTCACTCTGGTACTCTTTGAGTGGGCACTAAGCAAGCCATAATCTCCAGCCTGCACACAGGTTCTAGAGTCCTGAGCATAGACACAATGTTCTTCTTTGCCCCCTTCACCTGCTCCCCACACTACTGTGTTCTCTTAACTCCCACTAGAGTAGTGGTTCTCAACCTTCTGGCCCTTTAAATATAGTTCCTCATGTTGTGACCCAACCATAAAATTATTTTTGTTGCTACTTCATAACTGTAATGGTGCTACTGTTATGAATCATAATATAAATATCTGATATGCAGGATGGTCTTAGGCAACCCCTGTGAAAGGGTCGTTTGACCGCCAAAGGGGTCGGGACCCACAGGTCGAGAACCGCGGCACTAGAGGTTCTTAAGTTTTGAGTTGTTTCACTGTAGATTTAGACGATGACCCTGACATGCACAGGCTCAAGGACTGTGAAAAGTCTCCCTGCCTGTGTGGACCCTGGCTGGAGGGCTATGAAATGACACTGCCCTGTTTTGTCTTTGTGCCCAAACTGCAAATGAGAAATTTTATAATTCAAATTGAAGTTCTCCTGTGTCGCTCCCTGCACCTCTTATGAAGCTCCATAATAGTGAAATAAAATAGTCACTAAAATCAGGAAATAATCCAGGGCAATAAAGTAGCTTGTATTAGGCACCTAAGGCATCAGATGCAAATAAAGTAATAAGAGAAGAAATTAATATTATTTTCCCTGTGCTTGCTGGAGAAAGTGGTGTGTGACACTTGACTGAGTAGCAATATCTTTGAAACATCTTTCTTATTCTCTTCAGCATTGCTTATGCAAGAGGCTCTGTCTGTGCAATAACCAGATTGGAAATGGTCATGGGGTTGGGCCAGATAACTGGATCTAATTACTGAGAGCTCCCTGATAGAAGTATCTGAGTTGAGAATTCTGTTTGAAGAATTCCCAGGAATGCACCATTTGGGAACCACTGTGTTTCAAAGAATGGCACTGAGACTCTTACTTGCTAAGATACGTTTTTGCTTAGCTATCCCCAGCCCTCGTCTACCTTCTCTGGCCTCATAGCCGTATGCTTTCTCCATTTCATTCTCTCTTCATTTCAAACAAGCATCACACATCCCACAGAAAGAGGAAAGAGCTTGGGGGTGGCTATTTTGACAAGACACCCAGCACAGGGACCTCCCTCTTCCTCTGGCATTCATTTTTTGCATGTTTCTTTTGGGTAATTGAACACAGAAAGGTCACCTAGCATCCTGGCAATTACAGGAAGTGGGAGTGGGGAACATAAAACAAAAGCAAACAATCGATATGAGGATGTCGGCACTGTGTTTTTGTTTTCCTTCCAGTTTCCTTAGAAGGGATTAGTTATTTATTGATTATTCATATGCCACCTACTTCCTCAAAGATTTTTGAAGCAGACCAGTGTAATAGCATCTCAGTAACACCTGCAGGCTCCTAAATTTTGTTTCTTGGCAAAATAACAAGCCAGTACAAAAGTCTGATTTGAGTACTTCTAAGTTCCAGCGAAATTAAACAAAACTGGTCTCAGTGAAAACATCTGTACTCACTTGTCCCAGTTCTCTGTTCCACAATCCAGTCATGCTATTTTTTTAAGGAAGTATTTGCTTCCTTGCCCTGCTTAGGTGCATGTGTTGAAACAGGTGCAACTACAAGATTTGACTCTCTCCATATCTCGCACCTTCTTTGCCCAGCCCGGGAGGAGGGTAAACTGTATCCGACAGCCCCAGCATCTAAGGGACCTTGTGCCAAATGCATCCTCTTTCAATGGGGCTGCTGGCCACCCCTCCCAGTCATTTCTCATAGCTGATCTCAAAATGGTCATTTTGAAATTCTGAACCTGCTTCATTAAACTGGATTGTGGCCATTCTGCGGCCATAGCTTGTGCTTTCTCCATGCTTCTATTTATGCTATGCGTTTTGCCTGAAATGCTCCCCATTTATACTGCCTGTCATAATCCTCAATCCTCCTCATTCTTCATGGCTTTGTTGAAAGATTACTACATCCTAAGCCTTTGGTATCAGTTACCAATTGTCACAATAAAGCTGAGTGATATATAACCAATGTAATAGCATATTGCAGTAGACATTGATTTGTCCTCAGAAGTTAGCTGCATGGTTCTTACGGTCTCAATTGTGTTCACCCATATCTGCGGACAACTATGTGATGGCAGAAAGATATGTTAATCTTGGCTGGGCTCTCCTACATGTGAGGGGGTTAGCTGGCTGTGAGGTGGCCTAAGGTAGCCTTAGCTGAGACAATGCTGCTTCCTTTTGCATGGTCTCTCAATCTCCAGCAGGTTAGCTTGGGCTTGGTCTTATGGTGGTGACAGGGTTGTGAAAGAAAGAAGAATTGTGCAAGGCCCCTTGAGGCTTAGGCTCAGAACTGGCACACCATCACTTCTGCTGCTTTCTATTAGCCAAAGCAAGCCATACGCCAACTCAGTTTCAAGGGGTGGGCATCTAGACTCCACTCTGTATGGAAGAAACCGCAAAGTCACCTTGCAGTGGGTGTGGATGGAAAGAATGAAGATCTGGGGGACTTTTTGTAGTCAATCTACCACAGTTTTCTCATTGCCTGCTTTGAAGTAGCGTTTGACTGTGGTTTTATTTTTACTCTTTTGACAGCAATTTTAAAACACAGTATTATTTGGGCACTTGCTTTTGTCTTTTTTTTTTATGAGTCTATTAAAGGCAGAGGCCCTGTTTTATTCACTCTTTGGGCCTGAAGCTGCTTAGTTCAGTGAGTTAACTCTTTCAAGCATTAGGTATATTTAAGAATAGAAACAGTCTACTAATAAGTCAAGATAGAATGTTTTTAAAATATATTTTATCGATTTTTTACAGAGAGGAAGGGAGAGGGATAGAGAGTTAGAAACATCGATGAGAGAGAAACATTGATCAGCTGCCTCCTGCACACCCCCTACTGGGGATGTGCTTGCAACCAAGGTACATGCCCTTGGTCGGAATCGAACCCGGTACCCTTCAGTCCACAGGCTGACGCTCTATCCACTGAGCCAAACCAGTTAGGGCTCAAGATAGAATTTTTAATGAGATGACCTTGAAAGTTTACTCTAGTCCATCATCCTGTCTTGTAATAGTATATAAGCTGCTCTAAATAGAAAGTCAATTTTAAAATTTGTCTCAAAATACAGATCCCCCCTTCCCAGTGAATTCCTATTGCAAACCATGCACCTTCCATGCACCTAACTTTCATTTTCTAATTTCTTAGCACATAGAGAAGAGCTATTTTCTCATTTACATCTTAACCTTCACTGACTGCCTTCCTTTTATCACTATGATTCAACCACACACTTTGATGACAATGACATCTGCTTAGCATTCCAAGCTAGGAACAGAGCCTGAGTGGTGCTAATACCAAGTGCTTTGCACGTAGTAGGTGCTTAATAACTGCTCGTTGAACACATAGATACAGGAGATTTCTTCTGCCTTGGGGGGTGGGTCTCATGATCCCTTCTGATCAAGGATTTTCCATAAGAATTAATACAGGATCCTGTAGGGAATTCTGGCTTCTGTGATCTCTTTTTGTCTCCCTTCCTGAAACATGGCTCCCAAGGGAGTCAGTCCACCTCAGCCCTTCAGAGCATGCCAAGAACCCATCCGCTCGATATCTTCCATCCTGCCTCTTGGCCAGAGTTGCATTTTGGGAAGACAAAGCCTGTCCAGAGGCGGGGTATGAACTCTGCTCTAAGAGAAAGAAGCTTGAGCTCTATATTGACTCATTCATCTTGAGAGCTCTTCACTCTGCGGAATGGAATTCAATTCATATTTCAGGTGTTTAATGATACTTGTTCTCATCATGATGTTTTCTGTCACCATTTATTTGTGTTCTAAGTTTGTAGAACTCAGTATTAAAGAAGGCCTTTAATAATCAGTGTTTGCCCTCAGAGTTTTCCTGGTTTGGTTTAATTCTCTAGCCAAATCACTGAGAAAGAAGAGCCTTTTAATATATATATATATATATATATATATATATATATATATATATATATATATATTTTATTGATTTCAGAGAGGACTGGAGAGAAAGAGAGAAACATTAATGATGAGAGAGAATCATTGATCGGCTGCCTCCTGCTTGCTCCCTACTGGGGATCAAGCCTGAAACCCCGGCATATGCCCTTGACTGAAATCAAACTCAGGACCCTTCAGACCACAGGCCAATGCTCTATTCACTGAACCAAACCAGCTAGGGCAAGAGGAGCCTTTAAAAAAACCTTTCACCAAGGAACATGTCATTAGGTGTGTTTTTTGAGCCTTGTTTAATCTGTAGTTCTGTACCCTTTATTGTTAGTTATAGGATAGTATGCCTTTAACCTCAGTTTACAACACAATGTATCTTTCAGATTCTCCCTGAATCATTTTCTTTGAATCAGTCACTGCAATGCTTCATTTTATGTGTCAACTTACCTGGATTGTAGGGTGCCCAGGTATTTGGGCACTATGATAAATATGAATTCTGGGCGTCTATGTTTCCAAAGGGGATTGGCATTTGAATCAGCAGACTGAGTAAAGCAGACTGTCCTGTTCACTGCCAGTGGGCATCATCCAATTTGTCGAGGGCTTGAAGAGAACAAAACAGTGGAGGAAGGGAGAATCCACTCTCTCTCTGCCTGTTTGAGATGACACATTGGTCTTCTGCCTTCAGATTGGAACTTCCACCATTAGTGCTCCTGGTTCAGGCCTTGGCTAATATTAGCACCTACACCTCTGCTCTCCTGGGTCTCCAGCTTGCTGATAGCACATTGTGGGACTTCTAGCCTCCATAGTTGTGTGAGCCAATTTTCTATAATAAACCTCTTTAAATGCATCCAATTGGTTCTGTTCCTCTGCAGAAACCTGACTAATGCAGGCCTTTACGGTGATCTGACTATGGTTTGTGATTTTAGGATAACTGGCTGTCTGGACCCTTCTGGCCATTTCTCCTACTGCTAGCATTCATCTATCAAAAGAAGTCAACCAAACCCTACCCAGTTTGGCTCAGTGGATAGAACATTGGCCCTTGGACTGCAGGGTCCTGGGGTAATTCTGGTCAAGTGCATGTACCTGCGCTGCATGCTTGGTCCCCAGCCCTGGTCTGGTTGCATATCTCTGTGTGTCTTTTCCTCTCCCTTCCACTCTCTCCAAAAAGCAATGGAACCATACTCCCGGGTGAAGATTAACCAAAAAATAATAATAAAAATAAGTAAGTCAACACAAGTATTTAAATTGTTAGTCCTGAGGCCTTCTTATCTTTCAGGATAGTCTATTATTCCCTAGGGTTTTCAAGATTCTAACTTTCCTAAATTCCAGTCTTCCTTGAAACTTAGTCTTTCTTATCAGAAAAGGACAGTTCTCCACTTTTTCTTTTAAAAAGGGAAAAAATACCCCGCTAAAATTATTTTCTCTTCCATATCAGAGTCTATTTGAAATTTTATACACTACTCTCTTAAGACGGGCTAGAAAGAGTTACCAGACCTGCAATTTGGAGTGAAAATGGACTGGCTAAAATCTTTGCAACAGGTTTGTTCCAAAATGTTTAAAAATGAAATCTAAAAGGTAGCCTTAAATTAACTTTTTACTCTATAATTATTTACTCCTGACACTCTCCCAGAGATTTCATCTCCTAGGACAGACCTTTTCATTTTTCTGTATTTGCCTTTATCCTTTGAGAGAACCTTTTATTCTTCAGATAATTGAAACAACATTTATTGAGCAACTGTGAGGAGACAGGCACTTGTATTTGGTACTGAGGGTGGAAGATGAACGCCCTCAGGCTGAGCAGGGAACACCTTGTCTTCCCCTCAGTCAGATCAGAAGCAGGAGGTCCCAGCTGGGAGTGCTGGGTGCGCCTTCCCTCTTTCATCTCGCTCCCTCTGATTCCAGTAACTGGATGAGCACGAGGTGTTCATCTAGTTACGGTGTAAGATATAGAACCAGTTTCTTTATTGTTGTTAAAATGCAAATTTAAAGAGAATATCTCTGTATTTCCTTCCTCTGCCACTTTTAAATATTAGGCTGTGATTGTTCTAAACTCAATGTTTTGTCACATTCTGGGTTGTGTAGTCTTTATACCATCAACTATGTGCACTCCTTTACTTTTTTCTGACTGTGCTTTGTCCCTCCTAAAATTGATATTTCTGTCTCTCATCCACCAGCCTTTCCCATGAACTCTTGGGCACAGAAGTCATGTTCATTTTCTGTAATCTCACTTTCTATCACCAATACATCACCCACCTATCTTTATGAGGATCGCTGACCTTTTGCTTCTTATTGGCTTAACATAGTCTTTAGTTTTTACAATTTTTGCTTTAGTTCTTGTTGCCCAGTTTTGCAACCTGACTAATAATTTTGTCTTCCCAGACCCCCACCTTCCTCTTCTTTTTATTGCAGAGGTTCCTCCACCTAAAAGTAAAACCTATAGAACTAAAAGTAAAACCTATAGAATTTGCAATAGATTAGATAGAGTGTGCTATGAAAAATAGAGATCAAGGATTGCTCAGTTGGAAAGATGAAGATATATATTCACTGAGTGGAAGAAAGCAGATGAAGGAGCAGTGGAAAGAAAGATCAAGGGATATATTTAAAAAGTCCAAGGACTCTGTTCTTAGCAAGTTGTGCACACCCTGATGAAAAAGCATCAGGGATAGGGTGGAGGTCAAAGGTATGTGAGAAGTAGCTAGTAATAGTCACAACTCTCTTCCACCCCCAGCTCTTCTGCCTCTGTCACCAAGGGTTCTGTTCTCTACTTCCCTGCCTGGATTCCAGCTTCTCAATCCCCTTACTTTTCTGTCCTTACCTCCTTGTGTTGCCTGCACTCACTGAATTGCTGTTTTCTTTCTTACCTGATTGTGCAGACAGAATATCCAGAGATCGGAAAGCCTCTTTGCTCACCCCATCCCATCACTAGTCCCCATCGCCCGCTCACTGCATTCCGTTCATCCACTGAGACTGCGGGAACAGTGGGCGTTCACCGCAGGTTGATTTTGCTGGGCAACGCTGTGAGAAACATTGGCAGTGACCATGGCCTCCCCAGGCACAGGGTCCCCTGTTCCCTGCCTTCTCTTTATTGGCTACTGGGAACCTATTGTGCCTTGAAAAAAGTTTTTTTTGACAGTTCCAAACTTACGGAAAAGTCACAAGGATAGTAGAAAAACCTCCATATAACCTTGACCCAGAGCCCCATTTGAGTTTTGCTAAATGTCTCAGCAACATCCCTTATAGCAGAAGGTCCACACTAGGATCACCCATTAGACCTAATGTCAGTCTCTCCAGTCTTTCAATTACAAATGGTCTTTAGTCTACCCTGACCTCCACGACCTTGACATTTTCAAAGACTGCAGACCAGTCCTTTTGTGGCATGTTCCTCAATCTGGGGTTTCCGGGGCTTCCTCATGGAGGGACTATCACAGATGCCATAGTTCACTCCAGTGCATCCTATCCAGTGGCACACGATGTCTGTTTGTCCCATAAACGATGCTGACAACTTGGCTCACTTGATTGAGATGGTGTCTGCCAGGCTTCACCCTGTAAAGTAACCCTGTTTCCTTTGTAGTTAATAAATATATTGTTGGTGAAATTTTGAGACTATATAAAATTGTATTCTTCATCCAATTTTTGCCCCCAGTTTTTAGCAACCTTTGGTATGTTTCTTGCCTGAATTAACCATTACTTTGATAGAAATGGTGGTTTTCCAATACCACCATTTCTTTATATATATTAGTTGATTTCTGAACCTAAGAGTGAGCTTAAGTTTATTAATTAATTTATTCATTTATTTGTCAGTGTAGACCAGCCGTGGGCAAACTACGGCCCGCGGGCCGGATCCGGCCCGTTTGAAATGAATAAAACTAAAAAAAAAAAAGACTGTACCCTTTTATGTAATGATGTTTACTTTGAATTTATATTAGTTCACACAAACACTCCATCCATGCTTTTGTTCCGGCCCTCCGGTCCAGTTTAAGAACCCATTGTGGTCCTTGAGTCAAAAAGTTTGCCCACCCCTGGTGTAGACTCATGTCTTCCTATTCTATTCAACATGTAATACATTCTCATATTATTTATTTTAGTGCTCAAATTTTCATGTTTGGTCAGTGAAACTTTCACATGTCTCCATCATTTTTGATCATTTTCTTACTTTCTGTCACAAAAACAATGTTCCAGACTCACCTTATTCTTTGCCTGACCTACCCCTGGGGGATCAGTCATATACATGCAACACACACACACACACACACACACACACACACACACACTTATTTACAATATTTTCCTATTTTAAACTTTATTTTCTCATAAAATTACAAGTTTTTAAATATTGTTTTTCAAAGCCACATTATCTTTCATAATTAATTAAACATGTATCCATTGTTGGGCATTTAGGTTGTTTTTACACACATGACAGTCATGGTTATTTAATTCTGCTGAAGATGAGAGAATTCCCAGCTTCCACACTATACCAGTCCTGGGCCTCAGGCTCATTCTTTATCCTCCTCTGCTCTGCTCCATGCTACAGGTCCCAGCATCCTCTGGCTGCTGGCTGAATTCACCGAATGGAAGGCACTAACAGAAGAATTACAGGATGAGGCAAAGAAGATGCCAGCTATTTCTCTCTTCCATCCACGCTGGATGGTTTCTCTGGCAGCAGCCATGCCTCCTCCTTCACTCCAGCTCTCATCAGACAGATCCCCCACATGACCCAACTCCTTGGCTCAAGTAACACTCCCTCCTCTGTCTCTCTCTCCCAGGTTAAGAGAGTGACTTCCTGCTGTTGCTAATCTCTACTTTACCTCATTATCTCCTGGTGCTCAGCTGTTCCATCACTTGCTTTACCATTTCCCTGCATTAAATTCTCTCTTTTGGAAATATCAGGTGGGGCAAAAGTAGATTTACAGTTGTTTGTACGGAAAATAATACAATAACTAATAAGTAATAATATAAGAATAAACTGTGTTTTCTGTACTCGCCTACTTTCTGTAAACCTACTTTTTCTCATCTTGTACTTGCAAAGGCTTACGTTTTCCTGGCTAGACTCCCATTTATTCACACATCGGGCTACTATACTTTCTATCGCATTTTCCTTCTCCCCACCCTGGCTTGTTTTTATCAGGGATACCTAGTCTAGGAAACAGAAACCCATGAAAGCCAGCAGTTCAAACAGACAAACAAAAAGGAGGCAGCCTTGGGAAGGATAAACAAGCAGCGCACACTACCCACAGGCAGGAAGTACAGCTGGGAATCACGAGGGAGTGACATGTGAAACTGCTCCCCTTCCCCCATTTTCTCTGCAGAGCAGAGAAAACATGAGAGAAAGTTGTATGTACCCACAGTCCCATTTCTACATCACCGTTCAAACCCAGTGGTCAAAATGAACCACGGAGATCGCTGTTTCTCCATTTCTTAACAAGCCGCACTTGTCTCTGGTCTAAAACTCAAGCAATCGGCTGTTAACAGGAGTGGGGTGTGAACATGGTCACGTGATACTTGCCCCTATATGGACTTTCTGTTTCTAGAAATATGGCATTTCACTACTACAGAACACTCCTAAAACAGAACACAAAAAGCTGCAGGATGAATTATAAAAGAAGAAGAAGAAGAACAACAACATCCTTTAAGTTCATGGCTGAGCAGATAGTAAAGTTAGGAAAACCACTGGGGCCTGAAATGAAGAAAAGTTTCCCTTATGAATGGGAGGAGTGAGGGAAATCAATCAAGGGATGGATAACAAGTATTGGCATTGGTGCTGCTTTATTATATAAGCTTGGTGGTGAGTGTAAGTGCATTCATTTTGTTATTATTAAGACTAGGTTAAATATGTATGCTTGCATAGGTGATATAGTCAGTGAAGTGACATTAACTTAACATATACAACCTGGAAAAACTTCTAAATCTCAGTCCATAATTGGCCAAAGCTTAATTTTGAAAGAATAGAGATTTTAGAATGTGTTTCCCTGGCTCTATTTTTGCTGCTGCAGACAATCATTCGCAGCTGCAAATCTTCACGCTGTTCCTACTCTAATAGGAACACTCTTTGTAGACTGATCACTATGAAATACCTCCTTCTGCTCACTACTGTGGTGGGAGTTACTAAGTTTTTTCTTATCTTTTTGATGAACAGAAAGTCATCTGAGAGACTCTCTGTTAGGACTTAAAGGTCTTGATTCCACGGTCATTTCCTGTGTCACCACATCAAGGAAAGCACCTGGCCGCCGCAGCTGTGGATGAAAAGTGTTCATTTCCCATCTCACTGGGCTTTCATGAGTCATTCCTACTCCAAGTGAACTCACTAGGGAAGCTATGTCCACAGGTCCTCGGTCTTTCCTTGCGTCACCACTCCCTGTTGGTTTCTGTTCTGCTCCCTTTGTCTATAGTCTAAATGTCTGTCCCCCAGTCCTATGAAGTCCTCCAGCCGCCCATTAAGAAGGAAGCTGCCTCTTGATTTCCCCAATAATTGCAATATTAGCAGAACCTCTGCTTTTCCACTAATTTGCCAGGAGAGTAGGGTCCTCATGTTAAGTTCTCAATCTTTCTCTTTTTTTATTTTTCAGCTCTTGCATTACTCCTAGCTGCACTGCTGTTTACATTAGCCACACTTGAAAGTCAGGTCAGGCTCTGTTGTCAGTCATGGTCACTGACTCTCCAATTTGGGTGACCAGGTGTCCCTCAAAACATGGCATCTTTCCAATTTTCCCGGGAACAGCCTTTCCCCGAGGGTTTACTCTTGCCACTTGTTTTCATGTGGCATTTGCGGTGGTATGCTGGAGGGACTCTGAAGAGCTGATTGTTAACTATTCAGGAATTTTGTAAGCCAGTTGCTAAGCCACTGATAGCTTGATATTAGTCATGATGGGAGTATTCCTACTATGGAAATTAGCAGATACTATAAATCGGGGCTTCCCTTGCCCCTAGAAAGCCAGTTTTCCAGCACCCCACTGCATTTGGGTAATTAAAATGCAAATGATTTTTTTTTTTTAAAAAGAACCTATGTTGGTGAAGATGGAAAATCAGAAAATTTTTATTATTGAGAACACTTAAAAAATATTCTTTAAAAAGTTTTCATCAAAAAGGTCACCCAAACACGTAAACAAAGATTTTTCCAGAGGAAACAAAAAATGCTAAACATAAAAGAAATGAATCGATAAACTGAACTTTGTCAAATTTAAAATTTTTTATTAAAAAATACTGTTGCGAAAATGAAAAGGAAAGCCATGGATGAGAGAACATATTTATGATATGGCAGACAGCTTGTAACTAGAATATATAAAAACTTTTACAAGTAAACGATAAAAAGATGACTCAATGAAATGAGAAAAATATTTGAATAGACACTTCTCAAACAAAGACATGCAAATGGCCAATAATTACATGATAAAAAGGCTCAACATCATTATCATCAGGGAAATGAACATGAAAATCACAAGGAAATGTCATTTCACATCTACTAGAATGGCTGCAATCAAAGACTGTGTCCAGGAAGTGGAACCACCAGAGCGCTCATATTCTGTCAGTGGAAATGAAAATGTTGTAACTACTTTGGAATAGTGTTTGGCAGTTCCTTCTAATGTTAAACATACATCTACTCTTTGATCTTGCCAGGCTACTCCAACCCAAGAGAAATGAAAACATACCCACAAAAAGGCTTGCACAAGAATCTTTATAGTAGCTTTACTCATACTGGCCCCAAACTGGAAACTACCCAAATGTCCATCAACGGGAGAAGGAATATACAAATCCTGGTACATTTACACAGTGGAATATGACTTGACAATGAAAATAAACAAATCATTGACACGTAACGTCATGGATAGATATTAAAAACTTGTAGAGCAAAAGAATCAAACACCGAAGACTACACGTGGTATGCTTTTATATACATGAAGTTCAAGAACAGACACAACTAAACTTTGAAATCAGAACAGTGTTACCTGGTGGGGGGTGTGGTGTGGTGGTGGAGGTGGGTGGGAATAACTGGAAAAGGACACAAGGCAACTTTCTGGGGTGATGGAAATATTCCATGTCTTGATTAGAGAAGTGGTTACACGGGTGCATACATTTATCAAAACTCAAGATCTGAATGTAAATTCAGCTTAATAATAATAAATTAGAAGAAGAGAAAATATCTGCTCCCAAAATAGCAACTTAAAGAACACAGCCAAAATGAAGTCATTTCATCAAGTCTCAGGACAATAAAGAAGTAACATTTGAACTGGTTTAATGATGGAAAATATATGTCATCAGATGATATCATGCAGAGAATCAGACCATAAGACAAAAGGAGCAAAGAGCAGAAAGCAATTTCACTTTATACCATTATACATTTAGCATGATATTACACAAAAGCTCTCCACCAATTATTTTATTTCAGCTTAATGGTATCTCAGGAGTCATAGTTTCATTTCTGACCTTTTTTTTAAAAAAAGCAGATTGGCCTGTTTACTCATATTGGTAGAGTAATAAATCCAATAAATCATTGCAGCCTCCCACGCACCTTGGCTGGCGTGAAGCTGCTGACTGACGCAGACTGCTAATCGATGTGCAGCCACGGAGATTTGGGGAAAAGATTAGAGATGAGTTATGGAGTTGTGGATGTCTACCTGGGATTTTGGGGGGACAGTATCGGCAACTAAATCAGCATTTATGAAACAGATGTGGTTGGTCCGCCCTGCCTTGCATGATGGGTACCATTGTGCTCACACATCAAAATGGTTTCTGTGTCTCCCATCACTAGGAGTGGCACTTCCTGGTCATGGGACACGATATCCTCCAGTCCTCGACTTTTGGGTTAGCTTTGGTTTTATTATTAAAGTGAGACAGCCCCAGCCCACCCCTCATTTAGTGCCCTCCTAGACATTTCTGAGGATTCCTGAGTGGTCCTCATGGGTCCTGTGGTCACCTGTGAGCACTCTCTCCTCACCAGGCTCACTTTCTCAGTCCCCTTTGGCCTCTGGGGTGCTTGTACCTCCAACATGAGCACAGCCCACCCAATGCAGCACTGTCACCAGGTGGACCCTGACCTTAGCTTTTCAACTTGAAGGCCTGGAGCAGCGTGGAGAGGGTTGTAGCACCCACTGCAAACAGAGTGACACTGGCTGTAGAACAACATCAGAGCTACTGAGCTAAAGGCCTCCCATCAGGGAGTGTTCTCCTCAGGCTGGCCTCCCCCATCTCCTCACTGGGACCCATGCTGACCTTATCGAATCCCTTTCTTCCACTCCTCTCCTCGCTTTCTTACTGAGGCTGGCACGGAGGAAATGGAAACCTTATTTCTCACAAGAGCAAGCTCTCAGCCTCATGATTGCCTCATTATGCACAGTCAGGTTCTTTTGTCGTGACAACCCCATTCTGGGACGTGCCCTTCCCTCCCTAACCAAAGCCCCTTTAAGTGAAAGAGAGGTATCTGCCTGCCGTTGCTCATGATTTCTGCACCCAGAGACATCCTACCCATCAGGCTGTAAAGCTTTAGTTTCATAAAGTACGAGTTTTTCTTCCCGTTCATTCATTTATTATAAACTTTGCATTTGTTTTCTTAATGTCGGTGCCATTTAGGCTAGATGTTTGCAGAAGCTCAGCATTCTATGGATCATAGTTAGATGGACCGGGTCAGATGGACAGGGAGGAGAGGACACAGCTAATCCAAATGCCGCCTACCTGTCCTCTTGCCTGGCTATAAAGCCAATTTTTGCTTCTTATTTTTCAGGTCTTATTTTACTTTTCTCTATTTTACAGGCACACGGATTAGATGAGCTAGCATCTGCCTCTGTCTCCTAGGCCCTTCCTCCAGGCCAGGGAGGCCTATGGAGAGGGACCCACAGAGAGGAACTGTTGTCACGACTCAGCAGCTTAATAATAATAAATTAGAAGAATAGGAAGAGTCCACATATTTGTATTCCATGCTTTGCAGCTGGTCAGTCGCTTTCACACCAGCTCTCCTCTCTGATCCTATGTGCAGGGGCCCGGTAGAGGAATCAAGGTTCTCCTTTCTCTAAATTTAGCCCCCCCTAAGCTTCCTGACCACTGCTTTCTGAACCCTGGTCTCGCAAAGCTGTTTTGGAATAAGCTTTGCTATTTTTTTTCCGGTGTCAAATAAAAAAACCACCAAGGCCATTTGCTCTTAGCTCCCTGGGTCAACTGCCCATGGCTTTTTACATTGTGGCAAACTCTTCCTCCACAGACTTGTGACCCATCGATGAGGCTGGAACAGGGAACGGGTCACTCACAGCTGCCTGGCCTGACGGGCCTGCAAGCTGGCAGCCTGAGGCTAACTGTACACAAACCTGGGTTAGCATTTCCAAGCTGGCTTCACAGAAAGGATAACTACCTATGATAGGAAAAATACTGCAGATTAGAGCACCCTCAGACTGCCTTTACCCAGTCTCCCATGCCTTTGTCCTCCATTCCTGGCACCAGGTTACAGTATTTACCAAAGAAGCTGAACGTGAGCCTGGGGCCTCTGAGGCTCTGAGTTTACTAGCCTACTGTCCCTCTCACACTGCGAGGAACTAAGAAACTGAGGCTGAAAATGAAAATGTTCACTAGCATTTTCTATAAGAGTGCACGGGAAGAGCAGTGAGGCTCTTCCTCCTCCCCCTCCTCCTCCTCCTCCACCTCTTCCTCCTCCTCCTCCCCCTCCACCTCTTCCTCCTCCTCCTCCTCCTCCTCCTCCTTCTTCTTCTTAACATAAATAGCACTGAGAATTTCAGACATACAGCTCAGCTTGGGGCAACTTTAAAAGGCCACCACCAGATCCCCATCAAGATAAGCAGCCCCCACGCGGAGGCACTGTGCCTTCAGATACAGGAGATGACCGGGGCTGACCGCAGGAGGAGAGGAGAGCTGCTTTTACACAGATCACATAATTTGGCTCCCTGAGAAAAGGAAAGGCAAAATGCAGGTTGTGTTCCTTCTTCTCTTCCTTGCTTGCTTCCCTGGGTGGAAGCGTTAATAGGCTCAGTGCTTATTAAGGTGAAATCGAAATGAAAGATAGAGAAATTGCACGAACGATACCACTAGAGGCCTGAGTTTGAGGGTTTCCAGCTGGCTCATTTGTTTCAGGGAAGGAGATTTAGGGAGTGTCGGAGCCCCTTTCTGCCTCGGTTTGGCTTCAAAAGGAAGACAAGACTTACACAGCTAAGGTCAACACTGCGATCCAAAATGTTGGAAACAATGCATCTTTTCACTCCAACAAATAATGGACACTTATGTGCCCAGCACTGTGCCTCAGATGGGAAATATTTAAAAGGCTTAATCATAGACTCCTCTCTTAACATCTTTATAATTTAATGTCTCCAAAGGTGATCCTGAGCTCATCTCTGTGGAAGAAGGCCTTCCTTCGTGTGGATGCTGAGACAGCCTTGGATGATTCGCCTGGACCGGATGCTGGCAGTGGTGGAGGTGTCCTGTTGAGGGTCCTTTCTGTGTCTCTTCAGTGGGCTTGCTGCAGTGCTTTTAGGATCAAGCTTGCCCACTCAAATTTTGGGGCTGTTTCTCTTTGCCTTTTGTCCCAATATCCTACTTCTGACTTGTTTGCACCACACTGGCATCATTTATGTGAAACACTAACCAAATTTCTTTCCCACATTCGACCTCAATTTCTCCATATGTGTTGTTATGGAATCATCTGGCTCTAAGTCACTCACAGCCTCCTGGCAGAAGTTCAGTGCGTTCACAAGCTAGTACGTGCTTTTTTCAAGTCCTTATGGTTCAGTCCTCTCGGTCTGTCAGTCAAGTGTATCTGCTTAGTATCTTTATATGTTATATCTATAGAGATGCCTTATTGAAGAAAGAAGTCCCTGGAAATACTTACCAGCATAAGAGTCCCCTTTCCAGTTACTTGGCATTGTGTTCTCTTTAAGGAATACAGCAATTTCAGAAGTATTGCACATTTTAATTTAAGTTCAGGACAGACTGACGTCGAAAAGATCTGCTGGAATTCTTCCCTTTGAAAAAGAATCTGGCTATGTGATACTACAAGCAGCTGTAGGTGGCTGTGTTGTCTCCATTGCCTTTTTTAAGCCTAGCGGGGTGTGTGTGTGTGTGTGTGTGTGTGTGTGTGTGTGTGTGTGTGTGTTTGGAAAATGGGAATGGAAATAAAGTGACAGTTTTTTTTTTTTCAGAAATTAAGCAATTATTATTTGCTGTATGTAATGTCAATTCACAATTGACTCCTTCACAACATCAAAGCACATCACTTGGAAATTAAAACAATAACCACCTCACCGATGAGCAGATTCATTTGTTTAGGTGAAGCATCCAGGAGCTACCTGACCATTCAGCTAACCCAGACCGCAAAAGACAAGACCCCACGTGCCCATCAGCCCGAGGGGGGACTCAGAAGCCTCCATCGCCCACAGCCCGTGGTTCTGACAGCAAAGTGAATCACTTCCGGGAAGACAATGACTTGTTTACTTTTCACTGAATTGAAAATTGAAGATATTTCATAATAGGATCTGGGAAAATTTGCCAGATGTTTCATTTCACAGTGTTCTCCTGGCAGGTCTTCAAGATATAATGCTGAGAAAGGCTAATCAATCAAGGTCGGTATGAAAAGCTTAGGGACCAAATTCATAAAGGCTTGAACTGCAGAGGACACCTTTTCTGTGGCTGCTAGAATATGAAATTGTCTTACATTTTTGTGCTTCTGAGGTAAGCTGATAGGAACCATAGATCTTACTTTTACTCAGTTCTCTCTCACACCTCCTCTTTTCCTTCTCTCCTTCCTTCTGCTCCAGTTTCCCAACAGAAGAATCTCTAATCCCAGAATAGGAAAATGTATTTTCTAAATTACTTAACAAGGATGATCACTTAATACATAACCGTAGCTTTGAAAATAGCATCAACTTGAGGACGTTTTCACTTAGCCCAAGGAAAGGTACCCAGGAACAAATCCTGAGATGCTTCAAAATAAATTCATTTTGCCAGAGGCAAGTACTGAATGGAAAGCTTTGGGTTCATGTTCCTTTTCTTTCTGTTCAGATTTCTGAGGTGCTAGTGAACTGTGACGTCAACTAGAGGAACATTGGTTTAGACTTTATATGGGTCATCTGTTACTTTGGACCACTGTCTGTATCATAGTGACCACAATCACAGTTGTCAGTTACTGCATAAACAGTTACCCCAAAACTTAGTGTTTTAAAACAACAAACGTATCTCACACATTTTCTGCTGGTCAGAAATTCGGGAGTGGCTCAGTTAAGTGGTCTGGCTCAGGAGCTCTCATGAGGCTGTAGTCAGCATGTGGGCTGGGGCTGCAGGCAATGAATGCTTGAGTGGGGCTGGAAGATCTACTTTCTAGATGGTGCACTCATGTGACTATTGGCAGGAACCTCCATTCCTTACTGTGTGGACCTCTCCATAGGCTGCCAGAGAGTCCTCATGATATGGCAGCTGGCTTCCCCTAGAATGAATGCTCCAAGTGAGAGAGCAAAAGAAACAAGCATTAAGCCACAGGGCCTCCTATGATCTAGTCTCCAAAGTCATACACTGTGTGCTTTATTCTAGTTGTTAGAAATAAGTCACTAAGTCCAGCCCACAATCAAGGGGAGGGGAATTAGTCCCCATTTCTGAAAGGGGGGGGTATCACAAATTTTTAGATTTATCTTAAAATCATCTCACTAGTTAAACAGCAGTAAAAAAGAAGGATCTCTTACCCTTTTGAGACAACATGGAGGGACCTGGAGAGTATTATGCTAAGCGAAATAAGCCAGTCAAAGACAAGTATCACATGATCTCAATCATATGTGGAATCTAAGGAACAAAATAAACTGATGAACAAAATAGATCCAGAAACATAGAAACATGGAACAGACTGTCAAATCTCAGAGGGAAGGTGAGGGTGGGTGGGTGGAAAGAGATCAACCAAAGAACTTGTATGCATATACGCATAACCCATGGTCACAGATGATAAGGGGGTAGAGGCCTGGATAGGGGGTGGGGTCAGGCTGTAGGGGGACAATGGGAGGAAAAAGGGGGGCATATGTAATACTTTCAACAATAAAGATTTAAAAATAAATAAATAAAATAAAAGATTAAGTAGATTTTCTAATTTGTGCAGTTGATAGGGAGATATCAGTAAACACCATACATAATGAAGAGGAGGAGGAGGAAGAGAAGCAAAAGGAAAAGGAGAAAGAGGAGAAGAAAGGCAAAAGTTATTCATGTTGCTCTATACATATACTGTTCTGCTCACTTACATCCCAAGCCCATTCTTATCCCTTATCCCTCATCCCTTATTCTGACACAGCTCATGGCTTTAACTAACTTCTCCCTAACTCTAATTATTGATCTTACAATTGTTGAGATCTTACAACACCCTCAACTTCATGGGAAAAAGAACCCAACACAGGCAGATGCCCAGGTACCCCTGAAGCCTAGAGTAATAAGAAAGCAAAAATCTATGAGTTAGAGGATGAAAGTGAAGTTATATGTAAAGAGAACATTTTTTCCACATATGTGGCCCTCTTTTACCTGATGTCTCCTAGAGTTCTGGGAAGCATTGCAAAGGCTCCCAGAGGATACCCTTGGTTCCTTCCAAGGACAGGAGTAGGCAGTCTCACTCATGTGAGGCCAGCATATCTGATTTCCCATCCATCACTCCTCTGCAGAGCCTCTGAGCTTCTCGGGCCCAATGCTTCCAGCCTCTGTTGAGCAATAATCACTGTGCTAAATCACTCTCTGCCCATTATTACGGAGAGTCTGCCCATGGACATCTTTATACCCCACCAGGAAGTCTGTTTTGATCAGCCATTCACTGACTTCCTTTCATGCTTACAACAGGCAAGAAAAGTGGCTTCAGGGACTACCAGTTTGCATGGCGCAGTCAGTCCTAATGGCCTTATCACTCGGCTACCTGCTCTTCCTTCCCAAGGGGAACACAGTTAGTGTATGTGAGCCAGAGAGTCTGGCTGAACCATCCTATTACTGTTTTATATAAAGCACTTACTGAATTCCTAGAGGGAAAGGAGTCTCCAAGGGGGCTTGTCTCATTAAACTGTGGCCTGCTCCGCAAGCAGCCGGTGAGGATCTGAGAGATGGTGAGCAGACAGGCAAGACCTTTGGGGGCCGTGGTGATACTAATGCACTAACCTCTGGGCACATGAGCAGCATAAGGGGGGGTGGGTAACCTCAGAGGGAAAAAGGAGAAATGTGCTCTTCTCCTTTGTCTCATTTAATGGGATTGAAGTAGAAACAAAGACATTTTTATGGAGTGATAAAAGTATGCCCAGTATCAAAGCATCTAGGTTCCTGTACCTAAAAGCTCCTTATGATTTTTATGTCCTTTTTTCTTTCTTTCTTTCTTTCTTTCTTCTTCTTCTTTTTTTTGTATAAATAAAGTCCTCTGTCTTTATCCTATAAGATTCTCCACTTAGCCCTCAATAGTTAAAGAAAATGGCTTCTGACAACGTGATTTTTCAAAAGCCAGAGAAGAAACAGAAATTTCTTTAAAATGCCTCTGGCCACGATGTCTTTCAACTTCAGTGTAGGTTTAGAGGAACCATTCACAGGAACCCTCTGGAAAGCGTTTTCTTGCTGAGAAAGCACCACTGAAAACAAGCCAACCTCTAGGCCGAAAGGCTACTGTCTGCAGAGAACTTGGGAATTGCATTTGCAAAGGTTTCCAGAGCAGACTGATGCATCTGGATGCAATGAATTTCATGTGCCACTTGATGGTACTGTCAGGCTAAGCCTGCAGACAGAGGAGGAGGCCCTGGGCAAAGGAGGACAATTAAGGTGTGATGTCTCAATGCCATTTTCCCCAGAATGGGGCTGGCAAGCTTCTACTTCCCCCTCTCCCAAGCTATTCAGCACAGACAGGAGGAGTCCAATTCTCCCCCCTCTTCTATTAGGGGTGGTGGGTAAGTAAATATTTATACTAGGTAGTCTGAGGAGTGTGTGTGTGTGTGTGTGTGTGTGTGTGTGTGTTAGTAAGTTGTGCCTGGGTTCTGGGTTGGGGGGTGGGGGGCAGGGGGGACACACCACCTTCCGGTATCTGAGAACACCTGGATATCCGCCATGACCTCTGCCAGGGCAAGCTGCACTAGGAACAAAATGCTCCCTGACCTTCCTTCCCCAGGATGCAATTTCTTCCTTTGTTGATGGTATATAGAGCTATAGCCATTAGGGCTAAAATCAACTATTCTGATACTTCTTCTTTAGGACATTTGGTAGAACCATTTTCCCCACCCGCTTTGAAATGAGCTTGCTTTGCTTACTAAAATGTGAGTGGAAATAACTTTGCCACTTTCTGTTGAAGCTTTAAGAGCTAAGTATAATTCACCACCTCTTTTTTTACCTGCCAACTTGGCTGGCAATGGTTCGGTGATGACTGCTTGCTTTGGAAGCAGAGCTGCCCCCCACCAACCCTGCATAGACCTATCGGAAGAGTGAGAACTAGGCTTTTACTGTTGATTTCACTGTGGAAGGACAGAGAATTAACCAATTTTGTAATCGCTTTGTTAAAGTTTATGATTAAACTAATCTGTCTTTCTTCCTGGGCCTGTGCGTAACCCACAGCCTCCAAAACATATGCACATAAGCTAGTCCCCCTCTTTATCTGCATGCATTTTACTCCTTGGACAGGATTGGGATGGAAGATTATGAGCTAATAATCATGCTTCAACAGTGATGAAACCTGGCAGCATTCTTGTCTAGAGCATAATTATGTTCTTAATGAACTCTTACTTACATCTGTCCTCTGCAGGAGAGACTTTGGAAAAGATCAACGTTAGAACCTGTAGTGCAAACGAAAGGTTATACACAATGGATTACTGCAATTTTATTCTCAAGGGGCAGTAGGGAAGTAGGGCTATGATTATGATTATTTTAAAAATAGGAACAGCCCAGCCAATGTTGCTCAGTGGTTGAGCATTGACCTATGAACCAGGAGGTTATGGTTCCATCCTTGGTCGGGGCACATGCCCGAGTTTTGGGCTCGATTCCCAGTGTGGGGCTTGCAGGAGGCAGCCGATCAATGATTCTCTCTCATCATTGATGTTTCTATATCTCTTTTCCTCTCCCTCCTCTCTCTCTGAAATCAATAAAAATATATTAAAAAATAAAAATAGGAACAAACCTTGTCTATGTATGGAGTTGTCAGCCTGGGTTCCAAAGAACAGAGCTTAAGGCGGATTTTAAATGTTAGTGATGACCTGGGGGATATAATTCCGGGTCATAGAGAGTAAGGCTGGGAAGCAGGCCAAGCAAGTCTAAGGGGGTGGTTCCCCGGAGCAGGCCACAGCTCCACAAGAAAACACAGCTAGCTTCACCCAGGGCTCTGGGAGTGTCAGGAGGAACCACTGCACCTCAGAACAATCTGTTGAGGGGAGGACAGGAGAGGTGTTTTCCTGTCTGGCTTCTTTCTGCCTCCTGCCTCTTATTGGTCAGATGTTATCTCATTGGGTGTTAATTCTTCCCCCATCCCCTAATTCCCCCAGGCTGTGTTTCTTAGCCCTCAGGGAAAGGGCCAATCCCCGGCCTTATGTCCTGGTGTTTCATCTATGCTCCCAAATGAGGAGGATCTGATCCTTTATAGATCCAATAAGGTCTGAATAGGGCACCTGAGCTGCTGCCAGTGATGATAGGAAACAGGGTGGGAGCAGCCAGGGCTCTCCATTGAGCAAAATCCAAGACCTAGGGACATGTGGGGCAGAGCGATCTGGGGAGGTGCACAAACTGAGTCCAACACTGCTTGATATTTAATTGTAGGAAGTATGATATGTCTATATGGAGACAAGGATTACAGCCGTTGAAATTGTGTTATATATGGGCAATTAAATACTTGTAATTAGGGATGATTTCCAACCTGCTTTGGAGAACTGTGAAGCTTCTCAGAGGAAAACAGCTTGAGTAAGTCTTATAATTAAGATATTATTAAGCTGGATCAGAACTGTAGACCTCAAATGCCCAGATTGTTGGACACCAGGAGGCCCAGTTAGCCAACTGGAAAATTTGAGAAGGTGATCTCTGCATCAGTTTTGCAAGAATGGTCAGTCAGTCCTTTGTGGGAAACTTCTCAAAAACAAAGCCTAGAAATGATACTCACCGCAACCAAGTAGGGCTTGACAGCTAACATGCACCACACACTCAAATGAATAAGCAAAGCCGAAGCCTTAGATTGCTGGTCACTGAAATAGTTCAAATAGTAGGTTATGCCTATTTGGTACCAGAAGTCATCCAAATATCCAAACTGTGGGTATCATATACGCCAGTGGGTATGACTTATGAGAGCATTTTCTAAGATGCAAGAAAATCTGGAAGGAAAGGTCTGTATGGTCAATTACCTTGGAATTACTTCTGCTACTTGCATTGCCTTGTCTTGGAACACTTAAGTAGCATGAAAACTCCAGCATATCTTAAGAAGCTCGAGTAACCTAGCTTTTCCCAAACTTATTTCATCATAGACCACTCCTTTTTTGATAACTATTATCCACTTTCCAAGAAATGGGCTGGGTGTTTCCCTTTGAAAACATTTAGGCAAACTCTAGACTATGGAGAAAGGCAGTGTGATTTGGTAGAAATTCTGCTTTCAGCATTAACCTATGACTTTAAAATCAAGCCACACAACCATATCCAGCCTCTGTGTCTTTGTTTTCCAAATAGAGGTGACAGTGCGTTACAAGGTCACCAGGAAGACCAGGTGAAGGACTGGCTATGAAGGCATTTTGGAAAATTAAAAGGGAAGGAAAAACAAGTGAACTCTACCCTTCAAATGAATGCTGCGGTCTGTGATTCGTTCAATAAGCACTCTCCTTTTCATAAATGAGTCCTGTGCTGATCTGAGCGGGTTTTGCCTTTTCCGACAGGCTCTCATAGAATTCTGTAAATGCAGGGCCAAGAAGAGCAGATGTTGAGTGGTTGCCAGAGTGCAAGGAAGCCCGCTGCCAGCTTCCCACCAAACAGGTAGGTCCTTAGACCATTTTATTCAAGTTCTTTGAAGGCATTAAGTGCTGAATAAATATCACTAAAATATGTGTGTGGCTTCTCTGCTTCAGAGATAGGAAATGAACAATTGAGTTTAAGATCCACCCCATCTACATATCTCTTCCTGCACATGTGTGCCTCTTCCTGCAAGTTTCTTCTGGGTAAATATGAAAAAAAAAAAAAAAAGAGAGAGTGTGAATCATAAACCACTAGAATAGCAGAGTAGGCAGGGAATTTGGGGCTCATCTTTTTCTTCTCTCCAATTGACAGAGGAATAAACTGAGACCCAAAAGCTATACCAATGTATCCCTGGTCAAAATGACTGTTGGGAGGGAGCTGGAGGCAGTTCAGTCTTCATTCCAAGCCAGTACTCCTCCACCACCATGAAGCCCCATTTCCTCCTCCCCAGGGATCTGCAAACATTACTACTAGAGGCCCACTAGCCCCTTAAATATAAATAAACCACAGAGGAAATGTGTTAGGGATTACCTAAAACCTCCGAAGGGCAGCCATATGCAAAGCAGTCTGCCTACCAGTTAAAATGGCTTTTCCAGTAGGGGTCATGTAACAGGAGAGACCGAGAAACAAGCTCAATCAGGCTGAGTTCCTTAGAAGCAGGACCTGACCCAGGGTAGGGCAGGGGAGAAGCCTGACCATGGTCCAATCCATGCCAGAAAGGCTCTGGAGCATGTACCACACAGAACAGCTCTCCCTCCTTCGACAAGAAGGTCGGTTTTTCTATATGCCCACGTATGTCAGGCACTGGCTGTGGGCCTCTGGGGAGGGAGCTTATCTTCCCAGGCAAGGCCGCTCCTGTCCTCTGAGGGGTGGTTCTTGGAGAAGGTTGCAGCTGTGCGTCATTAGCAGCCAGCTCTCACAGCAGAAGGGGTTGGGGCACCAGCTGGTAAAGAGGATCTGGG
The DNA here is from genome assembly GCF_028538775.1 of Myotis yumanensis. Taxonomy (NCBI): domain Eukaryota; kingdom Metazoa; phylum Chordata; class Mammalia; order Chiroptera; family Vespertilionidae; genus Myotis; species Myotis yumanensis. Next base: position 66,135,000 of record NW_027223752.1, read on the forward strand.
CCGGGCTGCCATAGCATCTACCACAGGAGCAGAGGGTGGGTGCAGGAGAGGGAAAAGGTTTAACGGTGGGCAGAGAGAAAAAGTCAGGCCCATTATCCTTCTCTTGGAAATGGACATCTGCTCGGACCCATCAAAGCTGGACAGAACATGCAACCATGTCCACCCACCAGAAGAACGTGTCTGTTTTTTTCTGTGGTCATTGTCAGAGAACGATGTCCTGCTCAGCTTCACAGTTACTTTAGGGTTTCTCCTACATTTCAATGGCAATACTCAGAGCAAGGACAACAAAGAGAAGCGCAGGTGTGATGACATCCCTTGGTGCTTTGGCAGCCATCCTGGCCCTCATGCTGCCCAGATAAGCCATCCAGAATTTTCCCATTCTGCAGAGAAAGAGGGTGACTGTCTAGCACTTTGGAATAAGAACAGGGCATGATGCTCCCTGTTTTGATAAATTGGGTGGTATTCTTGTCATGCTCCTTCTCAGTTCTCGGGTATGTAGGACTTGGAGTTCCAGGCAGAATGAGTCAGTGGAGACGTCAATGTTATTCTATTTGCATAAACATGTGTCCACAGTTCTCTAAAAAAAAAAACAAACCCATTCTTATCACACTGTGAGGAAAATATTAATTCTTCACTTTGGAGAGACTGGGCCATGATGCTGTGACATAGTAACTTATTGTTGGGAAAGGCTTTAGGACAATTCTTGTCCAACCTTCTCACCTTAAAAATGCAGGAAACTGAGGCCCAGAGAAATGGAAATGATTCAGCCAAAAGCACAGGGCTATTTCATATAAGTATCCTTCTTTAAAAATAAACACAACACCTCTGAGGCTTCTATTAAAAGTCAAAGTGCCAAATCTTATCCTGTGAGCCAGACATGCTAAGTTGATTAGGCCCAGTAGCTGTCACTTGGGTGGCACAGCAGACCATGAGTAGCTGGTGCTCCATGTGAAGTCCTCAGAGAGTCCTGGGGTACTGAGAGATAGAAGTAATGAGATGGACCTGGGGAAAACAGGGGGACATCTATGCAGAGGCGGAATTTTTATGTTGGCACTTAGAGGATGAATCAGATTTTGAAATTCAGGAAAGTGGGGGATGAGAAGGGTAAAGAAGACACCCCCACAAGATGCCCAGCCTGAATGAGGGCAGAGAGAAGGAGTGGCACTTTTCAGAGGAAGGCATGTGGACTGACTGGCTGCACAGGAAAGATAGAATGGACTTGAGAGGGGAAATAGTGTATAAGCCATGGGTTTGGGAACTATACCTGGAAGGGGAAATAGGAGAGACGGAAATGAAGAAGACTGAACTCCCAAAGCCACTGAACCTGTGAGCAATGATTTAAAGAGCAAAGATTAGGGCCCTTTAACTGCAAAATCTCTCTCTAACTCTCTCTAGTACCTTTTCAGCCATGATGCTTAAAATTCACTGTTAAGGGTTTATTCCTTTGGGTATTGAAGATATCTTTTTCTTAAGTAAACCCTATTAAAATGCAATCGTTCTGAGTGAGATAAGTACAATCCATCAGATAACACCTCCATAAATTTGTTGATGTAAATGACAGCTAGCTGAAAACAAGATCTGGAGGAAAGAAAACAGAGGAGGCACTTGTGGGGAGGGAATTGAATGCCAAGAGAAAAGAAAGGTGCTGATAACGGGAAGTTTCAAAATTATGCCTGTGGCTGTCCCTGCCTGAGAATGGTATGCACAGGCCAGATATGGGGTCAAAGGAAACTTTATCTAACCTAGAGACTGATGGGTGGGACCCACTTCCCCAGTTCTGAAAGGGAATGCAACACCTGTAGACAGGCAAGTGTCCCTCAACCAATGGCTTCAGTCAACGTGAGTGTAGTTTCTGAATATTTTTACTTTATTGGGTTTGAAGAGGAAAGAGGAGGAGTGCTGGCTCATACAAGACTCTAGTTTCTCTTCTGCTTGTGGGGAAACATGATGAATGCAACTCCAAATTTGGATGTTTTTAGATTCTGCTTGAAACTGTAAACTGGTACAGGCTTCACATTATAAACTTGGTTCAATCATCCCCAGGATACACATTGCACTTATTTCCAAATTTGGATATTTCCTGCCTATTCTGTAACAAAAATGCCACATCGCAACTAAGTGGCAGAGCAATGAAGCTATTTCTGTTATAAAACCATGAGTAATATCTGCCTATAGTTGCCAGTCCCTGAGGTGGCCCCAGTATTCATGCCCTTGTTACTGTCCTAAGGAATAGGGCTGACTTGTGTAACCAACTGGATCTTGCGGAAAGGATGTTGTGTGATTTCTGAGGCTGGATCATAAAAGACAGTGTGGTTTCCAGCTTGTGTTCTTGCATCATGGGCATTGTGGGAAGCGAGGTGACATGTCATGAGGACTTAAACATGTCATGGATATGTCATGAATAGACCGATGTAATGAAGACCTAAGTCTTACTGCCAAAAGCCATGTGAGTCATCTTGGAAGTGGATCCTTTGGCTCCATAGAGCCTTCACATGACTGTACACCCAGCAGGTAACTTGACTACAAACTCATGAGAGACCTTTAGTCACATCCAAATTCCCAATTCCAAAATTCTATGGATAATACATGTTTATTGTTTTAAGTCTCTAAGTATAAAAGTTTAGAGGGGAAATGTTGTGCGAACATTTGTTACACAGAAGACATCTAGTATACTGACTAATACAATAAAATTTGGGATAAAATGTAGAACACTGCTGAACCAGTTTGGCTCAGTGGATGGAGCGTCGGCCTGAGGACTGAGGGGTCCCAAGTTCGATTCTGGTCAAGGACATATACCTTGGTTGCAGGTGCATCCCCTGTGGGGGGCGTGCAGGAGGCAGCTGATGGATCTTTCTCTCTCATCAATGTTTCGGGCTCTCTATCCCTCTCCCTTCCTCTCTGTAAAAAACCAATAAAATATATTTAAAAAAATGTAGAACACTGAGAACCAATATATATTACTTTAGACCAGGCGTCCTCAAACTTTTTAAACAGGGGGCCAGTTCACTGTCCCTCAGACCGTTGGAGGGCCGGACTACAGTTTAAAAAAAACTATGAACAAATTCCTATGCACACTGCACATATCTTATTTTGAAGTAAAAAAACAAAACGGGAACAAATACAATATTTGTATTTGCATGTGGCCCGCGGGCCGTAGTTTGAGGACCCCTGCTTTAGACTATAGGAAGGATATGGATTTCTCTAAACATGTCACAATCCTAAGAAACCTTTCCAATGATCTAGAGACCCAGATAGACCACCAACATAATAGGGGAATGTGTCTATATAGATTTATTTCTTTTTAAAATGATAGATGGATATAAAGGAAAACAGACATGCCCTGTAGGCCTGATATGCAGAAATGACTATTAGAGGTAAGCCCAGATGAAAGGGGAAGTGAAGCAATAATCACATGGAGAGTCTAGAGGCTTAGATAACATTACTGATTTCTTGCTTTCCCAGAAAAATGGAAAATGAAATAAAAAATGTGGGGTGTGGTTGACTTACCCTGGGGACATGTAGCTGATTCAGTGAGAGCATTATTAAGTAGCACACCCTAACTAAAACATGAACTTGGCCAATTCACTCCTCCTGCCCCTGTAGGTAATATTCCAACTGGTCTCAATAGAGGCAGCTCAATTAAAAGACTACAAATAAACAGAAGAGAACTAGTCTAGATGTTATACCTTAATTCTCATGGTAAGAATGGGAGGAAGGAACACAAGCAAAGGCAGATGGTCAACATTCCTTCTCCTAAATTGATAGCACTCACTTTTCTTTTGGGAAACTAACTCACTCTCTTTTCATGTGGCTCTGGTGTGATTAACAGTCAACCTTTCCCTTTTCCTGCCAGAGGTATGTGATTCATATCTGGTCAATCAGAATAACCATTTATGAAGCCAAACTGATAGCATCCAGGATGGGCATGTGACTGAGTCAGGGCCAATCAGGGTTTTCCCTGGAACTTCTCTGTTGTACTCTAAGGAAAGATGCTCTTTTCTTAACTGTTTTGTTAAGCAGTGGAATACGAGTCTTGAGTTGGCAGCAGTCATCACGGCAACCTCTTACAGAGAACTTAACAAGTACATGGAGACTTGAAGACATCAGTCGAGATCTTAGATTTTCCTGAAAGTTACATTGCTGTTGGAGTTTTCAGTGATATGAATATATATACCTTTACACTAAGCTAATTTGAGTTGAGTGTCTATCACTTGCAGCCAAGTAAGTACAAATGAATTCATTACCTCAGAAAACAGGAAAGTTCACAAGATTACTTCCTTAAAGTTTTAGAGAAATGAAAGATGGCATAGACTTTCTGGAAGAAAAGAAGCCTCAAAAAGAGATAAGGAAGATCAAAATAAAAGATAGTGAGACAGCTGAAAAGTTGAAAAGTGAGCTGGAAGAGCACAGAAAAGAAGTGGAAGAGAAAAAAAAAACTACTGCAAAAAAGAAGGTCACATAAAAAAAGTACAAAAAAGAGAAATAAATTGGATGTAAATATTGTCAGAGACATAGATAACAAGTCTAAAAGAATTAACATTTTAGAATCACAAATATAATTTTTATAATAACCCCTGAACTAAATGTTTATTTTGTAAAATATGGCAAAAATCAGGATTTAATGCCACCAATAAGGCCTAAACGGCTTATGAATAACTGCCTTCAGGAGGTCCCGCTGCGATAATGTTCTAAGGGGCCCTCAAGCTCTGTAGATATCCTGAGCGATAAGAGTAAGCAGACAAAGTGATAGCAATAAAATGATAAATATAGGAAGTAGATATATCTTATATAAGATATATGTTATCTTGTATATGTTATATGCATATCACACATATATAGCAGTATTCATTAATAATAATAATAGCTAATATTTATATAATACTTATTATACATTAGATATCTTTTAAGGCCCTATTAACTCATTTATTCTTTATAAAAGCCTTATGAAAGTCAGTCTCCATTTTATGGGTGTTATGCACTAATGTTTGTGTTCTCCCCAAATTCATAGGTTAAAGCACCAACCCCTAGTGTGGCTGTATCTGGAGATGAGGTCTCTAAGGGACTAATTAAGGTTAAATGAGGTCATAAGGGTGGAACCTTGATCCAATAGGATTAGTATCTTTATAAGAAGAGACTCCAGAGAGCTTGCTTTTTGTTTTCTATCCATTTTTCTTCTGATATAGTGTTCTCTGTTACTTACTGTCTAAGTGGCCTCGGATGAGCGACAGAGCTGAGATTTGAAACCTAGAGTCTGGCTCCAGGGTCCATGTTCTAAACCACTATGCTATAGAACCTCTCATATTCATAAGCTATATAGCCTCTTATATTCAAAGATATAACAAAACATTTTGTATTGTAATGTTAGTAGTAATAGTAAAATATGGCATTTATAGTATATCAGGCTAGACAAAATAGCACACTGTGTCAGCAGAAAAACTAATACAAAACAATCTACAGAAAAGTAACTCATGATAAAGGATTAAAAAAAAGCAAATTAAAAGTACAAGAAAAAATATCTGTGACCTCAAACTTCTTCATGACAACATTTAATGATAAACTAAAATTGATCACTCCCATTAAAAATCCATGAGAAATAATTTTGATTTAAAAATTTTTCTTTACCTTAATTTACACATTTGATACACAAAATATTCCTATGCTATATGAAAATAACACTGTATGTTGAATAGAATACTAATTACAGGGATGTGAAAATCTTAATTATAAAAATAGTAGAGGCCCAGTGCACGAAGTCCGGTAGATTGGGGCCGGGCCTGTCAGGAGGAGGAGACAGCAGGAGGTTGGTCTGCCCTGATCAGCCTGATCCAGGCCAGGCTGGCTAGGGGGAGGGGCCGTGGGCGATTAGTCAGCTGGCCCTGCCCCCGAATGGGGTGGGGGGGCCGATTGGGGGGTCAGCAGCTGGGGGAGGGGTCATGGGAGGTTGGCTGGCCAGCCCCACCCCCCATTGGTGTGTGTGGAGGTAACCGGGGGTGGAGCTGGCTGGGGAGAGGGGCTGCAGGCCAATCAGGGTGGTGGGGGCTGATCAGGGGTGGGGCCGGCCATGGGGAGGGCTGTGGGTGGTGGGCCACCGGCCACACCCCCAAATGGGGTGGGGGGTCCAATCAGGGGTGGAGCTGGCTGAAGGGAAGGGCTGGGGGCCAATCAGGGTGGTGGGGGCCCATCGGGGGCGGGGCCGGCCGGTGGAAGGGGCCGCAGGCAGTTGGCCTGCCAGCCCTGCCCCTGATTGGGGTTGGAGGGGCTGGTCTGGGGTGGACCTGGGCAGAGGGAAGGGCTGCAGGAGGGTGGCCAGTGCCCCCTATTGGGGTGGGGGGGGCGATCAGGGGCAGAGCTGGCTGTGGGAAGGGGCCATGTGAGGTTGGCCGGTTCGCTGACTGCAGTGGGCGTCATAGCATCCGGTCATTACGGTTATTACAGCATTCTGGTCGCTGGTTTTTTATACATATAGATAATATGTGATTTGGCTAAAGTACAAAAAATAAATACATAGTATTTTATAAATTATGCATGTGTTTATTTTATTACTTAAACATTGAAGCACATCAGTAGGAGCAAAAGTAATTATATCCTCTTGTCTATGATATTTGTCAATGTTTAGCCAGATTAAAAATATTTAGCACATTTTTTAATTTTGTTATTATGATGGTATATTTGTCAAGGTAGAAGCATATCAGTTGCATTTAACAGTTTGCATTTATGGCACTTAAATATCTAGGCACAGGGTAAGTGAGTTTTCTTTTTACTGTTGCCAGTGACCTCACAAATGTTAGGACCAGACTCTATAGCATAAATAATAATCATGAGATGGAGAGAAAAAGTTGGATGCTAATTTCCTTATAATTATAATAAGAAATCAGTAAATACTGTTTGAAGTCAAAATAAGGAGGTTTTCTTTTTTTTCCCTTTTAAATGAGTATTAATCTCTTAATGCTATCTATACCCTTCACTTTCAAATACTAGGCATCTTTTAGAAACTTTAAAAATGTTTATCTAAAGATCCCTATGTTTTGTTTTATTTTATTTGCTTATTATCTGTTAACATTTATAAAAAGTAAACTTAAAACCTTTTAATAAAAATAGCTTAAAGAGTCACTCCATTTCTGTGAAATATGCTTTCAAACCTCGCTTATTCTATCTGGACGTAGATCGCTATAATGATGTTCCCTAAAGTCCCCTGATGCCCCCTCTTAGAGGCTATTTCTACTGGGGATCCTTTATAAGATTTCCTTCCTTTGCTCTTTGCACTCTTTATGACATGATTTTTTTTTCTACCAGCACTTATCGTTTTTGCAAAAAAATAGAAATGCATGAGTATATGTGTGCTTAGAGAAAACAAAGACAATCCTATTAGCTTCACCTACGAGGGACGAGGGAGCAGTCATTGTTCGGAGATTTGTTGAAGCGGGGGGAGGGGGGGGGGTTCCCTGGCTTGAGGATATCAGCCTAGTCGTCTCATTCAGATTCCACATGAGCTGATTTGCCTTCTCCTTGCTGATTTGCACACCATATGCTGCCCCGACTGAATCTTTGCACAGTATGAAATAATTCCTTTTGACAGGATAACCACTATGGCAGCAGGTAGGCCAAACTGGGAGAAATCTGTAATCAAATTAAGGAAGCCGTAAGTAGACAATTAGGTTTACCCACCACCAAATGCTGGCACTAATCGCTCAGGATATCTGGAGAGCATTTGCTTGGGAAGAGCTTGAGGGCCACTTAGAACATTACTGCAGAGTGAACGTGGGACCTCCTGCAGGCTCTTATTCATAAGCTATTTAGGCCTTATTGGTGGCGGTAAATCCTGACTTTTGCTATATTTTAAAAAATAAATATTTTCATTCCGGCCTCAAAATGCAAAGGTATAATCCAATGACCAAGGATGCAACTACAAATGGGCTTTTCTGTTTAGCCTGATGGCCTCGTGCATTAGTTTAATTACCACGTGTTTAAATTGTTGTGTCCTAGGTTAATGCTTAATTATCTGACAGAAAGATGTAGGCACATACTCTGGAATTTAACACTCAAATGATCCTTCAACCCAGCCACCTCCCCTCCACCTCCCTCTGTGCTGACGATGAGCAGGGCAAGATGCATCAATACGCTGCAGCACAGGGATTTCACAGTTATCTCCAAGTCCTGCTCACGTGGGCTGTCCCAGGCCCCAGTAATCCCTTTAGTCAGAAACCCCACCCTCTCCCCCATCAGCAGCAGGGACTCCTAGATCCCCTGAAAATTGCTGCTTTCCCCCTCCCCAATGTTGCTCCAGAACAGAGCAGACCACAAGCCTAGCTGAAGTGTCTGCGATGAAAATTCACTCTGGAGACCAGGGAGATGCCAGAGGTCAGAATTGCACTGGGCGGCTCCCCTGGGAGTGAGCGAAGCTGCTGCTCTTTGGGGGTGGGAGTGGGGGCTGAGCATTTCTGCAGGTGCCACAGAGGCGGGCGGGCTCTTTAGTGTCTCCTGGAGTTAGGAGGGGGAAAACCCTCAAAGTGTAATTGTGGGGTCTGATGGCTTTTTTATAACCTAGGTCTTTAGGAGCAGTCAATTAAGGTTTACCTGCTGGAGCATGTGCAAAACAAATCAATATCTCATGTATTAAAAATTAAGACCCCATAAGCTTCTAATATACAAGTGAAAAGTGAGGAAGTGGTGTAGCAATGAAGGTTTGGGGGACTAGCGGGGAAAGCATAACATACATTTATGACTTTAAACATACCACAAGATCAGGGTGTTGTCACGCTGTGCTGCCTGGCATTAGCATAATCAAGTTTGCTTACTTTTAGTTTATGAGCTGTAGCTGCAGTTAGGCTTGAATTGTATTCTGGTTCTTCTAAATCACAGGCTCTGGCCCTGAAAGCAGGAGAGGAATTAGAGAAGGGGTTCCCAGAGCTGGAGAGAGTAAGCAGATTCGCAGAGGCTGGAGAGAGGAAGTAAGAAAAGGGATTCGCAGAGACTGCTGGTTTTCTCTGGATTGCAATAGAAAACAGAAAGCATGGTGGAGCGGAGACTTTCTTATTGAACTTCCCATTTGCAGTGTAGGTGTGGGGGGAGGGAGAGACTTTTATGAAAAGTAACCTTACAGCGGGACCTGATCATAAATTCCTAACTGGGCAGACCTCTAACTCCTTTAGTGAAAGGTTTTAAGCCAGCCCTGCCCATTGTTTCTGTGCCTCCAGGTTAACACACCTTTGAAATTAGCCCTAACAACTCTCAATAGAGCACAGAGTCTTGTTAACTATCCAGTGATCCAATGTCTGCCTTGCTTCTCCCGCCTCCATGGAATCTCTCTTAGTTCCCTCCATTTCAAATACATCAAAGAAGCTGCAAAAGTGTTATTCTCTAGAGCAGCGGTTCTCAACCTGTGGGTCGCAACCCCTTTGGCGGTCGAACGACCCTTTCACAGGGGTCGCCTAAGACCATCCTGCATATCAGATATTTACAATATGATTCATAACAGTAGCAACATTACAGTTATGAAGTAGCAACAAAAATAATTTTATGGTTGAGTCACAACATAAGGAACTGTATTTAAAGGGCCAGAAGGTTGAGAACCACTGCTCTAGAGCATTTGAGGTCTTACTCCTTGGCATACTAGTATGTCATCCATTTGGCTCAAAAAGAACTTGCATAAAAATTCTCTACAGGTTTGGACACCTTATAACAACAGTGGATTTTGAGTGATTTTCTTCACCCAAGAAGTCCCTCTCCCCTTAAAAACAAACAAACAAACAATGAAAAAATACCCAACAGTTCCTCTCCCCCTTCCTCTACCATAACTTAGGAACAACCACCCATTGGCATTCCACAGGTGCTCTTCCCTGCCCATTCCACAGCTAAATCCCTGATTGGCTCATCATGTCAGTACCTTTAGCCACAGGTTCTCAAGCTTGACTATGCATTTGAATCACTTGGAAAGTTTTAGAAAACATTGATGCCTTGGTCCCACTCCTAAAAGTCTGATGAAATTGGTAGAGGGTGCAGGTTAGGCATTGGGATTCTTTTTTTTTTTTTTTTTAATATATTTTATTGATTTTTTACAGAGAGGAAGGGACAGGGATAGAGAGTTAGAAACATCGATGAGAGAGAATCATTGACCAGCTGCCTCCTGCACATCCCCCACTGGGGATGTGCCCGCAACCAACGTACATGCCCTTGACCGGAATCGAACCCAGGACCCTTCAGTCCGCAGGTCGACGCTCTATCCACTGAGCCAAACCGGTTTTGGCGGGCATTGGGATTCTTAACCTCCTATGTGATTCTGATGTGCAGCCAAGTTTGAGAACCATGGCTGTCAGTCAGTGTTCCTCAAAGTGTGGTCCTCAGACCAGCAGCATCAGGATCCCTGAGAGCTTGACCATCCACCACCATCCTAATCCATGATCTCTAGGCTTGAATGGTCCTTGACTGGTCTCCCTGCCACCAGCCTTGCTCTCTACACAGTGGAGTGATCTCCTTAGAAACATTTCTCACATTATCACTATAGCTCTCCCTCCATTTCAAAACATTCAAATGGCTTTAAAAAAATCTTCAACAGGGCATTGTCAATATTGGCCACTCTCTCCATCTCTGACTTCACTTCCTCCTATTCATTCACCTCACTTCCTCTCTTCCAGCCACATGGGCTCATCGCTTCTGCAGCCTCCTCCGCTTCTCTCCATCTCAAACTCTCATCCTCCAGAGAGTTACGTGGCTGCCTTTCTCAACTAAAACCTAAACTCAGGATCTTATCCTCAGAGGGGCCTTCCCCTGACCACACCATCTGCAGCAAGTTCTCTTCTCAGCCTAAGAATACTGCAATGTGTGGACCTGTCACTATCTGAATTACCTTGTTAATGTTCTTTTTCTTTGTTCCTGTATGTACCACCACTAGATATAAATTCTGGAGAGCAACCGTGAGACAGGCCTCCCTAGGTTGACTAGAATAGTTGCAGGAGATATGACCAATCCTATCTCCATTTCCATGTCAATTCATTTAGTTTTATTAGATTTCTTTCTTGTCATTATTGTTAATCCTCACACAAGGATATTTTTCCATTGATTTTTTTACAGAGAGTGGAAAGGAGGGGGAGAGACACAGAGAGAGAAATGTCAAAATGAGAGACACATGGATTGGTTGCCTCCCAGACTTGCCCCGACCAGGGCCAGGGGATTGAGCCTGCAACTGAGGTACATGCCCTTCACCAAAATAGAACTTGGGACTCTTCAGTCGGTTGGCCGGTGCTATATCCACTGAGCCAAAATGGCTATGGCTTATTATATTTCTTATAAAACAAAGAAAGTTAACAAAATTAGCTGTGTGGGTTGGAAAATGCCATATAAATGGACACTAGTTTGAACCATCCATCTTAACCCAGCAAGCTGGGGCACCAGGAGATGCAATAGCATGAATCATGACCATCTGTTTCCACTCTTGGCACATAGTTCTAGGTACAGAACTCAAAGAGCTTCCCTACTGATAAAGACTGGGTCAGCAGAGTCATATAAAGAGGAGGAAATGAGGTTGAGTCATTAAAATCACCGATTTGTCCAAGAAAAGGAAACATTTTCTTACTGGTTTCACCTTTCATTTGGATACATCTCACATCCCATGGAGACAGAGTGCCCTATATATCCCAATCTAAACAAACTGACCTATAAGGGAGGGATGTCTACATTTCTAACTTGAGCAAAAAAGCATTTGCAGAACATGTCTAAAAACTATGCCATGGGTTGTCCAATTACTGAAGTATGACAAGACCATACAACAACCTAAGAAATGCAGATGCTTTAATAACATTGTCTTCCCTAACTGCTTTATGAGCCTTCTCCTTTTGCATAGTTCCCAATGTTGGAAAACAAAATCCTTTTTATCTCCTCTACGTTTATCCACACCCATGGGCTAAGGATGAGTAATATATGGATTTCTCTGTCTCCAACTAAGATTCCTTTTCTGGGATTTTACCTTTCCTGGCCTCTATTTCCATATGCCAAGTGAATATTAAACAAAAAAAATGAACAGCTTTATTGAGGAAAAATTGGCATACAGTAAACTGTGTATATTTGATATAGTTGACATATGTATACAGCCATAAAATGATCACCATCATCAAAATAATGAACATAGACATCACCTGCAAAAGTTTCCTTGTGCCCCTTTGTAATTCCTTCTACTCCTCCTTCCCATTCCCGGCAAACACTGATCAGCTTTCACTATAGATTATGTTGCATATTCTAGAATTTATGTAGAACAGTATTCATACATACTCTTTGTTGTCTGAATGCTTTCACTCTGCATATTTATTTTGATATTTATCCATGTTGTTGCATGTATCAGTGGTTCATTCCTTTATATTTCTCAGAAGTGTTCCATTGTGTGACTATGCCACAGTTATCTATTCACCTGTTGATGGACATTTGGCTTGTTTCTAGTTTATAGCTATTACCAAGAAAGCTGCTGTGAAGATTTTTATATGGTTTAATTTATTTTGAATAAATGCCTAGTTGTGGAATGATTAACTTTTCAAGAAACTAAACGCTTTCCAAAATGGCGTCCTAACTTACATTTCCACCTGCAGTGCATGAGTTTCAGTTGCTCCAGATCCTTGCCAAAGCTTAGTAAGGCCAGTCTTCTTACTTTTAGCCATTCTAATGTGCATACTTTCTTAGTTTAGGATGCCATCATTATATCACATCTGAATCATTGCAGTCTCCTCTATCTGCTCTCTTCCGTACCTGCTCTGTATGCTGCACTTTAAAACCCTATTCAGGTCTTTGATGTATTCCTACATTTCTTGGCACTATGGACAAAAAAAGGGGGTTCTGTAATAAATTGGAAGTCCAGTGAGGGAAAATAACCTCACAGGGTGGTCTATCTAACTGGGAAGGTCATGGTCGGTAGTCTGCCTCAGGTATATAACTTTTTTTAATTTAAATAGTTTTTTATTTTTAAATTACAGTTGATATACAATATTATATTAGTTTAGGTATACAACCCAGTGATTAGACATTATATAACTTACTAAGTGATCACTGATAAATCTAGTACCCATCTGACACCATGCCTAGTTTTTACAATATTGTTGATATATTCCCTATGCTGTTCTTTACATCCCCCTGTCTATTCTGTAACTACCAATTTGTACTTCCTAATCCCTTCACCTTTTTCATCCATCCCCAACAACTCCCCTCCCATTTGGCAACCATCAAGATAGTTTCTGTATGTATAAGTCTGTTTCTGTTCTGCTTGTTCATTTATTCTGAGATGTATTTTATCTGGTGTAAGTATTGCTACTCCAACTTTTGTTTGTCTTTGTTTCCATTTTCATAAAATATATTTTTTCATCGCTTTACTTTCAGTTTGTGTCTTTTGATCTGAAATGAGTTTTTGTAGAAAGAATATGTAAGGGTTTTGTTTTGTTATCCATTCAGCCTCCATATGTCTTCTGATTGGAGCATTTAATCCATTTGTGTTTAAAGTAATTGTTGATAGATATGTATTTATTGGCATTTTATTATTCATATTTTTTATCTCATCCTCTTCCTTTTCCTCCTCCTCCTCCTCCTCCTCCTCCTCCTCCTCCTCCTCCTCCTTCTTCCAGAAGTCCCTTTAATATTTTTTGTGATACTGGTGTGGTGGTGATGAACTCCGTTAGCTCTTTCTTATCTAGAAAGCTCTTTATCTGTCCTTTGATTCTAAATGATAGCTTTGCTGGGTAGTATAACTTTTTATTTTCTAATTTATCTTTATTGTTGAAAGTATTACAGATGTCCCTTTTTCCTTCCCCATGTACCCCCTTCAACCCCTGCCCCGCCTCACCCACCAAGCCTTCCCCACACTTGTCTGCATCCATGGGTCATACACATGTGCATATCAATTCTTTGGTTAACCAACGCCCCCCCCCCCCCCCCCCCTCCCGGCAAGTTTGTCTTTAGTAAATCCTGTCCATTATTTGTTCAGTGTAAAATCTTTGAAATGCCTCTTTTTAGACCCCTCAACAGAGCACGGAATCTTGTTAACTATCCTGTAATCTAATCCCCACCTTGCTTCCTGCATCTTCATTTAATCTTCCTTACATTCCTTCCTTAATTCCAAATGCATAAAAGAACCTGCAAACTGCCTTCTCTGGAACATTTGCTTCCCAGGAATTTTGTTTGGGCTCAATTGAACTCTACTAAAGATTTTTTACAGGTTTAGACATTTTTTCTCTTTTTTTAAGTTAAAGATCTAATGGGCTTTATTAAACAATTAATGAATCGGGCACCATTCCATCTAGTAAATAGAAAGGTTCTCCCCAGGTTTGGACATTACTTACCTAGCGACCACTCAAAGAAACTATCACCTCCCATCGACTTTGCCACTCCCTCCTCAGTATGACATCCATATATGCTATAAAAGACATACCTGGTAGGTGCTTCTAATATACATCTATCATTTCATCTTCATAAAGTGACACACTCATACAACTCAATAGCAAAAAAAAAAAAAAATCTGTTTAAAAATAGGCAGAGGAGTTGAATAGACATTTTCCCAAAGACATACAAGTAGCTAACAGGCACATGAAATGATACTCAGCATCACTAATCATCAGGGAAATGCAAATCAAAACCACAGTGAGATATCACCTCATACCTGTCAGAATGGCTATTATAAAAAAGATAAGAGACAACAAGTGGTGAGGATGTGGTGAAAAGAAGACCCTTGTACGTTGTTGGTGCAGCCACTATGGGAAACGGTATGAAGGTTTCTCAAAATACGAAAAGTAGAACTATGATATGAATCATCAATCCCACTTCTGGGTATATATCTGAATGAAATGAAATCACTACCTTGAAGAGATAGTTAGACTCCTATGCTCATTGCAGTCAAGACATGAAGACAACCTGTTCCTAGTGATAGATGAAAGGGTAAAGAAGATGTGGTACACACACACACACACACACACACACACACAGAAATATTACTCAGGCATAAAAAATAAGGAACTCTCACCATTTGTGACAAGATGGATGGACCAAGAAGGCATTATGATAAATGAAATAAGTGAGACAAAGAAAGACAAATACTGTCTGATATTACTTATATGTGGAATCTAAAAAAAGTCAAACTCATAGAAACAGGATAGAATGGTGGTTGGCAGAGATGGAGAGGTGGGGAGAGGAGGAGTTGGAGAAATGAGGAGATGTTGTTCAAAGAGTACAAACTTCTAATTATAAGATGAGTAAGTTCTGGGGATGGGATGTATAGCATGGTGACTGAATTTAACAATACTCTATTATATACTTGAAAGTTGCTAAGAGAGTAGATAGACCTTAAATGTTCTCACCATACACAAAGATAATTATTCTGTAAGGTAATGGATATAACCAATCTTACTGTACTAAACATTTCATAAATACTAGAGGCCTGGTGCACAAAATTTGTTCCCAGGGGTGGGGGGGGGGGGCGGTCCCTCAGCCCAGCCTGCGCCCTCTTGCAGTCCAGGAGCCCTCGGGGCATGTCCAACTGACTGGGAGCAGGCCTAACCCTGCAGTCCGACATCTTTAGTGCTGCTGTGGAGGTGGGAGAGGCTCCTGCCACCGCCACTGTGCTAGCCAGTCATGAGCCGGGCTTTTGACCACCAGGAGGCAGCTCCTACACTGAGCATCTGCCCCTTGGTAGTCAGTGTGTGTCATATTGACCAGTTGTTCCACCATTCGGTTATTTGCATATTAGCCTTTTATTACATAGGATATGTGTATTAAGTCATTACATTGTACACCTTAAACATACACAATATTACATGACAATTATATATCAATAAAGCTGAGAAATTATTTGGAGATATTCTACATATTCAACTTCTATCTACACAATGACTCATGGTCTCTTATTTTCCTCAGTTTTTATTTTCTTTTTAAGAGATGAATTAACTTTTAGTCATGTTATCTGAGAGATTTAGTTTTATAAAAAGGGTAGTTAAATTGGTTGTTAATGTTTTTCTTCAATACATACACATGGTTGAAGTTTATTTAATATACACACATGCTCTCTCTTACATTGGAACATTTAATTAATAAGATCATTTTTAATTTAAACAATTTATTCTCTTCTCAGTAATATAGCTGTTGTCCTTAAATATTATAGGTTTCTAAATATTATAGGTTTCTTTTTTACTTCTATAAAAAAAATCTCCTTAAAATGGAGACAGGAGAGAAAACATTAAACAGCATTGCCTCAAGTACATTGGAACTTACAAGAACTATGATTAAAAGTTTTTACCTCATTAAGGGACACGGAGTTACATCTCAATAGATGGCATCTCAATAGTGGTATAATCTCGTTGGATAGATAGTGGCTCACATTTAAATTCTTCCAAGTTTGTTGTATGGTTAAAATTTCCAACACAAAATGTTGGAGAACAAAAGGAGGAGGGGGAGAAAGAGGAGGAGAAAGTGGAAGATCAAATAGCTCTCTTTATTAATTTCTCCCTTCATAAAAGTACCATTTCTTGATTGAGAAGAGGGAACTAGCAAAGGATGACTGTAAGTGATGCTTCCGTTAATAATTTCCATTCCTTTCAAGTTTCAGGTTCACAGTTTAAACACTTACAACCCAAGGGTAAAAGGATCCTAGGGGTGCCCAGCCCCAGTTCCCAGCCTGCAGCAGGACCATTCTGTGGGGGCCCCAGGGACCGCTACAAAAGCCTGTAACTGGAGCTCCGAACGGTAAGCACCTCTCCCTCCTGGGATGAAACAGGAGTGGAGCAGTAAGGTAGGTGGAGTGGAATAAAGGAGATTGACTTTGCATCATTCTTCCGTTGTTTCCACCTTTTCTTTTGCTCAGTCAGGTGACAGTGGCTAGCTGATTTAACTCCGGTCACTGAAAAAGAAAGGAAAAGTCCTATCTGTGTAATGTGCCCCGCTCCCGCTTCACCAGCCAGAAAGCACAGATTGAGTCTGAATATCCAAAGCTCAATGGCCACCAGTCCCTTACACATTTAAAGGCATACCCTGCCCCACCCATCCCCAGGGGAATGGGCCTGGGGCTCCTCTCTACTGCTTTCTGAGCGCTGGGAGACTGCAGCCCTTCCCTGAGGAGTGTGGGAGAGACCTTCTGATTCTAGCTCCCCGCACCTGTCTCTGTTGCTGTTGCCTGAATCCTACAGGAATTGAAAATCATCTGCTGTCCATGTTAGGAAACCGGACCGCTGTCTCCAGCCTGGCTGCCCGAGATCCCTATCACCCTCCCTGCAAAATCAGAGGGGAGGGCGGGGCTGGTGAGGGTGGAAGACAGGTCTTCCCACAGAAATTCAGCTCCAGGCAGTCTGAGAGCTAGCTCTTTCCTCCTTCCTGGGTGGGGGCTCGGAGCCTCGATCAGCAGCCCACAGGCACGCAGTTCCTCAGAGATCCAGCTCCCGGGTGCAGACCTGCTTGCATCACCACAGCAGTGAGCACTGCTGTCACCTACTGCTGTTGGGGGACGCTCGAGACGTGCTTAGGACAACACTTTTGAAAGGAGGGTAGAAAAAACTTTATTTTTATCTTGGAAAGAGAGCCCAGTTCCTAGATTACATCGGCAGCCCTCATGTATTTAGAGACATGTTCTTTCAAAACACACACGCACACACGCACGCACGCACGCACGCATGCACACACACACTGCTAGGGTAGCTGGGTGGCAGATTAAAGGATGAAGCAAATTCTTTGACACATGAACCGGGCTGGCCTGTGGGTGACTGAGAGGACAGTAGAGGAGGTCAGTGTGCCTTGGACCTGCCCCTGGTGTTTAGAGGACTGGCAGCGTCTGCCCTGACCTCCGACCTCCAGGAGCACCGCACCACCCATAGCAAGTCAACTGCCTGCTTGAGAAACTGTGGGGAGGCTGCACAGACAGGGCGAGGCTCAGCTGAGCCCAGCCTTCCCTCCATCCCTGCCACCGCCCAGGCCCTGAGTGATGAAGCCATCGCCAGCTGAGCGACCTCAGCCAACTGCACACGGTGCAGACACTGGCCGATTCCTGACCGGTGTACAATGGGGATTGTTTTCATTTAGTGAGCTGGAGAATGCTCGGCTATGCAGCCGTGGCTCCCTGGAGGCCTATAGGACACATTCTGTAGGAACCCCCAGGCCGCGTTCAGAACTCTCATTCTCTCTCAATACCCAGGCCCTGTTTCTGTCTGTCCTTCCTTTTCAGACTTCTCCCCGCTGGGTGCGCACTTCTGCGGCTCTCAGAAGAATCGTCATCATGGGACCAACCCGGTTCATTCAGCGAATTTCAACTTCTTTCTTACTAGCGTTTGTAGGTACAGTGACTATAGGCAAAGAGATGCACTCAAAATATCAGAGCCGCATTCGCTGCCCAGCCAAAACATCTGTTACACTTCCTTTACTAGTTGCCAGGATTGTTATTTTAAAGTTCAAAACTAAGGTTAGGATATGAAGATAAAGTTGGAGAAAAAAGTAAATCATTTCAATTTTCTTTTTAGAATTTCAATGGGAAGAAAGAGCATAAATAATTATTGTACTTTAATCCTTATTTTTTCTTTGTAATCATTCTTTCTCTTTCCCAAATCTCAACTCCTAAAGTCTGTGTTGCATCTCAGGCTATGAATCCAAAAGTTGCCCATTATTATTCTCCGTTAGAGCTATTTTTTCCTCATTTTCTCTCTCTCTCCCTCGCTAAAATTAGCGTTCCCAGCTTGGAACCGTAGTTGCTCCAGCTCTGAGTCAGACGCCAAGAACACCTTTTCAATCTGGTTCCCGGGGTGCTGGCATTGATGCGCTGTTCGAGGGCATCAGTACATGCTCAGTGATGCAGTCCTTTCTATTCTAAGGGCTGCATTTGACTGCTTAGAGAGCAGCAAGGAACAGCCTCGTCTCCCCGGCTGACAGAACGAATGTGGGGGAGATGCTCCTAGATTCATGGTATCGACACAGTGATCAGCCGGGTTCAGGTGCAGCTGAGAGCAGGCTGGAGTTTACTGGATGCCTTTTCATTAGCTGTGGGCATGAAGAGACCTTTTCTTATCGGTCTAAAGCATGAACGTTTAAGAATTGGCTGTGTCGCCCTGTGGTATGGCTCAGTGGTTGAGCGTTGACCTATGAACCAGGAGATCACGATTAGATTCCTGGTCAGGGCACATGCCCGGGTTGTGGGCTCTAACCCCGATTGAAGGCGTGCAGGAGGCAGCAAGTCAATGATTCTCTCATCATTGATGCTTCTATATCTCTCTTCCCCTCTCCCTTCCTCTGAAATCAATCTACACTAATAAAAGAGAAACATGGTAATTAGCGTACGACTGCTACCACTCCCATTGGCTAATTAGCGAGATATGCAAATTAACCACCAGCCAAGATGGCGGCTAATTTGCATACTGCAGGCAGGGCGGGACAGTGCCAACCACCAGCTCGCCTCCATCCAGGGCTGGCGGCAGAGGTCCCTGCCCTCATCCGGGCCTCCCGCAGGAGACTGGGGGCTGGCGGGTGGGACCATGGTGTTCAGCACCCTCTCTGCCCTCATCCGGGCCTCCTGCAGGTTACCCGGGGCTGGCGGGAGGGACCCTGGCAATCGGGCACCCGCCCTGCCCTCATCCGGGCCTCCCTCGGGGTCCTGGGGTTGGCGGTGGGGCCGCAGCTATTGGGTACCCGCCCAGGTATCCCCTGTGCGACGGGACCCAGGCAGCAGCAGCGATCTGCCCGCCGGCGCATCCCATGTGCTACCCAACTCGGGTGGGCAGGTTGCGGGCATGCCCGGCAGCCTCAGTCAGTGCCTCAAGCCCCAGCAGCAGCAGCAGCAGCAGCAGCAGCAGTGGCAGCGGCAGTGGCAATAGCAGTGGCGGCAGTGCCTGCGACCTGCCCGCCCAGGTGTGAGCGGCCCCAAGCGGGCAGTGCTTTCCATCAGCGGACACTGCCTGATCAGGGGGCCAGCAGCCAACCTTGCAGCCCCTCCCCCCTGCAGGCTTTCCCCTGATCAGACTCTCCCATCCACATCGAGAGCAGGGTGCTCAGAGCCTGGACCCTTCCTGGCAGCCCCGAGTCCCTGGGGTTAAGAATTCTGATGGCCCTGCCCAGAGAGTAGAGGTGCCTGAGGGGCAGGGACAGGGACCACAGGCCTTCAGGGAGCACTGCAGAGTTGGCAATGAGAGGAGAGGGCCTGTGAAGGGGGAGAAGGTAAAGCCAGTGGACATCAGCCCAGAATCCAGCCCTTCCCCTCCAGAGGCAGCAGGACCTAAACCCCAAACCCCAGCCCAAATTGGAAGAGCCTGAGGGAGCGTCAGGAAACTCTACGCAAAGCTGCACATTGAGAATGAGAGATTTCGTGAGGCCCTGACCCAGACCACGCTGCAGCTGGAGAAGCTCAAGGTGGAGCAGGAGCACGCCATACAGAGGCAAGAGCACTTTGCAGAGAGGCCGGCCATCCTGGAGCTGGCAAGATTTGAGTGCAGGGCCCTGGAGTGCAAGGCCGCTGAGCTGGAAGAGGAGCTGAAGGGCCTGTCCAATCTCCGAGCTGACAACCAGCGCCTCAAGGATGAGAATGTGGCCCTGATCTGCGTCATCAGCAAACTGTCCAAGTGACCCCGAGGACTTGCCCCTGCACCCGCATTTATACAGCTGCTTTTGCCACATGCACCCCTTCCCTGTGTGAACATGAGTGATAGGGCTGTCGAGGAGTCTCTGAGAAGCCATAACCTTCCTTGAGATCTCCAGGTTAGGAGGGGAGGACAGAGCCCCCAGGAGCCAAGGGGGCCATCGGAGGCCAGGTAGGGGGACCAAGGCTGCAGGCAGGACCAGAAAGGAACTGGGGACCAGGAAGTGCCAAGACCAGTAGCCAGGACCAGAGTGGTCACCCAGAGGTCCCCTCTCACGTGTGCTGCCACCAGTCACCCCTCCAGGCCCTGAGCAGGGATCCTAGAATGTGCCAAGCATCCCACTGGCCTGGGCCAGGTGAGCCTGTATACAGGGTCTGTGTGCAATAGGGAGGGATGTCTTCTATTTTTTGCTGCCCCCTCCCCATCGCTGTCCTGGGCAGGGGGAGAAGGTCTTTTTCAGACATAGCATAGGCACCACAAGTTAAAGTTGTGGAGTTGCCAAAAAAAAAAAAAGAGCAGGCCGGCTGGCCAAATACCCCCTCTCTTCCCCCCCCCACCCCCCCACCAGCCACATCCTTGACCAACCTGCCCCACCACAATAGGCCCACAGCCCCTCCCCGTGGCTATCTGCCCCTGATTGCACCCCCCCCACCCCAAGAGGGGGCAGGGCTGGGTGGCCAATGTCCTGCAGCCCCTCCCCAGGTTGGCCCCACCCTTGATCCCCCCACTCCAATAGGGGGCAGGGCTGGCCAGCCAATCTCCTGCAGCCTCTCCCCTTGCCCAGCTCCACCCCAGATTGCCCCCCCCCTTCCACCGCAATCAGGGGCAGGGCTGGCTGGCCAACCAACCATGGCTCTTCCCCCAGGCCACTGGCCCTGATCGCCACCCCCCAACCCATTTGGGGGGGTGGTTGCCCAGCCCACCAACCACAGCCCCTCCCCATGGCCAGCCCCACCCTCAATCGGCCCCCCAACCCCAATCAAGCTGGTGAGGGGTGGGCAGTTGGGAGCAATCAGGCCGGTGGCAGGGGGTAGTTGGGGGCAAACAGGCTGGCAGGGGAGGCAGTTGGGGGTGATCAGGCCAGCAGTTGGGGGTGATCAGGCTGGCAAACAGAGTGGTTAGGGGCAATCAGGCAGGCATGCAGGCAGGTGAGTGGTTAAGAGCCAGTGGTCCTGAGTTGCGAGAGGGATGTCCGACTGCTGGTAAAGGATCGGGCCTAAACGGGCAGTCTGACATCCCCCAAGGAGTCCCAGATTGGAGAGGATGCAGGCCAGGCTGAGGGGCCCCCTCCCCCCAGTGCACGAATTTCGTGCACTGGG
The DNA here is from genome assembly GCF_028538775.1 of Myotis yumanensis. Taxonomy (NCBI): domain Eukaryota; kingdom Metazoa; phylum Chordata; class Mammalia; order Chiroptera; family Vespertilionidae; genus Myotis; species Myotis yumanensis. Next base: position 66,156,883 of record NW_027223752.1, read on the forward strand.
CCTCTAGTGTATATATATAATTTGCTGCGTCCTGTTCCATTTATCAGGGGATCTTTATTTTCTGATCATCTCACATCAAGTTTCAGGGTGTTGGGAAAAGCATAAAAAAGATTTAAATATGACTAAGTCAGAATCGAATGGGTTAGTTAGGACTTGTTTCAAGTTATAGAAAAACTAGGGTGGCTGTAGGATTTATTATTCAGACTTTGCGAATGAAAGGAGGCATTGCTAATAACTATTCCAGGACAACAGGTATAAACTTGGACTGTCCTAGGCAAAAAGGGCATAGTCCACCCTTAAAATACCCCAGTGAAGTTGGTTTAAGAAGTAAAGGACCCACATAAACGGCTCAACCAGTTTCTTCTAATGTCTCCGTTCTGCCTTCGGGATGGCAGCTTCATCCTGAGACCGGGTCTTCCAGGGGTCACGGGGTGATGCGGGCGGCTTCTTGCCCGTTCCACAGCAGGGAGCGCCTCCTGCCCGGGCATTTCAAGCAGGAATTTCAAGATTCAGACACTGTGTCCCACGCTCACCACTGCATAAATGACATGACCAAGGAAATGGAATGCTTTGATTGGGTTCAACTAACAAGGGCCCAGCTGTGGGTGGGACCAGTTTCTTACAAGAGCTGGGGCAGTTTGCGGGAGAGTGGCTTTTTTCAAAATTAAAACCTGGGTAATAATAATGTCCACGAAAGAATGTCCAACCTAAGAAAAAGTCTTATAACAGTTTATTTGCGCCAAACTGACCACAATTGCTGGGAAGCAAAATCTTAATGGATTGCAAAAATGCTCCAAATAATGGCAGTTTTGCAGCTTAATTTATGCATTAGAATCAAAGGAGGAGACGTAGGATGGTTATGTGAAATTCATTTGGTGGTAGATTAGGGAGGTCGGAGAAAACAGAGCTGGGAAATCTCTGAGATTGCATAAACAATAAAAAGGAGAGACACGTAGTTCTTTAACATTGATGGGAACCGGGTAGTTCACATTTACAGCACATGGAGATGGTATGCGGGTAACAAGATAATCATGTGGTCATATGCTCTGGTGCCTGAGGTTATTCCTTGAAGGGTTCTGGAAAAGATATTACTCTGTCATTTCAACAGTATGTTATCTTAGATGCACAAAAGCAATAGACAATCTCAAAGGTGAAGATTCGCCTTCTTGCAGATAGCTACACACCAGGACGTGACTACTCACCATGACCCACTTTGAGCTGGAAATTGTTACATTCAGACCACCCTTATGGTTACGTTGGTCTCTGGGTAAGGTCAGCCATGTGGGCCTCCCCTGACCGTGTCAGGTTTCGTATGTGGCCCCTTTTCATCCACATTAAGAAAGGAGGTGAATGCTGCATAGGTAAACAGCAAACATCTGCTCTAACGGAAATAAACGTGAAATTCAATAGGTGACTTCCTTTATGCTGTGGTAGCTAAGGAGGGAATTCCTAGGTGCAAATCCAGGTTTTACCACTTAGTAGCCATGTGACTTTGTACAAGTTATTTAACTTAAATCTCATTTAAGATAATAGTAACTTCCTCATATGGTTATTATGGGATTAAATGAGATAATATATGTAAAGTGCTTATAACATTGGCATGTAGTAAGTGCTTAATAAATACGTGTTAGACTCTATTGTAATAGTTATTTAAGTGATTCTCAAGGGGGATATTGATGGGAATTTGTAAAGAAATGCTAAAGTATTCAGAGAGAGAGAAAGGAAGGGAGGAGGAGGCGAGAGAGAAAGAGAGAGAAACATGGATGTGAGAGAGACACATGGAATGGTTGCCTCCCCCATGAGCCCTGACCTGGAGGGGGAGTGAACCCTCAACTGAGGTACGTGCCCTTGATGGGGAATCAAGGGCACAACCCTTAGGTCCTCAGGCCATGGCTCCAACCACTTAGCAAACAGGCCAGGGCAAGTCTGCCTTCTTAAACTTTACAACAGACTCTTCAGAGCCTTTTCCAGTGTTTCATGATCAGGAAGTTCTCCCTTATATTTAAGATAAACCCCTCTGGTTGTCACATAAGCCTGTTTTATGTCTTCACACAGGATGAAACATGGGTAAAGATCTAACAGACGTGGAGGGCTAAGGTGGAGTGTCAGAGATGTTGCAGAGGGAAAATGACAAGCCTCAGTGACGTCCATTTCTTAGCCCCAGGGAGAAAGGGCAGTGGCAGATGCTGGCCTGTGATAGTGAGCATTAAAGACGGGGCGGGGGACCAACGGGGAGGGGTTGGCCTGCTAGATAAGAAGTTGGATTTATAAATATAAGGTATTACCAGGGCTTTGATAATAAAATCAAAATGGTGCCAGAACAGTAAGGAAGACATTTGCTCTTTCTCTCTGTCCCCTAGTAGATAAGTAGGCAGTTAAAAAGAGAGGAGAGGGGAACTTTTAACAATCTGTACACATTCTGGCAAGTTTACTCATTAGAAAAACATCCAAGTGGAGATTATCAAGCCCTACTTTTTGGTGAGCATGGGAGTGGGGGTGGGGGTCAGGGGTTGGCTTTTCTTTGCCTCCCAGGGACTTGGGTAACAAAGTGGAACTTCATTGCAGGAGTGGTCAATCAAGTGAGCCTTCTACCTTATAAATGCAATCTGAACCAGCCATAACCACATGTGCATAGCCATTTTATTATTTTTAAAAATACATTTTTATTGGTTTTTAAAGAGAGAGGAACGGAGGAGAGAGAGAGAGAGAGAGAGAGAGAAACAGTGTAGGAGAGAAACATGGATCAACTGCCTCCCTCGCCGCCCTACTCGGGAATCAGACCTGCAACCTGGGCATGTGTCCTGACTTGGAATCAAACCAAGACCTTTTGGTGCACAGGACGACGCTCAACCAACTGAGCCACACTGGCCAGGGCACCTGTAGTCATTCTAGTTTTTATTTTCTCTGTTTCCCTATCAATTTTTTGGAAGTCTAGTCTCTTGTAGTTAAAGATAAATTATACATTTTTTTTATTATTGGTTTCAAGAAAAGACAAACTAAAATCTAGTTACTAGATTATCCAAAATTTGGTTGTTTATTAATATAACCGCATTAAACGTAATTCTCCAAAACTTAGATGCATTACAAAGGTTATCTGAGGTTTAATTTGCTCTCCACAGAGCACCTGGTAATCATTTTGCATAAAAAACAATGAAGATTAAGGGTCTGTACTTGATTTGAGAAGTGGAACTATCTAGTTGCATCACAGATAGAAAATTGAAATCCGAAGAGGATGGTGTCCCACAGGAAAAATATCAAAATACTTTGCTTTCTTACTTCTGTTCTTGCTCTCCCAGCATATTTTGCTTGTGTCACAAATTATGGAATTTTCTTATGTAACTATCTTATCTCCATTATCAAATTGATAGCAAATAACATGCTCCCCCCCCCCCCCCATAATAGTTGCTTAAAAGGTAATTGCAAATGAATGAATATATGACTCTATTATACTTGAAAAAATAATTCAGAGTCCTGAATTGGTTCATGAGAAGCATTGAAATAGTATGTGGATTGATGCAAATTTAGGGATACAATAAAGTTATATTTCATATTTTAAAATATATCTAATATTTATCCCTAATTTATTAATATGTTTAAGAACTTAATTCTTGCTTAACCACTTGACCTACTATTGTCCACTAGTCTGAGTTGTTTAACAACTGACACTTAATAAGTATGTAAATGAAAGTACCCTAACGTAATACAGGTATCTTCCCAAGTGCCAATTATATGCCTCAACATTCCCTTCAATTTGAATGTGTTAGTAAGAATCTAATTACACTGGTTTATAGCTGATGGAATTACAGAAGGAGAAGATTTCTCTCCTCCATACTTATTAGACCTCAATAAGTGTTCCTTTGCAATCTGTTGCTATTCAATTACCAAGTAATAACTGTCTTAATGAATCTAATTGAAATGCTTATTTCAGACCGCTATCACATGCAATGAGGAGGCTTCTCTTGGAATGCTGCCACTGGATGGGCCTGACTTATTTACCCAGAAAGAAGTGACTTCCCTAGGAGGGGGTTCACATTGCGAAAAAGCTTTTGCAGAGTTTCAGGGCGTTCCTTTCTCCATTGTTTACATATTGTAAAACTTAAGCTCCTTCACAAAACCTTGCTACTCCAGCCCATGTTTGAATATGTTTTATAAGGTAGAAGGCTCACTTGATTGACCAGGGCACTCCAGCCCATGTTTACATGAACAGTCACAGTATCATTTGGCTTGAATTATCCCTTACGGTTTAGCTTTTCTCAATGAAGACAGAATAATAATAAAAATTAAAATATGTATAATATGTAGCGTACTTCCTAGTGCCGATGCTGCCTAAACACTTTACATATAGAAACTCATTCAATCTCAACAAACTCCCTAAGAGGGATATATAGTGTAATTGTACCCATTTAACAAATGACTAAACTGAGGATGGTTTATTTTTTGGAGAAGGGCAAACTCATACAGTTTATAGGCTAACAAATAATAAAGATGAGTGCAACCCAAGGTCAACTGACTCCCACGGCAGAAACAAGACTTGACATGAATGTTAAAGTTTAGTTGATGCAACAAATAGTTGCAAAACAAAAATATCAATTAAACTTCTTGAATTAAGTGAGGACTGACTGTACTTGGCATTTTTAGCCTCTATAAAGATATTCAATTGTGGTGATATCACATGGTACTGTTCCTCTAGCGATATCTCTTCTTTCCCTGGTAGTAGGTGACTAATCTAAAACCAAGGGACACGAATCCAGTTCTGTGATTAATTTAAAATTTTCAACCAGAGGGTAATTTTCTCCCATTTGCATCCTAAGCTTATTTTCAGAGAATAAAATACTCCTATTGAATTGTCTTGCCTATTGCTAGTCTTTTTGTTATTGCTGTTGTTATCCTCACCATAGGTTATTTTTTCCATTGATTTTTAGAGAGAGTGGAAGGGAGAGGGAGAGACACACAGAGAGAAACATTGATGTGAGAGACACATTGATTGGTTGCCTCCCTAACCTGGGTCTGCAACTGAGGTATGCATGCCCTTGACCAGAATTGAACTCCTGACCTTTCAGTCCAAGGCTGAAGCTCTATCTACTGAGCCAAACTGGCTAGGGCTTGACACTCTTTTTGTGAGTTAGAATAGTGGAAACACCAAGGAAAACAATATGGCGAAAAGCTAGGCCCCTAAATGCCAATTTAGAACTTGAATTCCATGTGGGCTGCCTAGTGGTTAAGATTACCTTAAAAAAACCCTTTAATCTCTTCAAGGTGGTATGCAGCTATAACAGAGAGGAGGGAAAAGTCACCTTTTCAAAGGGAAAACTTGTTGAGAAAATTCACTTTTTAAAAAGTGGGGAGAGGGGAGGACCCCGAGGGAACACTGCAAAGGGGCGTGGCTTTCCTGACAGCCTGAGCTGGCATGCTGTCACAGAGGAGAGAATTCTGCTTCACTAGTTATTTCCCACTCTCGCAAGTTGTCATTACTGTCACAATCTCATTGTCCTCAGACCTGCCCGCTCTCCATTCATCGGCTTCCTTGCTTTCTGTTATTTTGGAATCCAGGGAAGAGAAGACAAAGGAGAAAATCTGGCTTTGTAGGTTTCCGAGTTCTTGCCCTGTCCCTGCCCTTTGAGACACAAAGAAGACAGAGCTGACACAGGTCCTCCACTCTGTGTTCCAGCTCTGGACCCTCAGTCGGCTCCTCCACACCCGCTCAGCTGCCAGTTGCTGTCCCGGCTACTCTGCCTGGATTGTAGTTCCAGAAACCTCTTTTCTGCCTTCACTATTTCTAAAATTGCCGTATTTCATCCATTGAGTCCTAGTATCTCCAGCAAAAACAAAACAAAACACATTGTTTACACCCTTTAGAAACCTAAGGACTTCAAGGATGATCCTAATCAGTGACCTCGCCCTTTTAGCTAAATCAAAGCTCTAGGCAGTTCGTTTTCAGCAGTGAGCAGAGTTCAACTTTCCTGAGACCAAATAACTAAAATCAAGTCAGGGGCTGTTTCTAGGATTTCTTTTTTTTTTAAACAAACTCAGAATCAATCTTAGAGATGTTCCCAAAATACATGTTTGAATGAAGCACATTTCAAAATGTTAGTTTTAGTGATTATAACCAGCTTTAGTATTTTTGTGTTTCTGGACTCTCTTCTATGTGTATATTGAGATTTAAAATAATTTGAATTCTATTATTTTCTTCAGTTTAGTATTTTGCTATTTTCATTAAATAAATTTATGATGAATAGTTATGCAAGTTAAGCATATATCAAAAGTTCAGCTGTTTCTTCCTCTCTGGAGGTGAGTTGCATAGGTCAGTGGAAATAACAGCTTACTAAGTTCTGAAATCCAGATGGACTTCTTCACAGGGTGGCATTCACTTAGGCCGTCTGAAGAGGCCATCACGGCAGATTGAATCTTAAGTTTTGATTTCAATGAGTTGCTGCAGGTACATACTGACCAACAAAGGTCCAGATTGCCTGGACCAGTGAATGGTCCTGTCAACCTGAGATGGCATTGAGTTTGGAGCCTAATTCAATACCTAAATGCTCACTAACACCTGAGTTTTCAAATTTGCAGAAGCACCCAAGGGTTCTATTTCCTTCTTACACCTCTAAAGCTGTCCCCAACCCATGGAATGCCCCTTTCAGAATGTCTAAAGAATTCTATAATCCTCTTATTTGAGAACCTGATTTGCAAATGCTAGGAAGAGGGATATGCTTCTAGTGTGCTTATCAGCATCAACAGTTGCAAATATCTGGCCAGGCCTTGCCATCAGACCTAGGATAAAACTATGAGAGGCTGTCATCAAATTTACTCCTTCAACAGATATTTTCTCTGTGCTTATGCTGGGCCTCATGAAGACTAGGCAGCTCAAATAATCAGAAAACATTCTCCTCTAAGATAGCTCCCGCAACTGTAGGGAGCAGTGGAAAAATTACAACTGTGTTTAACTCACAATCTGTAACCCCGGCTCAATATGAAGAAATTCGAACATCAGAAATAAAGGAAGTTCTTCCTGGAGACTCTGACAGCCCACAGATGGAAATCTGGCAGGATGCCCAGAAACTTACTATAGATGGGTTCAGGTTGGACACGTCAGGTTAGTCTCTTCTGACATCACGGAGTCCATCCTCTTTGGTTGCTTTCAACTTACAAATCAACTCAATCCATAGATTTTTCCCCCAAAAATAATTGATTTGGCATGTTCATTATGATGGCCCAGCACATGACTGACTCACTGAATGTTTCGTTTTTTCACTGATGTTTGGCACATACCCCTGGATACTATATTCCACCTGTTTTGTTTCTCCTCGTTATACATGAAATGCTGGACAGAGGCCATCCTTTCTGATTGAACACTGATATTCTCTTTCCCCCTTTCATGGAATGTGTTGGACTGTGCACAGGACCTGAATGTGAGAATAGGTGAATTAGCCCTGAATTTTGACTTGGCTGCCATCTGCATTTCTGTAGTTGTCACAGCCCCATGGACCTCAGTTTCTGTACCTTGAAAATGGAGATGACAAAGCTTGTCCCTTTCCAACAGAAAGCATGTTGAGGATTAATGAGTAGGTCTCAAAAGCTCCAAAATAAACCTAAGAGAAGCAAAATCTTGTCACACAACCCAAATGCTGACCCTCTCTTGGATACCAACTGTGCTCATCGCAGTTTCTAAATAGGAAAGCACATATAAAACCTCAAACTAGATCTGTGATTGATTGGTGATCAACTGTGAGCCCAGCTGTTGGTGAGGCACAGGGTACATCAACAAAATGTTCAAATCACGTCTCATCTATTCATCAGTTACATGCCCCATGGAACTGCTGTGTTCAGAGCAGTGGCCTGACCTGACAGTGGGGGCAGCAGCAGCAGTGGCTTTCTAGACCAGTGTTGTCCAATATACAGTAGCTCAGTGGCTCTCGCTACATTCCAAGTGCTCAGAGGCATCCATGCTAGTGGCTACCATAATGAACAGTCCAGGAAGAGCACATTTCCACCAGCACAGACAGTCCCACTGGACAGGGCTGCTCGACCCTGACAAGCTTCCCTCTTCTGCCCACTCTAACTATCTTTACAGTAGCATCAGCAAGTCCATCTCACACACGTGAAGAACAGTTACGAGGAAGAGTGCATAGGACAAGTGTCATATTTTCATACTTTCTTTCACTCAAACCCATCATGAGAGGCTAAGGGGAACCAAACTGTATGTTACAGAGTAATCAATTGATCAACCAGTAATCAATACCTAATTTTAAAAAATATCAAATCATTCCCTGGCTGGTGTGGCTCAGTTGGTTGAGTGCCATCCCATGCACTGAAAGGTTGCCAGTTGGATTCAAGGTCAGGGCACATTCCTGGGTTGTGGGCTCGATTTCCTGATAGGGGCGTGCAGGAGGCAGCGGATTCATGTTTCTCTTTCATGTTAATGTTTCTCTCTCTCCCTCTCCCTCTTTCTTTAAAAACCAATAAAAAAATTTAAAAACTAGAGAATCATATCATGGGACAGTGTCCAAAATATTCTATTTTCCTTTATGTGTGAATTTCAGTTGATTCATGGTCTGCATATTCAGGATTTGACCACTCTCCCCCACCCCCTCACTCCTATTCCCCTGTGAATTAAAGGCTGGTTTTATTATAGGTCCAATTCTTCCTTGTTTACAGTATCACATCTAGTAGATAAAGAATGCAACTTTGGCAGAGATTTGTTTTGCATGTTATATACGCAGGAAAGGGTAAACATCACATATAGATGGAAGCTAAATGGCTTAAAGTGCATTGTTTATCATGCCTTATTTTATTACAAATTTCACATATATCTCATATCTAACGGGAACAGACCTCACACTCCCATAAAAAGCCCACAAACCAAGCTATTGAAAGAATAATATTTAAGCATAGCATTCATAAAATAGGTAATAGAATTATAGAGTTGGCAGGTTACATAAAACTGTCAGAGATATGAATGTCAAACGATCTCTTTTCAAAAATGAGAAAACTGAAGTCGAGAGAGGTATAGTGCCACAAAGTTGCTTGATGAGTGATGGAGTCAGGATTAGAATCCAGCTCCCAGACCTGGACCCAGGGCTTATTTTGACACCTTGTTCTTTGCCCTCCTCTGACAAAGAGGATGAAGATGAGCTGGGAAGGGCGGGGAAAAAGGTCGGTCCTTTTGGCACCTGGCCAGCACCTTGTCCATCGGGACACTGCCTTTACATGGGAGACTCCCTTTCTTCTTCACCTGCACCAGCATCTCGAGTGTTCCATCTGCCTTCAAAATTGCCACCCCCAGAGTAACCTAAATGCCTGGTCAATGGGATTTCTGAACCTAGAGGACAGATGGTCTGTCCTGGTTAATTAATGGGCGCCATTACAATGTTTTCCTTATGAAAACTCCTTCTTTCAATGACACCTTGAAGAATCATAGTTTTAGGGGTCTGTAAATCTCCTGAGAAGTGACATTCTGCTCAGTCTGTAGCATTCATTAAATTATCAAAGATGTCCACAATGGGAAAAAGTTAAGTCTGTCTATCAGGGGCGAAGAGAAAGAAAAATCAAAGAGCCCAGGAAAACTGGTATAATGGCTCAATGGAAGCCATTGGTGCAATAAACACCAATTCAATAGAAATAGAGAATGTAAATGAGATTGTAATGCTCAGGAAGTCCAGAAAGAAACAGGATGAAGATAAATTTCCCTTGTCTCTTTCTTCATTCATTTGTTTAAATTCTAAGAATTACAAATGGGCACCTGCAGGTTGGTGAGAAGGTAGACCCCTCTCCTCCCTTCCCCGGCACTGCAGTGGGGTACAGGCTGACTTCCTGCAATGGGGCAGGGCACCCAATGCCAGTCGGCTCCATGACTAGTGGTGCTGTTTTGCTGCCTACACAGCTGTAGAGGTGGTAGCTGTTAAAAGGGGGCAAATCGGCCCTCCAGTAACTGAGGTACTTGTCCTTGTACAGGATTCCTGCATTCTTCCTCATATATCTAAACTAGGATGTGCCACAAGAAGAATGAAAAAGGACCCCTGATACCACCAACTAGCATGGAAATGCAGCACCCTCATTATATGACATCGTGCGAGAACCAGGACCAAGACAGGAAGGCGGCAACTTCTGCTCCTGCAGAGATGCGGCTGGAGCTCTGGGAAAAAATGTGGCCATGGAGGAGGCACAGGTGGGCTGCAGCGAGGAGCAGCAGCTGGACCCATGAGAAGTCGCTGCAAACACTTATTGTCTCTCCCAGGAGGGAAGTGACACCCTCAACATCCACCAGAGCCAATGACAGCAGTCAGCAACTCATTCCATGCTAAGGCAAGAACTAAATGGAATCATAGCTATACCTTCCATTTCAATATTTGGGGAAGATATCTAAGAATATGTTCTATTCAGTTAAAACAATAGAATTGAGAAATGCCATATATCAAGTAGCAGGAAATGTTCACAGAAATCCCAGATACCAGCTTTAATTTCGGACTTAAAATGACATTGAAAAATGTGGGAATTGAACTCATGAATTTTAAAAATGTCTGTTGAACCAGATATGAGGACAAGTGAGCCACTAGTATGTTTGCCCTGTAGCTTCTGACTATTGATGCAACACAGTTCATCTGGTTTTTAAAATTGTTTCTCAGTGTTTCAGGAGTCTACCCATCAGTATCAGCCTTCTAAAAAGAGAAGGCTGGTGCAACCCTGACTGGGTAGCAAACATTCCAGATAAGAATATTTTGGTAGATTTTTTAAAAAAAGAAACTTTCACTGGTGTTGACTCAAAACTGTTTTGAAAATATGATGTTAAACCTCTCCAATATCAAAAGGCAAGAAATAATGATTTATATATTTTATTTTGACTTTACATGCGGTGTTAAAAACCCAAAGTACATATTATTTACACATCCACAATACAAGTTTACAAGATATCTATACATGTTAAAGTACTCTATAAAACAGTATAGAGCCACTTCACTTTAGGGTTACTTTTTATGCCGTAACATTAAAAAAGATACAATCTGTGTTTACCTTTGCACAAATGGATAAAGCATTTAAAAATTAAATTAACAGGATAGAGACTAGATTTAATGTTAGAAATCTCAACATAAATACTGAAAGAACTCACATTACAAACGACAAGGCAGCACAATGTTACAACATGTTACCGGGAATCACACAGAGTTACCGCTCCGTTTTCCGCACGCCAGGATTAATATTGGTAAGGTGAACGCAAACACGTTTGCCGGCGGTGGACTGAGTAGTGTTTATCGTTGGTTGGTTTAATTTATTATTAATCTGTAATATTTTAGTTGCAAGGATGAAGTGTATCAAGAACAGAAGTTTTAGCTTTTGAGCTTCCAGAGATCTCAGGGGATTGTGTTCTTTATAAAACAATATTCTCAAAGGAAAAGCATAACTGTATCAGTATTCTACATCTTGTATAAAAATGCTCTGGTCTTCTGACCCATCCTCCCCCAGGAAATGTATATCATCAGCATTACCACAAGAAATCAGCTGGACTTATTTGTCTGACTTGGTCAGGAGCATTCCTCTGCCTTGTTACTATCTAGGCTGGGGTCAATAAACCACCGTGTGACTTGCAGCATTGTAACTGAAACAGCCATTGGATTGCCCATCAACAGCTGTACGTGGCTTCTGCAAAGCTACGAATCAATGACTCTATGGTCCCCGCAGGTGTCCCAGGACCCAGGGAACCTCATTGGACTTCACAGTGTCACTGTTTCATCCTTAGCAAAGCAGGAGTGGAATGTTTATCATGGAAAGGACATAATGCTGCAATGGGGGTGGACTGCTTAATGGTTCTAGGTTGTTTGTTTGATTTTTTTAAAAGTCTCTTCAGGTGCTGGTTGAAAAACATTTACAACTGGCACTCAGTAAATGATGTGCTATACTGAAAACACTTGACAGATTTTAGTACTTCTATCATTCTCATGAATAAGGCACAAAATGCACAGATCCAGGTAAACCACATGTAATATTTACAGTATATTGTCATTACCTGCATGACTTAGGAGGAAATTCTCACACAACACAACATAGACAACGTGATTGCACCACTGTTAGGTTCTCATAGACTGTCTGTTAAGCCAATTACAATTCTTTTCACATTTCCCTCTATTGTCTTTTTTTTTTTTTTTTCAATTTTAAATCTTGGGGGTTGGAGGAGTTAAAGGAAGAGAAATTTTACTACATGGGAAAAACCAAACACAATCAAACTAAAACCTTATTAGTGTGTCAAAGGTTAAATAGAGTGACTCAGTCTCAGATTCACAGTGGACAGGTAAGTTTCACTACTGAATACTGTTGGATAAATCAAGGATACCTCTTAACATCTCTATCTCCTTAAGCTGGCAAGACTGTAATAGAAGTTTTAATGAATAGCAGCACAAAATTACTTTGAACTCTTACATTCTGGCATTGGGTACCATGTAAGTCAATCATAGTGATGGTCAAATCAGCCTTCATTGTATTTATTTCTAAAAGCCGAACCCAATGGACTGCTGTGGGAAGTAGTTATTGTCTCTTGTTCAGTCATGCTCAATGTAAACAACTCCATAGCACAAAAAGATGCAATGGGCACCTAACCACATCCTAGTGGGTACAGGATGCACCCACACGCACACACGCACGTGCACACACGCGCACACACGCACACGTACACACACACACACAGTTCATTGGTGGCATGAAAAAAATTGCCCCACATGAAAAAAAAATGCTACAGTTTGGGTCAAAGACTGAATATTTAGCAAATTGTTTGGTAATCTACAAGTTTGTTTCTTTGAGACATTACCATTGTTTTTGACATTTGTGCAAGAGGCAAGGTGAATGCATACATATTAAAATGTTCACATTGAATGGGAAGACCACCCATAATAATGGCAGTCTCAGTTGAACCCATTTTCAAGTATTTGCTCACAGATTCTTCTGCACACTGTATCAGCTCTCTACCCCGGGAAGGTAGCCCCTCGGAGCTGGAGCTATACTTCTCTTCAGCTTCAAACAAAAGAAATGGAATGGCCAGCACCTTCCTTTGTTTCCAGGCGAGTACACAGAAGCCTCGCTGCAGTAGCTACATGTGGCAAGTTCCGATGTTGCCAAAGTGGGAGAGTTTCTTTGGCCACTTGGTTCTCTTAAAAGACAAGCGAGTCTCTTATCTTAAGGTACCCTTACAACATCATCCTCGCAACAACGTGGACAGCAAAAAGCCACACGGGGAACAGCACGCTGGAGGCCTAGTAAGTGTATTTGTTCAGTGGTCTGACAGAGGTGGTTTGAGGAGCAAATGAAGGCTTTGGTGGCACGTCAGGTTTTAAGGACGGTGTCCTCTTTAGCCCCGTCCTAGGAAGGGTGCCATTACTGGTGTAGCTGCTCTGTCTGGAGAGGGAAGGCTGCAGGTGAACACTCACTGGTGTGCCCTGAATGTAGTCCACCTTCGCCCCTGTGGGTGTGGCCATGTACCCGCCACGGTTCATGCTAGACTGTCTCGATAACAAAACACCATTGGGTGAGTTTAAGTTTTTAGGCATGGCAGATATAGAGTGCCTCTGGGAGGAGTTTTTGTGGTAACCTCTTTGTCTTTCCAGAGAGGTCATGGGGACCCCAGGAGTGGTGGGGACGTCCACTCGCTTGGTTGGGCTATTTCTAGGGAGAGTTGAAGGAGGAGAGTAGAGCGATGCCTCCCGGTTAGGGACCTTGGGCGGGACCTCAGACATAGGTCCCACGGGATCCAGCATTAGGGTCTGGTGGGCCATCTGGATGTCTCCCATGATGGCTTTGGGGTTACTATTTGGATCATTCAGATGCTTCAGGAGATCATTGAGGGTATTCCTGGAATCCACAGAACGCCGGTGATCTCTTTTACTGGAGGACTTCGTAAGAGGGTGGTCAATGTGTTGAAGCTTCTTTTCAGCTTTGTGAGCATTGGAGTTTGAGAAGGACGTGTTGTAGTCGTGGGTAGCGTTAGGAAGAACAATGGCACTGGGGATATGCCCGTGACTTAGTGGGGAGTGGGGTGGAGGACTAGAAGGAAAAAACTGGGGGGTTTCTTTCCTTGAAGCTCCATGGCCATGGGCCTTGTCTGAGTGGCTCTTCATGGCCTGCAGGGTCTTCTGGTGCAGCACAGGTGTGGACTCAGGCGTGGGGAGTGCAGCCAGCTCAGGGGGTTGGCCTCGATGGTCCATGACCATGGATTTCGTATCTCCGGTGGGCGGCAGCTCTTTCCGACTGGTCAGCAGGTTACTATACAATTTGGGAGAATCAATATTCTGCTGATATTCCTTGACGGGGCTGTCAAAGAGACCGTTCAGTTTGGCAAAACTTCCGCTGGAATCTGTGCATGATTGGGCAGACTCTGCATCTTTGTGGATCTTCCGGTTTTTCCGAATGAACATATCACGATAGCAGTACACAGCCACCCCTGCAATGAACGCACCCAAAACAAAAGCGGCAAAGACACAGGTGATGAGGACATTCATGTGGACCATCTGGTTGGACTCTCCAGACTGAACTTCCCATCGTACACCTGCAACAGACACAGGGAAAGAGTCTCAGCGAGGTGCTCTGGAAACAATAACTGCCAGCAACGGCTTCCATTGAGCCAGCGCTGGCTGCACACGGTCTCTATGCTTAGCTTGGAGGGTGAGGTGGACTCTGAAATTCCATATTTTTTTCTTTAATTACAATGGGATCCCCAGAGACACCTGATTGCTGCAAATGCCAGGATAACTCTAATCTCCCATTGATCTCTATTCTCTGTCTTCTTTCCCCCACTTCCTCTGAAACATTTGTTATAAAACAGAAATTTTAGCGTTTCTACCTAAAAATTAGAATTATAAAGTGTACATTTTCTAAATGACCTGCTTTAAACTCACAAAATGTTTTATCTCATGGTTTTCTCCTAATTCATAAATCTGGATTAAAAGGCAGCTGCTAGGATTAGGGGCATGTAATGAATTGGCATAAATATATATTATGCTAACATAATTATGCTACCTTAACTAGAATAAAAACCTATAACTTGTTCACAAACTAAAAGCATCTGCTTGGTCATTGTGAGCTACAAAGACAGACATTCGTGTTTGCTTTGATTTTTTTTTTTCATTCCATTTTGGGGTGAAGCACTCTTGGACTGCCTGCTATGAAAGAAATCTAAACAGTCTCAGGAAATATACTTTGCATTTGTTAAGTAATATGTTTCAAATATCTTGAGATATTTAGAAATCTTTAAGTTAGACTAGAAGAAGAGTAAATTAGTTTTAATTATTGGGATTTTTAATGCAACCACAGACATCTAACAGTCAACCAAAGAAATGTTAGTTTAAGAGGTATCCAAGTCTGTTACATGCTATAAACACAGCTATCCCAGAATAAGGGAAGTCAGAGTGATTCTGAAGGCTTGGTGGCTTTAGGTTAGTACCAAGGCCTTGGAATGTTAGTCATTTTAAATCATGTCCAGGGTTATGAGATTGAGTGGCATTTTGAGAGACAAAGAATAAAGGTAGAAATGGTACTACTAAAGAAAACAAAGCAGAAAGAATGATGATAAAATTGTGTACAGTGAAAATATATAAAACCAAAATAAACAGGTATAAATCATAAATGACAATGTACGGTCATAGAAACTGATTAGAAACCTGATTCCAAAGATGAGTAAGCGCTAAAGAATTGATTTTTCTTTTTTTCTGGAGTAATATATCTCATTAGCCTGCTCCATAGGCAGCTATGTTATAACTGCTTCTATGATGGGCTAATGCTTGCAGCATTCAAGCAACTTAGCACCTCACAGGTCCTTTTCATAATGCATTTTGAACGGTAGCTAAACAAAAGACTGGAACTGATTCTTAGGTGAAAATATCTGATATCTGGGTATTTGCAATTAACGAGTTTTGGTTTTTGATGTGGCTGAATGACCCTCGAAATTCTCTGATATCTAGAAGTCTCCAGCGTCTTCAGCCAGAAATCAACAGATTAGGTTGTCTGAGTGGCCGTTTCACCACCCTTTCTTTAACAGCTTTCCACCTCTTTCATCTTTTAAGGAATGCACTCCAACATATCCACAGAAAACCGAAGTGACTGCGGCCAGCGGAGGCGGTGGTGACACAGGCAGCAGCCCCTCTGGCTCTCCTCTGGAGAGCCCTAAGTCCTAGACTCCAGAGCTACTAGGAATCAGGTTTCCACTCAGTGAGCGATGAGTTTCCTGGTGAGGCCTTACCCTTTGGGATACCTGATAAAGGATCAGTAAAATCAGAAGTGTGTGGGTCATCTTGAACTACAAATTTCCGGGAGCTCGTCAGTTTAGGTCTCCAGGTATCAACCACTTTGCGTGTGATTTGTGGGGTACTTGCTACTGTGGTAACAGAAGATGAAGATACCTCCATGTCTGTGGTGGCAAACAGATTTTTTTTATTAACGTGGGAAGTGTCAGCAGATTTTTCCGACTGACCTGTGGCATTTTTAAGTACAGTTGAGGTAAATTTTAGGAGGAAACCAGTTCTAGGATTTTATCAAAACACATCCGCCAAGACTACACAAAATCCTGTTCTTGCAAGGGAAAACTAAAAACTAAAAATGAACAATAAAGCTAAATTAAGCAGATTTCAAAATTAAACATCCTCAAACGCTCCTATGGAAGCCCCTGGGGTGATGAATGACACTCAAGGGAAAGGTAATACCAATCACGAAGATTAATTGCTACTTTTCTCATCCTTTGGTGAGATAACATCATTTCATTTCTTTCTGTGTATATTTTTCAAGCACTTGCATAGATGGTTGGAGATTGTCTGTCTGCCCTTCACTGGCGAGCCTACGTGTAGCTTCATCAGAAAGCACCCGGGCAGGTCCCTGTAAACACTGGATGTGGGACCTGATGAACCAGCTCTGCCTACATTGTCCCGCTTTGCCAAGGACCCTGCAGATTATTCACTGCACCGAGGGGGCTCACTGTCCACCGGAAAGCACTGGAGCAGGGATGAACCTTGCCCGTGAATTCCAAAATGTCCAGGGAGTTCCTTCCAAAGAGTTAGCAGCAACTCATGCAAAAGAAACAGCATTTACAAGCTGAATTAGGATGTTCTGATGCATAAGATCTGCCATCCCTTCCCCTCCCCCCTTTCCCAAGGAATGAAACTGCTGGCGAGTTTTAGAAGCAGCAACAGGATTGGGAGCGACTTAATCTCTTAGCCTGTCTATTACAGATTCCCATCAAGTCGATTTTTCCATCACAGATGTAAGCATATGATTGTAGGTTCAGAGTCCAGAGATCCCAATTCAGACTGGAGTGATAATCACAGATGTGTGATCCAAACACAGACACAGAGAGAGGGGCTTGGGGAGCCCAGTGAGCACCTTCATCCATCGGAAACCAGCTTCATTCAACCGGGAGCCTTTTTCATACCATTGAGACCACAACATTCAATGTTTCCCAGGATTACCGCAAACCATTCAAAAAAGATCTCTAAAATGTATAAATACACATTTTGGGGAAATGCGTATTTGTTTACTAGGTCTGAGGAAAGGTGAGGAGAGAAGGGGGAAAGTAATGACATTCTGCCATCCATTCTCTAGATGGCCAGAGGCAACATTCACAATGCACAGGTGAGAGGAAAGCTTGGTGGCCGCGTGCAGCTGGAATGCAGTCTATGTGAACCCATTTGATTTTCCTTAGAGGATGTGCCTTGGCCAATGATGGACTGTTCACATGCTCCACAGGGTGAAGTACTGAGTCAGAAAAAGTCTTTTGGTACCATCAGTGGGGTTATGAGTCAAAGCACAAAAATGAAGGGCTGCCAAACTGCGCAAAAGGAGGGGAGAAGGGGCTGAAAATGCTGAACTGAAGGAAAGAAAAGGTTGTTAATTCAAAAAAATTAAAAAAACTAACCAGATGTTGGACCGCCAAATATTTTGTAATCTGGTGTAGTTGAAGTAGGCAAAATTTCTAAAAGAATTAAAGGAACAAGTAATCAGTAAAAAAGTAACCAAAAGAAAGCAAAAATTTATGAATTCCAATTAACTAAAAAAGTCGAAAGGAAAGGCTACAAATGAAAAGATTAACCTACTGGTTAGACTACCTTTCTCTAGATTTCCTACAAAATTGTAAATGGTAAAGAAAAAAGAAAAAAAAAAAGTAAGATTCTCCAAGGGAAAAAAAAAAAAGTAAGATGCTTCTCTAATGTATCCCCATGACCAAACAGCTCAGCTTTTGCGAAGTTTAAGTTAAATGCTAGGTGGTATGTGTCCTGAATCATTAAAAGGCTCGTTGTAAAATAATGTTCACGTGCAAATGTGGTCAAAAAGAAGGGCCGGAGGGCAAGGGCGATTCAGTCTTACCATCGCAGTCCCCGAGGTGGGCCGTGTTGCCGTATTCCGTGTCCTGTTCGTATCCTCCAGCGCTGTGGTGATGGAAAACAAAGGAGTCTTTGGTTAACAGCCTTCACAGGCACACAAGTGGCAATCAGAGCAGAACCAAGAACATACATCGATTAGTAGTAGGAATGGGCAGAAAGGGAAAAAACGGACATTTCAGCAGAGCTTGCTAACTGGAGTATTTCTGTTAAACATTTGGTAACTGGAATGTTTAGGAGAGCAGAAGAGAACTGCCTGTTTCCCTTAGGTATTACGCTGTCTATAATCTCCCTTCCCTCTCACTGTTCCAGATTTTCCTTTTTTAAAAAAAATACTTTTCCCCTACAAACAAAAACGGGAGGGAGAGGGGGAGTAGTGTTATTGGAAGTTTTCTAAAATTTCTAGCTTTGCAGACCCTGGGGAAGATCGGAGCAGGTGTGGAGCTCTTGGCTAATGTGGCAAAGTATACTTACAGCATCCCTGGGGTGACTCTACCACAGGTCCCCTGGCTTAACCAGCCACAGTAGGGGTCTCGAGATGCAATGCAAGACCTGCACAAAACCAAACAGAATGAAACTTGGATTTTCTTGTCATCAAAGGTCTTAATGCTGCACGACCCCAGGGTAAGACCAGAAGCATCAGCTTACTTTTTACATGATCCGTAACGCTCGCAGCGACTGAGGGGCATGCGGATTACGCAGCTCGAGAATGCCACATACAAAGTGTGGTGATCTTTATCCAGCTGTAATGAGATGACCTTTCTGTCCTCCTCGTTCTCAGGATTACACCTGTCGTGTGGGATACATTTTGAAGCCATACGTTTAGTAAGTCAAAAGCTACATGAACTATACAGAGCAAGTGAGGTTTGATTTTTTAAAAAAATATATTTTATTGTTTTTTTTACAGAGAGGAACGGAGAGGGATAGAGAGTTAGAAACATCGATGAGAGAGAAACATCGATCAGCTGCCTCCTGCACACCCCCTATTGGGGATGTGCCTACAACCAAGGTACATGCCCTTGACCGGAATCGAACCTGGGACCCTTCAGTCTGTAGGCCGACGCTCTATCCACTGAGCCAAACCAGTCAGGGCAGAGGTTTGATTTTTGCAATTACTGAGAGCTGGGGAGGTCGTAAGGAATATTCTAGGTAGCAAACCAAGCAAGTACATAGTTTGGGAAATAATAATCCTGTGATTCATCTTCTAGTGCTATACATGTTTGGTTACATTTCAGAAGGATAAAGTGTTTTTTAAGATTGCTTTCCCATTCTGATGATGGAAGGGAATTATATTTGTGAAGACCATATTGGACTGTAGAGGAAAAAAAGATAATGTTTTAATGTCGTTAAATCTTCCTGTGCTAGATGTTTCCCCTTAGTCTCTTTTGCTCCATTTCTCTCATCTATTTCTTGACTGTTTTAATGGTCTAAATAATCTTGTCTATCAGTGGTTGGAAGAATTACATTCTGTTTGTGCCTGTGTATGTGTGTGTGTGCTTGCCACTGTCTGCTGCGTGTAGCATCCTGAAATTGATCTACAAGGTAGGATGGGTGGTGCTGAAATGCTCTCATCTTCCACAAGTGAAATACAAGGGCTGGATTATTTTTAAACTCATCAACTGCCCACCTCCAAGCTCCAGTGGACTCAGGAAGAAAACAAAGCCAGGATTTATTTCGGTGAGAGGGAAAAAAACAACAAAACCCAAAACACTAATATGCCAAACCACTGCTAATTCAGAGGGCTGGAAGGAAATGACTAGATGAAATAAAGTCCGGAAATTTTTGAGCAGTGCTGAAGAGTATTCTCGTAAAATATACCTACTTTGCATGGTTGTATGCTTCAATCTCTTCCAGTAATACGCTGTCATTCAGAGAGAAAGAACTGGTCTTTGCCAAAATTTTAAGTACCACGCCAGCTTCTGAGCCAACAAAGATGACAGTGTAGTTCTGGTGGGGTCCGGCGGAATGGTCCACGGCGATGGCTGTCAGCCTGTACCTGCGGGAGGAGGTGAGCCAGGTCAGAGGAGGAGGCCAACAGGAAGAGCAGGTGTGTGTGGGAGGGGCCGCCATGTCTGCATAGCCTTACCTGATCCGAGTCTTTGTGAACCAGGGCTCCTCTGCAATGGGTGGGACGGCAGAGTCCATCAGGGGGTGGGATTTGATGAACAGCAGAGTTTCATCCGGGAAACCGATAGAGGTTTCATAATCTTCAGCAAGGCCATGCTTTGCACAACAGCCAGGCCTGCAAGGAAAACAGTGTGTGTTTCCCCCACATCATCAGTGGTATCTAAGGAATAAGTGTCCATTCTGAAAGAAGAGGTCAAGAGAAAAAGAAGAGAGAGCGGCACCCAGAGAGCAATGCTATTTCCCCAACTCGGGTGCGTTCTCCACCGGCTCACAGGACTGTAGGACTGACTCCTGTGTAGTCCTGCACAGCGACCCCTCCCAGCGTGGGGAGCTGGCCCAGCTGCTCAGTGAAGATGGATGCTTCCAGTGGCCAGATGGTTTTGTTAAAGACAAAAATCCCTTTCCACCCTTTTTCTTTACCTTGGTGTTGGTACTTTGTCTTCGGGGACTGCTGTCCAAACAGAATCTGGAGTTTTCTGTTCTTTAAATCGTCCTTTGAATACTTTCTCAATGTCATCCATGCTAAATGCACAGACAGCAGACCCAGGAATACTAAAAAAGGGGAAAGCCATCAGAAAAACCGTCAGGCCACAACGGGCCTCTTCGTGGGTCCCGCCAGCATGGACAGAAGGTCTTTTGAGTTGCCAGGGATGTGTTCTCACCTGTTGAGCTGTGTGGTGAACACCCCGACCACCGTGGGGATGCCATTGATTTGCATTATGTTTGTAATAGACTGCAGGACATCGAAGTAGAAAAACGAATCCCCGGGGACGGAGCAGTTAAGCCGAGCCTTCAGAAACGAAGTCCAGTGTTTCTCCAGGACCCGCTGGGAGCCACCCATGTCGTTCTTACATATTCGGGCCACACGGGAATAGACAGCCTGCCCGAGGGACAAAGCAGAGGAAGGGGAGGGGAATGAAAACCAAAGCTGCTATGCATGGGAGGGACAAGAAAAGCTAAAGATGTATCTGGTTCAGAAGAATCTAGCAGTCTTCTCTCTAGGGAGCAGTAGACTAGGGGTGTAAACTAGATTCCCCTGTGAGAAAAGGGGCCATTTACCTGTTCTGTCAAAAAAGCTCCCTTAGAAGTGAGCCACTGACCTGGCTGAGTGGAAACCATTCCCGCACTTGGTCTCCCACTTTGCTTCTCACATTGCTAATGAAGTGTGCCCTCCTTAAGCCTGGCCCGGAAGGGGGGGCAATACTTTAAACTCATATGGGCTTTTACCGAAGCACCCAAAACTAAACAAGGGCCTCTGCTTCCCATCCTGCCTCTGACACAGGGAAGCACTAAACAAGGGCCTCTGCTTCCCATCCTGCCTCTGACACAGGGAAGCACTGAACTATCAATGGATGGCTAAAGAGTTAAAGAAGCATCCACAGCTCAAGGGTGTCTGCCGAGCCAGGAAACATGAAGTCTTCTCAAGGCCCGAGGCTGCTGTTCCCACCCAAGCCATTGCACAGCAATTATTCTCATGATAAGCTGCCCATCTTTCTTCACTTGGCCCTAAACATAGTGAGAAAAACATGCAAAGGCCCCATCTCTACCAACGTGGGCTCAATTCCATGCACAAGTCCACCATACAAGTCAAGCACATATACTTGCCTTGCCTAAGTTATTATGTTCCACAGCAATCTCTCGAAAGAAGAAATAGACATAGTTTCCATATTCTATGGCATGAAGAAAGTGTGGTTCTATAAGAAAATGAGAAACAAACTGGTTCTTAAAAGGTAATTCAATTAGTGTCTGACCCTGACTGCTAGGCATGACTGACAGATGTCACGTAGCTACATTCACGCCAATGGGAACTCAGACACGCCAACGAATTTGAGGAGCCCCGACATGGGTGAGCTGAAGCTCCAGGGGACACGGAGTCTTTAATGTCAGCTAATGGACTGTAAAAAGCCTACCGGGAACTGAACCATGGCAAAGGTCTTTGTTTCAACAGATTTATTCATTAACCTATTTAACTAGGGAAGAAAACCTCTCATGTTGAGAATTTAAAAATCTTGATTTCTAGACTCCAAAGAACAGAATGACTCTGCAGATATGACCTAATCGACTCTCACTGTTGTTACCTTTCCAGGATAAGTAGATGAGCGTGGGCAAGGAGTATCATGCACATTGTGAGTTCGGCAAATTGGCACACTGAAATGGGATTTCTTTTTTAAGTCACCTAAGATAAAATCCTGGATGAGTCTACTTTCTTGCCTTGGCTATGGGTCTCTTCATTCCTTGTCAATGCCATTATTCACAACCAAAGGAACTCATCCTTACTCTAAATAAACAATATAAAGTCATGCATAGAATTTCCTGATGACCAGAGCTCCTGTTCCCACTCAGCCATCCCACTCCCCTTGGCGATCCCACAGCACTGCTCTTCAAAGTTACCTTTTATCCATTTGGAATCATATTTTATTGTGCGAAGGGCAGATCCATCGCCCATGCTTCGGTAAATAACAGCGTCACTGGCCAAGAAGTCAGCCACCGTGGCAGAATATAGCTTCCCATCTGAAACCAAAGTTATAAATTGAGTAAAATAACCACAATTACCCTGTAGTGTGTTGCCCTTTGTCGTGTGGTATACTCTTTGGAGCGCTTGCATCTGTTATCCCCATATACAGAAATAAAGCTAAACGTGATGCTCATAAGCAATCTGTGACAGGTTGGCCCATAGTATTACCTAATTTTACAGATGAGGCATCTAAGCATCAAAAAGTCAAGCAACTTATTCAGGGTCACTGGCCTAGTTAGCAACAGAACCAAGTGTCAGAATACTATATTATAATATGCCTACTTTCAATTATTTTTTGGAAAAAATTTTCATCGTTTTTAGATTTTGAAACACCAATTCCAAGGTCACTATCCTAGTTATGAGCTCTTTTCCTTCCGTTAAATTCCTTCTGCACCTTCAATATCATTAATCATTTATATTCATTATGCTAAAGAACCTTACCAGCAAAAAGGGCAACATTGGTTTGTTTGGCATCAAATGGGCATCTTGCCAGGCCACTAATGTCTTCCCCATCATACTCTAAGGTATTCAACTACAAAAGAAAAATAAATAGTTGGTGTCAAATCTGTTCAATGTACCCGTTTGAAGGCAATACTGCTTTATTTGTACTGAAATTCTATTTGAAGAATTTTGTCTTTATTCTTCCATAGCATTAGCCATAAAACAAATTACTAGGTTATAGCAGAAAGGATTCAACTTTGACAGCATATTAGTGAAGAAAGGAAAATTGATGAAAAAAAGCACAACATATAAAATATACTTACCCTATAGAATCTACAAATGGGATTAAATGCATTGGTACCACATACAAAAACCATCTCGTCATTTCTTGGAACAAATACTTTGATAAAGTTGTGGCATTCATCCTACAGGAAGTAGCAATTACATTAATATTAGACATTCTATACTCTGACATTGTGGGATCAAGACCACAGAAAGACACAACAGAGCAGGCACTCGTCTGCTTTACTTACTTTATGTTTGCCTTTCATAGCACAGTTCTCTCGATCCTGTTGCTTTGACCGCCATGTCAGTTTCTGCAATTAACCAAGCAAAACCAAAGCTCAGTTTTGAAGTATGAAAATTCTGGGAGGAGAGGGGGACATTATCCAAGTTCTGAGGGAATGCAAGTAAATTTGCCAACGACACTAGCTTACCTTGCTCGGTATTACTTCTGTCTTGGGGATTTCATTTAAGTTTACTGTATAAACTTGATCCCTGTTGGAAACAAGGCCGTAAGTCATAGCATGTGAATGCATAAAAATGTTAGCCGCTTCTTATTTTATTTTTACAGATCTGCCTTTATTGTGTTTTGGAGATCATTTGGATTTTCTCTGTCTCCAGCAAAGTCAACAAAGGGTACTTTTTCATTAGTGGGAAGCTTTTATATATCACTGTGGTTAGGGAGCAAAGAAAGCTCTTCTCCTCAGGCGTGGGTCAAACTGCTACTAGCATTAGCATAGACATACTTCTAATATTTGCTCGAATAATTCCAAGTTAAAAAAGAATAAAGAAAGATCCCCCCTGCTGCTTTAGGAATAAAGAGCGATGTATGATTTCTTGATGTCAGTAATAAAACAGCAGCGCTGAAGGTTGCTGCTCTGTGTTTTGTTCCTGGCACACAGCACTGGTTTTTCTCTGTGAATATTTTTGGCCACTTGCAATTTTTGATCACAATCACATATTAGTTTTTCATGAACTAGACACATTAATGCAAGCACCACGAGAGAAAAGAATTTTAATCTAATAAACCAACGAGAGGAAAATTACCTGCCAGCAATATAAAGTGTGTCTCGAATTTTCAACATCAGCTGAAAGTCCAGCCGGTGCTGCGATTCATTGCCTGAAGGGCGTCCTCTAAAAACCGGATATTGCCTTGAATCTGCAAGTAAAAATGGGCTAAACCATCAGTCAGGATTACGGAGCTAAAGAATCAATAGACAGCATTGATTAGCTGTATATACTAGTTGTAGAAGGGTTTTAACTAAATTCCTCTCTTCGGGTCTTGAATATAAATGAATCAAAGCCGGTAAATGTCAGCAAATGGTCTTTTTCTTTTAACAGAAAATACATAACCTGTATATGGGCTGTTATAGAAAAGCACCCAACAAAACTGTCCCATTTTTCCGAACACAACTGTGGATAAATTAATAGGCAAAACATGTTTAAGGCATATAAAATCTCTTTCTAAAAGCGAATAACACTTAGAAAAATCAAAACCAAAAAAGCTTCCTTCCTAGAAAAGAAGAATGTTCTGTAGATTACTTACAGTGATAGTCAACAGTATTAAGGGGCTCATCATCCTCAGGAAAGCTGACTGCCCTCAGCTGGGAGATCATCAGGAGCAGCATGTAGGCACAAAGCAGGAAGAACCTCATGGTGGGCCAAGGTCAAGTCAGAGCAGCCCCTCCTCAGAAATCCCACTTAACTACCTAGAAAACAGGAAGAGTTTGGAAAGACCTCTGTGCTGGGATGAACCTGTTTTCTTATTTGTAATCAGCTCAGTCTTCACCACCAGCTCTCTCCAATGCCCTCCTCCCACCAGGAGCCCTGGCCGCGGTGAAGGAGATATCTCTGAAAACACAGGCAAAAGATGGCAGCGTGCCAGGCCTGATTACAGCATCTGGTGAGCATATGGAAGTTTTAGGTACATTTGCAGGAGTTTTTGAGGTAACTATGTATGGCATCACAGCAAAATCCCCGGAACCACCAACAGAAATGCTGGCTGCTGACTTGGCAAGAAGATGGGCAATGTTGGGATTAGAATTTTAATTAAACTCCAATCTGCTTCCCTGCCCCCAGCCCTGAAATACATCCAGTACAGCTTGCCTCTGCCCCTCGTTGGATGCACAGGCTGCTTCCCAAAGAGCTGGAGAGCTGATGGTCCTGTCCCCTCATCTGATCGCTGCTTAAGGCATTGCCAAATTCCCAGCATTGTTCAAGCCTTAGCCCAAAATTCTTAACTAGAACAGTCCCTCAAGCTTAGTAACACCAACAAGAAGCAATGGCATGAATGACCTTGAATCAGGGTGAAAGAGTATGAAAAGAAATTAAATGATTTCTCGATCAATCAATCAAGCAAAGCAGGGCAGGGATGAAACAGCACAGCTGCCGCCAGACCACTGGGGATGTCTACATATTTACATAAAACCATTTGGACACAAACCAATACACTAAGTACGTCTGTCCTCTAAGCTTTATTGAACTTTAGAACCATAGGGGGCCTTAGGGACCATCTAGTCCAACCTCCTCATTTTTCAGATGAGAAAACTAAGGGCTGGAAAAATGAAGGGACGCACGGAATTTCATGGAGCTATTTAGGAAATGAGTCGAGTCCAGTCCAGACTCACATCACCTGAGACCCCTCTAGGCTCTTTTCATCAAATTAGATGATGGGTTTTTTCTTCATTATAGCATTACAAAACATCTTTTGGGGATAATAAATACATTTGTTATTTTTATTGAAGTGGTGTTCACAGGTGTATGCATATGTTAAGTGTTACCAAAATGTACATTTGCATATGTGTACTATATTGTATGTCAATATCTCAACTAAAATTATAGCATAGTATAATATTAGATGTCAATTTTTAAAAATCTTTAAATGGTATCCATTTATTAAAAATATAAATTAGGGCCCTGCTGGGCCAACAGGATGGGTATTTTTGTGAAACTGTAAATGCTTCACTTTGCAATAATAATACTCCTTCCTCGACCAAAACTGTCACTTACAACTACTGTACCAAACTGTAAAACATTAAGACTTATCTTCAGTTTCATAAATCCAAGAACTTTAGGGGAGAGGATGCGAATCACTTCAAATTCTGGGGGAGTCCAAACACTCAACCAGGTACTTACTATGCCTCTTTTATCACCTGAATGCCCATCACACTGATGCAAATGTATGCTATGCTATGCTTTCAATATTTATCTTTCCCTAAAGTCAAAAGCCAAGTCTATGTGAATTTTAGAATCCTACTTTTACACAAAAAGAGAAAAATATTGCAATACAATTCTTCTTAATGAATAATTAATCCAACAGTAAGTTAGCAGGATCTGGGCAGCATTATTTTGTACTCAGTTGAAAGAGTGTGGGCTTTGCTGGCATTCTGACTTGTTGGGACTCCATCACTTACTAGCTGATTGACACAGGAAAGGTTCTTTAATCTCTTTGAGCTTTAGCTTCCTTATCTCTAATGTGTGGATAATAACACCTTCTCCATAGAATAAAAAAAGAACTAAATGCCAGGCGTAAACAGATTCTGAGCAGTTAGTCCTTCTTACCCATTTAAATATATATATATTTTTTTATTGACTTCAGAGAGGAAGGGAGAGGAAGAGAGAGATAGAAACATCAATGATGAGAAAGAATCATTGATCGGCAGCCTCCTGCATGCCACACACTGGGGATTGAGCCTACAACCTGGGCATGTTCCCTGACCTGGATGGAACCATGACCTCCGGGTTCATAGAACAACGCTCAACCACTGAGCCATGCCAGCTGGGTGTTCTTACCCATATTTTACTGGACACCTGAGAGTCCGAGAAGGGTCTGGGAAAAGGATATTAAAGCTGTTTGGCCATTTCTCCCCTCCTCCCCCAAATGAATAGTTATTTTAAAATACTAAAGGGTTATTTTTAGAATAAATTTTACAATTTGAGCCCTTATCAAACCTGGAAAGGCAAGTAAAAAATAAAAACCAACAATCCTATCATCCTAACCCAACAACAATGCTGACTTGGTTCTAGTCTTCTTGCCACATGCACCTATTTTCAATCACGGCAAGATGACCTCTTTCAACCTACCACTTCTCCTGAAGCAGCGTCTTCCCATCTGGCTTTTCCAGAGTGTCTTGCCATTTATAAAGACCCCAGAGAGTTGAAGCAGTATAAAAATACAAAAGTGTTGCCCTCAGAACCAAATTCGGTTATGGCATTAATCCCAAGCTTCATTCTCTGAAGTCAAATCACTGGGTGTTTTTGCAGGGAATTGGGGAAAATTAAGAAACAGCAACCACTCCTGAAGAAACTTAGAAATAACTGTGTGAAGACAAGAAGACAGTTCTGTGAATCTTTCTTCACCAGGACTGGTAACTGAATGGCTCACTTCATGTAGGCAGAGCCTCGAGGCCCCAGACAGCCAGGCAGTGAGTGGCCTCACCTGGAGCAGTGTCTGTCACAGCTTGATTCCAGCATTGACATTGAGGGTGAATTCACTGCTGACTCATTGGCAAGTGCCAAGCTGCAGGCTGAGTCCCATTTCCTATAACTCATTCATGTGACACGCAGAAAGCAATTTCTCCTCAGACCCCGCCCCCCACCAATCTCATCCTCCAAAAATAAAGCCCCATCACTAATTGCTTCCTTTTCCTGCAAAAAAGCTTCACTTTTTAAAAAGAATTACTTTTAGACTTGCCATAGAAATTATAAGTGGAAGTATTTAATGTAAAATGTATATCAAAGTAAGGTTGATTTCAGGGAGGAAAGGATCTGGAAATACCTGAAAAAAAGGTCCCAGGAAGGAGATTTATTGCATACAAACCCCCTCAGATGACAGAGTTCTTACCTTATTTAAGGAAGTATCTCAGAATTCTAGGACTCAGTAAACTCATGAAACTATGATATGTTGAAAGAGGGCCAGTTGAGGCAGGACAAAATGTCGGAAAAGGTCACAGACCTTGAGATTAGAATAATCCAAGTTTAAACTAACTTGTGCCATTTACTTGCCAGCTCTGGGACTTTGTTTAAGTACACTTAACCTCTTTAAGCTTCAGTTTCCTCAAGTGTGAAGTAGAAATAATTATGTTTTCTACCTTATAGGCTCTTCCAAGGATTAAATGATATAATCCTATATAATAAAAGCCAAATATGCAAATCGACCAAACAGTGGAATGACCAGTTGCTATGACACGCACTGCCCACCAGGGGGCAGACACTCAACACAGGAGCTTCCCCCAGCCTGCAGGTCCCAGGCCAGCCAAGGCGGGTGCCAGCGGCTCCCCCGCCATTGCCCCACCGGTCACCCTGCAGAGGGAGGTGACCGGTGGTGGCAGTAGGGGGCGAGGCTGTCGAGCAGGTGGCACCAGGCTGGCCAAGGCGGGTGCTAGTGGGGGCCCCCTGATCACCCCACCGTCACCCCACAGATCAGCCCTGATCACCGGCCAGGCCTAGGGAACCTACCCATGCACAAATTTTGTGCATTTGGCCTCTAGTATATATATATAATATCTAACATGGAACCTGGTCCACAGTAAATCTCTAGTAAATTTTTATGAATATTATCATGACTATTATTGTTATATTTTACTGGGAAAAAATGCAAATTCAGGGGGGGGGAGAAATGTTTACTCTTTCTTCTTGTACAACTATTTGCAAAACTGTTTACATATGTCATCATAACAATGCTAGGGGTGTTCCAGGAGGATTAAGGTACAGCTTCCTAGATGTAGAGATGCCTCCAAGGAGGAGGAGGGAATAACATAATAACACCATATATGTTATTCCTTTCAGTCAGAGAACAGTGAAACTTCAGTATATTTTGTAATTTTTGGTATTATATGAGCTTCTCCATACAATCCCGATGTTAAAGCCACCTTATAATGTGAAAAGCACTTAAAAGGAGTTCAGAGCTAACAAGACAGCCAGGGTTTGAGTGGCAGAATCCTTACTTAAGGGTGGTGGAAGAAAATGAGCCCCACACCTAGTGCTTGAGTTCACATTAAGGAATTTGCTAATTCTTAAACTGCTGAAAGATGAAAGGATAGTTATAAAGAAAAGCCAAAAGCTTTGAGGTCTCAAGTTTAGGACCCACCAAGAAGGAGGCATTCTAGTAAATGTCTAAAAGGCTCTCATTTGGGCCTCTGAAGATCTATATCTCCAGGAGAAGAGGCAAACATGTGATAGACCAAACCTTACAAAACTCCAACTTGATCTCCGATAAGCTAAGTGCTAGATTGGATAGATGTTGTCTCCTCCTACTCTAGCTATTTGCAGAAAAGATAACGTGAATCTTCTGTAGAGAAAAATAAAATCATCCGGAGACTATAATTTTTTATAAAATGCTCAACATTCAAGCAGCAATTACTAGACATTTCAAGAACCAAGACTAAGAAAGAAAGAAAAAAGATAATAGAAATAGGCCATAGGTAACCCAGCTATTAGAGTTATTTGACATAAATTTAAAAAAATAACTTTATTTTGTCTAAGAAAGAAAGATAAGACAGATTTTACCAGAGAAATGGAATCTATTTAAAATTAATTAAGTAAAAGTTATACAACTAAAACCCACAATAATTAAAACTTCTTAATATTTTTTTTTCCGTAACATATTTCTTATAGCTAAAGAGAGAATTTGTCAACTGGAAGCTGGGTTAGTAGAAAATATCAGACAGAAACATGGAGAACATAGAAAAAAACAACCCCCAAAATAGATAAGAGAGTAAGAGACACACAGGATCATGTGAAAAGACACAACATACTGGAATCCCTGAGATTAGAGCGAGAGAGAGAATGGACAGAGGCAATATTTGACAAGATAATGGCTGCATTCTTTTTCAAAACTGACAAAACACCACAAGTCACACATTCAAGAAACTCTAAGAACTTCTAAATACAAAGAAAAATACATTTAAACACACCATAGTCAAGACGCTAAACACAGTGACAAAAACAATTTTGAAAGCTGAAACATATATTACCTTCAGAGAAGAACAATTTTAATAGCTGACTTATCAAGACACACAATGGAATCCAGTAAACCATAGAGTGACATTTTTAAAGTGCTGGAAAAAAAATAAATTTCCAGCCTAGAATTCTACCAGTGAATATATTCTTCAAAAATGAAGGCAAAATAAAGATATCTTAGACAAACAAAACTGAGAAACTTGTTGTTAGCAGACCCAAACTAAAAGAAATACTGAACAGGATTCTTTAAGCAGGAGAATTTATAGGGTAGGTTAATGCAAGTTCTTTTCATCATTATAGCACAGTGGCTACATTTGAAATTAATGAATCCCAGATAGAGAGATTGGTATATAGTCTTTGCCTCCCTGAAAGCTATATTTGTCCAAAGGAAATGAAAATTCAGAAATGGAGTAGATCTATTTTATCCACAGGCCAAAAAGAATCCAGGGAGATACCTTGCTGTTTGTATAGCTCTCGCCTGGTTCTCTTCTAGAGAGATCACTTCTCAAAAAGGGACTGTTTAGACTCTCATCTTCCATTTACCTCAGGACCTGAAAGTGGAGTCAGCCCTCCCAGTTTCCCACTGATTCTTCCAGACCTCGGGCTCCCTGATCTTCCCCCAAAATAAATAAATTAAATTAAATTAAAATTGCTTGACCTTCTGCCTCTGCTCCTGTCTTTCAGCTGATAACTTCCTAGTCACTTTAAGAAAG
Source organism: Myotis yumanensis (assembly GCF_028538775.1). Taxonomy (NCBI): domain Eukaryota; kingdom Metazoa; phylum Chordata; class Mammalia; order Chiroptera; family Vespertilionidae; genus Myotis; species Myotis yumanensis. Next base: position 66,188,259 of record NW_027223752.1, read on the forward strand.
ACATTTCAAAGACTTTAGTGCATCGTTTCACTCTGGGACTTGTTATCAGCTATATCTTTTTCACCTTAGAAATCATAAAATCAAGCAATGTATTCTTTGATCCCCATCTCTTTTTTTTTCAGCCTGCTTGTATGACCCCTTTTACCATGACTGCCTGTCTTTCTCTCCAGGGCCTTCTGTTCCACTAACTGCTCTCCCTTCTTCCAATTCAATAGCCTTTCCCAATTTTGACATACAACATTACCTATCTTATACGTAATAGCCCATAGTCAATCATTTCAATAATACACTTGCCTATACTCTGGATTCCCTCATCTTTTGTTTCTGTGTCAGACTTTTTGGCAAAGTTCTTACCTTGGATAAACTTGGCCATTCACCTTCTGCACCTGTCCCACAGCAGCTAAACACTAGTGAAGACATCCATACTCCAGAGCAATTTGGTAGTAATATCACGGAATTCTTGATCACCAGCTACAGCGAGCACTCCTGAAATTGTGGGGATCCTATGTTTCTCTACTAGGTCTGCTCACTCCCCAAATCAGTTAAGTCCAACTTTTTTCCATTTTCCTCAAGGCCCTAATAAGCTCTCTCTCCTTACTCTACAGCAATATTCCCTCCAGTCTCCACCCCAGTCCCACCCCTGTCCTGCCCCAGCCAGCTACTCCACATAGAAAATAAAAGCGAAAGGAACTTCTTCCATACCCCCTTCTCATTACCAAAACCCATCAACTTATCTGCATCATCATCTAATTTTTCCTCCTTCTCTCCTTTTTAAGAGGATATTTTACTCCCCAACTCCTCTCCAAGTGTTTAAACCTAACCCCTTCTGTCTTTTCTGAAACAGAAAACAACATCAATATTTTTACCTCTAAATATTCTATAATTTTGTATTGATTAAATACTATACATCAGCACTTAAATTTGCCAAGCCTTTCTCATCTAAAAAAAAGGGGGGGCTGGTACAAAAGCTCCAGAAACCCCAGCTTCTCCTCCAGTCACCACCTGTCTTTTTCCTTCCACTCACAGACACTGAAAAGCTGTTTTATTATCGCCAACTGTTGTCATTTCCTTACCTCTTGCTCATTCTTTTACTTCTTCTGTTTAGTTCCTCTCTCAGTATTGCCTTTTCAGTAAAGTCACTGATGGCCTCCAGGCAACTAAATGCAACAGTTCTGTCTTATGTAATTGCTCAATGGCTCTAGACACAAGACACTAGACACAAGGCGAGTGTCTACAACTTTTTAAAAACACTTCCATTCCCGGCCTTCCGTTATATCACATTCTTCTGCCCTTTTACCTACCTTTCTGTCTGTCCCTTGTTTGTCTCCCATTCACTTTTTAAGTGAAGCAAACATTACCTTTCTTAGAATATGAGTGTCGTCATATAACCTCATAATCCTCCAGTAACTTCCTAGTGCTCTTAGGAGAAAGCCCTGGTCTCTGTAATGTGGCCTTCTGTGTTCTGAGCCCCGCCTCCCTTTCCAGCTTTATCATGAGCATCTCTGTCTCTTCAGTTGTGCTTCTAGCACCCTGGCTATCTTTCTGGCCCTGGAATGTGTCATGCCACCCATTCCCACCAAGTCTTTTCTCCTACTGTACTTCTGGGTGGTTCTTTTTTTTTTTTAATTTAAATTCTTTATTGTTTAAAGTATTACATAAGTCTCATTTTCTCCTCATTGACCTCTCCCTGGCTGCCCTCACCCTCCAGTACATACCCCCCACTCCCAGCCCTGTCTGTGTCCATTGGTTATGCTCATATGCATGCATACAAGTCCTTTGTTTGATCTTTTACCCCCTTACTCCCCTGAGGGAAGGCGGGGGGTGGGGGTGGTTCTTCTTCTCTCTCATCCTTAGCTGGTTAAGTTCCTAATTTTTCAAAGCCTAGGGAAGCTTCTTCGAAGTTCCTTGGGGCAAGAATGTCTCATAGTTGTCAATACTTGAGACAACTGTGAATAAACTGCAGAGGAAGGAGAAAACAACAGAACTAGTCATATGCCCTAAATTGCCAAAGCCCTGAAGAATCTCTCAGGGCAAGATTAGCATTTTGGACTCTTGTCTAATTTAGATTAATTTAATACCATTAAACAAACAAAACAACAGCAGATCTTGAAACTCCACCTTTGACTTTCATAGTTATCGCATCTCTCTGGCTGCTCCTTCTCAGCAACCTTCCCAAACTCATCCGGACACACAAGTCCTTACATGGGGTTCTTCATGGTTCCATCCTGGCTCTTTTGGGATTCACCCAACATTACATCCAACTTCTTTACTACCACCAATTAATTGAGGAATCCAAATTCCACATGTCCAGCACAGACCACATGCTTCAGTTCCAGACCCAGCTGTCCAACTCTCTATGTTGAAATCAGTAAAAGAGGCAATTTGAATTTGGTATGAGCAAATGGAACTTAAAATACTTGTCCTTGACTTGTCCTCCTGCTAAATTCCCCACAGAGAACAGGTTCTGAGCTCAGAGTACCTGGGTTAAATTCATACACGATCACTTACCAGCTATGAGGCCTTGGCCATGCCTGCCACTTTACTTCTCAAAGTCTCAAGTTTTCCTGCCTAAAGTGAAGATGATTGCAGCACTAATATTATTATGATTTTTCAGTGAAATAATCTATGTAAAGCATGTAGCCAAACCCTTTAGGCCTGGTATAGATCCAATAATTACAGCCATTATTAATATTGTTGTTGACATTTTTGATAAACTTAGTCACTTAGGCCTTCAATCTAGGAGTCATCTAAGATCTCTCCCTTTCCATTATCCTCTTTCCAATCTGTCAGTATACCCCTGATTCTTTCTTGTGATTGTGTTAGAGTCCACTCTTTATTTTTTAAAAAAATATATGTTTTTATTGATTTCAGAGAGGAATGGAGAGGGGGGGAGAGAGATAGAAATATCAATGATGAGAGTGAGTCATTGATCTGCTGCCTCCTGCATGCCCCACACTGGGGATTGAGCCTGCAACCCAGGCATGTGCCCTGATGGGAAATCAAACCCTGATCTCCTGGTTTATAGGTCGACGCTCAACCACCAAGCCCCTCCAGCTGGGCTAGAGTCCATTCTTAACTGATTTCTGCTTTCCTAAACTTCGACCTCCTTCTCCACAAAGCCGCAGAACGATCTTCCCAAGTACAAATAGTATCATGTTACTCCCCTGTCTAAAAACAGTTCCATGGCTCCTGAAGATCTCTATGATAAAATCCAAATTCATTTCCAAGACTTACAAGGTCTTTTCCACAATCTGATTCTTGCCAGCTTCTGTTTCAGCTACCAATACTTCCCCATCTCAAAGCAGTGTCTTCTGTATAAACCATTCTCCCTAAAATGCCCTTCCTGGAAATTGTCTGCTCACCAGCTCAAACTTGCCTGAACTTTTCCCCTTTCTCATTCTTCCTCTACCTCAAATCCCTCTTCCTCTACCTCAAATCCCTCTTCCTCAACCGCACTGTTCTGGTCCCCTCAGGACGTCTGATCACACTGTGATACCATGTAAATACTTCTATTACAGAACGAATCACTTCCTGGTGATGTTACTTGTTTTCACATTTGCTCTATCAAACTGGGCTGCTCCAGGAAAAGAGTGCATCTTACTCTTTTTATCTCCACCATCAGGTACCGGGCCCGGCACCTTGGAGGTCCTTAGTCAGTATTTAATAACAGCAGATAAATAAATGAAGGAAGTAGTACATGGGACCAGACTCAACCACGGCACAGGTGCCACACCATGAGCACCTCAGCACCATCGCCCCAAACACCTGGAGTCTTGAGTCTACCATTGTTTTCCTACAGTCTTGGCACACAATCCTCATTAACTCCCAGTCCATGAGTTTCCAGGTGCTGTCAAACCAAGAGGTTCTTACAATCGGCAACAGATGCCTCCTTTCACACCGACCCATCATTATTAGCAAGGTGCCCTTTGATGCAGGACAGATGGGCAACACAGGCCAAAGGAGTAAGTGATTTCTGTCACCTCCCACTGATATTCCTGCCCATTTTGCAGCTTTTCCAGAACAAATGGAAAGTAGAGCCATTGCTGAGATTAAAGAGCAGGACACGCGGGACTGGCAGAGCAGGAAGCCTGCTCGACTCCCACTACCAACAAACAAAAATAAAATAGAAATCAGCTTGTCTAATGGCTGGCTGATGCCGAGATTCTGCAATAGGAAATTCTTTTCTTTGGCTGATAGCCTTTTTTTTCCCCAGTTCTAGAGTAAGTAGTGTTAGAGTGTAATATAAGCCAAAAGTCAGTATGTATACATTTATATGATTTTTCCCTCAGCTAGATTCTGATAGAAGAGACAAGAAAGAAAGGTGGCAGTAAGTACCATGGAAGAGAGAAACGGGAACACTGTGGGGTCCAGAGCCTGTTGTGTTCTTTATTAATGCCTTGCTTTTATAACCAATGATTTCCAAAAAGTTGGGTCAATTTTGTTTATTTTAATTATATTTTACATGAATGAGGAAACTGGCTATTTAATGGAGTTTCCTGAAAATTAAAGCAGCTCGTATTGAAAATTTTCACTTTAAGTCAATGCTTCTGACAACTATCAATAATTCAAAGAGGAATGAACTTAAAAGGAACTGGGCAGGAAGGGACACAAAACATGATCTAACCTGTCTTTGCTAAATTCTATGCAAATCTGAACAGAGATCCCGGAATCTGCCCTCTGATCAGAGCCATGGCTCTGGGAGCAAAATCCTAGTGACTCCTCGCCTACAGCTTTTTGTCTGTCCCCTCTTACTCAAATCAGGTAACATTTTAAAGCTAAATCGTCCTACTAAAAGCAGTCTTCATTGGAAGTGAAAATAACAGGAGACCAATGAGAGGATTAGCCCATATCTAAGCAGAGAGAATCGGCTATCCGGGCAGATGACAAACACATCAACTTTGTAAGAGATGAAGACTAGCTTTGGGAAAATATAAAACATAGGAACCTTGTACAATCACAGAAGGGAAACAATAGATAGCAGAAGATGGCTATGGCAGCAATGAGACAACCATGTGTCTGTCGTTTTTTCAGGGAGGACTACACGCCTCTCAGGCTAACTAGTAACAAGAGGAATGGAAAGTCTTTTCCTGTGTTATTTCCTCCACACAGTGGTCCGAGCAGGCAGGGCTGCTCCCCTCCAGCCTCCAGGAAAGGAACCATCCCAGACAAAGGAAGAGCTCAGAGTTCCAGGGGATGAGTGAGATGCCAAAGGACTCAGCCTGTCTTTGGAACACTGGCTTATTCTACCAGATGACCTGCTGGGGCTGCCATATGGCCTGCGCGTGACATTCTGTTCAGGATAATAGGGCCTGGGTCCATGCCTGGCTCTGCCCTCGGGGCAGGGATGACAGAAGTAGAGCCTGTTTGTTCTGATTCTACTGACTTGTCTGATGCCACCACTATGGAGCCACAGCTTTCGGTAGTAGCCTCCACGGTGCCTTTTCAGGCAGGTTTACAAAGAACATGACTAATACCCAGGCTGAGGATGGGCTGCTGCGACTTATGATCCCAGAGTGGTTAAGCCAGCACAGAATCCAATGTTATGAGAGTCCAGTGATCTATGTTTATCATCACTGCCAACAACAACAGGAATTTGCTCTATACCAAGGAGCTCATGTCTTCATGGTTTATATTCTGCAAACCACCTCACCAGAGGTTCCCAGGTGATGTCATCATTTAAAACAGTGATTGAAGGCTTCACAGAAGGGGTAAGCAATTCTGAGAAAGAAAAAAATGGTCTTTGAACAGTTTTTTAAAGCCCAGAATTCCTGGTCCAAGTCCTGTGGTTTTCGGTTGCCAAAAATATGGCCTTTGTATTTGCCCCCTGCATTTGAAAACATGGTAGCAGTTGTTTGTCTATGGAAATGTGCAGAATGATCACTGATTGTTGTGAAGGATCTAGAACACTACCACGATCCATGTTCCCTTAGACAATTCAATTGACTTGTTTTTAAAAATGTACTTCCTAGGTAAAAAGGACATGGGACTCTTCTATTGTTACATATGAGTTTATATATGTATATGTATACACACACACACCACTTTTTTTTTTTTTAAGGTGTTTTGCCCTACTAATGGAAATGAGGTCCCAGGGAGTTAGGTTCAATCCACAGCCCTGGACTGAACACGAAGCTGTAACCATGCATAAGAACAATAAGTGGCCCAAGTGAATTATGAATTTTATGAACAATAAAAGCTCTCAGAGGGCCCAGAGTGGGCCTATGTCAGTTTACGGTGATTCACCTGTAGATCTTTGTATAGACTCTATATCTGATATCTACACCACCAAACCTCTGGGTCCACAGAGGCAAAATAGGACTTTAGGTACATTGGAGTCAATTGACGATTTTTCTAAATTGACTAACCACCTAGAGGGTATGAGAAACACTGGGCCCTTCCTCCCAGGAGGGGTGGAGTCTGCCTGAAGGCCAAGCAGTGGAGTGCCTACGTGGTCACAAACACGAACTCTGGAGCCTGCGTGCCTAGATAGGAGTAGTTCTGGCTTTTCCACTTAACTAGCTGTGATCCTATCTCCGGATCTGTAACCACAAGATAGATTTGTGTAGATAAAAATAAAGACTAGGCTCCACAGTGACTTTCAGAAGCGATCTTGCAAATCTGAGCCTTGGCAGGACCAGAGGACAGCATTCGGGTGACGCTTCCCTTAGCGCCCATGTTCTGGGTGTATGGACTCGCCTAATTCCCCAACAGATCAACTTCTCCCGCCTCTCTGCCCTTGCATGTGCTGTGCCCACCACCTGGAAAGCCCTTCTGGTCCTTTCCCTTCCTTACCTGCCCCTGAGCAAGCGTTTAACTGCTCCGTACCTCAGTTACCTGCAAATTGGGGATAATACAAGCGGCTCTCTCACAGAGCTGCTGTGAAGATTAGGTGAGTTATCTCAAGAGGGTACCAGGGTTCCCGGCACCTGTTCTGTGATCAGGTGAGTGCCAGTAAGCCTGTTCAAGGCTAAAGGCATTGAGGAAGGGTTGTGTGGTTCCAATGTTATTGTTGGAGATAATTATGCTTCAAATGTCCTATTGCCCTTATCTGCATTTATTCTTGCCTCCCTTTTATGAACCACCACAGGGGGTGTTAATCTTTCCTCAGACTAGCAAACACACCTGGAGATAATAGAGAGTTAAGAAATCTGGATTCTATTATTGACTTGGCTTCTGAGAAGCCCAGAGGCCCTGAGAAGGATGAGCCACCGCCTCTGATCCCAGTTTCCTCATCTACGCAACCAAGAGAGGTTGGGCGAGAATCTCAATCGCCAAGGCCTCCTCCAAGTCAGGAGATTCTATGATTCTGAATTTGATGTCTGGGCCACAAAAGTTCTTTACCAAGAGTAAAATGATTCCCATTTCACACTTTTAAATTTTTCCTATAGCATTGGTGTTGCGGAGGATACGGAGCGCGGGTGCTCCCTCTAAACCCCAAGACAGGAGATGGAACAGTGCTAGGATCCTGCCTCCGATCTGTACCCACTAGTGGGCTTTGTAGTACAAACTGGCTGATGCGCTGAACGCCGAATGCGTCTCTGCTGGCACCTATGAATGTGGATTTGGCATTCTCATGGGGTCACAGATGGGGTGAGAGAGGATGCATTTTCCCCCTCACAATCATGTGGCCTTGGGAAATACTGCCTCTATGTGCCACCTCTAGCTTCCTGGGACCTGGGGTTAGGTGGTGCAGGCCCTCCCACAGGTCAATAGATCACTTCCGATTTCTTCTTTAAATTGTGCATCAATATGCTTCTGGGAAGCTCCGGTCAGACAGACCCCAGGACCTCTAGGGTTCATGGCCTCCCCAAATGTACTTTGTAGCTGATGGAGGCATTTCATTAGCTTCTGTGTGTGAGGGTGGCGGCCAGGGATGCCCAGGTCTCAGTGATATCCATCGTAGACCAGGGATTGGGCAATGGGCTTTCACTTTTACAGCATCTTATGCTTTCCAAAGCACATATGCCTTATCTATTTTGGTCCTTAAAGGTCTAGGGCAGAAATTATTATCTATACTGACCTTCATGTTAGCTTCACGAGACGTCTGCTCTATTCTCTATTCTCTTCTTTATCTTTATCACCCACCATGGTGCCAGGTAGCTGGCATCTACTTGGAGAATGTCTGCTGAGTTGGTCAATGAATCTCCATTGTACAAAAGACTTAAAGAACTGGTCGAGGTTAGGCTATTAATAAGAGGCTTCTGGAACATCTGTCTCCAGGTCCACTGCTCTATCACCTCAGTGGCTAATCTCAGAGAGGCTCAGAGTGGATTTGGGTAGATAAAAATAAAAACTAGGTTCCACAGTGACATTCAGAAGCTATCTTTTTTTTTTTTTAAATATATTTTATTGATTTTTTACAGAGAGAAAGGGAGAGAGATAGAGAGCCAGAAACATTGATGAGAGAGAAACATCGATCAGCTGCCTCCTGCACATCTCCTACTGGGGATGTGCCCGCAACCCAGGTACATGCCCTTGACCGGAATCGAACCTGGGACCTTTCAGTCCGCAGGCCTACGCTCTATCCACTGAGCCAAACCGGTTTCGGCCAGAAGCTATCTTACAAACCTGAGGCCCAAGCAGAAGCAGAGGACGGCACTCAGATGATGCTTCTCTCAGCGCCCGTGTTCTGGGTGCATGGATTCACCTCATTCCCCAACAGACCAGCTTCTCCCTCTGCCTTTGCATGTGCTGTGCCCACCACCTGGAATGCCCTTCTGGTCCTTTCCATGGCCAATTCCTAATCAGAAACCACTTCCCACCAGGCCTTTCCCTTTTTCCTCCTTCTGCCACCAAAATCTAGGCTCATTTTCTTTTTTTTAAATCAGAGCACATACCAAACAATATTACATTTCCTTACTTTGTCAGCTTCCTCTCCCTCTTCCAACCCCACACTGTGAGTTCCCTGAGGGTGGAGACTGTGTCATTTATAGTCATAAATTCCTTTACAAGTGGTTGGCACACAGGTTTTTAATCGTTGTTCGTTGAATGAATTGTTACATGCAACCCTGTACCTTATCAAGAAAAAAAAAATGAAAAATCTCCAAAGAGCACTTTTCCCATTAATGGTGACTGGTGACTCATGTTCTGCAGTAGTGATCACAGACACACACCAACATGGAATTATGCTACAGGGCGAATAGAAGGCATCCCCTCTTATAGCGGCTGCTCTGACCACAGTCACTGATTTTGCAATTGCTTGATGGACATATAGGACTGACAACGCCCCACTGTTATTCTCTGTCCCATTCCCTATAATGACCAATGCCTTGGACCTGGGGATCACAAATTCTGTCCCAGTCCCCGCAAGCATCCTGGGGAGGTATAGAAAAGAGTGTTGCTTTGGGCATACAAATAGGCTGAACAGGAATGAAAAGACTGAGCAAAATTAGCTTAATGACCTTTGGAGAAAAAAGTGTGGCTGACTTTCCTTTCACTGCCTACTCTCTTTACAGACTTGTGGCTCCTTGGTAAAAAAAAAGAAAGGATCATAAACCCAGGAAGGCGGGGTGTTTGGGAGTTTTTGTATAAAGGATACGACAAGAGTAAGCAAAGCCTCTTATAAGGATATGGAGAGAAAACACAGAGGCACCTCTGGATTTCTTACTAAGTGGTTGTGTCTATGCCAAGCTGGGGAGAGAGGGGAGCTGCTTCTTTTGCGTTGTACATGCTGAAGGTTCCAGAGCGCCTTCAAGGGCCCGGGAAGGTGCTACCCACCTTGGTATACCTAGGGTCCAAATGGATGGAGTTTTGCTAAGAAACCAGAGAGAGAGATAGAAAGGGGCTCAAATCAGTGAGGGGTCCTAAGGGACAATTAGGAACTTGCCAGTCAGAGAAGCCTCAGAAAGCAGGAGCCAGGGCAGGAGGCGCAGTGGGGCAAAGAGGCGGGGGAAGCTGGTTGTTGGGGAATGAGGTGAATCCATGCACCCAGAACACGGGCGCTAACAGAAGCACCACCCGAATGCTGTCCTCTGCTCCCGCTTGGGCCTCAGGTTTGGAAGATCGCTTCTGAATGTCACTGTGGAGCCTAGTTGTTGTTTTTTTAAATCTACTCAAATCCACTCTGAGCCTCTCTGAGATTAGCCACTGAGGTGATAGAGCAGTGGACCTGGAGACAGATGTTCTAGAAGCCTCTTATCAATAGCCTAACCTTGACCAGTTATTATTTTTTAATATATTTTTATTGATTTCAGAGAGGAAGAGAGAGAGAAAGAGAGAGAGAGAGAGAGAGAGAGAGAGAGAGAAAGAGAGAAACATCAATGATGAGAGTGAGAGAGTCATTGATCGGCTGCCTCCTGCACACCTCCCTCTGAGGACTGAGCCCAAAACCCAGGCATGTGCTCCTGACCGGAACTGAACCTAGGACCCTTCAGTCCACAGGCCAATGCTCTACCCACTGAGCCAAATCAGCTAGGACCCTCGATCAGTTCTTTAATTCTTCTTTGGTACAATGGAGATTCATTGACCAACTCAGCAGACATTCTCCAAGCAGATGCCAGCTACCCGGCAGCTGTTTTATCACAGGAACCATCCTCAACCCAATGAGCGGGGGAGGCACTGCTTCCAGGGGGACTCTAATCAGAGGTTCCCAGGCCCTGAGCTCTATCCCAGGCCAGCCAGTGACAAGGTCTCTGCTCACTGTCTTTCTGCAAAGTCTCACCTGCCCGAGGGAGAGGGAGAAGCAGAGGCCCTGACAAGCATAGAAGGGATCCCTCTGCAAGGGCTGGCTTCTGTGGCCTCCCACACACTGCCCCCTCTTTCCAGGTGAGCTAAGAGAGCATCGCTGCTGACTACCTCAACATGGCTTTTTAAAGGGACAAGTGAGAAAATGAGAATAAAAATACTTTGTAAACTGTAAAGGTGCTATGCAAGTGTGAAGAAGTAGTATTATTATCACTGCTTTGGTTAGTCGCAGTTTGCATCAGCACAGATACTGGTATCACTTATGCTTTGGCCCAGATGAATAGTGACATTCCTCTTCCCATGGAAGTAGCTACTCTGCAAGTCTCTGGCCCCACTGAGCCGCTCACCCTGCTGTTCTCTGGACCTGAACCGCCCTCTGAGGCTTCTCTGACTGGCAAGATCCTAAACATCCCTTAGGGCCCATCACCAATTAGGGTCCATCTCTTTCTCTGGTCTCTTTTAGCAAAACTCCACCCATTTGGACTCCAGGTTAACCATGGTGGGTAGCACCGGCCATCTACTTGCTTATCTTTCTGATTAGAATGTGAGTTCCTGGAAGGCAGGACCTATGACATATTCATGGATATAGGTTCATGCACCAATACACGGAATGTTCCCTGGGCTGGCTCCACTCAGAGAGCAGTTTGCCTAACAACATGCTCACTTTTGTTTTCGCGTGACACACCTGGAGCTCCGTGTAATATACACAGGCTGGAGACGGGAAAGAAGAGACAATAATGATCATAACAAGCCACGGCTGACTGCTAAGCAAGCACTAGGCGTTGCGATAAGCACCCCTAGGAGGTTGGTGCTATCTTTCCAAATCTGCAGATGAGGAAATAAAGAGGTAAACTGCCTTCAGTCACAAAACAGGATCTCGGCTCCAGTGTCTGGGGTCTTAATCGCCACATCAGAAAAGGTAATGCAGAAGAAACGGTGAAGAGGAGTCTGTAGTTTATTAAGGTAGGAATACTGTCATATTTATAGCTTCATTTTCTTAGCGCTTATTTTTTGTTAATCCTCACCCAAGGATACATTTTCCATTGCATTTTTTTTTTTTTTTTTTTAGATAGTAGAAGGGACGAAGGGAGGGAGGCAGAGAGGGAGAGAAAGAGAGAGACCAGGGCAGGAATCAAACTTGCAAGCCAGGTACCTGCCCAGGGATTGAACCTGCAACAGAGGTACATGCCCTTGACCAGGAATCGACCCTTTGGTGGGCTGGCCAACGCTCTAACCACTTAGCAACACCAGCCAGGACTTCTTAGGGTTATTTTAAGATGCAGACAGCACTATTTCCCCCACATCCCTTCTTCTAATCTAACTGTATCAGACAAATACATAACGTTTCTATGAGACAATAAAATAAATGAGAGGAGTTTCATGTTGGAAATGAGCTAAGATCCTGCCTCCCTAGGTCTTGAGAGTCGGTTTCCACCTCTTGCTCCTACTTCACCTTTGAAGTGGTTAGAGGCCTCTTTCCTACCATCTTTGACCCAACATCAAAGCCTTTAACTTAGAGGTAGGGAACCTTTTTTCTGGAAGTGCCAACTGGATGTTTATAACATCATTCCTGGGCCATACAAAATTATCAACTTAAAAGTTAACCTGCTATATTTGATCACACATTTAATGAACTCACCCCTAATGCCTTGGCAGGGCCAGACCAAATGATTTCTTTGGCCTTATGCAGTTCATGGACCCGACATTCCCTGCCCCTGAACTTGTTCCCAAGCATGACAGGAAAGGGTGCAGCAGCAACCTCCCCTAAGATTAGGGAACCTCCTTGATCAAATTGAGGGTGGAAGGACAGGCTTCCCTGGCTCCTGAGTCCTTCCCAGTTAAAGGGAGGCCCCTCCCAAACCCCTTCTTTAGAGTGGGCGTGAGGGGGATGCATGTGAAGAGTAAGTCTCCTCCTCTGGAGGCTTGTCTGCTTTCCTCACCTTCTATCTTCAGTGACCAAAAAGAGAACAGTGAAGGGTGAGAGAGGTTCTGAAAAAGGGATGTCAATGTGTGAAACCCACGGAAAGATCCGTAGGAGGATGGGTCATCTTCTCACCACGCCTCAGACAATCCAATGAGGAAACATGGTTTAGGAATATTATGGCCCCACCTTCTTTTTTAAAAAAAATATATTTTATTGATTTTTCACAGAGAGGAAGGGAGAGGGACAGAGAGTTAGAAACATCGATGAGAGAGAAACATCAATCAGCCGCCTCCTGCACACCTCCTACTGGGGATGTGCCCGCAACCAAGGTACATGCACCTAGCCGGAATCGAACCTGGGACCCTTCAGTCTGCAAGCCGATGCTCTATCCACTGAGCCAAACCGGTTAGGGCTGGCCCCACCTTCTATTAGCTATGTGACCTGGGGAAAACCACTTCACCTTGCATCTGTAAAAAATAAAAAATAACTGGACTTATTTAAATAGAAAATAATTGAACTTATTTTAAAGGGTTGTTTTGGGGGTTAGAGATTTACTGCACAGAAACCCTTTGAAACTGCCTGGCAAATAAGTGCAAAAAGTATTATTCTAGTTACTGCTGTTAGAACTACGGTTAGCTTCACTGTGCTTTCTCTGCCACGTCCCTTCCCTCCCTGTGATAATCGAATCGTTCCTGCGGACCACCTCTGGCGATTTCAGTGTCGTCTTCTATGCCCCAGTTCTCTCTTGGAATATTCTGTGAAAGGCTGGACAAAGAAGCTGCCTTCAAATAATTCCCTTTCCCTGCCACTAGTAATAGGAGTGCCTGAATCAACCACTTAGCAATCAGGTGAGATTCTCAAAAGTATGGCTGTCGGCAAATGAGAAGCTAAGCATTTTGCTCATAAGAAAATACCATATACTTTAACGTCATTATTCTTCTTGAGCTGCATGACCCACAGGCCCCCTCTGATACTGTCTCCCTAGAAAAGAGCCCTGACAAGGGTGGTTGAAAGCACCGAGCCCTGGCTTCCTGGGTAAGACCAGGGGTGCAAGGAGCACCGCTAGATTCCCAGTGGTGCTCCAGGCTGAGTTCCTGTGGGAAAGGTGAGTTAGGTCCATGGAGAACTCTCTGCTGGAGTATTCTGGAAAGCAGGGTGAAGGTCAGTGCTACAATATCCCCCAGGCACGGTGTTCTAGATACCTAGACTTTCTGTCTCTCAATGGGCTAAATATGCTCCATGGCAGTTCAAAAACATCATCCCCAAATATTTTTACCTTGTTCCTATTAGGAAGTGGATAGATATATCCTCCCCTTGAATCTGAACTTAATAAATGAGCAACTTTCAGAACCCGGCCGCCATCGCACGAGGAAGCCCATGCTGCCTGTGGAGATGCCTTCACGCAAAGCCCATGTGGGAAGGAGCTGTGGCTCTGAGCCCTGGCTGAGCCCCAGGGGACAGGCAACACCCACCGGCCCCCCACGTGAGTGGGGCTTCTGAGAAGTAGGTCCTCCAGGCCCATCTGAGCCACCCCAGTTGACAGGATGTGGAGCAGAGATGAGTCTCTCTGCCCAAGGTATAGACTCATTTCATGAGTGGAATAAATGATTGCTTTTTGTTTTTGTTTTTACACACTTCATTTTGCGATGGTTTCTAATGCAACTAGATAATTGACATATTCCATGCGTTGGGAAGAATCCTTTCCTGGGTTCTTTCGGGCATTCTCTCTTTCCTGAAATACTGCTTTCTTTGCTCTCTCCTCTTAGACCAGCTTTGAAATTAGCTGTCAAAGCTGGATATACTGCAGAAACATGGGTAGTCTTTGGTCAGAATGCAGATGCTATGACAATTCCACAGTGATAATCTTCAGATGGGCTTTCTATGTGTCAAGTGGTACAAAACTTGTCCCTAAAAGGACTTATCCCAGTCTCTTGAAATCAGGCATCTTCTTATTAACTATAGAAATACAAATTATATCAACGAGGTACAATTTCACACTGGTTAAATTAGCTGGATATTTTTTATTATTAAATATATTTTTATTGACTTAAGAGAGGAAAAGAGAGGGAGAGAGATAGAAACATCAATGATGAGAGAGAATCATTGATGGGCTGCCTCTTGCACGCCCCCTACTAGAGATCAAGCTAGCAACCCAGGCATGTGCCCTTGAACCTTCAGTCCGCAGGCCCACGCTCTATCCACTGAGCCAAACCGGTTAAGGCTGCTGGCTATTTTTTTAAGGATAATATTTAACAGAAGTGAAGTTGGGATGAAATCATACATTGCCCATGGCTGGATAAATTAGTACAACCATTTAGAAAATAATTTAGCAATGTGTAACACACACGCTCCCATCCAGACACATGAACAATACTAACTTTTGCCTCAGTAATTTTAATTCTCATAATTTATCCTAAGCGAATAATCTAAAGTAAGAAAGGGAAAAAAAGAACCTTATTAAAGGAAGATGCTTATTGCACTCTTATTTATCATGGTTAAAAAATTGGAAACAGATTAAATTTCTAGATGTGGAGAAATAGTTTAAAATAAAAGTATATTATACCAGCCTCAAGGAATGTTATGCAATCATAAAATGATAATAATGAAGACCAGTAATCCTCAGCTCATGATATAATACTAAGTGTAGGGGGGTGGGGTGGGGAGGGGGAAATCAGAATACATATAAAACTATATGCCCACTGATTACAATTTTATAAAAAAAACAAAGGTACACATAAGTATTAAAAGGGAACAGATATGCCTGAACTGTGTGCCTCAGTGGTTGAGCATTGACCTATGAACCAGGAAGTCATGGTTGGGTTCCTGTCAGGCTACATGCTCAGGTTGCTGCTTGATCCCCAGTAGGGGGCCTGCAGGAGGCAGCCAATCAATAATTCGATGATTCTCTCTCATCAATGATGTTTCTATCTATCTCTCTCTCCCTCTCTCTTCCTCTCTGAAATCAATAAAGATATAATTAACAAAAGGGAACATACAAAGACAAAACAAGTTATTTTTATAATAGTTCATATTAGATAGTTTCTTCTTTTAAATACAAAACTTTGTAATTTTAAAAAGCATTTTAAAAAGAAGGGACAGAGAGATGACCTATTAAAAACAATAAAATCACCCTCCAGCCCAATTAACTGTGCATTTTCTTGGTAAAAACAGTTATTGCCCTTCTGTTGAACAAAATAAAAAAAACTAATACTTGGATCTCATGGGATATTTCTTGGAATAAAGAACTTAATACTAAGTTATTTTGGTAACTTCCTAGAGAATAAGTCCTCTATCATTTTATGTGTACTCTGCATGTTCAGTAACAGAAAAGGAGGTAATTCAGAGATTGTAGTTAAATTAGCATATTATAATTTTGGCTTTGTTTCTCTCCCCTCCCAACCTCCTACTTTTTTCTTCCTGGGCATCTAAAATATAAAGTGTTAAAATAAAACCAGCGGCGAGTTCATCACCGCCAAACCAGTATTATATCAAATGCTGAAGGGTATTCTTTAAGAGAGGAAGAAGAAGAAAAAGGTAAAGATAAAACTATGAACAAAGTGACAACAAATATAGATCGATCAACAAGTGAATCTAAAAATCAAGTGAATAAAAAAATCTGACAAACAGATAAACTGGTGACTAGAATAGAATCAGGGGCATAGAAAGGGAGTGGACTGACAATTCTTGGGGGGAAGGGGGTGTGGGGGGTGAGGGAAGAGACTGGACAAAAATCATACACCTATGGACAAGGACGGGGGGCGGGGCGGTAAGTGTAGGGGTTGGGGTGGGAACTGGGTGGAGGGGAGCTATGGGGGGAAAAAGAGGAACAACTGTAATAATCTAAACAATAAAGATTTATTTAAAAAACTAAATAAATAAAAAATAAAACCAGCAACAACAATTCCCATTTTTAGAGTGAACTTCAATCGGATTTTCACAACAATTCCCACCAATTCAAAAATCACTGCTCTTCTCTAGGTGGCAATAATACAGTGACTGTCTTTTGCATTAAAAATTACGAATGACAGTCACACAGGAGAAAGAAAACCTGCCTGAGACTTCTCCGTGGTCAAACGGGCACCAGCAAAAGCCAATGGAAAACCGACTGCAATTGTGTGCTTAGATATTTACAGCCCAAACAAACCATTTCCAATCCGTTGTTCAAACACTGGCAGTAGGGTCTCTAAAAACACGCCCAGAAAAATGGAGAAGAAAACCTGGTTCCTGCAAATCCCAAGCTTCCTCTGAAGCCCTGTGAGTGCAGTGGCAGGCACTGGGCCGCTCTCGCCGCCAGCTCCTTGCTCTTTGCTGGAGTGTCACCCAGATTCACTAGGATCCACATACCAAACACCTGCCAACCTAAGGCGCTCAGTAAACTTGTTTGAGTGTGCAGCAAAATAGCAAGTACATGTTTTCACAAACTAATTTCCAAGGGGAACTGTTTACATGTTACCTTATAGATAAATGGCTGCTGGAACACTGAATCTGTTTCAGAATTTCAGTCACACTGAGCCATTTTTCTTAGGCATAAGATAAATACCATAGCAGATTAGAATAATTCTGTAATTCTGCCTCTAGTTGTTAGAGCAACACGAAACCAGACTCCAGCTCTCCCTGTAGCCCGTTTCAAATCAGCCCACTCAGTGCTCATATAAATATAAACACGTCAGTCAATCAACCATTAGGGCTGGAGGAATATCTTGGAAGCGACAACGTAAACTCCTATTTGTTTTCAAGGCTTCTAAGCTAAGCATCCTATTGCAAGTAATAACACAGGCAGAAGTCAAGATGTTCTCTACCATGATAAAATTAAATAATATTAAATAGGTTAAATTAAATTAAGGAAATAAACCCCTCAACTTATTAACTTTTGGGAGACCCAAAGACATGATACTTCTAGCTCTTGAAAGAAGAAGAAATTACCATGCTCACTCTTTCTCTCTAAATTATTTGAGTTGTTTAAAATAATCTACATTAGGGGGGGAGGATGGGAATGAGCTGGAAGAGGTTAATGGGGAGAAAAGGGGACCTATGTAATACTTTCACAATGAAGATTAAAAGAAAAAAGATAATCCAGAAAAAATAAAAGAATCTACATTAATACCTCTTGATCAATGTCAAAGTAAAAATTGCTTAGTATTTAAGTGATAAAATTGGTAACACTAAGCATCATGGCTTTGATTTTAATTGGCTCCTAGTATTGTGACTTACACTGGAGTTGTTTGTGGGCTTTTAATACCACAGAAGGTCCCCATCTCTTCTTAGCTCAGACAGGCCCACAGCATGCTTGTAAAGTGGAAAGACCCGCTTAATGATGAAAATGTTTAGGTAATGATTAGAGACACTTTGAGCTGCAAATTCTCTTGTGATCTAAAATTTGCTCAAGTAGAAGGTGGCTTCAGGCAGAACTGAAGGTGTATCTGCAAATGATGATTGCTGAATCTGTTAATTTAGAGTTGTTTTTCTTTGAAATGTCTTTATTCATTGCAATTTGCTGGTGACCTCAACTTGATTTAAAAAAAAAAAAAGTAAAACCTGCAAACATGTTTGTAGCTGAAGTCTATGCTTGCCATTAAACAGCTGTAAGTTTTAATTCAGAAACTGTAACAGAGCTCCCAGAGGGATCAGAATGACTGAACCAGAAAATATCTTGGTTCTCACGCTGAGTAAACAGTGGTGCCTCTTTCTTACACCTTGGAGAGACTGGGTCTCTGTAGAAGTAGATATTTG
Source organism: Myotis yumanensis (assembly GCF_028538775.1). NCBI lineage: Eukaryota > Metazoa > Chordata > Mammalia > Chiroptera > Vespertilionidae > Myotis > Myotis yumanensis. Next base: position 66,206,596 of record NW_027223752.1, read on the forward strand.
GGCCACCGTGAGTACAGTGGCACTTACTGTAAATGTTAACATTGAAGTGTAAACTACATGGAATACACCCAGCGCTGGCATTCACTGGTACCACACTGTGGGGTATGTTTTCATTGGTCAGCGCCCACATCAGAGAGTTGGCTAAATATTTTGATTATCATCTTGCAATATACAAAACTTCTTGGATTGGAAATCAGAAATTCTCAAGGATGTCAATATTTATGTATTAGAGTTTTAAGGTCTTGAATATAGATTTTTTTTTTTAACTGTGGCAAAAGTATTGAAGTGAGTTAAGTCTCCTCTGGGATATTAGCATATAATCTATAGAGAGGAGAGTCCAGATCCAAATGAAATGAGAATAATGCCGATGCTCAATCACTTTGACTTCATGTTGTAAAATCACCACACAGCGTGTTTATGTAGGCCTAGACTAGAGGCCAATGGTTTCAACTACACAGCTCAACTTCTGATTTCTACTTTTGTTCCTTTGACCCCATGAACCCCACGTCCTAATTCTGAGTTCCGAGATACCACAGTTATCATCCAGATTCAGGCCTGACATCATGTTACCCTAGTGTCTTACTGTCCTGAGGTGTGAAGGTTTCCAGCAGGTACCCTGGAGGTCAGTCTACTCTGCCTTAGTTTACAGCTGAGAGAAGGCCCAGGGAAATTAGGCGGCTTGCCTGAGTACGTGATACAGTGGGAACCTATTAGAGCCAGACTGTGACTCCAAAAACTCATGTCTGCTCCCTCAGATCAACACAGAATAAACACCACTGGGGAAAAGGATCGTTCAGAACAGGCTCCATCATTAGCATGGGCCAATGCAAAATGAAAATGTGGGGCTCCTTACTCAAAAAGCATTAGAAACTTCAAGACTGCCACAGCAGAGTGCCCTTGGCACAGGGCCAAGTGTGGCTGCACAGGTTAATAGGCCCATGAAGCTGACCATCAGTGCAGTTTCATTAGTGGCTAGGCTTTGATTCTATGAAGGCAAAGGGGAAGAAAAGCTCTTTGATCACGAAATGCCCAAACATTGTCTGTTGCATAGGTAAATGAGTGAGTAAGTGTGGGAAGGCACCTAGAAAATCACTAAGACCCAGGGTCAGGTTGAGTTAATACAGTAAGTCATCCAAAATACCTGGTCCATTATTTAAGTGTCACAATTCATAATCTGAAAATACTTCACAATATAATACACTTTGCAAGCCCCAACACAAAGAAGTTGCCAGAATTATGTCCAAAACGTGAGTGGCAAGGTATACCTGTGGTAGCATTACTATGCTTTTTTATACTTAAGAAATGCCAACTTCTTACAAAAACTGTTTTATATGTTTTCTGTCTCTTTCTGCATTTAGAAGTAGCCATCAGATGTTTTATGAGGCCTATCTGTATGCAAAATCTATAAGCCCTTCAGATATGAATATTTCATACATTGCTAGTCAACTCTGATTTGAAAACAATGATATTAATAACAAAATGAGTATATGGAGTTTTTATTATGTCAGGTACCATGCTAAGTACTTTGCATACATTTCCTCCTGAAGAAAGACATCATAACGTCTCTATGGGCAGACACATTATCCTGATTTTCTACAAGGAAAACAAGGCTCCGCGAGGTTGCATGGCAGAGTCAGATTTTGGCTTCGGGCCATTTGGACTCCTGGAGAGACTAAGTTTTGGAAGGAGAACAGTGCCGGTAGGATGTACGAGAACGCACTGCAAAGGCTGTGGCTTGTCTTAAGGAATGTGACTTGTATGTGATCCAGCCTGGGTGAAGGTTCACTTTGGGGAACAAAAACACAACCATAAACCACTGAAAGTAAACATTTCCGATATTGAAAATCTATGGTTCATTTTACAGCATACTGCAAAGGCCGGTGTACAAAGACAGGTACAAAGTTGAACAAAGTTAGGGCCCCTCACTCATCTTTTATGAGGCTTCAGGGATGATTTATTGCTTTACTGTACCAAGAAAAAAAGGTTAAACAGTCTGGAGTGAAGGGAGAAACAGGCCAAGATTTCCAGTCAGGGAACCTGCAATATATTTCACTAAAGGGCAAGAAATTAAAAGTGGGTGCATTTTCTGTGTGCATACAGGATGTACAATATGTAGCCAAAACACATTAAACTTTAACTTTAGAGCTTCATGGGTTAATAGTTGTTTTGAAGTAGGAACCATGAGAAAATATGAATTTACTAGAGGCCCAGTGCACAAAATTTGTGTACAGGTAGGGTCCCTATAGGCTGCCAACTGCTAGCAGGGGCCTCTCTTCCCCTGCTGCCTGCTGCGGCTGCAGGCTGGGGCCTCCCTTCACACCTGCCTTGGCCTGGCACCGCCTGCTCACCTACTCCACCATCCTGCCACAGTCCTGCTTTCATCAGGGACCATTGGGCTGGCAGCACCTCCACTGCCACCTGCTGCCAGCGCCGCATCCCCGATGCCTGCCATGTTCGGTGCCACCCCCTGGTGGTCAGCATACTTCTAACTCCCAGTCTGTGGAACTCCTGCCCGTGGGGACAATTTGCATAGTAGTCTTTTACTATATAGGATAAGCATGAAATGTCTCAGGAGTTGAAGAGAACAGAGTTAGTATTTCTGTCTTTACTGAGGAGATAAAAATGCCTTCATAATGATGGCTCATATTTATTATGATGTTTCAAAGTGTTAACGTGGCAGGGGCATCTTACTTCTCATTTAAAAAAAGCCACAGGAAAAAAATAATTAAAGAAAAAAATATGGAAGCATAATCAAAGCACATTCATTTGATATATTCTGTCCACTTCTTTGTAGTACTGGCCTCCAGTGTCACGTCTTTTATAGTTTTTAATTGTTTCATTGCATGAAATTCCGTTCTAGGTATGCAAATTTTTTGAATAATGGCAGAAAGATATTTCTGGCCAAACACATGAATATGTTTAAGTAATATACATTGTGTGTACACAATATGCATATGTAATGATGTCAAATACAAACACTTTGTAACAAAATGCTGATTTGGTTCCTGTATCCATTGGTGAGTCTCCTCCATCAAGTCAATTGTGTTGGTGGTGGTCCCACTCTCCTGCCCAAGACTACGGTAGGCTGCGTGCATGAGCAGCTGTCAGGATTCTATCCATGGAGACTGAGGGGTGTCTATTGCTAGGAAAGGTTTCTCAGGAAGACTTGGTCTCTTGATCTGCTTTATTCTCACCTGGAATGTGCCTGTCTTAAAGGGACCTTGGAAAGAGCTAGCCAAGGAGGGGCTGACAGGCTGAGAAGAGCAGAGAAGAATACAGAAAGCGTGCGATGACATTGTTGAGCCACCTCATCTCACAACTTCTTATTATGTGACTTAATATGTCTTCATTGTTTAAGCACTTTTGAGTTGGGTGTTCTGTTACTTGTAGACAAAATCTACTTGACCAAGCACCTATTGTGTTCTAAGAACTATTCTGGTCAATTTACACACACGCTCCCTAATGAAGTTAACATCTCTTTAAGGGCTGTTTTCTCTTCTTAACAGACAGGGAACTAAGGCTGTTGGAGAAACTAGTGATATACCCAATTTCTCACATCTTGTTGGCCGACAGGGCAGGATTCCAACCTAGTCTATCAGCCTTCGAAAGTGACCATTTAAAATCTCTGTTTGAGTTTGTGTATATGTGTGTGGTGCTGTATTTTTATATATGTCCACATTTATACACGTATGGTGATGGTGTTATTTGTAGAAGCACAGTCATTTATCTTTGATAAAATGTTAAAAATAGTGGGGCATAATTGAGGGACTATGCAACAAAACAAAGCAAATGGTAAGAACTGGGAAAGGTAGTCATTGCCAAATTACCTTATCCATTAGGAGGTACTTATTTTCCTTCTCATGGGTCGGATAATTCAAAACTCTGTTCTCAGGGCTAGCTAAGAAATTGTGCCAGATAACATGCACATTACGTACTTATCTTTAAGACCATTTAGGATTGTTTTAAGGGAGATATGTGTCTCTAAAGAAAATACTGAATCAAAGGTGGCACATTTTCTGTGCAGAGCTTACCACGCACTCTCCCCTTTTCACAGCAGAATCTGCTAATCAGTCAAGGCATTCTTTTTCTCCCTGACCTTGGATGTGGCCACACATTTCTACAACACAAGCTCCAGCAGTCACTACCGAGCAGTTAGGTCTGGCTTTCTACTTTGAAACTCAAGGGCCCGTCTGTCCTACATCCATGATCAGTGGGGGATGGCTCTTCAGGGATGTAATTGAAAATTGTGCAATGGTAGCGTATCAACCCCTGAGAGCTGAAAGAGGTGCAATTACTACTAACTGAAAACATTATCTAAGTATGTCTGAAAATTGAGTCTAAAAACTGTATTAGCAGCAATGAAGTTTAAGTGATCCCAAAAGAAAAGGGCAAGATGTTGTAAAATGTAAATGGCAATAATATTTTTGAGAAGTCGAACTATTTTTTGTCTGTCTCTTTTTACAAATAGCTATATGCTCATTCATGAAGTGGATTCACAATTTTTAAATCACCATTAGATTTGATCCTGCCACCTAGGAAATTAAAATATGAAAATAAATATAGTGTTAAAGAATCCTACTATACTGAAAAGAACCATGGAGATCATCTAGATTCTTTCTGTTGCCAGTCCCCACCTCACTTAGTTCTAATCAGAAAACTAAGGCCAGCAAGGCCAGTGCCTTGTCCATAGGTATCTGGTTGGCTAACAGTTGAGCCAGGCTAGGTTTCAACTCCCAGCTCTGTTCTCTTGCTTCTTGTTCGAACTGCTCTGACAGCCCTGTCTGTGATGGGTGCACACTTTGAACTCTACAATTATGTTAAGCCTTAGCTATTACCTAAGTGTATGGCAAAGAGAAGAGAGGAGAGGAGAGGGGAGGGGAGGGGAAAGGAGGAGAGGGGAAGGGAAGGGAGGGGAGGAGAGGAGAGGAGAGGAGAGGAGAGGAGAGGAGAGGAGAGGAGAGGAGGGAAGAGAAGAGGAGAGGAGAGGAGAGGAGAGGAGAGGAGAGGAGAGGAGAGGAGAGGAGAGGAGAGGAGAGGAGAGGAGAGGAGAGATTTCAGATAATATTTTACAGTTATTTGGAGGCTTGGCAGAACACAGGCTCTTGACTTTTTCATTGACTTCTGAGGACATCAAGCCCCAGGAGCTGGAGATGGTCTTGGCTTTCAGTGAATGGGGTGGGGTAGTTTTACCTAAGAAACCCCATCCAATTAGCCAAGAGACCAGCAAAGCCAGAGCCAATGTCAGAGCCAACAAAGGATGACCGACTTATTGTCATCACCTTTTGTCAACAATCTTTGCTCAAGTGGTAGCTCATTTAGAACACATTCCCAAGGTCTTCCAAAGTGGTCCCCCGGCCCCCAAAATGCTCCTTTATTCAGTCACCTTATGAAAGACAACTGGATTCCGGGACCCTATAAATTCAATTAATTAGGTAAATAATATTCACCCTCACAAAAAATAAATGACTATATATATTGTGCTTAGTACAAAGTAAAACATGAAGCTCAGTAAGGTTAATTTTTGCTGCCCATCTGCACCTCACTTGTAATGGTAGTTGTTACTACTATAATGATTACATTTAAAAGCCTCCAATTGATTATTCTAAAAGTAACAGGGCCCTCACTACCCCTTCTGTTCTATAATTTTATTGTTTCCCCACGGATTGAATGAAGGGGTTTTTATAGTAAGTGGTTGAGATTATGAGCTTTGAAGTCAGACAGGCTTAGGCATGAATTCTGACCCTGCACTGTGTGTTCCTAAGGCACTTAACTGTGGTAGACAGAATAATGTCTCCCTCCCTCCCCAAGAGCCTGTGCCCTGATCCCTGACCTGTCAATATGCTGCTTTAAATGGCAAGAGGGACTTTGCATAAGTGATTAAATAAAGGCTCTTAAGATAGGAACAGTTTCTTGGATTATCTGTATGGGCCCAATGTAATCACAGGCTCCTTAAAAAAATGGACGAGGAGAGGCAGGAGTCCAAGGAGATGAGATTAAAGAAACAGAAGTCAGAGCCCTGGGATAGTTGTCTTTGAAGACAGAGGAAGGAACCACAAGTGGAGGAATAAAGGCAACTTCTAGAAGCTACAAAACATGAAAATGCATCCTCCCCTTGAGCCTCAGGAAGGAACAGCCATTGACTTTACTCTCGTGAAACCCACTTGGGCCTTCTGACCAGAACTGTAAGGTACGATATCTGTGCTGCTCTAGGCCTTTGCGTTTGTAGTGATTTGTTATAACAGCAATAGCAAACTGAAACTCCTTCAACATCTGTGTCTTCATCTATAAAATGGTAAAAAAAAAAAATGGATGTGCCCCAAAGGGCTGATACGAGGATTATATAAGAGAGTGTAAATAAAACTCTTCAGTGCTTGGCAGAGGTTAAGGACTCAATAAATGTTCACTATCATTATGCATATGATATCATCATAGAGTAGGGACTTAAACATTGCTGGCTATAATAAAAGGTGGTTCCATAAAGCGTCATTCATTGTATCATAATAACACCTTACATTGCAGCAGCACTTATCTGGTTTTTACAAAGCAATTTCACCTCCACTGTCTTATCTGATGCTCATGATCATAGCAAGTCCACAGAGGAAGGGGCGGTGCCTTCCCGAAGACACTCAGAGAATGCTGTTAGCCAAAGTTGGCATCTAGGTCACCTGATTCTAAATACAGGAGGCTTCCAGTGTCATCATGTGGCTTACAGAAACACTCACCGTAAGCAGAATCTTCCTCGGAAACAAAAATGATAAGCCAAATGATGATGGGCTTGCTCATCACACATCTGACCATTTCCTGTATGATCTTACCCGGGAGGTTTTCTGCCAGGGCCTCGAGGCCCCCTCCCTCTGCACGTAGCCCGAGCCCTCTCGGTAATGCATCTAGTCAATTGTGCAAAACACAAGGGAAGAAATTCCATCCTGACCGAGGCAGGCAATCACCTTATGCCCTGAAGCATGAAGTTTGATTACCCTTATCTCAGTTTATCATTAAGTCAAAAAATGTTGCTACAAATACTGGCCCAGGACTCCATTTATGAAATGATATAGGCCAGTCAGCAGAAATAAGTGGTGCCCTTTTTCTTTCTTAATTTCTGCTCACTGTAAAGATCTTTTGCAAACTGGGGAGGGGTGGGGGAGCCTCTTTAGCTTTGAGCAGATTTTATTACTTTTTTTGCTCTTTCATGAGCTAGCCGGGAAGCCTTCAGCTCATAACCGTTCTCCCCATGCTGTAGGCAAAAGGTTTCAGACCTACTCCTTAGTGACCTGCCAGCACTAGTTTTGGAATCCAGAGCCTTGCTTGGATGGGAATCTGTGCCCTGGCTATCCTAGAGCACTGTTTCTCAGTGTGGCCAAGGGATAAAACAGGACACAAGTCACCTGACATGTTTGTTTAAAATGCAGACTCCTGGGTCCTATTCCAGACCAATTGGTGCTGCTGGGCCCTGGATTTTGCATTTTAACCCTATGTGATTCTGATAAATTTTAAAGTCTGAGGACCGCTGGTAGTGATCAAAATTGTGTGTGATGGCAGGGACGGTCTAGGGGTGTGCCTGAATTTCCATGGAGTTATTCAGGTTTTTGTCTGCCCGGGGGGCTACCAGTATAGAACACAGCTGACCATCTACACTTGTCTTTCAACACCACCACCAAGTGGCAACCATATTCTGACAGCATGAATCTGAAACAGCTAAAATCTGGGTCAGGGGTATGCAACTAAGCATCAAGGTCTGGGGTAAATCTGCAGGCCACTGGACGTCTCCGACCAAGTCCCCCTTTCCAACCTGGCTGAATCTGTGACAAGTGTAGTGGGTGGGGGTGGAACGTAGCTGGTTGCGAAACTGGCTTCAAGGTACATGCATCAGTTAAAGGAATGCGATCAAATCCCAGGTGAAAGAATGGCACAGGGTAAGGGGTAAGCACGTGGGCTCTGGAGCCAGCCTGCATTCGTTTATTTAATAGACACTGAGATATATACAGCACTCACTGCATGCCAAGCTCTGCTCTAAGTGCTGTTCAAATATTAATCTATTTATGTCTCACACCAACCCTACCAGGTGGATGCAACCATCATCATCCACCTTTTATGTGGTGAAACTGAGGCTCAGAGATGTTAGGTAATTTGCCCAAGGTCACCAGGTATCAGTCACCCAGCTGGTACTCACACCGAGAAAAGCTGGTTTCAGAGTTCATGTTCTGAAGCCCCCTCCTAGGGCTGCTTCTATTGGATCCAAGTCCCCTGGTTCCACTACTCATTAGCCCTTCAGCCCTGGAGAAATTACTTGAATCTCATATCCCTCAGCCTCCCTCTGTGTAAAATGAAGATATTATTAATAACGGTATCCACCTCATAGAATGCTGATCAAATAATTTGATATATGCACTTAAATGAGTATCAGGCACATAGTCAGCACTTAATAAATGCTAGCTCTTAGCTATTAGTCCACACTCTCAGGGATAGCGTGAGGCTTAAACTAGGTAACATATTTAAAGTGCTAGGCACCATGCCATGGCACACGGTGAGCACACGGTAAGCGCTAGCTGTTATTATTAGTCGAGTTGAGCCAGGCCAGGTTATTTTAGGTCCTGTCTGGAAGGCAACTGTGCTCTAGGAAGGGGGAGGTAACATGCCCTTCACTGCAAAATGGAACTGGGTGGGAGCCAGACAATTACTAGACTCAACAGGTTCTCTGCTTTACATCCCTGGAATATTCCTGAAAAGTTCCCGATATTGAATTTGTGTAGGCTTAATCCATTCCCCCCATTGACCTATTTTATAATTTCTGATTGATCTTTCATTGGCAGAGATTCTTCACACTTAAGAGTCTTCTCCCAGACTGTCATGTAACTATTAACTTGTAAAAGACTTAAATATACCAAGAAAAAATTGAACTACTGTCTCAATTCTTGGCAAAGCGATTGCCTTAATCATTCCGTAACGTAAATGTTTTCATTCTGTTTTTCTTTTATTATGTGTTCTAATAAGCACACTTATACTAACTACAAAGAACCTCCGGTCTTTCCTCCCACAAAGCTTATCAATTCCACTATTAACCTTAACCGCAGGTCGATTACAATGTATGCCAACTCCAGGGGTTAATCATGGCTTGGAAACAACCCTCATACCCAAGCAGCATAGCTTGGAGTAGGGATGGGCACTCCCTACTCCATGGAGGGGAGAAGGGAGAAGGTAAGGAAGTTGGGCAGGTAGGGTCTTGGGGAGCCACTAATGGGAGGTGAATTTATCCTGAAAGCTCAGACCCAGAAAGGGGTGCTGAATCCCCAGGAACTCTCACGATTGGGGTTCTCAAAGAAGTATTAGTAACTTTCCAAGCCATTTACTGCTTTCCCCTCTCCCTATTACGGAAAGACAGGCAATAGCTCCAACCCCATTTCTTGCACAGTTTACCAGCCACCATAGGCTTCAACTGCAATGTAATAAAAAGTAGAACTCAATGAACACATTCACTGAAATATTTGCTGCACGTCCACTGTGTGTCACTCACTCTGTTAACTTACAGAGGTGAACAGGCAATCTAGCCTCTTGGGGCTGCAGTCTAAATGAGCATCTAGATTTCAACTTTTTAAAAAATATATTTAATGATTTCAGAGAGGAAGGGAGGGAGAGAGAGGGATAGAAATATCAATGATGAGAGAGAATCATTGATTGGCTGCCTCCAGCACGCCCCACACTGGGGATCTAGCCATGTCCCATCCACGTACCCTGACCAGGAATTGAACTATGACCTCCTGGTTCATAGGCTGACGCTCAACCACTGGGCCATGCCTGCCGGGCTAGAATCTAACTCTTATCATTCTCACAGTTTCAACAAGTTTCTTCTGTCTCTTCCACTTATCTCCACATTCCCTTCTCCCACCACCAAAAATTCCCATAGATGTAAGCAATTTACTCTTTATTTCTTTATTTTAGAGTCTATGTCTAGAATCTTTTTAAGTTAAAAAAAAAAAGTGATGTAGTTTGGTTCTGCCAAACAACACTGTGTGTGGGGAGAAACCATCTTGCCGGGAAATTTGAGGCAATTATACCAGGCCCTGCAACATCCATGTGTAACACTGAACCATTTTGCAGTTGACGTGGTTGCCGGGGGGGGGGGGGGGGGGGGGGGTTTCTGATCATGGAGCAATTACTACATCATCACAAGATTGAGCCCACTCATTCTGATGGCTTAAGCAGCAGGGCCATCTGCTGAGTGGCTAAGCACAGTAGACCAGAGACACTGAATAAATATTTGTGGATTGCATGGCAAACTGCCTCTTCACACCTGAAACGCAAGTCTGTCCTAGGTTAGGACTCCAACGTGGACAACTGATCTAGACCCCCACCCCTACCCTAGGGCCTTTGCCTAAGCTGTTCTCTATGCCTGGAATGCCCTCCTCACCACCTCCCCCACTGCCCCCTCACCGTCCACCTGTCCAAATCCTACCTAGTTCAAGGACCAGCTCAAATATCAGTGGCTCCACAAAGCCTCCTCTGACCACCCTCGCCAGAAATAACCTCTCACTCCTCTCAGTTTCCACAGGTCTGTGTGTATGTTTTCTGACACGTAAAACACTTGCCATTTTATTCTGGCGATGTGTTGACCTTGTCTTTTCCATGTACCACTCAGCAAGACCCTTAAGCTCTGGAACTGTGTCACGTTCCTCTCCGAACCCTCTCCCTGCCCTGGCACCCACTTGTACAGCACAGGCACTTGGTGAAAGTTAGCTAGATGAACATACAGTTACCCCAGCAATGGCAAAACCAGAAACATTCCGTATGTAGCATTCTTTATTTATACTGCAAAAACAGTAGCATTCTTTATTCCTCCTTCTGCCTCTCCTCTTCCTTCTGTAGCTTTGGAAATATATTTACTCCATCCATCAATTACCCAGGAGAGGTTTGGGACCATACTGGTCAATATAGACAACTCTGTAGACCAATAGAGCTCTCTGAGACCCTTAGAATGACAAGGAAGGCCTAAGCCAATACAGACACTGGGGGAGTCCGAGTCCCTGGTCTGCCGACAGCAGGCACCTGGGGAATGGAAGTGTTATTTTCTCAAATAGCTTCATCTGCTCTGCTTCATATACGCCAGTTCCTCAGCTGAGTAGAAACTCCAGTCTTTATTTTTAAATACAGACTCCAATAACAGGCTAAGTAATTGCAGATCATCCTGAGGCCTTATTATGCCTGTACCAACATATTGGATTTTTTAAAACCCATATTTCCTTCCCATAAATATATGTTGAAAACCTTACATTTCAGCATTATTGTAGTGGTAATGTGTATTTGTTTTTCTTCCCTCCCATAGGGATCCTGAATAAAACAGATCACCAAGAAAAAATGCTGATGCATGGGTGACATTTCTCAACAATGTGTCTGATGACTCACAGAGACAAAAGGATTCTCTCATAATCACAGCTAAGAAAAGTGTATATTACAATACAAGGCACAGTCAAACTTCAGTAATACACTTTTCCTCCTGGTGCCACTGATGCTTGAACAGCTGCAGCTCACTGTCTTAGCTGACGGGGCCCATAAATACTCCTGGGAAATGGGACAAGGATACATAATGGGTCTTCACCTGCCAAGTTCAGGGAAATGAATGTCGGGCACACCCTGACGCAGAAGCACTCTTTGGTGGAGAATGATGAATATTGCCATTTGTCCTCTGCCACCGTAATTTTGGACAGGAGAGCCTAACAAGGAGAAAAATGGTGGGAGAAGATAACTGTTCTAGGACACTTGAGAAGAGGGCGTGTCATAATTATCTGGCCAACAGGAATACGAATCAAAGAGTAAAATGATACAACTTAGTTCAGAGAAAGGTAAAATTTAAGAGCATACCCATTGTGTAACATATAATTTCCTTCACTAGAAAAATTTCCCTCAAAATCTGACTCTTTTCTTGAAAAACAAATGTCAGAAATACCAGGGACTCAGAAAACTGCAGAACAGCCCCCCGCCCCCCGGCCCCCCTTTTCTGGAAGCAATTCAGTGCAGTGGTGAAGATGTGGGCTGAGAGGTATGGCAGACCTGGTTTGAATTCTGACTCATACACTTTCCTGCCCTGTGACCTTAGGAAAATAACTTAACTTCTCTGGTGCCTGGGCTTCATTTTGGTAATCACTGATGCTAACTAAACCTACCCCCCGCAGGTGTTTGGAGATAACATGATATAATAAAGATATAATCTTAGATGGTGCCTAGAATTTACTCAGCAGACAAACAATGAATGGCTGCCCTTTTCTTCTCTTCCTCTTCATCATCATCATCATCACCATCATCGTCATCATCAATCATTATGGAAGAGGACCAAAGTTTTGCCACCGTGAAGCAGCCTTTTGGGATACTGATTTTAAGCTGTTTAAAAGACTCAGAAAGAACCTCTGACACCACCCCCCCACCACCACCACCTTTCCTGCCCTAGAGACTCAGATAAATAAACTAGCTTTAGGAAGGAGATTTTAGGCCGCTCAGCTGTAGCTTAATTTGAATTAAGTATGGTAAATAAGTGGCTTTCTGGCAGGGGCCTCTTAGCTAGATCCCCCTGTGTGCCATTGTTCCTGAGTCACCCAGCAAGGATTCTCCCCCAGGTGTGTTTGCTCCTCCTCACCTACATTGCCCATTCTCACTCCTGAAATCTAATACCCCCGTCCACCGGTTTATCCTTTGTCTAAATATGTCTTATATACCCAAGGTTGCCTCACTGTCTTTGAGATTTTCACGCATATGTGAATTACCCATGCGCATGTGTTAATTTTCTCCTGTTAATCTGTCTGTTAATTTGATTATTAGCCCAAAGAAGAACTTAGAAGGCAGGAGGGAAAGCATTCATATTTTTCTTTCAGTCCCCAAAATATCATCCCAACTGTTTGGTGGCCGATTTCATTAGTAAATATTTAGGAAAAGGAGCAAGGATACAATCGCCTGCCAGAACATGAGGCATCAAACCCCAAGAGCAGCACTTCTAATTAGAAAAGTTCTTTTTATGGTTGGCAACATAACCCAACAAATATATCCACCTAGTTCATGTCATTCTTGCTTTAATAAGCAAAGACGACTGTAGCTAATCTCTTATTGAGTAAAATGAAGAAAAAAACAGTGATAGAAATCATTGGATACTATTAGCCACGGGTCCCGATGGAGGCACAGCCCATGTTCTTTGTGAAAAGGGATGAAGCAGTAACCTGTTCAAGTCTCCAAAGAATGAGACAAGGTCTTTTCTGTTTTCAGATTTTCAGGATCACAAGCTAAAGGATACTTCATTTTTTTCTTCCTCTTTTCAGATAGAGTGAATTCTGAAGGTCGAGGATTGAGTGGTGTCTGAATGGCTCCTTTTCATGCTGCAATCCCAGTGGTTTAATCGTATCAAGGCTAAGGAAGCTTTCCTGTGGGTCGTGGAAGGTTGGGACAAGTCCCCTCTTAAGTGGAACACACCACTTCCAGCCAGCCTTTCTGCAGGTGGGCCCCCAGAACTGGATGAGGGGCCCGGCACAGGTTGCCAAACAATGGAAACTTCCCGTTCTGGGTGTTAACTTTAGTTACCACAGCCAGACAATGCTGCCAGTGGTGTGGAAGAAAAGATTGCTGTAGCCAGCTGTGCCGTTCACAGTCGGATGGCCTCTGTGTAGCTCCAAATGGTGATGGAGCCAGCAGCCTGTTGTAGCCAAGGACAGGATGATGGATGATCTACACTCTGTGTCCAAGTAGCGAGAATGGCAGAAGTTCACTTCAGGGTTGTTAAAATGCTAATCTGGGTGAGTTAACAGAAGCTTCATAGAAAAGAGAAGTTTGAGAACTCGGTACACCTCATGTGGTACCTATGTGGACCACTCATTTGGTCGCCCCTGGTTACATGAACAGTTGCTTTGTGAAGAAGAAAGTTTCCTCCTTTTCCTGTTGGGATGAATGATTGCAGCTTCCGTTATCAGCTGCGCTGCCTCTGCCATCAGGGGCTGAAGAGGAAAAGTCAGCCAGATGACAGCCACCTCAACTAAAAAGGATTATGATATGCTCAGTACAGTTGTATGCTTTTTATTCCCTCCGCGTGTCATGGGAATAAATCAAAACACACTCTTTTCCCCAACTGGAAGTTGGCAGCAGTTCACAAAATAAGCGGCAACCTCAGACATGAGCTTGGGTAGATGGTAACGTGCTATGTCACCATTCACATGAGTCTGGGAAAGTGAGACCTCCCACTCTAATGACACTTTCAATATGTGAATGACACTAATAGTACATTGGATCCTCAGTGCTGAAAGCAGGAAGGCTGGACCTCTGTCTATATTTGGTATAATCAATCTCGCTTTAAAATTTCTAGGATAACACACTATACTTCCAAAAAGGGGCGCATATTTACATTTCTTGCCTAATGGTATGTTTTGCCGTTCTCTATTTTTTTATTCTTACTTATATTGAACATACAGAAACCTGCCTGCCAAGCCTGGTGCTGGAACACTAGCTAGCACAGCTCCTTGCGAATGATAACACTCAGTAAATACGGAGTGGTTGGCATGCCCCAGGTGCCTCTTGCTTCCTCTAGAAATGAATCTAGAACGTGCAGGTTAAAGTCCATTAATTGAAATAAAAGGTAATATTTTAGTCTGCAATATGCTAAGGAAGGAGTTCACCTCCTATGGTTACACCAATAATGGTTAGGCATTCAGCCAGGCTCTTAACTCTGCATAAAATGCATCAGGAGGGTGAAAAATGACCCTCTTTCGGATACATTTTTCACTCCTCGTATCTTAGTGAAATTCACATGCGAGAACAATGACTAAGCTAATTACCAAGGTTCATTATGATGGAGCAGCAAGAAGTGAAGAACTTCTCTAGTTTCAGTAAGTCCTTAAAACTATGGGCATCTTTTGTGAATCGAAGCTCTATTCCTGCCTACTTGCCTGTGTGCCTTTCAAGCAGCAGAAACCACCACGGCACAGGGGCTAGCGGCCCACTTACCCAGAGCAGTTACTGGACAGATCCCTCCCTCGCAGCCAGCAGCCAGTGAACTGAAGGCCACTGGATCGCTAAGCTGTCCTCCCTGTAAGGACTAATAGGTTTACGTCACAGCCATCTTTCAAATCCATCAAACCAGGGGAGGAGATAGGACAAAACAACAACACACAACAACAACAACAACAAATGAACACACACACACACACACACACACACATACACACATACACACACACATACACACACACATACACACACACACACACCACAGCAGGGAAGAGGGCAGAACGCCCACAAATCTAAACCAAACTCAAGTTAACCAGCTTTCTGGTGATGGGGAAATAACCATAGTCCCAGCACACCGTCCTGCATCACAGACCGGTTCCTCACAAAAGCTTACCTATGCAGCGCCCCTCCAAGAAAGGAGGACAGGTGGCATTATTCTGTGGGAACCAATAAGAAGCAGTTGTTGATCTGACTAAATGTGCCAATGGCGGAAAATGGTCTGCTGAACAACATATTTAGGAAATCTGAGGGTTACTTCTTGAACTGTCTTTCTGAGAGCACATTCTAGAGACCTAAATCAAAGCACAGGCATTCGCTATAAAAAAAACAAGACTCGGTAAAGGCTGAGCTATTATAGTTCATTTACCTTCAGATGTTTAAGTTCATGATAATATAGGCCCACATCTCAGAGCTTATGTGGCCGTTTCTATTTAGCTAAGCCAGGGCAAACGTTTGTGTACTATTTGCCAGGCTGACAGAATATGCCTGTCACTCACTACATTAAACATGACTACACACAACTTAATTTCCTGAGTTAGACAGCTAAGAGAGCCAGGGGGATTTTTTAACAACATGAATAAACCGGCTTCAAAACCTATTGTTTAAACCACCAACAAGGATAGTAAAATCATCACCGTGAGCTGTCTAAGATTAGATTTCTCAGTTCTACCAGGAAGAAACCCTGAAAGAAATGCTCCAAACAAGTTATACCTCCTATTCTGAGAAACAGAGACAATCCAATTTATGTTAAACCTTTCCCTAGGACTTCAACCTTGAAATAAACAAAACAATCCGCTCCTTTGCCCCAAATACCAGGTAGATCCTGCAGACTTAAAATTCTTAGTAGCTGGAAGTTCTTGGGAAAATTGCCCTAGACAGTTATTTCCCCTAGAAACTGGAAACACTACCGTTATTTTTATGGGAAAGTAGCCGCCTGTAGAGGTGGACCTAGGTCCAATTACTGTTTACAGTCTATATATCTACAATGATGATTCACTGTCCCTTTGGAGCGGAAAATCGCGCAGCCTAGAGCGGTGAGGGGTTGGGATGCTGGAACTTGGGTTACTGACTGGTCACCTCAGAACAGGGAGCTTCCTCTAGGGCTGTTATCAATGCCGCTACTTCATTCCGCGTTAGCTCCTTGACACTTAGCTTCCCACAAGTTCAGGATTTAAACAATCACCTGACAAGCACTGGCCCCGAGAGTCGATGTAGCAGACAATTTTTGAACCCAGTTTTCATCCACACCTTTAAGTCCTTTATGACCTTTTTTTATTTTCAATCCAAGAGTTAGACACGACAGGGGAAGCATTAAGCCCCTCCGCAATTCCCCCAAGGCGGCAGCCCCAGAAACAAACATCGCTGTCAAGACTGGAAATAAAAGTTTCCCTACCTTCCTCCTCACCATCCCCCTGCCAGAAGCTGCCGGCCGGAGCGGCGGCTCTCTCCCGGCTGCAGGACGCCTCTCGCCGCGGGAGAAGGGGCTCATGCAAAATTGACTCTTCCTTATTTGTTTCCATCCATAATTGATGGGCAGATGAGAACGTAACACATCTCAGCGCCGGGCTCTTGCCGCCTGGCGGAGACCCTGTCCAAGACGCTTCCGTAAATCATTTCCAGCCGGAGAACAAAGCACGGAAAGTTGCGGGGGAGAGTGGCCGGGAGGAGAAACCCGGGCGCCGGGTGGGAGGAGGGGTGGGCGGTGGGCAGCTCCCGGCCCCAGGCCCCTCCGCCGCGCGCTCAGCCAGCGCGGGGAGAGGGAGGGTGGGCAGCGGCCCCCTCCCGGCAGGAGCCGGAGCAGGAGCCCAAGCAGGAGCCTGGAGGGTGGGGGTGGCCGATCCCCCGAGCCCCCGCCCCTCGCCACCCCGCGCACCACCGGGGCGCACTGACAGGTAGCCCGAGTGCCCCGGGAGCCGCTCGGTCTCCGCTGTGCGCTACGCCCCTTCTCCCGGCGCGGCCGGTGCTCGCTCGTCCGCTCCCAGCCCGGCTGGGCGCTGCCCGATTCCAGCGGTCCCGGCGCTGGCTTCGGGGCCCACGGGCAGAAGGGGGCGGCCGAGCCCGCAGCCGGCTCCTCTGGCTTTGGCTGGGCTCTTCGGTTGGCTGGAGACGCCGTGCCCGGCACCGGAACAGCCTGGGTTGCCCCTGATAATGCGCGGGGCAGCGCGGAGCTGACGCTGCCTGGCAAGAAACTTTTCCTCGCCCCCTTCTTCCGCTAATTCCCCCCGAGGGGGTGCTCAGTGCTGGGGGGCCTCCAGGGCCACATGCCCCTCCCCCCAAGCTCCCAGCTCAGCCAGTTTTGACGGGTCCGCCAAACCTCTCCAGCCCTCCGCGCGTCCCTGGCGCGACCAGCGGAGAGAGCTGGTGAAAAAGAAATCAACTCTCCAGTGGCCACGCAACACTCGCGCGCGCCCTGCCAGCGATGCAGGCTCGGAGGATCCCGGTCCGATCCCCACCAGGCGCCCAGAACATTACCACATTTGCACAAGAGGGGCTTACCTCATGAGGGGAGGCTGGTAAAAATAAAGCTTGTCACGTGCAAGGAAAAAAGAAAATAAAGGAACAAAATAGAAAATAGACATGTATGTCCCTCTGTGTCTTTAGGTCTTGGCTCCCTCGATATAATCCTGAAACTCGCCACCAGCAGTCCTTGCAGCAGCGTCAGCAGCAGCAGCCGCCGCCGCCGCAGGAGCAGCGGGAAGAAGCAGGAGCAAAACAAACCGAGGCTCGGCAAATGGTGTAATTCGATCCATCTCCGAGTCAATCCTTCAAGCGGCGCGGGCCCACCCCCGGGCGCGGACGGTAGGAGGCGCGGGTGACCGGGCACGCTCGCCCCAGCCCGAGCCCCGCGGCCAGCGCCGCCTGGAGGCCCCCAGCCCGGCGCCGCGGCCCCGCTGACCCCTCGGTGGCCTCCGCGTCCCTCCTCCCAGGAGCTCGGCGGCGCCCCCGCCCGCTCCCCACCTCTGAAGAGCGAGCGGCTCCTGCCAGCAACTCCCAGCGCCCCAGTCATCCAGCTGGCGGTGCCGCCGCAGCCAGAGGAGCAGCCTTTTTGCTCCCCCGCCTTCTTTCCCTCTTTTTCTCGCTCCTTCTTTCCTCCAGCTATCCAGAGGACAGATTATTGCAGCCCCGAGGAGCGGCAGGCGCAGTTCCTCCGTAAAGTTCTGCCATAGTTTCCTAATCTAAGCTGTATTTTTTCTAAGCACATCTTTACAAACCGCCCCCATATTACCTTTCTCGCTCTCCCCCTTCCAATTTCTCTTTATAACCACTAACTAAAACAGCTGGGAAGAAGCAATCAAACATTGCTTTATCTTTATAAAAATACAGAAATTGCCTACTAAAAATCCCATTTTTACTTTGAATGAAAGCCATTCAGTACAGTATAATTTTGCAAGCTAATGAGCCGGTATTACAGGCAAGTGTTTCGTGTAATATGTTGTGGGAGAAATGAAAATGTCCTTGAAGTGACATCGTTTAAAATTGACTGTCACAAATGAAAAAAAAAAATCATATATTCCAAAACAAGAAGATCTGAGCCCAAACTTCATTTCCGAGAACGGGCTGTGCTTTATTAATTTGCAGTTGAATTATGAATCACTGGGGGCTCTAAATGGCTGGAATGAACCATAATGCCCCATTTAAAGAAAAAGAAAGATCTTTATCGCCAAACTTTTCATTTTCATTTGAGTGTGGTTAATTACCGCGAAAGAGAGAAGAAGGAAGCAGAGAAAGGATTTTCCTTTCCTTGAAGGTTCCTGCCTTCTCCTCAGTACAAAGTTACATGTTTACATTTAGGAAAATACCCTATTCTGAATTGTTTCTGAACAGCTGACAGCCTTGACAAGGAACTCAAAAAAAAAAAAAAAAAGATACCCCCAGGAACTGCTTCAGGACAGTTTCCTGGGTAGTTAACATTTTGTTACCAAAACGAAGAAGGAGGAAGGAGGAGAGGTTGTCTTTTAAAATATAAACTCTTCCTGCTGTTCTTCCTACCGGAAGAAAGGGGTAGGGGGCGGAAAGAACAGCTTTGGCAACAGAGCCCTCTGATTTTTCTGTTGTTAAGGCTGTTGTTGGCGGGCTGGCTGGTGTTTTCTGGTTGTGCTGGGTTCTGACATCATTGCAAGTTACTTGGCAGTCAGGGCCCTTCCCCAGCCAACTTCTGACCCAGAAAGCTGTGCCTGTTTTACTGGCATCCAATCATTCCGTATTTTCTCCATCAAGGGAGCAAACCCTGCTGCAGGCAGAGGGCTCTGTGCACTGAATGAAGATGCAAGGTGACCAGTGGTTTGATGAGGAATCAAATTGCCACCCACCTCTCCAGAAAGCTCATGAGTTGTCCTGTGTCTGCTGCAACAGCAAACAGAAAAAGCTCAATCCTCTAGATTCCTGAATTCTTTGCTGAAATTAGTGACGGACAACTCGCCAAAGTGCCACCCTAGAGCCCTAGACTGAGTTCCTAAACCCATGAATGAAAACATTTCAGGTTGCGGAAGGGTATGGGGATGGGTGACTTCAAGCCAAAAATTAGACATGTTTTCAGTTTCAATATCAGTCTGGACCTTAGAGCCAATCCCTGTGTTGGGTGTGCTGGGGGAACAGAGTTCAGGAAGAGGACAAGTCACTGGTGTCAAAGAATGACCCTTCACCTTTGGTCAGGATGGAAATAATTTTAATTTATTAAGGAGTCATCAGGAAAATGACACTCTTTTTATTCCGATTTTAGTGGGAAGAATTGTAAGGAAACTGCTCACTCTTTATGCCGTTTGTTAGCATCTGGCCCTTTCGATTGATTTTAGACACTTTTAACCTGTTAGCCCTGTTTACTTCTTTAGTCCGCTGCCCCTCCGCAGCCATCATCTTATACTCTAGGTAGTTTCCTGCGAAGTTGCATGCTTCATGTCTCCATGCCTTCACTTGTGGTATGATTTCTGGATTCTTCTTCACCATGACTTGATGCCCTTTAAATTCTGCTTTTCTTGACTTTTAACAAAAATTTTGCTGAGGTGTCAAAATTTCCTTCATCCCACTACCTTTGGGATGGGTTTAAGCACCTCTCTTCTGTACCCTTATGTAACTTACCAAATTAAAGGGAAAATACATGTTCAGGATGTCTTCCCTACTGGCTGCTTCTTACCTGTAGGGATCATGCCCTGTTTACCTGCACAGCACCAGTGCCTAGCCCAGTGCCTGGTATTTAATGGGCACTCAGTAAATACTTGTTGAAGAGATCTGGTCATGGAACCCACAACTACTTCACATTCTTTTATGTGCCAAACCAGAGAGTATGGTCTCTATGTTGCACGCTCCTTCAGAGTAGGGGTTTATTCACCTGCATCCCCAGAGCAAGCATAGTACCTGTGTAAGGATGTTTGTTGAGTGAGTGAATGATGAAGGGAGGGGAGGAAGATATTTGGCTCTTTCTATACTCAGAAAGAATACTTAAAGGGTTCAATGATGTAAATGGTTAATAACTATGCTTTATAGTGTTATCTTCATACATCTCTCATCACTGATAAGTGGTAACCTAATTTACAATCTATTTTTTAAAATTTACTTTAGCCCTAGCTGGTTTGGCTCAGTGGATAGAGCATCAGCCTGGGAACTGTAAGGTCCCAAGTTCGATTCTGGTCAAGGGCACATTTCCGGGTTGTGGGCTCGATCCCCAGTGGAGGGGCTTGAAGGAGGCAGCCGATCAATGATTCTCTCTCATCATTGATGTTTTTATCCCTCTCTCCCTCTTCCTTCTTCTCTGAAATCAATAAAAATATATTTTTAAAAAAAATTACTTTAGGAGTAAAATTCAGAAGTTTATTTCTATGTTTTAGTTCAAATCTAGTTTTTGTTTTTTGTTTTTAAAATTTATTTTAGAGAGAGAAAAGGAGAGAGAAGGAGAGATCAATCGGCTGCCTCCCACATGCACCCTGGCCAGGGATTGAATCCTAAACATAGGTATTTGCCCTGACCTGCAATTGAACCCACCTCCTTTTGGTGCATGGTACGATGCTACAACCAACTGAGCTACACTGGCAAGGGCTTTAACCTCCTCTTAAGAATAAAAGCTATCTGAAAGTTATAGGAAATCTGTGTGTAATAGTCAATGAAAGCTTATCAATCATCAGAGAGTACCACTCTTTAACTATTACAGTTATTAAATGAAGAACCGAATGCTAAGGTATGTGCTATACTCTATCTTAAGCATTTTACAAATATTAACTCACAACAAGTCTGTGAGGTAAGTACTATTATTATCTTCATTTTACAGAAGAGGAAAACTGACGTTTAGAGAGTTTAAAGGACTGCCTAAGGCCACAGGTAACTAAGCAGGATCTGAACCCTACCTCTTACTTGGTTGTAATAATACTTTTAATAGTGAGGTCACAGTTATTGGCAGAAGGCTTTGGAACATAGGACAGCCTGGATTCAAATTCAGACACCTCCTCTCAGGATAATTTATTCAACTACACTGCGCGTGAGTCTTCTCATCTGTGAAACAAGGGTGATACCAATGCTTCAGATGTCTTTCATGAAGACAATGTGATAACGCATGTAAAGTGTTTAGCATCTTACCTAGAACACAGAAAGCACTGAATCAACATTAGCCAACATTCTTACATATGCCCTGAAGGCCATGCAATCTGTGAATTCTGCAGAATTGGATTAGAAACTTAATCCAGCTTCACATTAAATGTGAGATTTAAAATAAAAGTACATAGTATGCCATGGGTTTGCAATAAATTTTTGTTGCATTCCATCTCCTTCATTTCCTCATCTATGTGCTTGTGTTTATTAATTCAGATATGCTATTCACTATCCGGGTGTTGATATAAAATAACATTTGTCTGAATTTTAATGAATAATACAGCTTGAATAATAGAGCTTAGGATGCAGAATTTCATGTTTTAAAATAAGAAGATAGAGGTATTGAAATTATAAAGGTAGCTATAGCTTCTATGATCACTTTAATTTGAAGAGCACATATAGCATTCCTTGCGTTTGCACATTATAGCAAGTGCTTTTGTGGCAAGGGATTGCTTTAAAAACTAATCTAAGCTCTCCGTGACATGATAAATCATTAATAATATAGACCCAAATCTCGGCATCTGCATGGGCACAGCTGGCCTCCTTGTGTCAATAGTCTGCATATGAAAGTGACTCTGCCAAGATATTTCACTTTAATGAAAAATATTTATCATGGTAAATCTTCAACCTCAAGAGTTTACTGACATAATTCATTTCTATTATTATGTACTGTGATAGTATACCACCACAGCTAGGTTTATGTTTGGAATGATAAAAATGTGCTTTTTTAGTCATTTTGATTACTCTCCCTTAGCATGAATAATTTTTGCTGTACTCTCTGAGTAAAGGGAATGCACCATGCATTTACAGAAATAATAAATCAGCTACTTGTCTAATTTTGCTAATGATTCTGCAGGTGCCACTTTGTGGAAGGACACTGAATGCTCAAGCCGAATAAAAAGAGGTAAGCTTCCCACCCCCATCAGAAACAGCAAACAGCCTTCAATAACACAAGCTCTTTTGAAAACAGACAAGAGATAGGAATGCTATCACCATTTTATCAAAGATCTTTTGAACAAACAGAAGCAAAATAAAATTTTTGGAGGGAGAATCAAATAAAAAGATGATAACTCAGCTGGATTGTTTAATTGTACTTTGGGGAGAAATACTTATGATTTAGGAATGCCAGCTTACATCCCAACAGATGTAAGTTCCTTACAGGCGTCTCTCTACAAATTTACAGTAACCAAGCCTCTGACCTTGAAGAACTGGGGCTGAATAGTATCTATTAAATGTTATAAAGTCTTAACAAAGAAGAAAGAGAAATAAAATAACCAAAGTGGTAGAGAATTACAACTTTTTATCTGTTTTTTAAAAATGCTTTAAAGTTTGTTTTTAAAAACAAAACTCCCTCCCTAATCTTTTTTTTTTTTTTTACCCCTTGCTTAGAGGTCAACTTCTAGAGGCCCTGAGTAGAGGGAAAGGGCAGAGAGTGGATCTGGTGAAGCAAGTGAAAACTCACTCTGTAATTTTAGTTTGATCCTCATAGACACTAGGTAGTAGGGACCCTAATTTTTTTTTGCTTAAGCCAATGTTAAAATTCAAATCAAAAAAGGGAGAAGAAACTAACTGGGTACCTATTGCATCCAGATACTGACTAGCCACAATATTGTCACTAAATTCTTAACGCAGCTCTTGGAGACAGGCATTGTTCTAAAACAAAGAAACCAGGTTTAAGTTAACCATCTTAGCAGGGGTTTCAGCCCTAGTAGACTAAGGAGTTGAGGGTCTAATACAGGCCTGTTTGGCTCTCAAGCCTAATTTTCTTTCTAGGACACCATGTTATGAAAAATGAAGAGAGTATAGGTTTGAAAAAATGTTTTGGATAACACAGAAAATAAAAACATTAAAAAACCCACAAGTAGATGCTTGAAACTAGGTTAAATATGTACTTTGATTTCAAATCTGTGATAATTTTTGCTTGTCACATACAAAGTAGTGTCAGGAACTCTGCAATGGGATTTATAGCATAGTTTAAATCCCTGTACATTATATGCATTCTATTATGCACCTCTGAATCACTTATAAATAACTAGAGGCCCGGTGCATGAAAATTTGTGCACTCGGGGGCGGGGAGGGGTCCCTCAGCCCGGTCTGCGCCCTCTCGCAGTCCGGGACCCCTTGGCAGATGTCCACCTGCTGGCTTAGGCCCGCTCCATGGGGGATTGGGCCTAAGCTGGCAGTCAGACATCCCTCTGACAGCCCGGAAGCCCTCAGGGGATGTCCGACTAACGGCATGGGGAGTGGGCCTAAGCCATTAGTCTGACATTCTTAGTGCTGCTTCAGAGGCAGGAGAGGCTCCCGCCACCACCGCTGCGATGGCTAGCCATGAGCCAGCTTCTGGGCTGAGCAGCGCTCCCCCTCTGGAAGCACACTGACTACCAGGGGGCAGCTTCTGCGTTGAGCATCTGCCCCCTGGTGGTCAGTGCGTGTCACAGTGACCAGTAGTTCCTGGTCGTTCCGCCATTAGGGTCAATTTGCATATTGCCCTTTTATTATATAGGATAAGAGAAAGGATCCAATTAACAGCATGCATATTTTTATTAAAATAAACTTTATTAGTTCAGCCATAAATGTTGCAATTAATGTTTAGGACCATACAACTGCACCTTTCACAAAAAATAAAACAAAAACACCCTAATCGCTGAATGCTGTACATATAAGAACAACTGAACTATGGTTATAGAGCCAATTCATTGCCAGAAACCACTAGTGCCACCAATTGGTTAAAAAAAGAGATAGAAAATAAGATTCTGGGTAATTTATATCTTTATAAATAAAGGAACACAAAGAATATATCTTTTTTTCTTCCCTGTGTCTTTTTCAGGTAGGATGTTTACTATTATGGACATCTTATTAATATTGAATATATTAGATTCATTTAAAAAAAACTACACTGCTAATATGCAAGGAATTGGAGAGTGGTTTGGGGGACAGGAAGAAGTTGACATTCTGGGATAAAAATCAGTAGCATTAATTATAGGACTTGTCTAACGTCCTAAGTGCCCTATGGAGCTGTGATGAAGTGGCAAGGCCCAGCAGCACCTGGGAAGATACATGTAGCCAACAATGCTTAAATCTGGATCGGGTTATGATGCCACTGAGTCAGCAACATCACAAATGAGGTGACAGACAGTAATGCTCTCTCTTCCAGCCCCAGTAATAGGGGTTTCATTTATGCCCCAGGCTCGGGAGGAATCTACAGTTTGTCTAACCTTTGGTTGGTTCCACAAAGTGGTCTGCTCAAGTTCTCCTTGTCCCCAGATCTCTTTGGCCTTTGAACCAAGAACCTACCATCAGTTGACAATCAACAAATAAAAACACTTAAGGCCTGTACATTTTTTATAACAGACTTTCTTACCAGGTTGGCCCTCGTGACCAAGTTAGCTTTAAACATTATCTGAGCCACTTAACTGTCTTCCAGAAACAACTCCTCCTCCATGGCTGTCTCCTAAAGCGTGAATTGTGATGTGTGCTGAACAATCCCTTCAAACTTACCTTCTTAAGCAAAGCTTTAAAAAAGAGCCTCGCAGAGTTTGCCATTGTCTGTAATTTGTATTTCAATTACAAAGCTCAAGGAAGAGCCTTCCTGCAAAATCCAGAAAGGTCCAGAATGACTGTTTAGAGGTTTTTAACAGCCTCACACATCTGTTAAATTGGAGCATTTCCATGTAACAGTTGTATTATACTTTTAAAAACTTATTGCATCTGATCTGTACACATACACAGGGTGTGTGTGTGTGTGTGTGTGTGTGTGTGTTTTCGCGTGCATGCACATGCATATATTCCTCTAAGAGTTCTTGTTTAAAAGCTTTGTGGGTTCTTTGCTATATTAAAATCTTTGAAATTGTGCTCATAAAGTACCCCAATATGTTCTGAATTCTTGGGTCATAATTATAGAATAAACAAACTCATTTCTCATAAAAAATTTTTAATTAAGAATTCCAGTTATGCAATTATTTGCTAATGAATAATATCTACTCAGTACCAAAGCATACTATTAAAGGTGTTTACTCAAAAGTATGTTTTATAAAGATAGTTTTTATGGGTCAGTTTCTCATTTTTAAGTTATCAACCTTATATTAAAATAAGAGGAAACTGTGTATCAGGAGACAAGGATAGTCTATAATTTCTGGAAATAAATTTAATATTAAAGTCTAATTAGTCATGATTTCGGCTCCTCATAAATATCAAGCTACTGAATTCAGTGATTTAACTGTGCTTAGGTCATTTGGTGAGGCTACCGGTTGTCCATTCATTGGCTAGGCTTACCCTGGAGAAAGGGGGCAGTGGAGGCAATGATTTGTGGTTTTCCTGTGCTTTTGAAAAACTACTCCAGTCTAAGCTACTGGTTCCTTAAATATATTCATGATCCCCATGTAATAAGGGAATAATCCATTTGCCTGCTTCTGATTTATTTGCCATCTTTTATGTTGATGAACAAAAAATATAAATAAATGAACAAATATGTAATCCATTTCTGCTACCAGGTAATTGTGCCGCCTATAGAAGGGGGGTATTTCTAGAAATTGCAAACAAAGTTAACCCTTTCAAGCTTAACCACAAGAAACATATAAGGGCTGAGAGAGACTATCTTCAGAAATGTTTTCTCTGAGAGACAGTGAGTTCCAAGGGAACGGACCTTCCAGATCAAACCAGGCATTACAAAATCCAATCAAGGGGACGAGGAGGTATTCCCCCCAAAGGAATGCAGCTAAAGTGGAAGCGGGCAGGATCATTCACTCATTCATCCTTGCATACATTCACTTCACCGTTTGTTATTAATAGCAGTAATCTGCTTTGTGTAAAGCACTGCGCAAAGATAAATGAGAAATACCTTGCATTTAGACAGCAACTGAAAGTTCGAACGGCAGTTTTATCAATCAGCGTCCTGGCGGGGAACAGATGGCACATTGACTTGGGTAATTTTCCGAGCCCTTAATAAAGGGGCTGTTTGCTGAGGTGTGGACAGCGTGCAGGGAGACCACAAGGGAGAGTTACCCCGGGGCCTG
The DNA here is from genome assembly GCF_028538775.1 of Myotis yumanensis. Lineage (NCBI taxonomy): Eukaryota > Metazoa > Chordata > Mammalia > Chiroptera > Vespertilionidae > Myotis > Myotis yumanensis. The sequence goes on from NW_027223752.1 coordinate 66,233,433, forward strand.
ACTACCCCTGGGACTGAAGGAGCCAGAGGAGAAAGCAATTAGCAGAACCTGGAGATGTAGAGGTGATGGTGGAGAGGAACCCCTTGCTTAGAGGTCAACTTCTAGAGGCCCCAAGTAGAGGGAAAGGACAGAGAGTGGACCTGGTGAAGCAAGTGAAAACTCACTCTGTAATTTTCGTTTGATCCTCATAGAACACTAGGTAGTAGGGATCCTAATTTTGCAAATGAGAAAACTGCAACTAGGAGATTTGCTTGTTATAACTTAGCTACAGAGCAGAACCAGACCTTGAACTCCTGAAACTTGAGTTCAGGCCCTGTGCTTAACACACCGTCTCCCTACGCCCTCTCCTTTGGACTTCCTTATGACACTTACCTCACCACATTGCATTATTAACATGTGATCATCGGCCAGACGGAGCTTCGTGAGACTGAGAACTAGGTCTTTGTATCATTAGTGTCTAGAATAGCAGCGGAGACAGTAATGCTGGCGATACCTGATCGGTGGAATAATGAGTGAGACTGTGCAACCTCTGACAGATCTGCCAGAGGCTAACTTCATAAGTGGCAGAGTGCTGCAGATGCTAAGTCCAGAGATGCAGGGAAAGGGCTAGGGACAGAAAGGGGGGGAAAGAATAGTAGTGTGGGCTGTAAAAGACTTCGTGATGAAGGGGGCACAGGAGCTGAGCCAAGCACACTGAAAGGCAAGTGTCCAAGGTAGAGGAATACAACCAAGTTATTGTGGGCTGAGGGGACAGCAACGGCAGGAGAAGGTGGGAGGGCCTGGTGTAGCCAGGCATGATTGACATTCTTAGGGGCAAGTAGTAGGAGATGTGACAGGAAGGACAGGATATAATCACTGTAAGGAATTTCTGAATTGACATTTGCTGGAGTTTGAATGTTTTTCTTGGGGTGTTTAGAAGCCACAGACTTTTGAGGGAAAGATGATCATAAACTAGGCTGTGCTTTTGGGAAGCAATACTCATGCTGGAGGGAGAATTTGGTTGGAGAAGCAGGAAGTTTCCGAAGTAAGGATGCAGGAGTCAGGCCAGAAGACGGCTCCCGTGGTGGTGGAATCGATAGAAACATAGGAATATACAGCAGAGACAAGCAGAGCGGGCTGGTGTTTGAATGCCAGTGGGGGCAGAGGAGATTTTTCCATGTTTCTTAGTCTGGCAGAGTTTGAGAAAAGTTGAATCATTATAGGAGATGGAGGCACAGGAGGTGGGGCGGGTTTGCAGGGGGCATAATTGAGTTTGGTTTTGGATAAGTGGAGCTGAAAGTGTTGGTATGGTGTCCATGGGGGGATGCCCCTCAGCAAAATAGGGAATCATTATTATATTTACAGCCAGTGGACAGGAGAAACTTTCTATCTTCCAGAGAAACACCCGAATCTAAATGAGCCAAATACACACAAGAAAGTAAGGGGAAACTAGCTTTCATCAAATGGCCGAGGTGAGCCTGCATGACTCTGAAGCCTCATGTGCTTGGGAACAGTGACCTGAGAAGCTTTAATCCTTCCCTTTCCCGGACCGTTTCATCCAACACGGAAACCATACAGTGGAGGAGCATGGAGTTATTCCCATTCCTTGCTCGTGTTTCACAAACACAGGAAATGTAGGTCTGGCAACTCGTTACAATTTATTTAATTTCTGTTTTAAAAGAATATTTTTATTGATTTTAGACAGGAAGGGAGAGAGAGAGAGAGAGAGAGAAACATCAATGATGAGAGAGAATCATTGATCAGCTGCCTACTGCAGGCCCCACACTGAGGATGGAGCCCGCAATCCCGGCATGTGCCTTCCCTGGGAATCGAACCGTGACCTCCTATGACCTCCTAGTTCATAGTTTGAAGCTCAACCACCGAGCCACGCCAGCCGGGCTGGGCTATCTAATTCCTTGTTAAGCCGGGGGGGTTCAGTGATAACTTTTCAGACTGAAACTTTTCAGAAAATGCTGATAATTGCTTTTAAAATGTTTCGTGAAACTATCCAAAACCATGGGTTTAGAAGTGTTAAAATCTTCGTCTTAGTGTGGTGTTGATGAGAAAAATGCTGAAAAAATAATTTACTTAAAGCATTATCACTCCATGTAAAATTAGGCATCCTTCCACTCTGATTATCAATCTTTGCTGCTAAAGTCTAGATGAACTTCGAGAAATACAGTTCAGTGCTTCTCCTCCCAATTATCTTAAGCAACATGAACGGTGCCATTTTTCTTGATTTGAAATGTTAACATGAAATATAATAGAGAGTGGATCATTTCAGAGTAAGAAATCACATCTTGACAGCCAGATGATAAAATGTTATAACAATAAAGATTAGATCGCTTCCAATTCTCTTTATAAAAAAATTCTGGGGGAAAAATAGAATCTGATTTTCATTCTTCAAGCATAGTTTTTCTTTTTATTTAGCAAAAGAAAGTATATAAAAAGAGTGTCGGGACCAAGTGCATGATGATGTTATTTAATGGTCAGGTGAGCTTTGAAGTAGCAGTACTTCACAGATAATTTGTAATGGAATAGGTATAGGGTTAGAAAAATGGCCACTTTGTTATTTCTTATGGTGGTTCGTTTCTCCATTTATATTGTGTAGGCCATTTAAAAACATATAGTGTTCTCCTGCTATTTAAGGGAGAAAGAGAGAAGGGATAAAGAGGCAGAAAGAAAAGAATGACAGAGTGAAAGGGAAAGAGGACAAATGAGAAACCTAATTAGATTTAATGGCACATTTCCAAGAAAAGATAAAGTCTTTAACAACATCTGCAGTTTCAATTTTCAAACTGTAGGTACTTAGATTGGTAGGAATTTACTCCCCCCCCCTTTTGTTTTATTATTTGCCATTAATGGAAAGAGAAATAAAATAAATATAAGTATTTGTTAATTCCTTGCAAACCATTTCGAATTATACAGAATGCCATGGAATTTATGCTTAATTACATGAGCAACCTTTGTATTAAAAATATCATTTTATTACCCTCTATAAACATTTTATGGATCCATTTAGTTTATGGTTAAGTTAAGAGGAAATGAAAGGCAGGGATAAACTACAAAGGATTCTTTCCTCATCTTTTAAACTGACTTCATTAGAACCATAACCCAGTGCTACGTATATCTGAGCAATTCAAGAGTAGCGATGGGGCAACTCCACACTTGTATTATTCCGTCAAATGTTGAAAAAGTGGTGTTTAGCTTTTGATGAATATTTAATATGCCAGAGAGCTCTCAAGGCTCCACTTTAGCAGTGAGATCTGGAGCAGTTTTCAGCAGAGACTGAATTGCTGATCTGGCCTCCAGAGCTCTCTCTACCACTTTTCTTCCTCTGATATTCCTCAGGCTGCAGAGAGGTGGAAAAACACAGCATCCTGTTGCTCAAACGGCTGCCACTGTGTGCTTGGTGAGTGAAGTAGATGAGGCAAAGGGCTCTGGGATTGAGGCAGTCCCCACTCTGGAGGAGGCGAAGGAGCAGGTTCCTTGGGGGTGAGGCCACGGGAGTTTGGCTGTCCAGCAAAGGTGTGACTCCCTGGTGACGGCCGTAAGCCCTGAGGACTTGATAGAAAGCCAGCATTTTTCATGCCACAGCATAGAATGTGGCCTTGATTTGAGCACCTCCTCCCTTGCCTCTTGGTCAGCACAAGTCAACATGGGACAAGAATGCAGGGCCTTCGCAGAGGACTGGTCTTAGGTGATCCTGCAATTCAGAGGGACTGGAAAAGTACTGATGAGGATGGCCTGGTGTGATTAACAGGTGATTTTCTGATTGAATTGGGAAAGGGGGAACTCTGGGGTAAAAAATTATGGAAGAATGAATTTTAGAACTCTATGCTAAAGATTATGAAATTATTAAGTCCTATGTTATTCGATTGTTTTATTAGGGTAAGTGCAAAGAGCACAGATTTTGTTTTGGCTTAGCTTTGGTATTCTAACAATTCTAAGTTTCAGTTTTGTCTTCTGTAATAGTTGACATAATATTTAACTGAGATTATTGCTAGGAGTAAAGCAATTCATATTTATGAAAACATTATATACATTTTTACAGTATAGAACCCTATATTGAGCTTAGATATTACTAAAGTCCAGTGACCAACCTGATGGCCCTATAAGAACCACTCGGAGTGCTTTGTTAAGTGGTAAGTGCCACACCTACCTCTCTCCCTTCGCCTCTAGTGTGCTTCCTCTCTTACTGTTCCACTGCTTCAGTAATCCATCGCTAGACATGTCCCCTAAGTTCTTCAGAGCAATAAGAATGGTTAAAGTAACTGCCTTCTAACAGTGAGTGCGAAAGCTAGGGCCATATTTCTATCCCTAGTGCTTAGGACAGTGCCCAGCTACATACATATTTATTGAACAGACAGGTTGAGAGACAGGTAACACAGAGATTACCAATGCATTTCTATTACTACAATACATCTTTTAAAACAAAATTAAAATAAGACAATTCTTTAACATGATCAACATATAAACTGCTCATATCAAAATCCAATATAGTTTTTAGTGGTGAAATATAGAATTCTTATTTTAAAAAAAAGCCATGGATAACAGTCATCAATTTCTACTATTATACACCATGATTTTGAATGTGCTGGTCAAAACAGTAATTCAAGAAAGTAAAATATAGTTAGAAATAATAGAAAGAAAGAGGCCCACATTATAAATTTTTTTAGAAAGAATGAAAGTTTACCAAGGTTAATAGTTTATAAAACAATGCCAAAATTACTAGCTTTTCTATATGCCAGATACCACACAAATATGATTGCAACATATAATGGGGAAAATACCACATTCACAAAGGCAAATTAAACATAGATCACTTGAGGATAAACTTAGAAAGAAGTATGCTAGATAGGCTAGAAGAGGTCAATGGGGGGGGAAAGGGAGACATATGTAATGCTTTCAACAATAAATATTAATAAAAAATACCTATAAAAATGTGCTAGGCATTTATCAAGAAAACTATAATGCTCTTTAGAGGAACATAAAAGAAGATAAATAAATAAAGAATCAGATTTCATTTTTATATGAAAAGTCTCAATGTGATAAATATGTCCATAATCTCTAAATTATTCTTTAAATAATGTAACTGTAATTAAGATCTCAATGCTTTTTTCCCTTGTGAGAGTATTTATGACTGCTTTACAAAACCATTTAGAACTGTAATTGTAATATATGACTAGTTATTTAAAAGCTACAACAAATAAGTGATGTAGACAGAAGCATCTAAGTCAATGGAACAGAGTACAGGGATAAACACAAATTTTTATATAAAAGTTAAAGTCATCTTCATATGCAAATCATAATATAAATATGGTAGCACTTCAAGCAACTTGGAAAAGACAAATAATTAAATAACCAAGTTGAAGCAGCTGGTTATCCATTTTAGAAAAAAAGCTAGAATCCTATTTCATACTTCATTGTCCACCAAAAAGTAAATTTCTAATGACTCAAACATCAACATTTCCAAAAGAGATTATAAGTACAAGTGACTATTTCCACAAACCTAAAGTAGGGAAAGAATTTCTAAATATGACACAAAACCAAAAATAACAGAGAAAAAGACTGATATATATTTACTCTAAAAATGTAAAATTTATATACAGTGAAAAACAATAAAAATTGAAAACACCAATTTAAAACCATTTGCAACAGAAGAACAAAAAGCTTACTCTTTTAAAAATAACGGTATGCAATTCAGGGACTTTTAGTATTTTTATAGAATTGTGCTTCCACCATCATCTAATTCCATTATGCTCTCAGCACCCCCAAAAGAAACCTTGTACCCATCAGCAGCCTTCCCTTGCTCCTGGCAACCACTAATCTCCTGTTTGTCTCTATAGATTTGTCTATTCCGGACATTTCATACAAATGGGAAGTTTTCAAGGTTCATCTCTATTGTATCATGTATCAGCACTTTATTCTTTTTAATGGCTGAATAATATTCCTCTGTATGAATATACATTTGTTTATTCCTGCAGCAGCTCCCAGGCATTTGGGTTGCTTTAAGTTTTGGCTACTGTGAATAATACTGCTATGAACTTTTATATACAAAATTTTGTATGGACATATGTTTTCTTTTCTCTTGGGTATAGACCTAGGAGTAGAATTGCTATGCTGCTGATGGGTACAAGGTTTCTTTTGGGGGTGCTGAGAGCATAATGGAATTAGATGATGGTGGAAGCACAATTCTATAAAAATACTAAAAGTCCCTGAATTGCATACCGTTATTTTTAAAAGAGTAAGCTTTTTGTTCTTATGTTGCAAATGGTCTATACTTATTTTGTTGAGGGCATGCCAAACTATTTTCCCCATGGCTGCACAATTTTATATTTCTACCAGCAATGTAAGAGGGTTCTAATTTTTTTACATTTTCACCAAAACTTGCTATGGCCTGCTTTTTGAATATGTACATCGTAGTGGGTGTGCAGTAATATCGCATTGTGGTATCACTTTACTTTTTCTAGTGAGTAAAGATATTGAACGTGTTTTAATGTGCTGACTAGGCATTTGTATATTTTCTTTGAAGAATTGTCCATTCAAATTCTTTGCTTATTTTAAAATCGGGTTATTTGCCTTTTTATTAATGCATTATAAGAAGACTTTATATACTATGGATAAAAGTCCCTCATAAACCCAGCCTGTGTGGCTCAGTGGTTGAGCATTAACCCAGTTTGATGAGGTCACAGTTCAATTCCTGGTCAGGGCAGAGGTGTGCAGGAGACAGCTGATGAAAGATTCTCTCTCATCACTGATGTTTCTATCTCTCTCTACATTTCCCTTCCTTTCTTTGAAAAAAAAATAAGATGTATTTTAAAAAAAGAATCATCTTTTATGAATTCAAGTTTAAAAGAATAAATAAAAATTAAAAAATAAAATTAAAAAGTCCCTTACCAGAACTATGATTTGCAAATGTTTCCTCTCATTCCATGGGTTGTCTTTTCACTTTCTTGACGGTGTCCTCTGTAGCACAAAAGTTTTAAAATTAAATGAAGTCTAATTTATTTTGTATTTTGTTGCTTGCACTTTTAGTGTCATATCTAAGAAACTATTGCCAAACCCAAGGTCACAAGGCTTTACTCTCATGTTTTCTTCTAAGAATATAATAATTTTAGCTTTTGCAAATAGGGCTATGATCCATTTTGAGTTAATTTTGTATGGTGTGAGGTAGAGCTCCTAATTCATCCTTTTACATACATAAGGACTAATATTCTTAATATATTAAGTATACTTCAATAAGAAAAGGTACAGATATATCAATAATAAAATTGGGCAAATGATATTGAGTAAATAATTTGAACCAATCGATCTATAAAAATATATCAACTTCAAATAGCAATCAAAATGAAAGTTAAAACAGTTATTATTTACATTCAGTAATGTTGGCATTAGTTTAAAAGATTCATAAAATCCAATGTTGAGGATGTATGGGGATGTGAGCATCCTTGAACATTGGTGGGAGCAATTTGGGACTATGTGTCTGAATGTAAGATGTCCTTATGCTTTTAACTAGAAGGTCCATTTCTGTGAGTTAATTCTTTAAACAAGAATTAAGCAAATGCACATAATGTATGCATACTTAGGGCTATATCCTATATACTAAAAGTGTAATATGCAAATTGACCAAACGGCTGAACAGTGGAATGACCATCTGGAAGACCATTCGGGACCACGCTATGACACCCACTGGTGCCAGGCCAGCCAAGGCGGGTGTGATGCGATTGGTCAGGGGCCTGGCCATTGCCCCATGATCACCCCACAGAGGGAGGCCCAGGCCATTGGCCAGCAAGGCGATCAATAGGGGGGGCTCCATGATTGCCCCAAAGAGGGAGGCCCAGGCCACCACCCAGTGAGCTGCGGCAGGTGGGTGGGGCCTCCCTCTGCAAGGGAAGCCCGGGTCTCAGGTCCTGGCAGCCAGAGGGAAGCCTGGGTCCCAGGTGCCAGTAGCCGGGGGAAGGAAGGCCTACTCTTGCACAAATTTCATGCATCGGGCCTCTATTATAATAATAGTATGTTTCAAACAACCTAAATATCTATCAATAGGTAAATATTTAAATTATGGTGTATTCAGTCAGTGGAATACTAGACAACTACCTAAAGTGATGGAGCTTGTTAATACTGTGTGCATAGAAATATATGTACCATATATACTAAGCAATAAGGGTATGATATGTAAAAAGCTTATTTCATATGCTTCTATTTTTGAAAACCAAAACCAAAATGAGGGTGTGTATCTATATATAAATAAAAATGTTAAAATATGCCAAAGTTTTTGAAACAGATAATTTTCTTTCTTTTATACCCTCCATGTACTAGCAGAAACTTTTCCTCTGTCATCAGCAAAAATTAATTTTATTAGCAGAAAATAACTTAATCTTTATTAAGAAAATCCAAAACCTTGTAAAACTTTTCAATATGTTCCCACATATGATACACATACACACACAAACCTACCCCATCTTCCCTCCTCTCCAAAAAAAAAAAAAAAAAAGAAAAAAAGAGAGAGAGATATTATTTAGTATTAAACCCAAACATTATTTTTATCTCTATTATTGGTTTGGATATTTCAGGAAAAGTTTTTTGTTTGTTTTTTGCTAGAATTATTTAACTAATTATATTGATTTTCTTCTTTGCTTTATAAAAATGTAACTTCTAAGAGTAGGAGCCATATTTCATAAGCATCATTTTTCTCTGCAATAAGTTTCTGGAAATTGTCACAAAGTGCATTGATTCATAATGGTTTCTTTTCTCTTTTTCCATAAGAATAGTGATATACCTGAAAGTGCACATAGCTGACTAAAAATGTGTTATGTTACTGAATTTATGACATAAATAACAGCTATAGCCAATGTCATAAATGTGAATATGCAAATGTGAATCTTGATATTTATTTTAAACAGCAAAATTATATTTCATGTCTTATTTAAAAAAGCATAAAAATATTTTATTGATTATACAAAAGGACCCAAAGTACTATAAAATGAATGTATAGCCTATAAAAATACAATTCCACCATGCCATAAATTATAGTTAGGTAAAGCTAATGGGCTAGCTATAGTAAATATTAAACACTTGATTAACAATATGTACATCTGCTTTAGAATTTAGAAATCCTTATGCAGGATTATGTTAATAGACATGTTTTTTTTTGTAATAGTTGTACATGGAAATTTGAAATAAGAATGATTTTACTCTTAATAATATATTCATGGAGGTTTATTCAAAATCCTTCCATCTATCCTTTTTTAAAAACATACACACACACATTGCATCATAATTAGCTTTTGGAAGTGTTGACAAACATTCTGCTTTAAGTGTGTGATTGGACAGTGGGACTAACTTTAATTTTCCTGCCTTTCCTCTGTTTTCTGTCTTTCCCAAACATTTCCCTTCCTTTCCTACTGAACTGATGCTAAATGTGAGAGAACAATTTAAGCTACATGTTTAGGCATAGCTGGAAGGGACAGCCACTATTCTCTGTTGCTGGTAGCTTAGATTTCCAGGATTCAGTTTGCTTATCTGTTATCTGTTAACAAAAAGAGTGCCAAAAAAAAAAAAAAGTGCCAAAATGCCCTGGCCCCTTTGCTCAGTGGTTAGAGTGTCAGCCCTTGGACTGAAGAGTCTTGGGTTCAATTCCAGTCAAGGGCCTGAGGGAGGCAACCAATCCATGTGTCTCTCCCACATCGATGTTTCTCTCTCTCTCTCTCTCTCCCACTCCTCCTGCCCATCTACTCTCTCAAAAAAAAATCAATGGGAAAATATCCTCAAAAAAATATAGTCAGGTGAAGATTAAAAAAACAAAAACAAACAAAAAAAGAGTGCCAAATGTCTAAGTTTTTCTTTTTTTTTTTTTATCCTCACCCAAGGATATGTTTGTTACTGATTTTAGAGGAAGAAACATTGATCAGTTACCACCCATAAGCGCACCAGCAACCTAGGCATGTGCCCTGACTGGGAATTGAACCCACAGCCATTTGGTGAACTGGATGACGCTCCAACCAACTGAAACACCTGGCCAGGACCTAAGATTTTTTTTTTTTTCCTTAGGTATTTTGGTGTAGTAGAAAGAACACTGCACAGGGATGAATAAAGCGAGGTTTATATCCCAATTCCACCTCTTAATAGCTATTTGACCTTGGAAAAGTTACTTTAATTTGATGAGCTTTAAATTCCTCTTGTATAAAATAGGAATAATATCAATTCTCATAGGATTATTAAAGACTTACATGAGATAACATTGACAAAGCACTTAGCATAGTGCTTGGCACTTAGTAGGCTTGCAATAAATATTAGGTCTCATGCTCTTTTACCTAAATCCCATAATTATATAAAGGTTAATTTCAGAGATGAAATATAGATGCTAATTGAACCAAGTTAAATAAAAGGAGAAGTGAAATACAGGCCTTTGAAAGCCTGGCATAGGTGTATTCTTCTCATCTTCACTGGGATGTGTATAGAGTAGATATTCGATAAATTGTATATATAATTAGGATAAAAAGCAATTTAGGAATTATTCTTTGTTAATGTTCTCTGTCTTTTATAATCATAGTCACTCCCATTAAGTCTGCCTTTGCTCTCACAGCCGTTTTTAAATTGAAGTTTATTGAATGATACAATGGGGAATGTTATAGCTATTGCTTTTGGGCTATAACTGGGCCTGGAAAGCCACATTATTAGGAACCTAATTTGTTTCTACTTTATGGGAGGCCAATAAGCGTGATATATTATACCAACTTTGATAGATAGTGATCGCATGGGCTGTTGCATTGGCAAAGATGCTGTGGCTGCAGGAGGATGCATGGAGTAAGAAATGCTGTGATTGATTAGTTATGCCTGCCATCCTGCCATGGGTACAGCAAGGGACACTAGATGCCTGTGCACCACGTATTTCTATTTCATATATGTGAATCAGCTGTACCAGAGAAGAAATGGAGGAAGGGAAAAGTAACAGTTGATTTCCAGACAGGAAGGAAATAATCAAGTTTATAAATGTTCCTCATTTAGTAGATTCACATTTTTAGGTTTCATCTATATCAAAAAAAATTTTTTTATATCCCTCTTGAGAAGTTTTCCCTGGTAGGAAGATTTTAGCAGCCATGCTTGCTGTAAAGAAGTCTTAAGAGAGTTTTATTTTTACTGCTAGAGGTTTTGCAGTAGAAGCAAAAAGCATTCATAAAATTTTGTTCTTGCCATTAAAGCGTTTTGTCATTTTGTGTGTTAAATAATACCTAAGATTACACTGGCCTTCTTTTTCTCATTTCTCATCTTTTGCATTGATTACATAAAGAGAGAGAGAACATCTAAAATAGCTTGCATTTAAATGTTTATTGACCATTCCCCACCTCACCATGAGCACCTTTCAAATGCAAAATTGCATGGATTATGCAAAAAATATGCAATTCCAAAGGGATCTCACTAATCCCATATTTTAATAATGGGAAATAGCTATTTTGAGGGAAAATTAAAAAGTGCACATATTAAAGTTCCTACCAACATATTAAAGATTAAGTGATATCTGATGAAATGGGCTCAATATTGAACAGATTCTAGAGACCATCTATCATTAAGTCCTCTATTTTACTGATAGGAAAACTGAGGCCCAGGGAATTGAATGATTCTTTTGCCTTAGTGAGTTAGGTAGACACCATGTTGGAATGGAATCCACGTCTCTTTAGACTCAGTCATAGCATTTTCTACTAAATGTTGCCTCTGAAAAGAGCTGTCAGAAATGAGAAGTGTATGTATTAAGGATGCCAGGAGGCTGTCTGAGAGAAAGGGCGGGCAGGTTGAAGTGTAAAAATATAGAAGGTTTAGTTAGCAATAGACATAAAATTAAATTAATTAGAATTAATCTCTAATCAGTAGAGCTTCTCAAAACAAGGAAGAGATATTTTGAAAGAGATTAAGTGACAATTGAAAAATAAACAATAGACTAAAGGAGATGCAGAGTCTGAATTCTTACAAATATAGTTTATCTGATTATTCTCTGAAAATAAATAGAAGTTAGAGGTAAAATGGGATCAACCTTGAAATCCAATGAATATTAGTCAATAATCAACCAATAAGAAAAGATTACCAGAAACTTTGCTAGTGGGAAAGGAAAAAACACAAGACATGACAACAAGCCATCGCTGTGGGTATGCGGAGTGTCCCGGGAAGTTCTTTTGGGGAGTTCAGAGAGCAAAGCATGGCAGGACTTGCTCTTTTTAGGAGAGCAGGGTACTGCTAGCCCTGAGAATGCATACCAGGATTCCCCTGTGAACAGACTGCCCTTCCTGTACTTCTCTGCTCCCGTGGTGAGGAGAGATTCAGGTCCCTCCATCCCATTCCCATGTTTCCAGGAGGTTCACAGATATGCATGGTCCCTGCCTCTCCTGCGAAAGGGAACAGCAGCTGACATATCCTACGATACTCCTCAAAACCTCGGTCTCTAGAATGAGATGAGCAGTAAATATGTCCTTTTCTCAAGTTGATCATTTTGCAAAAATGTATCAGACACCTACGAATTGCAAGCTAAGTGTACTGTGACACAGTAATAGGGGCTTGGGTAGGACTTATAAGGTGATGATTACCATGATAGTAATAATAATAATGATAATAATAATAGCAGTTTTCATTTATTGAGTCCCTATTGTGTCAAGTACTTAATTACTTTACAAATGTTTATCTTTATAACCAATCTGTGAGACAGGCATTATTATCACCAGTTTTATATGTACCAGTACATTGTATGTGTAGGCAGTCCCTACACCACTGTTTCAAACACCAGGTCTAGCACTACCTATGTGTCTTAGAGAAATTAACTGAACGCAGTCTCAGTTTCTAATGTGCAAAATCCCACCTCATTGGGCTATTGGTAAAATGTCTTTCACAGAACTTCGCCTCCAAGAAGCTGCAGAGCAGATGTCAGATCCTTACCACTGCCTCTGTCCTTTCTCTTCATTTTGGCAGCAAGGAAGTCACTAGGAGCTTTTGCCAAGTTTTCTCACCACACAGAGCCCCTCTTGCTTCCCCCTCCCATCCCTACTTCTAAAAATAACTGCTGAGCATTGCAATCCCTGAGAGAAATATCTAATGTGTGTTGTTCAGGCTGAGAGAAAGCCCTGAAAGTCCCTCCTTCCCCTTGAACTTGGCAGAAGACCTTGTTGCTCAGGGGCTTTTAGAATTTTAGCAAAAGACAACTTTGGCTTCTTGGAATGGGTGGAGATTGCCTAACCTCCAACTAACACTTAGAGTAGATAATATGACCTGTTGGATTTGACGGCTGAGTCATCTAAAGATATTTCCGACTGCAGATAAATTTTTAAGTTCCTAATAAAATTGGATTCTGGGTCATCTTCTTAACCCATCAGCTGATGTCAGGAAAACACGTTGCAGGTGTGTGAAGAGAAGACTGTATTAAGGAGAAATGTATGTCTTAAGGCATAGAGGAGAGAATTAAACACAGATATGCATGCACTGTTGCAAATATGCATGTTCTTTATGTTGTCCTAAACTACCAATAACCTGATTGTAACATTACTGCGACGTATGCTTACTGGATATACTGAGGGCTTACTGGTTACAAAATGTCAGCTTAGTTTATCACAGATCAATAACTCATTACATGCCCCAGAATATACAAAATCCAATACGAGCCAACTTGCTGTCACATCCAGGCATTCAAATCCCACACCAATATGGACCTTCAGTCATGTGACTTCATTTTTCCTTCCCATGCTAGCTTTGGGGATTAAAATACATTTTATATTTTGTTAGACAGAAAAATAATAAGTACTAAAGTTTAGATTTCATTTAGAAATGTTGACAGGCGAAGGGAAGGCTTTGGATGAAGATAAGAATTAAGAACTTCATTTAATAAGACCTATAAATTTGTGTGTGTGTGTTGGCAATTGCCGGTGCACACAACTCCTCTCTTTTCTAGTTAGAAGTTATCAGGGCATCCATAATTCAAATTAGCAAATCTTTCCCAGCTGATCTTAGCTGAGACCATTCTTGGCATCTGTCAAGGGAATGAAGATATCCAAATTGTCCCTAGATTGCTTACCCCATAAACTATGAGAAGCTGAAATACAGCTTCATTGAAGGGAACATAATTTACATGGCTATGCTAGCAAAATTCTTAAAAGGCAAATAGGAACATATTAACATTTAAAAAAATCATTTCTGCATTTGAAAAAGTAGAATTTGGCATTGGTATTACCAATCAGCTTGAGTCCACAGAAGTTTGATTGACATTTGGATACAGATGAGGAACTTCATTGAGTGTGCCCACCAAACAAGCATTGACCACCCAGCGGCTAGGCAATCTGCTTGTCTGGATGACTTAGGTTTTAAGCCCCGGGTGCATATGCCAGGCACAGTGTTGTCATTTAATGAATAAATAATCTTCATCAATATTAACTTTATTTTTTTGCCTAAGGCTATGCCCTGCTCAAAAGTCTATCATTTTTGGAGCTCTGGATCCTCTCCCTGTCGCTGACACACGTTACTACTATCTGGGTAATTGGATACGGATGTTATTTTAATTGCCAACCTTCTCTGCCATGACTTTTTGTCTTTGTCACTTGCATACGGAAATGATTCTGACTTGAGAAAAGCGGCCCTACTCTTCTCAGGCCCTGCTGCAAAACATAACTTGCAGTTGACTGGCCACAGCAGACACATGCATTGATCTTTTCACAGCTGGGTTGTTTGTATTCATGTGAGCTTAGGAAAAATATTGCCATTTGTATCAGGTGAGTGAATGCACCGCTCCACCTCAGGCCTGTAAACCTCAACAGGGAAACTGATGGCGATGGCAGGAGGCTTAAGCTTTCCCCACGTAGCCCCTGGCTTCGCTGGAGAGGGCATATGAGCAGGACCCGGGAGGCTTTCCTTGAAGTCTGCTTATTTTGCAGCTGAGAAAGAGCCAAAAGCTCTCTCCTAAATGTCTGATTTGTTGGGTTGGAGGTAGAGAGGTGTATCAGGTTCTTAAGCTGGGATCTCTATTTTATGTATTGATTTATTTTTAATAACTCTTTATTGTTGAAAGTATTACATTTGTCCCCCTTTTTCCCTCATTGACCCCTTCAGCCCATTCCCACCCTCCGCCCCAGGTACTCAGCACCCCATTGTCTGTGGCCCTGGGCCATGCATATATATGTATACAAGGTTCTTGGTTAAACTGGGGTCTTTAACCCCTTATGTCCATGGCCACAGGTAGACCTTAACTCTCTGGTAGTAAGTATAACATTTTGTGCACATATGCATATTTTTTCAGGTTCTATGAGCTGCCATCATGTAAAACATCAATGTACTAGACCCGTCTTTTTCAAACATGAGCATGCATCAGCGCCTCTGGAGGGTTATTCAGACCCTGATTCTTAGATCCAGCCCAGAGTGTCTGATTCAGTAGGGCTGGTGTGGGGCCAGAGCATGTGCATTTCCAACAGCCTCCCAAGTAACTAAGAGGCAGCTGGTCTGGGACCATCTGTGAGGATCAGGGAACTAAACTAATGCAAGGTTTCCAAACCTACTTTCGCAGTGGAATCACTTGAACTTTAAAAAATTACCAGAGGAAAGGATTTGTTCTAGGTCTTTCTCCTTGGCTTGTAAGTGGCAGTCTTCTTCCTGTGTCTATTCACATTGTCTTCTCTCTGTGGGAATTCCCCCCTGTACACATATCCATGTCCAAATTTCCCTTTTTTAGAAGGACACCAGTCATGCTGGATTAAGGCTCACTGCAATGGCCTCATTTAAATGTGGCGACCTCTACAGATATCCTGTCTCCATATAAGTCACATTCTGAGGTACTGGAGGTTAGGACTTTAACATATGAATTTGGGGAGGGGTGCAGAATACAACCTATAACATTAATGCTAACCTTTCTAACACTGCAAACATCTGGGGCTAGGGGAGGGATAGTCTCTACTCCTTTTTTTCAGATTTCATATTTAAACCAAAGCCTTTTATAATTGCAGTGAATCAATCTTTTGAAAATATTGTCTTCTCAGCCTGTGATTGCACACAATGCTTTGAGACAGAGCAGCAAGACACCAGAATGAATCCCCAGGGTCATTGCTACACAACTAGAAAATAAATGGTCATGGGTATGCATTGTGATAAGCTCATCCAGGTGACACCATGGGTCGCATGGCAAACAGACACCAAGAAAATTAGAGTACCCTTTCCAGTTCAGCCGGCCAGGAATTTTCCAACAGGCTTACATGACTGCTTTGCTCTGAGCATTGGTGAATCAGGAATAATCTGTTTTTAATGTAATGTGACAATATTTAAGGTGCTAGACAACCTTGTTTTCACAGTTTAATTCTCTGTGCTGAAGGGGTGCTATGTTTCCAGAATGCTTAGGGATTCTTAAAAACAAAGCAAATTGTCTAGTCAGCAAGTGACACTTTGCAAGATCATTACCAGGGTGGCAGAACAGTAGTTGGCATGGAAGAGTGGGAAAGCAAAGACAGTAAGTGGGCGCACATTCAATATCATCCTGATATTTTCACAGTGGCGGAAGGAAAATGTTGTGGAATAAATAACACTTTCAACTATGAGCAGAATTAAGATAAGGGCTCACAGGGTCAGCAGAGAAATGCATTCCTAACGACGTCAGTGACTTAGAAAAATGCCTAAATCTGAGCAGAACTCTAGATGATCATTAACCAAGGGAAGAAAAAAAATGTGAATAAGCTCTCTGAAGAGTTTTGACTACTTGCTACAGCTAGCTCTTCAGTTTTTTTCTGTGTTTCAGCCACTCCTGCCATCTTCCATTGCCTCAAACATCTGTAGCTCTTTCCCATCTTAGAGTCTTTGTCTTTGCTGTTCCTTCTAGAAACACTTTTCCTTTAGCTTTTTACATTGAGCAATCCTTGCCATCCTTTAACTTTCGTCCTGAGTGTTACCTCTTCAACAAAATTTTCTTTTACCATTCCATTTAAATATGTTCCTTTCCCTGTTTTTCTTTCATAAGAGTTTCACATTGTCTGCCACATTTATTTGTTGGCTTTTCTTTTACTGGAGCATAAATCCATAAAGGCAGGGACTATATAACCAGTGACTGGCCTCCAGCAGGCACTCAATATAAAATTTTTGAATGAATGAACAAACTAGGCTAATAAAGATTTCACAAATATGGACAGTTGATCAATGTTACACTGGAACAGAAACACCTACCCATCACATATGGTTAACACTTTTTATGAAGTACCAACTATGAACCCTACATGGGAAACTTATATTTATCATCTCAAATATTCAATTCAATCCTGTAAGATAGATACTATTATCATTATTTTGTAGAAGAGCAGGTTAGTAATTTGTCTAGAAGCACAGACCTCTGATTCAAACTGAGGATGATCTGACTCATACATGTCATTCTCATTTTATCACGAGAACAATTGCCCCTTAAGTCACTATAGTCCCCTGTAGCTGTAGATTAAAGTGCCTGGTGACAGTGGTAAAGATGGGAGAAGTGTTCACACTGTCTACCACCTCAGTAAAAATAGACACAGACAAGACCGAGCATGTTTCAGCTTCCTTGACTTCCCTTCATTTCAAGCATCCCGAAGTGCTCCACAATAACTATAAGGGGTTATGTTGGCTTTTGGGTATCATCCTGAAGCCCTATCTCTTACAAATAATAGTTTCAAAGGAAAAACAGTAGCTTTTACCATGGAGAAACCTGAAAGACACCACCATCAGTAATATGACATTTACATAAACCTTCTGATATGATGCTCTGAGATGGGTTCAATATTGCTTCTTGGTTACTTCTGAAAAAATGCCTAGAAAGCCTAATTTTAATCACAAGACAACACAGATAACTCAAAATTGAGGCAAACTCTAACAAATAACTAGCCAGTACTCTTCAAAAGTGTCCAATGGTTATGAGAAACAGCCTCCACTTAGGGGACACTACAAAGACATGACAACTGAAGGAAAGGTGGATCTTGGATTGATTCCTGAGCCAGAAGCAGGACGTTGGTGAGACAAGTGGTAACATTCAAATGAAGCCTATAGATTAGTTGATGTTATTGTGTTAATGTCTATTATTGTTCTATGGTTATGCAAAATGTTGACACAAGGGGAAAAATTTGGGCAAAAGGTATAAGAGAATTCAATATATTTTTGTAACTATTTAAAAAAATCATTACAAAATGAAATGTTTTTTAAAGAGCATAGATTCTATAAAAAAATGATGTTCCAATTTCTAAAAATTAACCAGTTAACTGCCACGATATTTTGGATTTAATTAAAAAAGGTCCTCCACTTGTCTCTATAGACACTTATGGTGCACAAATGGTTAAAACTAAAATCTACCAAAGTGAATTTAGAACAAAGTTTGCTTATAAGTTGGGGAATCTAAGCATGGTTCCCCTGGGAACCACTGTGCAGAGCCAAAGTTGTTTAGTGGATTTTGAAGATACAAGTGGCAATGCTCACTATTATTGTGTCTCCTAGAAGAGGAATCAAGAAAAAACCTTGTGGAGGGTGGCTGTGTGATTTAACCTTGACTCTGGGGCACACATACAAGAGTCTATTTCCCAAGGCCCAGGAGTGAGCCTCCCGCCAACACAGAGCAGCTGTGCAACTCGGCCCCCCAAGCAGACCAGGGACCCTGATTCTCTGCGTGAGAGGCAGCACTGAGCACCAGTGATTTGACTCTCAGTGTGCACACGTGGGAACTCTGTTTCTCATCATGCATTCATGGGATTCCTGATTCTCAGTGCACACATACTGAGCTCCTGTGACTCCAATTCTTGGTGCATGTGCAAACAGGGACCCTGGTGCATGGCGCGAGGCTGCACCAAGCAACAGAGATGCCGATACTCAATTCTTGGCATGTGCACACAGAGTCTCTGACTCCTGGCGCATGCTAAGGGACTCTCATTTTTGGTGTACGCATGCAGGGACCTTTTTTCAGCACGCTGCATGTGGGGTCCCTGATTCTAGGTGTGCAGATGAGGCTGCACTGAGTCCTAGTGACTCTGATTCTCTGCATGCATGGCTCCCACCGACCCACGGCAGCCACACGTTGGAGCTCTTCAGTGACACTCGGGTGGTGTGATGTTCCCACTGCACATGGCTCAGGCACCTGAAACTCAGCGTTTGTACCTTCTGGTGATAGAAAGGGGAGACAATGAAATGATCCCCAGAGGAAAGAAAGAGAGAAATCACCAATTAAGGAAATAAGTGAAATGGAGGCATGAAATATGAGAGAAAAAGAATTCAGAGTAATTGTCATACAGTTCATAAACCAGATGGATGAGAAAATTAACAACCTATGCAAAAATCAGGAAGAAATCAAAAGTGATATGGCTACAATAAAAAATGCTATGGAAGGTTTCAACAGTAGACTAGAAGAAGTGGAGGACCAAATTAGTGAGTTAGAAGATAAGGTAGAGAAATAAGCCCAATCTGAACATCAACTGTAGAAAAAAATTAAAAAGCAGGAGGAGAGCCCAAGGGAGCTTTGGGACAACAGGAAACAAAGTAAAATACATATAATTGGGTGCCAGAAGGACAATAAGAGCAGCAACGATAAGAGAATCTATTTGAAGAAATAATGACAGAAAACTTCCCTGATATGAGGAAGAAAAAAGTTGCGCAAGTACAGAGAGTCCCAAGCAAGATGAATCCCAAAAGACCCATACCAAGACACGTCATAATTACAATGGCAAATGTTAACGACAAAGAGATAATCTCAAAGGCTGCAAGAGAGAGACAGAGAGTTACCTACAATGGATCCCCCATGAGATTATCAAATGATTTTTCAACAGAAACACACCAAGCTAGAAGGGAATGGAATGAAGTATACAAATTGATGCAAAGCAAAGTACTAAATTTAAGAATACTCTATCCAGTAAGACTATCAATCAAAATTGAAGGGGAAATCAGGAGCTTCGTAGACAAAAAAAAAAAAATGCTAAGGGAGTTTATCACTACCAAACCAGCAATGCAAGAAATGTTAAGCGGAATGCTGTAAAATGAAGAAATAGAAAGGGTGGAAATAACACAGGCATAAAGCACAGAAATAGCTACAAACAAGTACCTATCAATAATAACATAAGTAATAAAAGTAAATGGATTAAATGCTCCAATCAAAAGACATCGAGTGGCTGAATGGATAAGAAAACATGACCCATATATATACTGTCTACAGGAGACCCACCTCAGAACAAGGGACTCACACAGACTGAAAATGAAGGGATGGAAAAATATCTATCAGGCAAGTAAAAATGAAAAGAAAAAATCTGGGGTAGCAATACTTATATCTGACAAAATAGACCTCAAAGTGAAGACCATAACAAGAGACAAGGAAGGCCACTTCATAATTCTAAAGGGATCAATACAACAAGAGGATATAACTCTGGTAAACATATATGAACCCCATGCAGAAGCACCCAAATATATTTCAAAAAAAAACTTCTGGAAGATATCAGGGGAGAGATTAACAGCAATACAATCATAGTAGGAGACTTTAACACCCCATTAACATCACTGGATAAATTCTCTAGACAAAAAAATTCAACAAAGAAACAGTAATCCTAAATGACTCACTAGAACACATGAACTTAATCGACATCTTTAGAACATTCCACCCCAAAACTACAGAATATACATTCTTCTCAAGTGCACATGCGACATTTTCAAAGATAGACCACATATTGGGACACAGGCAAAGTCTCTCCAAATTCAAGAAGATTGAAATCATATCAAGCATTTTCTGAGATCACAATGGCATAAAATTAGAAATCAACTACAATAAAAACAATCACAAAAATTCAAACACTTTGAGTCTGACTAGCATATATTAAACAATGAGTGGGTTACAGAAGAGATCAAAGAAGAAATAAAAAACATCCTGAAAACAAATGTCAATGAAAACACAACAATCCAAAATCTTTGGGACACAGTGAAAGCAGTCTTGAGAGGGAAGTTCATAGCATTACAGGCCTATCTCAAAAAACAAACAAACAAACAAAAAAAAAAACTGGTAAAAAACTACCTAAATCTACAACTGAAGAATTAGAAAGAGAGCAACAAGAAAAGCCCAGGGTGAGCAAAAGGAAGGAAATAATAAAGATCAGAGTGGAAATAAATGACATAGAGACAAAAAACAAACAAACAAAACACAATACAAAATATCAATGAAATCAAGAGCTGGTTCTTTGAAAGGATAAATAAGATTGATGAACCTCTAGCCAGGCTCACTAAGAAGCAAAGAGAGAGGGCCCAAATAAACAAAATCAGAAAGGAGAGAGGCACAATAACAACAGACCTCACAGAAATATGAAAAATCATAAAAAAATACTACGAGCAACTCTATTCCAACAAACTGGCCAACCTAGAAGAAATGGACATATTACTAGAAAAATACGACATTCCAAAACTCAACCAAGAGGAATAAAAAAATCTGAATAGGCTGATATCTATGGAAGAAATTGAAACAGTAATCAAAAAAACTTCCAACAAACAAAAGCCCTGGACCAGATAGCTTCAGAGCCGAGTTTTATTCAACATTCAAAGAAGAAATAAAACCTATCTTCCTCAGACTATTCCAAAAATTTCAAGAGGGAGGACACTTCCAAGCTCTTTCTATGAAGCCAGCATTACCCTAATCCCAACACCAGATAAAGACAATACAAAGAAAGAAAATTACAGGTCAATATTCCTCATGAACATAGACTCCAAAATTCTCAACAAAATTCTAGCCAATCAAATCCAACATTGCATTAGAAAGATCATACACCATGACCAAGTGGGATTTATTCTGGAGATGCAAAGATGGTACAATATCCGCAAATCAATAAACATGATACACCACATAAACAAAATGAAAGATAAAAACCATATAATCATATCCACTGATGCAGAAAAAGCACTTGACAAAATCCAACACCATTTCTTGATAAAAACTCTCAGCAAGATGGGAATAGAAGGATCATACCTCAACATAACAAAAGCCATACATGACAAACCCACAACTAACATCATACTCAATGGGCAGAAAATAAAACCATTACCCCTAAGAACAGGAAGAAGACAGGGATTTCTTCCACTCTCACCACTCTTGTTCAACATAGTACTGGAAGTACTAGCCATTGCAATCAGACAAGAAGAAGAAATAAAAGGCATCACAATTGGAAAAGAAGAAATAAAACTGTTCTTATTCGCAGATGGCATAATTTTGTATATAGAAAAACACAAAGACTCCATCAAAAAACCACTAGACTTAAAAAATGAATTCAACAATGTAGCAGGATTCCAAATTAACACCCAGAAGTCTATGGCTTTTCTATACACCAATAATTATCTCACAGAAAGAGAAACTAAAAAAGCAATCCCATTTACCATTGCAACAAAAAAATTAAGATACCTAGGAATAAATTTAAACAAGGAGATAAAGGACCTGTACTCAGAAAATTTTAGGATGCTAAAAAAAGAGATAGATTAAGACACGAACAAATGGAAGAATATACCATGTTCATGGATTGGTAGAATCAACATAATTAAAATGTCCATACTACCCAAAGCAATCTATAAATTCAATGCAATCCCCATTAAAATACCAACGGCATATTTCAAAGACCTAGAAAAAACTCTCCAAAAATTCATCTGTAATAAAAAAAAGACCCCAATAGCTGCAGCAATCTTGAGAAAGAAGAACAATGTTGAAGGGATCACAATACCAGATATCAAGCAATATTACAAAGCCACTGTTTTCAAAACTGACTGGTACTGGCACAAGAACAGATATATAGATGAGTGGAACAAAACAGAGAACCCAGAAATCGACCCAAGCCATTATGCTCAATTAATATTTGACAAAGGAGGCAAGAGCATACAATAGAGTCAAGACAGTCTCTTTAATAAATGGTGTTGGGAAAATTGGATAGATACTTGCAAAAAGATGAAACTAGACCACCAACTTTAACCATACACAAAAATAAACTCAAAATAGATAAAGGACTTAAACATAAGATAGGAAACCGTAAAAATCTTAGAAGTAGCCATAGGCATCAAAATAGCAGACATATGTCATAGCAATATCTTTACCGATACAGCTCCTAGGACAAAGGAAACTAAGGAGAAAATCAACAAATGGGACTACATCAAAATAAAAAGCTTCTTCACAGCAAAAGAAACCATCAACAAAACAACAAGAAAGCCCACTGCATGGGAGAACGTATTTGCCAATGTTATCTCTGATAAAGGTTTAATCTCCAAAATTTATAGGGAACTCTTACAACTTAACAAAAGGAAGATAAACAATCCAATCAAAAAATGGGCAAAGGACCTAAATAGACACCTTTCAAAAGAGGACATTCAGAAAGCCAAGAGACATATGAAAACATGGTCAGAGTCACTAATCATCCAAGAGATGCAAATCAAAACAACAATGAGGTACCACCTTACACCTGTCAGACTGGCTATCATCAACAAATCAACAAACCACAAGCGCTGGCAAGGATGAGGAGAAAAAGGAACACTCCTTCACTGGAATGCAGACTGGTGCAGCCACTATGGAAAACGGTATGGTGTTTCCTCAAAAAATTAAAAATGGAACTCCCATTTGACCCAGTAATCCCACTTCTAGGAATATATCCCAAGAAAACAGAAACACCAATCAGAAAGGATATATGCACCCCTATGTTCATAGCAGCACAATTTACAATAGCTAAGATTTGGAAACAGCCTAAATGCCCATCAGCAGATGAGTGGATTAGAAAACTATGGTACATTTACACAATGGAATACTATGCTGCTATAAAAAAGAAGGAATTCTTACCATTTGCATCAGCATAGATGGACCTGGAGAGCATTATGCTAAATAAAATAAGCCAGTCAGTGAAAGAAAAATACCACATGATCTCACTCATTTGTGGAATATAAAGAACATTATCAACTGATGAACAAAAATAGATACAGAGGCAAAGAAGCATCAAACAGACTGTCAAACTACAGTGGGAAGTCTGGGGAGGTTTGGGGGGGGGGGGTGGTAGGAAATCAACTGAAGGATTTGTATTCGTGCATATAAACATAACCAATGGATGCAACACCCTGGGGGCGGTGGTGAGGGCATGTGCCAGGGGGTAGGGGAGATTGGGGGAAGGTCAATGGGGAGAAAAAGAAGGAGACATATGTAGTACTATTTGTAATACTTTAAAAAATACAATTTAAAAAAATAAAAATAAAAAAAACAGAAAAAAAAACTCATGGTGTCTACAGGCTACACCTCCCAACCCTCTATTTCTTTGGAAAATGAGGACTTTATTATGAAGAATATTTATATAAAATCTGAAATCAATAAAGGAAATAGAGCCCTATTTTGTTTGGCTCAGTGGATAGAACGTCGGCCTGTGGACTGAAGGGCCCCAGGTTCGATTCTGGTCAAGGGCATATGCCTGGGCTGCAGGCTCAATCCCCAGTAGGGGGCGTGTAGGATGCAGTCAATCAATGATTCTCTCTCATCATTGATGTTTCTATCTCTCTCTTCCTTTCCATTCCTCTCTGAAATCAACAAAAATATA
Organism: Myotis yumanensis; assembly: GCF_028538775.1. Lineage (NCBI taxonomy): Eukaryota > Metazoa > Chordata > Mammalia > Chiroptera > Vespertilionidae > Myotis > Myotis yumanensis. The sequence continues at coordinate 66,257,945 of NW_027223752.1, forward strand.
TTTAAAAAAGAAAGAAAGAAAGTGGTTACTAACTATCTATGTAATAACTATAACATCTCTTAAGATTTGTGGTTCTTCTTTTCTCCACCTATCATGAAAGATTAATTCAAATGTTACCCCTTCCCTGACTTTGCCATACATACCACACCTAAAACAGATCAGGAAAATGTGCACACTAATTTAATTATGAGCCAGCCTCTGGGAGCATTGACTTCTCAAAGCCACAAGGGAGAGTCACCTAGGTTTTGAAGCTTCTGAGCTTTGCAGTTGCTGCAAGTTATTTTCTGTTGTAGCTGACTTTTAACTTCAGAAATGGGCAAAACGCCATGCCTGCAGATGGACGGCACAGGGTATTATTGATGGAGGGAGCCAGAGCCTCCGTCTTTATGACAGCAACACTCCACTTAATAAAGGGATGGAGACATACGGCCATGGAGGAGCTTTGTCACGGCAGAACCAGCCTGCCCAGGCAGTGTGTTTCAGGGAAACACTGCACTCTAAATCCCTGCTTTCCCCGCCCCATAGCAAATCTGCCTCTGCCCAGGAAACCCCCGAGGAGCTGTGAATAGGAGCTGAATAGGAGTGGTGATGATGAGAAAATTCATGCATACAGAAAAGCTGTGTGCCAGGGCAAGCTCATTGCATCAGACTATTGTGAAAGCTGATGCTTTGAGGAAAGGCATGCCAAGGAGAGGGACAGGAATGGAGTCAGGACCTTGCTCTAAAACGTACAGGCCAGTTCATTTCCTAAATAAGTTGGCAGTACAGCCACAGGAGGTGGTAGGGCCAGAGAAAATTAGGCTTCTTAGAAGCCAAATCTCCCCTTTTGCCAGAGATTTTAGGGACTCTTCATTGAAGGCTCTGAAGGGAGGGGAGGGCTTTTTCATTTTAGCCAATGCCCAGGGCTGGCCCTGACTTGATGACATTCTGGGAATGGCACTGCACAAAGCAATGCAAGAGGCTACGTATTTTCTCATGTTCTTTCCTGGTTAAACTAGAAGCTGACTTTACAAGGCCAGGATCCCTGCTCTAAGATATAACCAATTGGCTAAGCATGACAAAATTCTCTGGCAATTGCCATCTGGTTGGTGTAATTTCACCAAACCAACTTTTACTGAGGAATTCAGTTACATGTTGAGACCGCCTTCCTAGAGCAACTTTTAGGTCCTTAGCCCTTCCTGAACAGGTCATCACCACCTAGAGATGTTCCAGCTATCCACATAAAAGCGAAATTCACAGGAGTTACTAAAATTAGAAGAATACATCTTAACAATCTAAGTGTAATTGTTGAGCAGGATGAGTATCACTGCACTGTAAACTGGAAGTTAATATCTGCCACTGGCCTCTGGACCCTCCTTTTCCTGGATGGGTCTGTGAGCAATATTAACTCCAGTAAATCCATCATGATTCAAAACGGCTTATCCGTGACTCAAAATTGGTTTACACTGTCTCTGCCAACTTGCACAATGAGCCAAGACTTATTTCCTTTGCCTCCCTAGTCCTCTTTATTTTAAAGTCCTTCCATCTAACCAAAGTAGGCATGTGATAAATTTGCATAATTAAAGTGTATTTGTTATATGTGGGATATGTGGGAAGAAAGTCTAGCCAGAAAAAAAATAGCTGAAGAGTATGAACTTTCTCAGAATTTAAGGAATTTAGCAAACATTCTGTCAATCTCTCATCTTTCAGGGAGGAAACTGAAGCAGGTGAGATTGCCAGGTTCTGCTATTCAATGGTCAAAACTACAAAAAGTCCTCTTCTAGGTAGTCCACTAAAATTATGTTGTCTCATGCATGTCCCTTTCTCATTCCCAGTCAGTGTGAAGCATAGAATCTCATGGTTGGAAGGTACACTAAGGGTTTGTTAATCTACCCATCTGTCTGATCTTGTCATTCTCTCCACAAACATTTTACCAGCTTATGCTTAAATAACCCTGTGACAAGGGGTGCACTACCTTCAGGACTTTAATAAATAATTGTGGAATAAGAGAAGGCATACTAACTTTAATACAGCTTCTATCTGGTTGCCTTTTTACTTTTTTTGAAGAAGAATCATCTTTTATTTAGACTGAACATGCATGCTTGCTGTAGCAATTCTCAGCTTTCATCTTGGTTTTCAGTCTCTTTATCACCTGGACCCTCTCTTCTGAATCTGCTTCTAGTGTTGTGCCCAATATGATGCTTAGCATGATCTGGTCAGCTCCGCGGAGAACAGGACTCTCTGCTACCTTATTTAGAGCCAAATAGTAGATCAATGCACACTACCATCACTTTGCCTTTTGGGGAGCCACATCATGTTGCTGATTTTACAAACTTAGTGCATATTCAAACCCTATTTCCTTTATGTTCCATCTCTAGTTCTCTGGTTTTATTTATTCCGATGGCTTTAGTTATCACATTTATGTTGACTCTCAAATATGTACCTCAAAAAACTTAGATTCTTATGTCCAACTGAACCTGACCATCTGTACTTGGATAGCCTACAGCAAGCATGTCATACTTGTAGCCCATGGGCCACAGGCGGCCCATAACAACTATTTTTGTGGCCCAGCTAATATAATGGTATATAAGAAACGTTTTAATGAAAATTTTGTAACTTAATTTTTACAATATTCTGTTATACATAATTATTAATAACGAACTACAACGTTCACTAATGACTGATTACTATAATCGTGTTGCATTCATTTCCCTTAGGCACAGGTACACTATTTCTCTCCACTAATACTAGTAGCGAATATTTTAACAGCCGATTGCCATGTCATTAGTCTTGGACTGACTTGTTTGGTGTGTGCAACAGGAAATATTTCACTTTCGAAGAACAAGAAAAATAAGCTTATTTGTGTTACGCTTATTAATTTGTGCAGTTATTCAGTGTCTGGTAAGTTAATGTTCAAGAAAAAATACTATTTTTATTAAAATGTTCTATTATTTTATGTTAATGATTACTCGTTTATTTTAGCCCTTGTATTCAGCATGTCTCCATCAAAATAAACCTACATTTCTGTGAAAATCGAACATTTTGTTTCTTTGTGGTCCATATAAACTTAAATGTTATTTATTTGGCCCGTGTTAGCCTTTGAGTTTGACATGCTTGGCCTATAGATAGGTCAAATTCCATAGGCCCCAAATTGTAGTCCTTCCCCTCTCTCCTTAAACTGCTGTTCCCCCAATATTTTCATCTCAATGAATGGCACAATTAGTTACTCAACTGCAAATGTTGGAATCATCAATGAGTTTCCCCATCCCCTCACTTCTCACATCCAATAACCCACCGCAACCAGTTGCTTCAACCTCATAAATCTCTCTCTACTTCCCTCCATTCTTGCTGTTACTGGCCACCCTCCTGGATTTCTCCTACACATGCCTAAATGCCAAATGCTTCAGGTTAATAGTTCTAAGGCTCATATTTAACCATGTTACTTTCCTGCTTAACACTGTTCAGTGGGCTCCTGTTGCTTTAATGATAAAACCTAATCACTTAATGTGAATTTCATGATGTTTTTTTCTACATTTTTCAATTCTTTGAATATAGATGCCTCATACTGTTCCCTTCTCAAACAGCCTACCACTGTGCCTCACCTAGCTAACTTCTAATCTTTCTTTAGATGTCTGCTTCAAGGTCACTTCTTGGGGCTTGGAAGACATCCTCCAGAGAAGTCAGGTGCCCTAACACTATTTCTAATATAACACATGGCCACACATTTTCATGCTGCTAGCTAATGACCTTCCTTCTCTGCTTAGACTCCCTGCTGAATTTTAAGTGCTTTGAGGGCAGGCCAGCATTTCAAGCTTGCCCATGACTGTGTCCCCAGTGCCTGGCACAGCAGCAGGTATACAGCAGATGCTCAAATTATTTGTAGAAGCATGAAAGGGCAGGGACGTCTACTTTATCTCTGTAAAAGTTTCATATTCTTAGCTCTATTCCATTATTCAGATTCTTTTAGGGGATTCTGTCTATCATAATTAACACCACTTTAATTTTAAGTCATCTAGAATCTTGATAAGACTAGTTTTTGTGTGTTTATTCAAGGAATTTGACACACATGTTGAAGTGGTGGTGAACTTGCATGCTGAGAGATGGTTGAGATTAGAGGCTCTGAGGGTGGCTGACCAGAAGGATGGGGAAAAAAGGACAGCGAAGCTACCCTACGGCCTCACCAAGTTTGGCAACAGTGAATTTGTATGGTGCCTTTTCACAAGTTTGTTTGTCCAAAATATCAGCAATCTAGGAAAGTATATTATTATTGAGAATGTCCTAATCTATTTGAGATAGCTCATCTTGCAGAATCTCATTCCATGAAGCATATGTATCTTGTGCTAAACATTTTTTTTTATTGCTTCTAACCATGGTGATATGCCTAACCCTTCATGTCTAGGGATAAAACTGTCATGGAAGCACTTTAAGGAAGTTTCAGAAGGTTGGAACTTAGTTCAATAACCCTTCCAGGATGTCTAAGTGCTGAAAAATTTTCCTTTTTTGCCCCCAATTCATGACTTAATTTTAATTTGACTTTTGAACCATTTCAAATGATTTTATAATATGGCTTATCCTCCTGGAAACAGGTAGTTTCTAAAAGAATGAAGTCTTCCTAACAATACATCTTGCCCCAGTGCAAGAAGGCATCATCCACTTCTTCTATCGGGACAGCAATGGGGAATAAATATCCACATATTCATTTAAATAAATCATACCCAATATTTTCATTTCTATTTCTCTTTGCAAGTCCAGACCCACCTGCTCCCAAGTGAACTCTCTGTGTCCGTAATCATACCCTCCTCCACTGGTCCATTTCTCAGATATGCTTTTTCGGGCAGGAACACAGGAATTTTAATTCTGTAACCATATATTCAAGTAGTCAGCCACAGAGCATTACCCACAGAGAACTGGAGCCTGGACTGGGACCTAAAACTTGTCTTTTCCAAAATTCAAGATCCTGCTGCGCTTCCGTGGCTATGGAGGGAACTGGGTCCTTTGGGAGGAGGACTTGCTGGTAAAGACTCCGGCTCAGCTGCTGCTGGAACCTCTGCAGGAGGTGGGCAAGGTCAAAGAGGAGGGCCCAGCAGGTTGCTCAGCAGCCTGGGGGAGCATTTGCCTCAGAACAACTTTCTGAAAGTCATAGTGCCTTTGCTGTTGCTGTGTTGTCATCTTCCTGGTCCGCCAGAGAGGAGTTGGAATGGGCAGCCCCAAAAGGGGTGGCCAAGAGCTGGTTGACTGGCTTCTGGGGAAGTGGGATATCATGGCTACTTTTTGCCATGATCACTCAGATATGCTTTATAAAATTAGGCTGTGTCTTCCTGTGTTGCAAAGTCTCCTGCAGGTGTTGAGGGGAGTCTAAAGGAGGTGTAAAGCCACAACAGGAATGTGGCATGTCTTCTTGGGGTCAGTTTTACTTGCAGATGGGATTAGCCTCCTCATGTGGTCAACCCAAGACCCTCTGGGCCTCACCTGTCTCCAGTGTCCTTGGCCAGAAGTCCTATCATAGTTGGATTGGTTTGGGGCTCTTGCTAAGGGTCTCAGGACTTCCCCTCCCCCCAGTTCTGGTCTTTGAAAAAGTACTATCTCACCTGTGGGAGGTGTGACTTGCTTTTGGAAGGGGCATGTAGTCCAAGCTGGAATGTAGGGGAGATAACCCCCTGGGGGGGGGGGGAATTTGATAAATTGATGTAGATCAATTTGCTGCATCTCTTCCCTCATCCTCTCCAATGAACTGTTCAACAACACAGTGCTCCCCATATGGCCTTTAAAAAGATATTCAGCCAGTCCAGACAATTAGCTGTGTTTGCTAACTTGGTGACATCCCTCACAGTCACTGTCCTCTCTACCTCATCCCCTTTCTTCTTCCCTCCTGCCTTCCTGGGATTGCAGTAACCAATGAAGTGTTGGCACAAAAGCATAAACTCAGGCTGTTTTCTAGGGAATCTAGGATAACGTATTGGGTGGTATTGCACAAGAATTTCATGAATGTTATGATAAAATATGACTCTCCAAAGTTAGTTAATGCTTGCAGTGAGCCCTTCGTGATATACAACCGGATCCTTTGGAAAAACAGGCTTGTTCTTATCTGTTCATAGGGGTTCTTCAGGTGGAACATTTGAGAAGGACTGGAATAAGGTGTGAGTTTTCAACATGTCATATAATCTTACATTTTAATTCTCTCTGTCTTCCTCCTTTTCCTTCTTTCTTTATGCATCATTATTTCACTTTTTTTTAATCACTGGTTTTATATTAAGTTTCCTTATATCTGTGATTTTGGCATTGAGTCTGGCATAGAATCCATCCAATGAATATTTTAAAGCTCAATATTTAAGTGATGAATGTATGAATAAATGGATGAATGGAATAACATTCATTTCTCTATCATAATTATTAGATTGAATAATTGAAACTGATTGTAGATGGAATAAATCTGCCAATATAAATTTTAAAAAATGAAATTCCAATGTTAAAAAGTCTCACAATTTGCTAAATATTTAACTTTCAATTATAATTGAATAACTGCTGGCATAGTAACCTTAGACAAGTTAGTCATTCATACATGCACCAGATAATTATAGAGCCCCTGGTATGTGCTCAGCATTATTATAGACTCAGAAAAACATGGCAGTGTTTTAAGTAGTCAACAACTCCTGCATCTGTGGAGCTTACTTTCTATGCCATGTCGCCGTGCTTTAATATTAATTGTAAAGTGTGTATAGTTCTTATCTCAACATTTTTAAAAGAGAAAATGATGATATATGATATGGTCCTAAATATATATGTTTTTAAGGCAGTACTAAACATGTAGTCAACTGTCAATAAATGCTAATTTGTTATTATTATTGTTTTTATTATTAGACTTGAGAATATTTCATAAATCGGCATAAGCCACATACAGATAATGCAAGCATGGCCCCCTTTTAGTGTAAGCAGTGCTCAGTGTGGCCTTAGGAACACATCAGCATCATTTAAGGATAAGGTCATGGGGCCTATAATGCTTTTCTTTCTGCTAAGATGGCTTAGGAGTGAAGACCAATGCCTCTGCCGTTCTGAAGATGACTCCACAGTGATACAGAGCATATCCATTCCTTTAAAGAATCCTGCTTCTTTACTGTCTGTTTTCAGCACCTCTTGGATTTTTATCACTAGGTGTTCAACTAGAGGAGGGTCACTAAATACATGTTGCTAGAGAGAGAAGTAAGCTTCATTATACTTTACCAGGACTGAACTCAATGAAGATGCAATGCATTTCCTTTGTGCAGCCAATGTTTCATTCAGCCACAGCTTCAACGACTGGACTCCCAGAGAAGAATGAATCATTCATGTGCTACTGTTAGTACAGTAGCACTGATACTTTAATACTTAGGTATGTGACACTAAGACTAGCAATACTTAAGTAAACATTTGGGGCCTGCTCAGACGTATGATGTGAGTTAATAAAAACAGAGCAAACAAACAACAAAACAAAACAAAATAAAAAACCCAAAGTAAATAAAATATTCAAGCTTGATACTTTTTCTGAAAAGAATGCAAACAAGATATACAACTAAACATATCACATTCTGATAAGCAACGTGTAGGTATAAACACAAAAAGTGCTGTGCTTTCTAAGTGCAGAGTTTATAATAGAATTCACATTTAAAGATTCTGAGATTTTTTTTTATAAGCTACTAGCTTTTCTATTTTCAGAACTTGGATATCACTGCTTTTAGGTGATGATTCTGACATAAAAATATGCGCACATGCCCTAACCGGTTTGGCTTAGTGGATAGAGCATCAGCCTTTGGACTAAAGGGTCCCAGGTTCGATTCCAGTCAAGGGCATGTACCTTGGTTGCGGGCACATCTCCAGTAGGGGGTGTGCAGGAGGCAGCTGATCCATGTTTCTCTCTCATCGATGTTTCTAACTCTCTATCCCTCTCCCTTCCTCTCTGTAAAAAATCAATAAAATATATATTAAAAAAAATATGCGCACAGACGAATTTCTCTTCCTGGTGGCTGTTTGGAGTCTCGATGCAGCCACGGGACTTGAACCGAGCGCATTCCCTGTGTGCGGGAAATCGGTCGACAGTATTTACATGCTCTTTTGCTGGGGAAATCTGTCCCCCTTCTCTCAAACCATGTTTGTGTGGTGTCCAGGGTTCCCCTCTTTATTTTTCTCAGTGGACATTTGTGAGGAGAGTTTTAAGTACTGCTCAGGCCAAATGAACTCACATACAGAGGATTTAATTTTCAGCTTAACTAGAATGTTATATTATTACTTGGCAGAGTTGTGTTAGTTTTAGACTAAAACACTGAATGATTTATAGTATAGTTTGACTGGTCTTTTAGTTGTGTAGGATGACATGGTCAAGCCATCCGGGTAGAGAACCACCCAAGACTTGGTCTGCAGGGTGGGTAAACACACCCCTGGAGGTGGGGGAATTAAGACAGAAGCCAGTCACTGGAAGGCACCAGTGTTTGACATGTTTTCTTTTGTGATTTGAAGACGTGATTTAGAATGACGTAAACATTGCAGACATAACTGACACAAAAGTGGCATATTAGGGTCAGACTGTGGCACCTGTGTCTCCCGACATCTCTATTGGTCCTAAGAGAACTGAGAACTAATTTTACCCTTTAGGGGTCTATCTATGTTCCCTAAATCACACCTTCCTCAGTGACAATAGGATTAATATTGGCTTTCATAAAAATTGGATATTTATTTGAAACAACTATGCCCTTAGACCCAAAAGCTTTTCCTTAGAGAGTAATTTTATGACAAATACTTTTATTACTGATTACACTTGAGAAATGTTGCCAACATCAACCACATATCCCCATGATAACCTCTTCTCCAAGTGGAGAAATACTAATACAATTTATGATAACAATTATAAACCCACCTTTCATTTCATATGCTCTTCAATTAATAATCATTGTATATGCTTTGGAATTAGTAATCATTCATTGTAATCTCACATTGCCACTGTATAGAAGCCATTACTCCCTAAAGATTGGAGAAGTAAATATCATGTCTAATGTTATACAATGATTAAATGGCAAAGATTGGTCTGAAGCAGACATTCATTCATCTGTTTGTTCATTCATTCAAATTTTTTCTTTTTTTGTATTGTGATAAATAAAACATAACAGGAGATCTGCCCCTTTAACAAATTTTAAGTATAATATTGTTATCTATAAGCATAATGTTGTATAACAGATCTTTAGAACCTTTTCATTTCACATGACTAAAACTCTATCCATTGATTAGCAACACACCATTCCTCCCTCCCCAACCACTGACAACCACCATTCTACTTTTTGCTTCTATGAGTTTTGTTGCTTTAGATACTTTATATAAGTGGAATAATTCAGTATTTATCCATCTGTGACTGGCTTAGTTCACTTAGCATAATGTCCTTAAGGCTTACCCATGTTGTAGTATGTGTCAAAATTGCATTTTTTAACACACACACACACACACACACACACACACACATATATATATTGATTTCAGAGAGGAAGAGAAGGGAGAGAGATGATGAGAGAGAATCATTGATTGGCCGCCTCCTTCATGTCCCACACTGGGGATTGAGCCCACAACATGGGCATGTGCCCTGACCAGGAATCCAACCGCGACCTCCTGGCTCATGGGTCAATGCTCAACCACTGGGCCATGCTGGCTGGGCAAAATTTCATTCTTTTTTAAAGCTGAATAATATTCTACTGCATGTATATACCACATTTTAAAAATTCATTTATTTGTCATTTGGGCACTTACGGGTTTTTTTTTTTTGTTTTGTTTTGTTTGTTTTTTACCTCTTGGTTGTTGTGAGTAATGTACAATAAATATGGAAATGCAAAGGTATCTTTCTGAGAAGCTGATTTCAATTCTTTGGGATAAATACCCAGAATTGGGATTGCTGGTTCATATGTTTTTTCTATTTTTAATTTTGTCGGAGCTTTCATACTATTTTTTCATAGATACTGCACCATTTTACATTCTCACCAATATTATTCAATGGTTCCAATTTCTCCAGATCCTTGCCAACACTTGTTATTTGTGTGTGTGTGTGTGTGTGTGTGTGTGTGTGTGTGTGTATGTATGTTTTGGTGTATGTGTTTTTTAAATAATGGCCATTCTAACAGATGCATGGTGATATTTCATTGTAGTTTTGATTTGCATTTCCCTGATAATTAGTGGTGTTAAGCATCTTTTCATACATCTGGTGGCCATTTGTATGCCCTCTTTGGAGAAATGCCTATCAAATTAATTATCCAATTTTTAATCATTATGTTATTTGTTTCTTGGCTACTGTGTCATAGGAGTTCTTTATATATTCTAGATATTAACCCCTTATTTAGATGTATGGTTGGCATTGATTTTCACTTTATATTAGACTACCTAGTAACTGTCTATATTGAGTCATTTGAGCAGTGGGCGAGGCTCCACTTTGCCGATAGATATCTGACTTTTTGATATGTCCAGGTAACTACATTATGTCAGTGACCTCATTTCTTTAAGTATACGTACAGAAAGTCCTTTAAATGCATGCATGTTATCTGGAAGAAGAATTATATTAATTAGTACCCATGTTTTCATACGGAAATGAACATATTGATTATGTTTCCACCCTGTTTTATAAATGATATGACACCAAATAAAAGAACTGCAGTGAGTGAAGAGTATCAATCCAGTTGAAGAGATAAGATGTATCTAGGAGAACAGATTTTGGAATGTGGGATGCATTTCAGGGGGCACGTCTGAATCATGAGAATCAGTATGAAGAACAAACAGTGTGAAGGTTCTGGGTAAGTGTTAGTTGCCGCCATGGGCATGTGATGAAAAGGGCATCAGAAGCAAATTTTTGCCGTTCTGTCATGGAGAGGGCAACACAGGGAGGGGCCTATTTACACCCTGGTGCATTCTCTTCAGGCTCTCATGCAAGTAAGTGGAGCAATTCCATGTTGGGGAAGAGCTGGTGATTCTTGGACCCTGGATCCTTCCCATGAACAGAAGCTGGATTCAGTGATGCTTCAAGGTCCATTTCTGCCTCTTAACAGCTTGGAGATATGAGACAATTCAGGTAAACCACTTAAACCTTCTGGGTTCCCAGGTTTCTTCTCTGGAAAAACCAGGATTTGTTTGAGGCCCAGATGAGCCAAGAATTGGGAAAATGATTTAATATCTGCAGAATGCTACAGACATATTATTATTATTATTTTAAAATATACTTTACTGATTTTTTACAGAGAGGAAGGGAGAGGGAGGGATAGAGAGTTAGAAACATCGATGAGAGAGAAGCATCCATCAGCTGCCTCCTGCACACCCCCCACTGGGGATGTGCCCACAACCAAGGCACATGCCCTTGACTGGAATCGAACCCAGGACCTTTCAGTCCACAGGCCGACGCTCTATCCACTGAGCCAAACCGGTTAGGGCCAGACATATTATTTATAAGTATTACAATTCTTTTTTTCTTCGGGTGTTTTAACATTTGCAAAATTTGCCAAGAGGAAACTGATTTTAATTTTTATAAGTTAAAAAAATAACATCTGTAATACTCTCAACGATAAAGATTTTAAAAATGTAACATGAAGCACTTTGAGGGAAGGTTGTGAAACTAAAAAAAAAATGACAGAGTGTTGCCTCTCTGGCAAGGTTGAGAATCAGCAGGATTCTTACGAGGGCTTCATTTCCCTCAGTTATAAAATGTGGACAATAGTATTTAGCAGTGTTGTAGAGTTGATGTAAGGCTAAAATGAAATAACTTATATAGAACTTTCTGATATATAACCTATCCATATGATAGGATTGAGAAAAACAGGAAAGTTGGAAAGGAGAGAGGAAGGAAGGAAGGAAGGAAAGAAGGAAGGAAGGAAGGAAGGAAGGAAGGAAGGAAGGAAGGAAGGAAGGGAGGGAGGGAGGGAGGGAGGGAGAGAGGGAGGGAGAGAGGGGGGAGGGAGGGAGGGAGGGAGGAAGGAAGGAAGGAAGGAAGGGAGGGAGGGAGGGAGGAAGAAAGGAAAGATATAAAAACATTTGAAAATCATAAGGCATTTTTTGACTGTCAGGAACTAAAAAGGGAGCTCTGCTAGTCTGGCTGAAAAGTTGAGACCTTTACCTCCTTGCCACAGCTCAGCACTAACTCATTGTTTGATGCTGGGAAAATCATTTAATCTCTAGATTACGATCTCACTGGGTGCATATAATTTGTACTCTTCTGCCCTGTATCACTGCATTGGATAAGATGACCTTGAGGTCCCCTCAGCTCTAATTTTCTATGATAAAATTATGTTCTCTGAGCCAGTTGTACCTCTCCAATAAAGAGAAACCAGTAAAACCGTAGGCTAGTGAATGTGTCAAATGCTTTGAGATTTGCAGGAGAAAATTAATGCTCACAGGGTGGTTTTCATTGAAAAAGGATACTTCCTATTTTCACACTCCCTTTTTCTATTGAGGCTTTTTAATTTAGTGGAATTACAATGCTTCCTTGCTGCTCTACAGCTTTCAAACATAGTGTGCTTTTGGTGAGAGACTTTAATCATCTAATTTCTTACATTCTCTGTCTAAAAGCTACATCATGAGAATTGCTGGCAATTTAAGCTTTTCCTTTTCTACTACTTCTTGGTTTTCAAAACCTGTGGCTAGATAAATACTGATGCCATTGTTCACAAAGGGCCAAACACTGGATGTTTTCAATGTGAATGAACCGTAAAAAGGTATCTTGTTCAATTCTCTCATATGAGAATTAAAGATCTGATGGCTAAGAGAGGGAAGGCCTCTTCACCAAGGGCACACAGGAACGAACCCCAATTTCCTGGTTCTTGGTACTATGACAAGTTGAATTTTCTAAAGATACTTGTAATATTATTTACTATTCCCACGTTTGTGTGTAATGTGGTTTCTGCCACTCTCCCATTAAGAGATGGAGGCCAATTCTTCTCCCTTTCAATCTGCTTGACCAATAGAATGTGACAAAGTTACATCAGAAAATTGTAAGGCTAGGTCATGAGGGACCTTAGCAGCTTTGGCCTGGACCTCCTGGGATGCTCTCTTTTAGAACGCAGCCCCACTGCTGTGAGAGGCCCAAACTGCATGGAGAGGCTGTGCATAGGCAATATGTCAACAGTCCCAGCTGAGCTCCCAGCCCATAACCAGCACCTACTCCTACCCAGGAGTGTGTTTTCTTGGACATCTAGGTCAGCAAAACCTTCAGAAGACTTAAGCCCAGCCACTATCGGTGACATCATGAGACACCCCAAGACAGAACTCCCCATCTGAGATCAGTTTACCCACAGAACGATGAGAGATAATAAATAAGTTTTAAGACATAAGTTTTGGGATGCTTTGCAATAAGTAACCTGAAGAGTACATGATGCTTCATTGGCTGTCAGATTCTATAGTACTTCTTTTTGATATCACACTACTTCTCAAACTATTTGGGATTAGCAGAATAATGTAGTTAGTACTCTGTTATCAATTGTTGCGCAGTATTGAAAGTGAGAGCCATTAATCCGAGTTTGACAAAAAAATAATTTAATGTCAGAGTCCCTGAAGTTGCACAAATAGTAACTCGCCATCTTTTGCCTGAGTAGAAAACTTGCCTGGTCCTCAGATTGCTCACACTGGACTAGCTGTCTCTAAAAGTATCAGACCTCATAGAGTTTAATGGGAAAGGAATCAAGTGTAGAGATATGAAAGTACTTTTTAAAGACACAGAGGCAGAAATAGCTATTGGTCCTCCAGTTACTCTTTCCCCATTCTCTTTGAATCCTAATTTATTTATGTCTGTGGATCCAATTAATAGATCACGTTTCTCAACTTCCTTTGTTGCTAGGAGTAGTCATGTGACTAAATTTTGGCCAATGACGTAAAGCAGAAATGTTGGATGAAATTTTCAGAAAGGTTACTTAAAAGAGTTGATTTTAGCCAAGAGGCAAGACCTTTACATTCTTCTTTAGTTTCCTTCATATTCTTTTCTAGAACCAGACATGATGGGGCAAGACCAGCTAACTTGGACAACGAGGTGACATTGAGAATAGAAATTTTATCAGGCAGGGTCTAACTAGGAAAACAAAACCACACTTTGTATTTAGCACTGGTTGAATTCAAAGCAGGGAATAAGATGCAGAGATACTGGAATAGATGAGAAGCCAAACAGAATGGTGAAACCTACAGATTAGCAACAGTAGTTAGTCAGTAGCAGTGTCATGCTGGAAGGCAAAGGAAGGAGGCCGTGTTGTGGATCCAAGTGCAGAGTCACCCAATACAAACTGTACACAGTAGACTGTCCTGCTGGAGCTGGAGCCCAGAGAGGCAGAGCTGCTCCAGAGTGAGACAAGCTTCTTCCTTCCTCCTATCCCCTGAACTCTAGCCAATGCCTCCTACTGGCTAAACTCAGTTGGAAGCCAATGATTCAGGAACCAGGGAAATATAAACTGCAGAGGCCAGTTTCCCTGCATACAAGGCAGATTGGGGAAAAGGTTAACAGAATGATTCTGAGGAGCTAACAAGCCAAGGACCACCACACAAGCCAGTGCTGGGATGGTGAACCAGAAAGATAGGAGGAGGCTGAGCCCTGATGATCATGGAGTTGCCACACAAGATAAATGCCGATTTGTCTGTAAGTTATTTTGTTATTTTGCATTTTCCCTTATATACAGCAAAGCACTATAGATGCTAATTGATACTAATGCTAATTGATACTAATGCCTCTTAGGAAGAAGGGTATAGTAGTTTGCTAAGGTTACCATAACAAAACACCACAGAGCTGGAGGGTGGGAGGGAAGGGAAAGGGAGGAGGGAGCTTAAACAACAGAAATTGATTTTTCCACATTTCTGGAGGCTGGAAATCCAAGATGAGGTATAAGAAGGTTTGGTTTCTTCTCTGCCTCTCTCCCTGGCTTGCAGGTGGCCACCTTCCTGCCATGTCCTCACACAGTCTTTCCTATATGTGTGCATGCCCTAGTGCTCCTCTGTGTGTCCAAATTTCCTCCTCCAGTAAGAACACCAGTCAGATCAGACGAAGACCCAATCCAATGGCCTCATTTTAGCTTAATTACCTCTGCAAAGCCCTATCTCCAAAAATGGTCACATTCTAAGGTATGGTGGGTTAGGGCTTAAATATGCATTTAGGGGAGACAATTCAGCCTAAAATACAGTGTAAAAAGAAAAATCAGAAAATTGGAGAATTAAGTCAGTCTAAATTGTATATGCTAACTAGGAAATACTAGTGTTGGTAATACCAAAAAGCAAATGCTCTAAGAGACATTTTTACGTGGCTTTATAATACCATGGTCACTCCTTGATTAGACACCTCTTAATCCTGCTCTGTGTTTGGCATTGTTGCTATGCTGCTGTGTAACCCAGTCTGTTTTATTTGCTCATGTGGAGGCCCCACCGTTAGTTTTCACTTAGATCATGGAGCCAAGAGTCTTCCAAGAGACCTTGAATTTGGCAGGTGCTAATTATTCGCTAACTCCTCAACTAATAGGAATTCCCACTTCTGCTGGGGAAGAGAGGCAGATGTTCCAAGAATCCTCAATCAGGGGGCAGCTGCAAAAAACGGTGTGACTTCCATAGTTTGCCCCTCTAATTAGCTCCACCTTAATCCTCATGTACACAACGCCTTCTGAGACTACAAAGCCCCAGCCTTGTCCAGCTGCCATCCCTCTCCCCTGAGCTTGCTTTTGGCTGTTCAGGGCTGCTTCTAAAGCTGTAATTTAGTATTTAAAAAGCCAAGTCTAATAAGTGATCTTAGGTGGTGATCAACAGACTTCTCACCCTTCTAACCACAATGGCTGCAAACAGGGTAAGAGAAAGCAGAGGTGGCAGGGAAGGGGTCAAAAGTGAGCCAGTGGGTGGGAATTTCAAGTTATCCTCTTAATCAAAGAATAGCTAATTGATGTTTTCAACATGAACCCAGCTTTCTCAAAACTGTGCTTTATTCAAGTTGAATGACAGGGTTTGACGTGGCCCCAGTGACTTCTGATGACAGTGGTGATGGGAGCTGAAGAATCAGACGCTCTTTCCACAATCTGCTTCCTTCCTTCTACCTTTTCCTTCCCACTCCCTATTCTACTAGGAGAAAAGGCCAGGCTTGAGGATATTTCAGAGATTTGAAAATTATCCGAAAAATTATTTTTCAAGTAGAGACTGAGTTCTTATTTGGAAATGATTCTGCTACCAACAGCATATTTTCCATATTTCACTGTATACAGGTTCAAACCAATAGGCCTTCAGGACACTTTACCCCAATAGGGTCCCAGGAGCTGGGGTCGGTTTTACATTGAGGTGGGGCTGCCCCATAGTTTGCACAGTGTGAAGGGGGATCCACCGAGAGCGTTTGCGGACAAAGTCAGATATAACTGCTGATAGGAGAGGATGCAAGCAGATGGGAGGCAACGAGATAAGAAGCAGAGGTATCAAGACACAAAAAAACTAGCTTGAGAAAGTACTGGACAGAGGGCACAGCCTGAAGACAAATCCTAAGGAATGAGAGCTTAACATTACTGCCCCCACGGAGACCTTTATCAGGTACTAGAGGCCCAGCCCGTGAAATCGTATGGGTAGGGTCCCTAGGCCTAGCCTGCAATCAGGGCCATCTTCTGTCCATTGGCCAGTCCCCACGGCGATCGCCGCCTCCGCTGCTGGTGTGGGCAGGTCGCATGCACGCACTGCAGCTTCCATCAGCACCGCAAGCCCCAGCAGCAGCGGCAGCGGCAGCAGGGGTGGCGCCTGCGTGAGCGGCCGAGCAAGCAGTGCGTTCCATCAGTGGCTGGCCCAGCGCATGCGAACGGAGGTGAAGTCTCCGGCGCCCACTGTCCCACCTGTCTGAACCCCTGAGCAGCCGGGGATGAACTGGGGATCCCAATGGCCTGACAACTAGCCTGGTCCTCCTGCCACCCACCCCGGTTCCCCTGTTCACCATCAGAGCCTGCAGGCCAGGGGGAGGGGCCAAGAGGTCAGCTGTTCTGCCCTCTCACCAGTCCCCAGTCCCGCCCCACTGTCACCCACCCGCTTCCCCATTTGCCTGCCGGTGGGGTTGGGGTCGTGGGGGAGGGGAGGAACCAGGAGGTGGTCAATGCACCTGATAGCGACTGGTCCAGCGGTCATTCTGGTCGTTACGCTCATGGTCCCTGGCCTTTTATTATATTAGGTATACCTCCAATTTTCCTCTGTGGGCAGAAGGGCACGGCTGCAGGCATCAGGCTAGTTTGAAAATCAACTCCTTGGTTTCTTTTTATTATTTTTTTCTTTCAGTGATCTTGGTGTGCATCTGGCCTTCCCATTCCCACATAACAGATTCCTCCTTCTTCCTTTTCCTACCTCACCGTGAGTTCTGGAGCAGAGCTGGCTTTGCCCCATAGACTGGGCTGGTTTTCAGCTGATTCGGAAGCTTACACCCTTGCCACTGCATTAAAATAACAAGCTTTCCCTGCAAACTTTATCCCTGGATTGAACATGACATTTCCCATGAATACCTTCTGGGCTAGCCCAGTCGCTATGTGACAGGCATGTAGGCAGCGCTCCCAGACCCGGATTCTGGGAGACAGCCATTTGAAAGCAGGGGTTAAGTTGGAGAGGAAAAGGGGAGGGGAAGAATGTTCTGGGCTCATGTTGATTTCTGTCAGATTTCAGTTGCGGTTTGTGAAGAGATAATTGTGTTATATTTTCTCATCCTTCACAGCCTGGTGGTTCCTGTATAATTATATATGCTTGAGCTTAATATTATTTCAGAAAGAAAAGTATACAACAGATTTTTAGCCTCAGGCTTCTTAGGATTGGGTACAGATTTGACGCTGGCAAATAATTTAGTTCTTTTTCCCTTTGCAAAGAGTAATTGTAGGGATGTGGCTCAAGTGGATAGTTGGCCACCGGGGGATTTCGTAGGGGTGAGGGGAGATTGCCTGGCTAGGGGCATATGTCATTCAGGACCCAGCGAAACGCGCAGAAGTGGTCCTCCCGTGTTTTCGACAGCAACCGAGGAGATGACGGATCTTTCTGCCTCTGGCTTCAGAAACTAAGGAAGATGGCTTGCAATAAAAATCCCATTTGAAAAAGTTCCTTGTCGTTCTGATAAGCCAACTAATTTGTTAAAATTGGAGGAACATTCCTGAATGTCACTTAGTTTTTTGCAATATACATTATTAATGTGATTAAATATTATTAGATCATATTTATTAGGTTGCACTGAATTATTCTGATAATTATTAACACATTGCCTAGAGTGGGAAAATAAAAAGAAGCAACTCAAGTTGAGTGAAATTTTCATATTGGTGTTATGTAATTATCATATTTAACCAGAAAGAGAAGCTGATGCAATTAGGAAAATAAAACCTAGTACCAACGTTTTTATTGATATCATTAATACATGTACTCAGGATTGCCAATAAACATTTTAATATAACTTGGTGATAGGATGAATTACATCCATGATATAATTATTTCAAGTTAATTAAAATATTGGCATATATTTTTCGTAAAACTCAGGATTTAACCCTATGTTTAAACCACTTCCAGAGTTTGTTTCCGTGACTCTTACATATAACTTTGGTTTGCCTTTTTTCATAAGCTTTTATTATCTATCATCAAGAGAGCATTTCCCCCAATATTGGGGCATTTCCCCCAATATTTCAGTTTCTAAGAGTCAGTTTTCGATATATACTAGGAAAGTGAGGATAATCAGGAGAGTCACTCTCGCGCTGCTCTGCTGCGCTGTGGTGAGCGAAGGCATGGAACAGCTCAGGGACGTAGCACAGCCAGCGAGAGGTTAGACTGTGGAGCCAGGTGCCTGGTTTGGAACCCTGGCTCTGCGGGGGACCTTTGGCAAGGCCCTTAGCCTCTCTGTGCTGCAGCTCCTTCCTGTGTAAAATGGAAATGAGGATACCACATCATAAGGATGATAATAAGGGTTATAGGTGGTGATAATATCACGCAAGGATATTAGAAGTCTTCTATGGTTCATATAGGTAGTGTTTTTAGAACAGTGTTTGGTCCATAGTACTCACAATGCAGATGGTTGCTCTTATTATAGCGGACTAACTGGCATGCAGTTCATGATCAATAAACAGTAGTGGTTGTCATTTTCACAAATATACCTACCCACCCTTGTCCTCATAGCAGAACAGTCCAACTTCCTATTCTATTGTGCGCGTTGGTACCGTATTCTTCTGTCAATTAAGTTTTTTCTCTCTTGCGTGCCCTTATATCGACCCATCTACTAAGCCTTACAGCTTCTTCTTTCACATCCCTTTGATTCCATTTTATTGCTACCACCACCACGTTTTCAAAAGGAAAATACTGTGTCAGCCTCTGCACTGCTATTCCTGCCTCCAATCTTCTCTCATCCAATCCATCTCTGCGGTATTAAAAGACATGCTTTCCCTGCTTAGCCACTACTTGGATCCCCACTCTCCAGACTCCCTCCTTTGTCAACCTAAGCTTTCCATCTCTGGGCCCAAATATGTTATTGCTCCCATTACCCAATCCTCCAGCCAGGTTGATTTATTCCCAGTGCTTCCAAAAAGCTATGGTCACGATCACTTTTCTTTTGGCTGAAGTCCTCCTACCTGTTCAAACCTTACCTGCTTTCCTGCTGAAGTTTCTCTTCCTAGCTCCCAGACATTTCTCATCATGTCAGTTCCTGTAGGTCTCATCTATACTTCTTATACACTTGTCACAGGAACAAATACTCTATTGCATTATTTTATCATTTGAACTGTGCCCACACTTTCTATACACCTTTGTGGGCACGGGCCACTTCTGACAGGCTTATTGCATATCTTATGTTGACTTGTACAGGGACAAGCAAAGGATAGGTATTTCAAAAATTCTCAGAAAAACTACGTATTTAGCCAAAACGACTCAGTTTCATTTTTTTCAACTCAATTCAGCATCATTTTCTGGTTCGCATGCACTGTGTATAATGAGATTTGCTTTGAGTTATCAACACTGCAGGGAAATGTTTAAATTAAAAGGAAAAAACCCACCACCAATTTCTTTGAAAATAGAATAAAAGCACAGAGATATTTTTTCTATATTCTATTATCAAAATATAATCTAAATCCAACGCTATCATCTCAACAATGCCACTGTTTTCTCTGGAATACAAACTTGGTTTACAAAATGTTCTTATTGAAAGTAATTAAATGAAACCAAAATCCTTATAAAACACTACTGCGTAATATTTCTTGCTACCAAAAATGGGATTGGCTAACACACTGTTGCCCACAGAGCAGGAGGGAAATGCAGATGCCAACAAGAACATCACTGGACTTGGGAATTTAACTGCAGCCCTTTACAAATGAGTGAGGCAAGAGGGAGGTGAGGGAGGGGTTCATAAGTGTTGAAGTGTGTGTGTGAGTACAGGAAGGAGACATGGGGGATTCCTTTTGTTCTTTAAACTTCAATTTCTTAACTATTTTTAGAAGATTTTTTCTTGCACATATGAAAAGAGAAAACTTACTAGGCCTTATTTCAAGGGCCTCTACAATGCTAGGAGGTATCATTAAGGCATCGCTTTCCCATGGGCATTAGTCCCCAGGTCTCACTGGCTTTCTGCTGTGAAATGACCAAGACTCCCCCAGAGTCTTGGCCCTGGTTCTTCAATCAAGCACATTGCTAAGCAAGCCAGGACAGACACACATAAACCATGCCCTTCTCACTCAAGACACTTGTGAGGAGAACTGCTTCTCAGGTAATGTACTACAGCCTCTGTGATGTGCTTGACACACGTGTGTGAGACGAATGAAGACACGACAGCTCAGATGCAGTGAGTATGACAGACTCTCAGGTGTTCACCATGCACCGTAATGAATATTTTGTCATGGTGTTTATTGAAGGCTAAGGGAGCATAGACAAAGGATTGACTGATTCTGGTTTTTGTTCGTGGGTGTTCAAGTGGAGAGGGCGAGACTCTAGGAATGCTTCACAGTGAGTATGTCATTTGAACAAGATCTTAAAAGATGTGCAAAATTTCTCTAACTGAAGAGGTGCTAGGGACACTTCAGGCAGGGGCAAGATGCCCAGAGGTACAGAATGAGTGGACGAACTTGATTTGCTTTGGGGAACTGAACAAGGATGGGGACAAATGCAAACTAACTATCATATGCCAGGTATTATTTCACAAAGGATGAGAACAATACATTCCCCAAATTCTGGAAGAAGAGAGGCTGGCAACAGTGGCACAATTTTAGAGCAAGGATTCAAGTCCAGGTCAGTTTGTTCCACACCCGATAGAACAGGATGTGATGAATCAGTGACACAAAGGAAGAAATAGCTAAAAAAGAGATGACAGAGACTATCATGCTGAGGAGAAAGAAGTTGATGGAGAAAGTAATAAATATGGTTGAAGAGACAGGTGGGTTATCTTTGGATAGTAAAAGGAGCAAGGCTGGGGTAAGAGAGGGATAAAAGCTCTGAACAGTAGCCCTGAAGAATGAGAAAGAAAGTCTTTGGATTGTCAAGGCAGGCGTGGCAGATGACCAAGGGGATGAGGGGTTTTCGAGTTCTGGGACAGGAAACCAGGAGAGGACTAATCTTGTTCAATGATTCATTTGTTTGATTAACACGCGTCATATCCCAGGCACTGGGCCAGGCACTTGTGATGCAGAGAAAAATAAGCAAAGGAGCCCTACCCTTGGATGCTTACAGCTGATCAAGAAGATAGAGCCTTATAAACATCTCCATTCATGTATCATTTACAGATGTGTCTATGTGAGAAACCGCGGGGGGAGGGGGGTCCTCAAAGGAAGAGGTGAGGAGTCCATCTGTGTGCAGGGGAAGGTTGCCAGGAAGGACTTCAAAGTTGGTGCTTTAAAAAGTCCCTGTTCTGAGGAGCTGTGTGCCCAACTAGACAGGGTGAAGCAACCTGCTGGCTCTGCCCAACTTACTTTCAAACCATTCAGCAAAAGGAGAGAAAAGAGAGATAGAAAGGTATGGATAAAGCCAAAGGCAGCAAAGTGATAACTGGTGAATCTACTAGTATACAGGTATACATTGTAATATTTCCCAACTTTTCTGTAACCTTGAATTTTTAAAAAAACAAAAGGCGATGGAGAGCAAAAGGAAATACCCTGCAATGAGAATTGAACCATAATTTATTTCCTGCTAGTGGATGAGGGCTGATGGTGGAGGGAGGGCTAGAAGATGGGAAGGTGTTCCTGCTGAGGAGGCTACCATAGCATGGAGGCAGGACAGCCTGGATGGGATGGGCAAGCAAGAATGTTCGGAAAGGTTAGAGCCTCACTGCAAAGGGGGCTGGGGAGGGACAGTGGCAGAGAGGCCAATCATGGTCAGGAAATGGAATTGATTCCTTGGTCCAGAAACAATGATATTAAGGGGTTGAAAGAGACTGCTCCATCCCAATCTGCAGAGGGTCTCACTCTATGGGTTCAAACAAGCTTTCGGTTTCTTGAAGTGGAGCCCTCAGAGAGAGGTGGGTGGAAGGAAGGGTACCATTTGTCTCATTGATTTTGTAATTTCTGAGATGTATGAAACCAGAGCAAGCAGCTAGGAGCAGAATAGAGCCCATATATTACCCAGCTCTTTATACAGAAGATGTTGAAACAGTGTAAATGTTATACACAGCCGTGTGGAAATTAGTTGGCTAAGTCCAGGCTGGAATAGGTCAGATTTCATTCCAGTCTTAATGCTTGCCAGTGTTAGATCAACTAGATGCTTAGAGTATGACACAGGACAAACTGACTCAAGTTCTTTCAGAGCCATTAATACTGAGTATTGTTGTAGATTATTGTCATCACGGAGTATGTTTGAGGCTACAAGGTATATCAGAGAGAAAATAAAGTCAGTGGCGTTCAGTATCAGGGATACTCTTGAGTAATCTTGGAGATAAAGAAATACACCGCAGTTGTACTGCTAAGGTATTAAATTCTTCTAAAAAAATTTGTGAACTTACTCTTATTTGCTTAAGAAGATTTTAAAACTAAAAATGTAAACCCTCTTATGTAACTACAGAAACAGAATAAGCAACGAAGGGAATAAATACAGAAGAAAACATCCTCCTCATCCTGGCACCTGCCCTGGGCCCTGGACACCCCCCTCAGTGTCACATCTTTGGAGCTGCCTGGGCTCCATGGGGATCCCCAGTCTGAGGAATTAGCCCTCTCCATGATGCTTTCTAGAACGTGTGAGGGCTGATGTGCTCAAGAATGCTTTACTCCACAGAAAATTAGACTACATTGTGCTTGAATTGTGTTTTTAAATACCCTTAGCGTTCTGCCCAACCATTTAGGGCTTCAGAAAATCAAAACTTCAGAATGACTAGTTCATGAATGGTGATGATGTGATTGTTCACTTATTCTCGCTTTGTAACAAACCACCCCTAAATATAGTGGCGTAAAGAGGCTGATTAAGCTCACAGAGTCTGTGGGTCAGGAATTTGGACAGGGCACAGTGAGGATGGCTTGGCTGTGCACCACAATTTTGGGGTCTTCAGCTGGAAAAACCTGAAAGCTGAAGGTGACTAGATAGTTGGGTGCTGGAATCATCTGGAAGCTTCCTCACTCCTGTGTTGGACGGCTGGGCTGCAAGACTCCAAGGCTGAGCTTGGCTAGGACTATTGATTGGATGTTGATTAACAGCCCCTCCGTGTGGCTTGGGCTCTCTCCCAGCGTAACAGCCTTAGGGTGGCTGGACATCCTATATTGCACCTTGTTTAGGGCCAGGATGACAATGATAACAACTTAGCAAACACCTCCCCCACTCAAACACTTACAATGCATCACATTGAGAAGCTTCATCTGCTGCTCTTGATGTGATGAACACACATTCCCTACATGTGGAGAACAGGAACAAGAGCCAAAAGTCAGGGAATCCTCACAGGTGGATCATACTTGGAGTAATTCAGCTGTATTCAATAATTATATGGAAAAAGAATGCTATAAGGGCAGGAAAAAGTCAGCATTGTACTCTGCACATGAGGGTGTGTATACTTATGGCCTTTGTCTCTGCTTTGCTCCGCCCACACAGCTTTGGTTTGGGAAGGATGCCACTTGCCTTGTTCAAAAGCCTTCTCTTAGGTGTGGCCTCCCCCTTCTCCTTCTAAATGAAAATAAAGGAGATGATGGCTAAGCATGGGATTATCCCTTAAATGTCACAATTTTGACCCAGCCAGACTGGTGTTAAATGCCATTGCTAATGCAGTTACTCAACAGGGGTAAAGTAGGGATTGCTCTTAGGGCACTGGTTTTGCCATGACTTATACAGATGTGTCTGAGCCCAACTTTCTGAAGCAGGAAGACGGCTCTAGCTGTTGTTTGCTCTCACCGCTTTCTTCCAACATTGTGCAGATGCAAACACCTTACAAGATGGACATCGGAGTAGGAATTTGTAAACAAAAGCATTCTTGGAAGTTCAGAGAAAGGTGTCACACAAAATTCAACCATGGATGTTTCAGAGATCTGGACTCTCATGCTGCTGGGACCTTGCACATATTGTTGACAAGTTCCTAACTTTAGGAGAGCAATAGTTTATATTCTAAGAATTGGGACACATGGTCTAACAATAGGAAGAACCCTGGGACTCTGAGTTTATTCTGGAAACTCTTCGTTCTATTGTAGGCAAACGTAATTCCCTGAGGTTGTTTTTTCATCTGTAAAAATGTCAGTGCTTCGAGTAGCCACTTCTTAAATGTCATGAAGGGTAGCAGTTTCTTAAAAAGGGGCTGAATGTAATTACCATAGGCAGCACCTGTCCACACCCTCTCTCTGACCAGGATCTTACTCTTTGTCCACCGACTGTTCTGGCTTTCTGAAAAGTGTAGAGGATGGGAAAAGACTGGAAGGAAAAATTTCAGAAAATAAAGACAACTGGAATAAAGATGGGCAAGGGAAGGAAAAGCAGGAAGAATGAAAGGGGTAGATGAAAATCTTCCTTCAATAGTTTATAGCACTTAAGAGGAGAGGAGATGATCGAAAGCTGCAGAAAGAATGAAAATAGTTTTCCTTTGTCCCTCTCTTCTTCCTACTCAAGGACTGAAACGAGCAAGAATCATTCATAACCATGTTTTAAATAAAAAAGTTAAATAACAAATCCGACCAAATCAACGCATGTTTACTACGGCTGAGGTGGGGGCTACTTGACAGAGTAAGACATTAAATTATGAAGCATAAAGGGCTTCTGTGATTAGAAGAGATCTTTTAGAATCTAGGTCAGTGATGGCGAACCTATGACACGCGTGTCAGAGGTGACATGCGAACTCATTTTTTTGGTTGATTTTTCTTTGTTAAATGGCATTTAAATATATAAAATAAATATCAAAAATATAAGTCTTTGTTTTACTATGGTTGCAAATATCAAAAAATTTCTATATGTGACACAGCACCAGAGTTAAGTTAGGGTTTTTCAAAATGCTGACATGCCGAGCTCAAAAGGTTCGCCATCACTGATCTAGGTGATGCTCTGGCTGGGAGTTTTACGTACTTCCCCCACACCCATTAGACCCAGCGAGATGAATACAACCCTTCCACCAGATAACAGCAGGAGTTCTGTAGCAGCCATGGTCGCTGAAGTTGTCTACAGGTCGTGCCCACCATGTGCATCTATCTGTCTAATTAGTGCAAATGATTAGTGCCAATAGCATAGAGTTGACTGGTGGAATTCAACTCTAAAGATGGGCTTTTAAAAAAATTTTTATTGATTAAGGTATTACAGATGTGTCTTTATCCCTCCATTGTCCCCTCATCCCCCCCAGTCTTGCCCTCACCCTCACCCCCTGTTGTCTGTGTCCATCGCTTATGCTTATATGCATGCATACAAGTCCTTTGGTTGATCTCTCCCCCTTACCCCACCCTCCCCTACCTTCCCTCTGAGGTTTGAGCATCTGATCGATACTTCTCTATCTCTGAATCTGTTTTTGTTAATCGGTTTATGTTGTTCATTATAGTCCACAAATGAGTGAGATCATGTGATATTTACCTTTCTCTGACTGACTTATTTCACTTAGCATAATGCTCTCCAGTTCCATCCATGCTGTTGCAAATGGTAGGAGTTCCTTTCTTTTTACTGTGGCATAGTATTCCATTGCATAGATGTGTCAAAGTTTTTTAATCTACTCATCTGCTAATGGGCGCTTAGGCTGATTCCAAATCTGTGCTGCTATGAACATAGGGGTGCATATATCCTTTCTGATTGGTGTTTCTGGTTTCTTGGGATATATTTCTAGAAGTGGGATCACTGGGTCAAATGGAAGTTCCATTTTTAGTTTTTTGAGGAAACTCCATACTGTTCTCCACAGTGGCTGCACCAGTCTGCATTCCCACCAGCAGTTCATGAGTGTTCCTTTTTCTCTGCATCCTTGCCAACACTTGTCATTTGTTGATTTGTTTTATTTATTTATTTATTTATTTATTTTATTTATTTATTTATTTTTTGCTTAAAGTATTACAAAGGGTATTACATAAGTGTCCTTTTCTCCCCCCCGCCCTTGACAAACCCCTACCCTCCCTTACCCCCCAGTGTCTTATGTCCATTAGTTATGCTTATATGCATGCATACAAGTCCTTCGGTTGATCTCTTACTCCCCTCCCTCCTGCCCCCCAACTCTCTCTGGGCTTCCCACTGCAGTTTGACAATCAGTTTGAGGCAGCTCTGCCTCTGTATCTATTATTGTTCAAAAGTTTGTAATGGTCTTTATTATCCATGAATGAGTGAGATCATGTGGTATTTTTCCTTCATTGACTGGCTTGTTTCACTTAGCATAATGCTCTCCAGTTCCATCCATGATGTTGCAAATGGTAGGAGTTCCTTCTTTTTAACAGCAGCATAGTATTCCATCGTGTAGATGTACCACAGTTTTCTAATCCATTCATCTACTGATGGGCACTTAGGCTGTTTCCAGATCTTAGCTATGGTGAATTGTGCTGCTATGAACATCGGGGTGCATATATCCTTTCTGATTGGTGTTTCTGGTTTCTTGGGATATATTCCTAGAAGTGGGATCACAGGGTCAAATGGGAGTTCCATTTCCAATTTTTTGAGGAACCTCCATACTGCCTTCCATAGTGGCTGCACCAGTCTGCATTCCCACCAGCAGTGCACAAGTGTTCCTTTTTCTCCACATCCTCTCCAGCACTTGTCGTTTGTTGATTTGTTGATGATGGCCATTCTGACAGGTGTGAGATGGTACCTCATTGTTGTTTTGATTTGCATCTCTCGGATGATTAGTGACTTTGAGCATGTTTTCATATGTCTCTTGGCTTTCTGAATGTCCTCTTTTGAAAGGTGTCTATTTAGATCCTTTGCCCATTTTTTGATTGGATTGTTTATCTTCTTTTTGTTAAGTTGTATGAGTTCCCTATAAATTTTGGAGATTAAGCCCTTATCAGATATGACGTTGGCAAATATGTTTTCCCACGAGGTGGGTTTTCTTGTTGTTTTGTTGATGGTTTCTTTTGCTGTGCAGAAGCTTTTTATTTTGATGTAGTCCCATTTGTTCAGTTTCTCTTTAGTTTCAACTGCCCGAGGAGCTGTGTCAGTGAAGAAATTGTTTTGGCATAAGTCTGAGATTTTGTTGCCTTTGTATTCTTCTAGAATTTTTATGGTTTCCTGTCGTACATTTAAGTCCTTTATCCATTTTGAGTTTATTCTTGTGTATGGTGTAAGTTGGTGGTCTAGTTTCATTTTCTTGCATATGTCTGTCCAATTTTCCCAACACCATTTATTGAAGAGACTATCTTGGCTCCATTGTATGTTCATGCCTCCTTTGTCAAAAATTAATTGAGCATATTGGTTCGGGCTAATTTCTGGACTCTCTATTCTATTCCACTGATCTATATGTCTGTTCTTGTGCCAGTACCAGGCAGTTTTGAGAACAGTGGCTTTGTAATACAGCTTGATATCTGGCATTGAGATCCCACCTACTTTGTTCTTTCTCAGGATCGTTGCAGCTATTCGGGGTCTTTTTTTATTCCAGATGAATTTTTGGAGAGTTCGTTCTAGATCTTTGAAGAAGGCCATTGGTATTTTAATGGGAAGTGCGTTGAATGTATAGATTGCTTTGGGTAGTATGGACATTTTAATGATGTTGATTCTACCAATCCAAGAACATGGTATGTTCTTCCATCTGTTTATGTCTTCCTCTATCTCTTTTTTCAACGTCCTGTAGTTTTCTGAGTAGAGGTCTTTAACCTCTTTAGTTAAGTTTATTCCTAGGTATCTTAATTTTTTTGGTGCGATGGTAAATGGGATTGTTTTTCTGATCTCCCTTTCTGAAAGTTCACTATTGGTGTATAGAAATGCCTCAGATTTCTTGGGGTTAATTTTGTATCCTGCTACATTGCCAAATTCATGTATTAAGTCTAGTAGCTTTTTGATGGAGTCTCTAGGGTTTTGTATGTATAATATCATGTCATCTGCAAATAAGGACAGTTTTACTTCCTCTTTTCCAATTTGGATGCCTTTTATTTCTTCTTCTTGCCTAATTGCAATGGCTAATACTTCCAGTACTATGTTGAACAGGAGTGGTGAGAGTGGGCATCCCTGTCTTGTTCCTGTTCTTAGGGGAAATGGTGTTAGTTTTTGTCCATTGAGTATGATGTTGGCTGTGGGCCTGTCATATATGGCTTTTATTATGTTGAGGTATGATCCTTCTATTCATTTGTTGATTTGTTGATGATAGCCATTCTGACAGGTGTGAGATGGTATCTCATTGTCATTTTGATTTGCATCTCTTGGATGATTAGTGACTTTGAGCATGTTTTCATATGTCTCTTGGCATTCCTTATGTCTTCTTTCGAAAAGTATCTATTTAGATCAGTTGCCCATTTTTTTTGATTGGGTTGTTTGTCTTCCTTTTGTTAAGTTGCATGAGCTCCCTATAAATTTTGGAGATTAAACCCTTATCAGAGATATCTTTGACAAATATGTTCTCCCATGCAGTGGGTTTTCTTGTTGTTTTGTTGATGGTTTCTTTTGCTTTGCAGAAGCTTTTTATTTTGATGTAGTCCCATTTGTTTATTTTCTCTTTAGTTTCCATTGCCCTAGGATCTGTGTCAGTGAAGATATAAAGATGGGCTTTGAACAACTGTAAAGATAATGCTGGCAAACTTTGCGATTAGATGTTTAGGTCTGATACCAGGGAGTGGCTAATCAGCACAGACTGCTGTGATGAGAGGACAGAAGAGGTGCACACTGAGCTCAGAGGAAAAGGGACACCAAAAACATACTAACAACATCCCTGCAGAGGAAGTTTCTTCAGAGATGCCAAGTGATCTGCTCAGGGTCACATCCCAGTGATGAGGGACTGACAGTTCTGTGCTACACATGGTAGTTATGCCTACAGTTGAATGCTACTTGTTTTTGAACATTTTTATAGCTGTCATACATGATAAGTGGCTCATTTTCCATCACAGTACAGACTTGTGTCAAATAATTATTTTATTGCTTTTTACATTAAGAAGACTTCTTAAGTCAAATTGCCAATTCTTAGAATTTTGTCTGGCACATGTGGTAAGAGCTCACAAAATATAGTATGAACAGAACTCGGCTCTTATAGAGATGAGGAACCTTAAAAAATAACCCAATCAGAGCAAATTCACCTATAGTGCCTACATTTGTAAAGCATAGGTGGACATCTATAAATGTAAAAGAACTGTCATCATTTTATGTATGTGCATAGGTGGGTATACATGTATATTAGAAATAACAATAAATAAGTAATATCGGTAGTAAATAACTTACTACAGGTTGTAAATTGTTTTTGCTCTGGGGCTCTATTAATTTATCCAGTGTTATTTGTCTTCAGATTTGTTATAAAACTTATTTCTAGATTTTTTTTTATTCGTAAGAAAAATATCTACTCAGTCAAGATGAAGACGTTTGACACAGTAAGGTACAAACAGCTCAAGAAATCAAAAGACTCAAGTTCTGATTAAACGGGTTCTCCTTATATTTTGGTCACCCACGGGAAACCACTCGGCATTTCCGGGGCTGTAGTTCTGCATCCCCAAACAAGAGAGCTGGGCTAGAGAAGTCTGGGTATCAGACCCAACTGCCTGGATTTTCTGAAGGACAGTTGCATTTTCAAGCGTTCCTTCTCTTTTCCCATCCAAACCACTAGACTATCTTGGAAATTCCGTCAGTTCAGTTTTCAAGTTACGTTATACAGGGTGCCTTGAACTTGAGGAAGCACTGAAATCTTTGGTCAATTTTGTTTCCAGAATTTTGGTAAAGAGTTATGATCACTATATTCCAGGTGTTCTCTTCCTGGGCCATTAAGTTTCACAGGTTTTTATTTCCGGACACCAGAAGGTCTAGTGCCAGTTTACACAACAATGTCCCTTTCAAAGCTCCCAACCCCATTCCTGCTGTGAAAACCAAACAAAGCCAAATCCTGAATCTGTAACTTCTGACCAATCAGGGATTAATTCAGTTCTAGTGACAGAATAAACAACTTGCTAGCCAAGATGAGTGAAATATTTCAACTATCTTACTAGTTGGAACAAATAATTTTTCATTGCTGAACATGACTGACCTTTTTCACAGTGAGCAATGTTCTTGGAGCATTCCTTCTGGAAGTTATCGGTGTCTGTGTAATCTTTAAGGGCACCCTCTGCTCACAGAATGAAAAGACTTGATATTTTCTGGGCACCTATATTGTACCAGACACATTAAATGCCTTATGTATGTTATTTCATGTGATGATCAAAATTGCTTTAAAGTATATTACGGGTACTTTACCCTGATCTTCAGTGGCTTCTGGAGTGTGGTCTGAACTGACCTTCTGAACCTACTTCTCGCAACATGTAGCATAGTGCCGTTTCATCCCAACTAAACTATTGGCTATTCCCAAAACCCACGCTTGATCTGCCACAGCTGTAACTTTCATCGTTCCAAATGAGCCAATACTTTTTTTGTGAACAATAACTACCTATTTTGAGCTCTAGGTAAAATGCTATCTACTTTAAAAAAAAGTCTTTTGTGCCCTACTCAACTCAAAGTTGGCACAGAGTGGTACTTGAAATATATGTATTGTATTGAATTCATTTATTCTTTGATTAAAATACAAGTTTTAAAGAAATTAAGTGCAAGAAGTGATGTAGATGTGCGTATAGGGAGCGTGCCTAATGAGGCAGGTTATTGCTGAAATATATTTAGACACATTTGGGGCTCAAATAGAGACAGAGAGAGATATATTCTAAGAAGGATGCACAGAGAGTGATGAGCTAATAACTGAATTGCCTGGCCTTTCTGATTTTACAACATTGCCATTAGCAGATGAAACCGAGATGAATGCGATTTCATAGAGATGTGGCTAATTTTAGGTTTCAGTGGCGCGCTCGGTGGGAGCTGCAGAAATGGATCACTGTCCTGCTGCTGCTCCTGCAGATGGTTCTCAGAGCCGGTGAGGCCACACCCAGCCACATGCACCCCGACTCGTGTGTGTGTGTGTGTGTGTGTGTGTGTGTGTGAATGCTCCTGATCCAACGCTGAGTCTCTTTCGTATGCATAGCATGTTGGGAGCATTGCAAGCTGTCACCTTCCCAAACACTCTGTGCCGACGCACAACACCGCTAGCTCGAGGGGAAGTCACCCCAAAATGTACGTTTTGGGATATAGATTTTTAAGCTATTTATTTATTATTTTAAAAAATGTATATTTTATTGATTTTTTTTTTTTTTTACAGAGAGAAAGGGAGAGAGAGAGGGATAGAGAATTAGAGACATCGATAAGAGAGAAACATCGATCAGCTGCCTCCTGCAGACTCCCCACTGAGGATGTGCCCGCAACAAAGGTACATGCCCTTGACTGCAATCGAACCTGGGACCCCTTGGTCCACAGGCCAACTCTCTATCCACTGAACCAAACCGGTCAGGGCGATTTTTAAGCTATTTATTAACGTGGGGGAAGAAGAAACATTCCTCTACCCTCAAGGTTCTTTCTTTGGTATAATAAGAAAAAAATTGACATGAGATAAATTCACAAGAGGAAAACAGCATTTAATACATCTGTAGGACCCCGAGTGTATGGGAGAGCCAGACCCCACATGCAGGAGGGGTTCAGAGACTGGGAGGGAAATTGAGGATTATGAGACGTTCTGAGCTGGGGATAAGGTAACGCAGCTCGGAGCTTCTGGAGGTAACTGCGGGAGAGCGCATGCTCAGTAATTATTAGCTTGCCCTGCCACCTGGATAGCTAAAATGTCATTTCTGTTTTGAACTCTTCTCCTGAGCCAGGCTCCCAACTTAAATTCTAGACAGTTAAGAAGAGGAGCACAGGTTTCTCTTCAGCCCGCAGGGTCTCGGTTGCCTTCAGCTCAAAATAATCCACACACCACTGAGGTGTATCTTGGGGTGAGTCGTTCTGAACCCCCAGATTAAGAAACAAAAGACTCGCCCCTTTACTGCCTAAGAAGATTTAGATGGGAGCATCTGCTTCCGGAAGGGAATCTTAGCATCTTCCCCTGCGTACGATGCACATGTGTGATGGGACCAGGAGAAACCCCGCCCAGCCTGCTCCCCCGGAGCCGTGGCTCCTGGAAGCCCAGCCTGGGTTTGCTCGCCCATGGCTGCTCTCCACCTGACCCGTGACTGTCCACGTTCCTCTGGGACTCCCCGGACTCTGTCCCCTTCTCCTTTGTCTGCAGGGCATGCAACCCTCCACTGCCCAGGGCGCTTCAGGTCTGTATCCTTACGGCACCGCCGGATGTACATTCACATAACTAACGGGACATTTTCTCCTGTTAGTCTGGCTCTGTTAAGTTGGCTATTACCCAGCTAGAATTGAGAAGGTGGGATGAAAGTTAATACTTTTGCATCCCCACACTCTACTTGTGTTCCCAAGGTGAGGCACGTCCCATACATACCTGGGCTTTGTGTGCCACCTCCGAGGCCTGCACTGACCGGCTGGGGAGGGGCCCAGTGCATCCACGGCCCGAGTGAGGAATACCAGGAACAAAACGAAGCCCCCGAGCCACTCTCACTGTGATTTACGCAAGATATCTGGGCTGGTTGTCCGATTGGGACAAAAAGTGTGCTTGAATACCCGAATCCTGTATTAGCATCCCTTTTAAAAAATGTTGCTTTATTTTAGAGACATGCGTTGTAATTCTCCTGCCTGCACTTTGGACATTTAGAGCAAAATCTCTCTGTAACCAGGCAACGTGGTTTCGCTTTGGACAAAAGCACTCCAGCATCACCTCCTTGGGACACGCTGCTCATTATTCTCCTTGGAAGCACAAACGTTATTACCTTCCGAGTCTCCATTTTCCCACAGAGCAGCTCCTCTGTCCACTTCCCGGAATGAGCTTTGCGCGAACACTGTTTTTCTCTGAGTTTCTCCCTTCAGGAGAGAATGCGAGCAGCCAGCTCTCCATGCAGTTTCCATAGCTTCACCCCTCACCCAGAAAATCTTAAGGATGTAGATTTAGCTGGGCAGGGCCAAGGTGTCTGTGCCAAATAGATTTAATTTTTTTTTTTTTAAATTCAGCCTGGTAGGCAGAGATTATATCATCAGTATTTCCATCACCAATTTTTATTTCTTTTTTTGTTGTTGTTGTTCAGGTAGGAAAAAAAAAGATGTAAGAAGAAGGGATTAAACAGGCCATCTCAAAAACAAAGTTTAATCTTCATACACATCTCTCATGAGACAGTTTCCCAGGGGAAGTGCATACTGGACATTTCCTGGAGGAGGGAAGCGGGGAAGGTGCTGCCAGGGAAATGCTCCTAAGGAAATGCTCAAGGGTGAAGGTGGTGCCTAAAGGTGATCAAGAAGGAAAATCTACTCTGCTTTTACTTGGCTTCCTAAGAAAAAGAAATGATTATGAAAAAGAGCTGTTCTCTGGGACTGAGAGTCCAAAGTGGGCAGGCTCTTTTTCGCTCTAAGAAGTTATTTGGCAAATGCCACTCTTTCTTTATCCCAACCTAACTTTATTAACAGATGAAAGCAGCAGGCTATGCTTGCTTCTCAAATTATTGAATCTGCATTTGAAAACATGATTCTCGTAAACTCTCCAAACAAGTGTAAAGAAATACAGTGAAGAATCAACTCTTCAAGATCATCAGGCAGTTTGTGATACAGAAAAATATCACTTGGAAAGTCAAAACTATTTTTTTAAAGTAAGCAAGCAATTTCAATTTAAAAAGCAATACTACAAATTTATTTATAAAATAAAATAAGAAAGCAATACACATCTCTGGAAAAATTCAAATATTTCAAAGAATTGTCCAGCAAAAGGTACATGTTCTCCTTGCCCTGGTTACTGGGTCAACTTCCTCAGAGCAACTCCTATTATTAGTTAGTTACCTGTTTATCCAGAAATAGGCAAATAGAGCCTGTGTAAGCATGTGTGTCACCGTTACTTCTGCCCACATAAAACATACATTTTTCTGTACCTTGCTGGTTATATTTTAAGCTTAGGACATACAAGACGTCTCTCTATATGTTTATGTATAGATACACCCCATTAAGACAACATATTATCACATTGTGTCCATCTCCATAATTTCTTTATTTTGGCCTGTTATTCATACACATGTGGATTATTTCCAGATGTTTACTTCAACATTTCAAGAACTAAATTATGCCTCTTACAACAAGCATGACTTCAGGGAAGTTATTTAATCTACATCTTGGTTTCCTTATTTATCACTTGGGGACAACAATAGTACTGATCTACGTCAGACAGTTTTGGTTGCCTACCCAGCGACTATTTCCTCCTTTTCTAAGTTTAGAATGGCGACTTTGTCTTGGTGGCCATACAACTTGCTGAGGCAAGTTGAGTTCCCCTCCCCACCCTTCCCATCCAGTCCTAGAGGATAAAAAATGATTTGTCTTAGCAAGACTGGCATTGACATTCCCCTATGTTAGTGAGCAGTTTAAGCATAGGCCCAAGATCTGGCAATATAGTAAACTGTTTAAAAGTGTGACTGTGGAGTCAGCCGCCTGGGTAAGAATCCTGGGTCCAGCATTTATTCACTGTGTACATTTGGGCAGGTTACTTAAACTCTACTTCTCAGAGATCATAATAGTACCTACTGTATGAAGGACGTTTTGAAGATTAAATGAGTGAATGGACATAAAGAACTTAGAGCAATGTCTGCTAATTACTAAGCGCTGAATCAATTTACTATTAATATTGTCTATCCAATGAAACCGAAGAGGAAGTTTGTGCTGGGTATGGCTTCAAGTAAGATTTTTGATCCTGATCAAGATATGGACTAAGGAGGCATTGACTCACTTCCTGATTTGAGGCTCCCATGTGAATTGTGTGAGACTGTGATCATCAGAGCTGCTGCAGCCACCTTGCCACTATGAGGAAGGAAGCTAAGAGAACTGCCCAGGCATCAACCAGCCCAGACTGCTGCACCACCAATCTACACCGCAGATCTCTTATCTCCAAACTTCTTGTTTAGTTAGATAACTTACTTCCAAATTGTTTAGCCCATGTTAGTGGGTATTTGATTATTTGCAGTTAACAACACTCCTGATTGACAGATAGTTTATAAGGTGTTTGTGTGGATTAAATACATTGATATTATATGTAAAGTACTTAGAATAATGCTTGGTCTATAAAGAATGTTCAATAAGTGATAATTATCATTATCACTTTTTATTGTATTTGAGTACATATGTAATTACATACAGGAGTGGGCAAAAGTGGGGTTATTGTTGTTTATGTGGAAATAATACAATAATTGATACATAATAATACAAGAATAAACAACTGTAAACCTACTTTTGCCCACCCCTGTATTTTACATAAATTGCTAAAAAAGCATCTTCTGGGTCACAGAGTATGTGCATTTCAGGCATTAATATGTATCATCAAGTTACTCTTTAGAGAAGCACATCAAATTAAAATGCAATATATAATTTATAGGTTATAATTTTAATTTATGTAGTTTTAATTGTTGGTAAGGTTAAGCATTTTTTGTATATTTATAAACCATTTGTATTTCTTTTTCTGTGACCTGTATATTCATAATTTTTACCTTTTCCTTTAGTGAATTTTAAGAACTTTATATATATATATATATATATATATATATATATATATATATAAAGTAAACTATCATTTTATCATGGGATACAAATATAAATTTGTTCCTTAAAATATACTTTTGTTGCCCTGGCCAGTATAGCTCAGTTGGTTGGAGTATTGTCCCATACACTGAAAGGTTGTGGGTTTGATCCCTCGTCAGGACACAGACACAGGTTTCGGGTTCAATTCCCTGTTGGGGTGTGTGCAGGAGGCAACACTGATGTCCCCTCACCCCTCTCTTTCTTTCTCCTTTCTCCTCTCTCTCTCTCTCTCTCTCTCTCTTTCTCTCTCTCTCTCTCTCTCTCTCTCTCTCTCTCTCTCTCTCTCTCCCCCTTATTCTTTCTCTAAAATCAATAAAAGCATGTCCTCAGATGAAGATTTAAAAAAAAAAAACTTCTGTCATGCAAAACCTTAATTTTGCAATAAAATTTATATCATCATTTCTTGCTTACAAAAACCTTTTCTGCTTCAAGTTTGCAAACAACACAAAAATTATGGTCCCATATATTCTTTTATACTTTTATCTAAAAATAACCCAAACATTTGATTGATGGGTCCTTTTGTACTTGGTAACAGACATGGTTTTATCCTTTTGCAGAAGGCTGGCCACTTTCCCAATACCATCTTATTGACCAATTCCTGTTTTTTCATTGATTTTAACATGACACATATTAAATGATAAATTTTCTAGATATATTTTGAACTGGACTCTTTATCTTACTGTTCTATTTATATATAATGTGCTAGTACCAAATTTCTTACTGTAAAATGCACTTACATAGCAATTAAGTTACATCTCACTTATTATTTCTATTTTTTCTGAAAATTTCTGGCTATTCCCTTGTATTCACTTTTCCACAAAGACTTTAGATTCTGTTTTTCTAATTTAAGTAAATCTATTGGTATTTTAATTTGGATTCCGTCAAACTCATTAATTTAAAAACTGATAACTTAACAATGTTGAGACCGAATGTTCAAGGATCAGGTACAACCTTTTTGTTCCACAATAGTTTTCTTCATGAAAGTCATCCCAACTTTTTGTTCAGCTTACTCCTAGATTTTTGTTGTTGTTATTTAAAATGGTATATTTTCTTTTATTATATATTCTAAATTATTGTGTTATCAATTTAAGGAAGTTGAATGCTAGTCTCTATGCCTTTTTAAACAGAATATACCTAATATAATTTAACATTTTTTAGCATAACTTGCTACTATTACATAGATTATTGTGAAAAAACATTACATATAGCTATGTAAGATATCATAATAGACGCTAGAAAATGATGGGTCAAGTATTTACAAGTATGGGGGTAAAGATTGCAGAATCCAACACCAAAATTGGACAAAACTTTGTCCAGTGTCATTTAGGAATGCCATTGCTAAAGTTAAAAATAAATATTTGAAATATAAATTCAGGAATCTTCTATTTTATTTCTTATTTATCTTGTTTCTTTATTTTTTAAATTCTAAGCTATATATTTTTCACAGTTTGATGTTTTTGAAATAGAGAAGCACCTCAAAATTCACATGTATTTAAGATTTGGATAAGATTTCACATCTAATTTTTCAAAAAGTCAATAACATTTTAGGTAAAAATTAACACATCTTCAGCATCATAAAAATATCTCAAATCAACTACCACTATCTTCCTTATAAGAAGACACTACAACTGTCACGTTAAGGCCAGAATAAAGAAATTAATCCTCTGTCATTGCATGCTCTACATTTATTTCTCCATGAATTCTAAGTTTTGATGGATCAATATGAAAGGCATAAATGTTGCAAAGGAGGAGAACATGAATTGTTTAGATACATTCTTTCTCTTTCTGAGTTAAATTTTAAAGTAAATTTAATAAAAAAATAGGAAATGCAAAAATCAGTAACTTCATTATATATACTTGTAACTCCCCAATTAAAAATTAAAATAGGAAAATACTGTCTGTGACAATAGTAATAATGTTAAAATCTTAGGGAAAAAACTAAGAATGAGTTGGAACGAATTGAAGAAAACCATAAAACTCTACTAAAAGACACAAAGACAACTTAAACACATGGGGAATCATATTGCTTGTTTATACAGAAATCCTAAGTATGCCACTCTATAGAGTATAAAGAACTTACTAGAGGACCAGTGCATGAAATTCTTGCACGGGTAGGGTCCTTTGGCCTGGCCGGTGATCAGGGCCAATTTGTGGGGTGACTAGCGGGGCAATCAGGAAGGCCGCCAGTGGCACCCACCTTGGCCGGCCTGGTGCCACCCGCTCACTGGCCCTGCCACTCGAGCACCCTGCTGCTGCTGACTGGCCTGGGGCCTGCAGGTTAGGGCAGCTCCTGTGTTGAGCATCTGGCCCCTGGTGGTCAGTGCACATGATAGCGACTGGTCATTCCACCAGTTGTTCCACTGTTAGGGTCTATTTGCATATTAGGCTTTTATTATATAGGATATCCTGGCTGGTGTGGCTCAGTGGTTGAGCATTGATCTGTGAACCAGGAGGTCACGGTTTGATTCCTGGTTGGGGCATATACCTGGGTTGCAAGTTCATTCACCAGTAGGGGCTGTGCAGGAGGTAGCCAATCAATCTTATCGATGTTTCTATCTATCACTCTCCCTCTCTTTCTAAAAATCAATAAAACATATTTTAAAAAGAAATGGCAATAGCTAACACAACAATAGCCATCCAGTGTGAATGATTCAAAATTATACCTATTTTTTTGTCAGATTGGCAAAATATATATTTTTTGGTGTGTAGCAGAATTTTAGTAATTAGTTTATGTGTGCCATGAGATGAAAATGGTTGAAAAACACAGTATGAGGGCTGAAACAAGAATGAAGAATGGAATCTTGTTCTGCTTCAACTGGGAAAGTGTGTCAAACAAATGAAAATTTTTACTACTCTGTGAATGTCCACAAATGCTTAGGAAAGTGCCACAACTATTGGTTTTGGAGTTACAAATAAATTTTGGCAAGTAGGCTAATTTACAATTACAGAATCCAAGAATAATGAAGGTCAACTGTATTTGAACTTTCATTTAACATTTAAAGTAACTCTCACAGGTAAACCTTGGTATGGCCAACTTACAGATGAGAGCATGGAGGTACAGAGAAGCTTCAAAACACATTAATAATTTGCAGAACTTCGTTTAATTCTAAGACCTCCATTATTCCCACAATAGGTTTGCAAATATGAATAATGACCTTTTGATTCATCTTCTTCAAAGAAACCTGATTATATTTGCAATATTTAAAATAAAGTGAATGCTCACTTAAAAGTCATATACTAATCTATGTAATTTTCCTGAACTGCCTGTAACCTTTAAAAAGACATATGTAAGTATTTATAGCAACAATACATGTGCACATATTATTCCCTCTTAGGTTCCTGACTTTCTATTCAGACAGATTTAAGAATATAATTATGGAAAGGCAGAAATTATGAGAGTAGTTCTCAACCATAGCTTCATACCAGAATCACCTGGGAAGTTAAATAAGAAAATGTGAATGTCCAATTCCCAACCTGGGCCAATTAATCAGAATCTCTGTGTGTGAGAACTCGGTATTTAAAATGTATTTAAAAGCACCCCAGGTTATTCAAATGTGGAGCCAGATTGAGATCTATTGAATTGGGGATGTAGAAGCCATCCAACTGCATTCACTTCAACTTCCTCAGTAAGGAGTCCTGAAAGGTATGGAGAGAAGGAGAAAGATCCATCAAGTAATTTAAAAACTGGATAAACAGTTGTAAATGGAGATCTAACACCTTAAACTAAAAGAGGAAGAGTCTCCCAATTTGGAGTGGAAAGATCATCATCCTTTCTTACATCCTTATCTTAGGTTAAGAAAAAACAGTAACCTCCTTAGACCTTGGTCTAAGGATAAAACCCCATCAACATGGAAGATAAGAGTCAATCTATATATATAAAAGCCTAATATGCAAAGTGTCCCCTCGGGAGTTTGACCGACTGGGAGTTCAATCGCTTGCTATGACGTGTGCTTACCACCAGGGGGTGGCAAGGAATGAAGGGAGGCCCCGGGCCGGCAGCCGGCAGCCGCTAGTGACCCTACCCACTCATGAATTCTGTGCAGTGGGCCTCTAGTATCACTATAAATGTCCAAAGGCAAGGACTATCCCTATTTTGCTCACCACTAAGTTTCTAGAGCCTAATACAGTGCCTGGAACAATGTAAGTCCCATTAAATATGTGGTAAATATGTTAATGATGCACTACACTTATTTGGGAATGGATAAGGAGGGAACTTTTAATCCTTGATGAATTCCCCGTCCATTTATTCATGGACAAGCACGCCTTCTGTGTGGCTATATACCATGCAGCCTACAAAAAATGTGTTTGTTTTTTTCTTACTACTAAGAAACTTATAATATCATTGCATGGACAAGGCATATGACATTTATAATCCACATTAAATAATTATTTTAGGAGCACCTCATTGAATTGCAAAGATAGTAAGTATTGCTGTTGGGAGAGTGTTTAGTCAAAGCTTTGCAGAGGCACTGGGTCTCGCGTGGCTCCTGGAGAACCTTCAGGCTCTGCATAGAAAAGGGCAAGTCAGTCAAAGGAACATTCAACACACAAAGTGCCATCAACCCTATTCTCTACAGGCCTGGCTCTGAAGGAGTTTGGGTTTGCAAAGTGTGTGAGGACTAGGAATTAGCACCAGCAGTCGATTTTCTCTGCTTTCTGTGATTTTTATTTTCATCGCCTATTTGAAGAGTCTCTATTATTTCCTGAGGAGTCAAGTTTCTTTTTATGTGCAGATTCCACTGCACATTAAGCATACTTACATGCGAACAGCTTCGGGTTACAGTTCCATTTGAAGTTTTTCTATGCAAAGAGTGATTCAGCCTTGATTTAA
This sequence comes from Myotis yumanensis, assembly GCF_028538775.1. Lineage (NCBI taxonomy): Eukaryota > Metazoa > Chordata > Mammalia > Chiroptera > Vespertilionidae > Myotis > Myotis yumanensis. The sequence goes on from NW_027223752.1 coordinate 66,298,779, forward strand.
GAATATTTCTCATTATAGTGCATTTTCCTGGGAAACTGATCTTCCCTCAATTATACCTTGCAGGTGTATGAGCATGTTTATCTGCTAAGAAGACAGAAGTGTTTTTTATCATACCCTTACCTAGCCAAAAGAACCTGGAGGAATACGCATGCATGGAGAGTACCTCTATCAATGTTCCCAGTTCTTGGCATGACAATCTCCATGCACCAGGAGTACCAATGAGCCAATTATAGTACCAAGCCAGTCTTTGAATCTTTATTTGGACCTTGCTTTCTTTTGTGATTTGTGAGAAACAGTTACATGTAGAATCTTTAAGTATTTATTATTATTATTATTATTATTATTATTATTTAGTAATGTATGCCATAGGGGCATAGTCTACACTTAGCTTAGAGTGGACCAAAGAATGCCCAGCAAGGATCTCTTGTGTGTATATGAGTCAAAAGCACTCTGCATTATTTAGCTACATAATTCCATAGTTGCATTTTTAACACTCCCTGGAGAGTGAAGAGGGGTGTGGGTTTTGAAGAAGAGAAGGGGGTAAGAGGGGTGGGAGGTGGGGGACTGGGGAATTCCAGACACTAAGACAGACTTCAAAGTCCTATTCTCGCTAATCTCATAATGTCCTTGAGCTCCCCCACAAACAGCTGCAGTTGTTAGTAAAATGTTTAACCCTTCATGCACTAGTCCCCTGTAAACCCAGCCAACCACACAAAGGCCAGGTAGCATTTCTCATAAAAAAAAAGGGTATGTTTTGTGCTTTTCTTTTGTGTCATTTTATATCTTAGAAGCATGCATTCACTTGATAGGAACTGAGTGAAGCTACTATGCACAAATTGCTGTTTAAAGGGAGTGGGGAATTCTAAATATAAGAATTATTTCTTGATCACCAGGAATTACTTCGTAGTGAAGTAGAGCAATATATAATGCATGGCACAAAAGAAATGATTCAGAAACTCAGGTTATGAATAATAAAAGTAGGATGAGATCACCACCAACTTGGGAAATTAGGGAAGAGTCCAGTCTTTCAGCAGGCCACTCCTGAAGGACGCCCAGACTTCCCAGCATCCGAGGTGTGCTCAGGCAGGCCAGATGCCATGGTTGCAAAGCACAAGAGGGTGGCTGGTACAGCTGGGCCGAGGGAGGTGCACACAGGGCGGGAGTGGCTCAGAAAGCTGGACAGGGAATCTGGGGCCTAATTGTGTAGAATGATGAAGCCTTTCTCATTAATAAGCACATAAATGAGAGGATGCTTTAGGAAAATGATTGCCCTGCTGGTGTGCAGTATTATTTGGAGACACAGTACAGTGTAGGGGATGAGGACAATAATCCCATACATTTTTATAGAATTTACCATTTTATGAAGTGCTTCCACATTTATCTCATTTAATACAAGTGGGGGGAAACTGGGACTCAGAGAATTTCACATCTTTCTTGGCAAAGCTAGAACTCAAATACTACTCTGTGACTCCAAAGTGGGTTCCAGGAATATCTCCCAATTCACCACAGTCCCAAGTCCATCAAAGGCTCAAATCTATGAACTGAGAGGGTAGTAATGGGTTGGGGGGAGGAAATGGATATAGAAGAGATTGTAAAGAAAGGACTCCAGGCTTTGGTGACTAATTTGTGGGACATGGCACTGGGGGCAAGAGAAAATCTAGACTCAATTCAACGCCTGATGTCCTTGAAGCTTTAATTAATAATGGTCTTCCACTTTGAGGAATTCCTAGAACACAGTCCAGAGCACACACTCAGTTCAGAGCACACAGTCAGGCTGTTTATTCCTCACCCATATACCCTTTGTTTCTTGAGTGTTAGTCTTTTATCTCCAAGTCTATTAAGTGCCTAAACATGAGACACTACTTTGTTTATTTCCATTGTATTTCTCATCTCAACTAGACCATTACTGGGAAAATACAAATAAATTTATGAGATAATGCTCTATCATGTACTTGAAACATACTTCTTTAAGCAATAGTTTGGCAAAATACATACATCTTGGAAAGGAGGAGAGTACAGAGTAACAATACAGATACATAGATTAGTAAAATGTTGACAAATTATGATGTTTCCAGATCTAAAAGAAACTAATGTTTGAACATGACTCATTCATCTGCCATTATTTCACAGTTTCTTTTTCCAGAGGTAGTAATGGTGAAGGTTAGCTTTTTTTGTTATAGAAAACTTGTGCTGGGATTATAGTTATTTACTCACTCAACAAACGTTAATGGATGCTTCCTATGCTATCGGTTCTGTCCTGTAAAAATGAACCCGCCCTCTGAAATCCTGGTCCTTCATGGTGTCTTTGGGACTAGATACCAAGGCCAGGTATCCTAAACTGAAACAATTGGAAATGTTATTGTTAATAGTACATCAGATGTTGAGTCTTTTTGTGTGTGTGTGTGTGTGCCCCCCTGCCCAAACTGTTTATTTGCACTCAATACATTTGGGAAAGTCGGCTACATTAAGATGCAGAAGGTCTGCTGATTGAGATGCAGCAGAGTAAGGGCAACACCACCCTGGACTTATGCCTCAGGTCAGTGTGGTACTAGCCTTGAGTTTTGTGAATTACTTAGCCACTCTGAGTCTCATTTTCCTAAGTGGAGACAAAAACGATTGTTTTGCCTAATGTTATTGTAAAGATAAAATGACAATAAATATTAGTTTTGAAATGAAAGCCACCTGTGATACAAACCACTCTATAAATGCATGGTATCCTGAGAGGGAAATTAGTAATTAATTACTGATTTGGAGGTCAGTTATATATGGTAGCATTTATGTTGAGCCTCTCTCATGGCAGCACATCTTCAAATGTGAATTAAGTAAAAAATCATTCAGCTGTGAGTTCTCCAGTAGCCAGAGTGGTTTCCTGGACTAGATGTTGTCTTGCTTTTGCATCACAAGCCCCTCCCTGGGTGACGGTAACATCTTTGTCTATGGGGTGGTATATGGATACCGTGAATGGGACTGTGTAGCACAGCAGTTGGGCTAGGTCTCCAGAGTAAGACAAACCCAGATCTACTCCTGACCCCTGAATTCCTCTAGCACAGTAGCCTTGCACAGTCAGTGCATCCAGTGCTGGAGTCTTCTTCCCAAGACTGCTGGGAGGATAAAATGTAGCCACACCTAAAATGCTTAGCACGTCACTGGCCCAGCACAGATGTGCGGTAAATATTATCTGTGTTGGAGGTGATGATTGAAAAAGGACACAGGAGGCCAATAACCTGGCTTCCAACCCCTATTTTGTTACCTGGGGATGGTAAGCAGCTATGTTCACAAGAATTACTTTCAGTGTATACCTAATAAAGCCTATATATGCTTTTTCACTTAATGTTTCTTCAGCCAAGACTCTGGAGCTTTTGGAGAAAGAAATGTTAAGAGTACACTGTTAACCCTCACTCTGTCATTATGGAAGCTGCCTACAGGAGCTCTTTTGTAGCAATATCTTTGAGTAGCTATAGAGATGTGGCTTCTATGAAAGTGAACCTCCGTCTGTGGGTTGTCCAGGCATTTGCACAAGAAAGAGTTGTAGCCCTGACTTGTGGCTGGTGCAGCTTCTCCCCTGTACTTAGGGGGAGGTCTCTGAGCGAATCCCCTTTCTGTGCTGGCCGCTTTGACTGGTGTTGGGCAGTTGTTCCCTCTCAGCGAATAATGTCCCGATGGCTCGTGCAGTTCAGCTTTGAATGACTCAGTGTCATCTGTGGCAGCATTTATTTTTAGTACATTTTACCCCACAGATACATCTTGGAGATGTGCCTCTTCCATCTGTCTATCTGACTCAGTGCTTCTGCTTAACTGACACATAAAGCCCTGTATCCAATTCTTTATATCTGAGCCCTTCCATAGCCTTTTGCCTCCTTCCACCATTGAGACAACCATACAGAGCTACAGGAATAACCATTTATTCACATTATTAAATGGGTTCCTTATGGTCATGAATTCAATATTATAAATACACTTGAGGGCCAGTGCACGAAATTCGTGCACAGAGCGGGGGAGTCCCTCAGCCTGGCCTGCAAGGATGCCAGCATCCCATGCCCCAGCTGGCCTCTGACCAGAGGCCTGCCTGTCCTCCCTCCATGGTCCAGGGCACTCGGGATGCTGGGGCTTGTTGCCCTCAGGCAGATCCAGTCACCCGGCTCACCCACTGCGGGGCTGAGGGGACTGGGCACCGCCATCTTGTGGTTATGGGCACTGCCATCTTTGTGATGGAGTAATGGTTAATTTGCATATTTCCATTTTATTAGATAGGATACTATAATAGGACAGTTCAAAACATGTGCACACACATTTACATACAAATAAACATACATTAATACATACATACACATGAGAATGCATTTTATACACATATATTTTTTGTGTCATCAATTGACATCAACACATTGACATGTTAATATAGGCACATAAAAATACGTGTTTATTTATTTATATATAAATAATATATTATAATAAAAGTGTAATATGCAAATCGACAGAATGGCCGAACAGGGAATGATTATCCGGATGACTTTCTGGACCACCGTTGGGACAAAGCTGGAGCTTTGGCTGTGAAGGCCTACTCTTATATGAATTTTGCTCATCAGGCCTCTAGTCTATATATAATAAAAGCCTAACACACAGGCATGGAAACATGGAATAGACTGATAAATTTCAGAGGGAAAGGGGGAGGGTGGGAAGAGATTAACCAAAGATCTTATATGCATACTAGAGGCCACATCAGTGGGGTCCCTCAGCCTGGCCTGTGGGGAACGGGCCGAAACCAGCAGTCTGGCATCCCTCGAGGGGTCCCGGATTGTGAGAGGGTGCAGGCTAGGCCGAGGGACCCCACCGTGCACCAGGCCTCTAGTTTATACATAAATATACAGGTGGTTGTATGTTACTAATATATAGTTTAGGTTTTGTATCATCAAGTAGGTTTGTTTTCTGTTGGATTTTATATCCCCCAACCTGTCCAGAATATAAGGATGCAAGTGTGTAGAAGAGAATATTTCAGCTCCCGTCCCTCTGTCCCTACCTTGGGATGGAATGTTAAGTCTGGCTCCACTTTTAGGAAGTGTTCCACTGCTTCTGAGCTGTGCTATGCAACAAGCGCTCCCCACTGTACAGTCTGCAGGCTAAGCCAGGCTATTCGGATCCTCTGCATAATTTGCCTCCATAAAGGCTGTCAGTGCCAAGGCCTGTCCACACTTTGGGATTCTGACCTGGGAAAACTTCATTCAGTGGAACTTCCAAGATTCAAAATGTACGAATTTAGTTTCATCTGCGATTGACCATACTGATTTAAGAATGAACGTGTTCCTATTTTCTCCTCTTTTTAAACATACGTGCTTGGTCACTAAAGCATCAATATGTTGTGTTAATTTGGAAATCTATGTGAACATGGGCATTTATACATGAAAAAAATACTCAGTACTTCAGTGTGCCCCCCATCTGTCAGCCTGGAAAATAAAGACCTTCAATGGGTATCATTCCAACCATGTAATCCCGTTAGTTCAAAGTGAGCCTCAGCAGCCCTTCACAGACCCTGGCAGAACTCGCTCCCTGCAGGGAAACAAGCCACACAATTCTGTTTTCATGTACACACTGGTACTTGCTGACATACTATTAAATTGTTTTAATAGGACTTCCTCAGAAAGGTGTATATCTTGGTAGTTAAAACCCACTACATTGTAAAGTACACTTTATATCCAAAATATCGCTCTCAGAGGAAAACTGTAATTACAACATTTAAACTGCATAGCCCAACAATGTTGCTTTGTCTTGTCTTTGGAAAGCCCACACCAAGCTAATATTGTACCTGCCGTTGAATCAGCAGTGACAAGAAGAAAATGATCAGCTGGGGATTTAGTGGGCTGGGGTGGGCGGGGCGGGGGGGGGGGCGCTGCACAGTTACCACAGTTCTGCCTGATTCTTTTTGGTCACAGCTGCAGTCTGGAGGAAACCTACATGCCAGCCCTTTTCAGTCTCTGAAAATCCTGTTCTTTCATGAAATTTGTTTACCACAGCTTCTCTCAGAGAAGATGGTGCAGAGCGATATATTTTTCAGCTCGTGACATATTTTGCCAAAGGGGACATGTTTGCCTAGTGAATACGTAAATCCAGTTCTACTCACATAGCCGTCTACCCCTTCGCTCTTATCCTGAAGTTGGACTCCCCGGCTGCTTTTGTCCTCAGATCTGAGAAAGTGAATGCGTGCTAAGTATGAATATGGATCAGTATATACTCAGTCCTCTGGGCTTAGAGAGAATGCAGTGACCCAGGGTCGTATTTTCCACAGAACATTTCCAGCTTAGCTATGGCTCTTTAATTTTCTTCTCTACACTGTAAAAATCTTAAAAATACCATTGGGGGGTTTTCTCTTTCCCCCAAATGATTCCACTAGTATTTTCTTCTCCAGAAGTGTATTTTTCTTATAAAAAACAGAGATACTGCCTGGTCAGCATGGCTCAGTGGTTGAGCATCATGGTTTGATTCCAGGTCAGGGCACATGCCCAGGTTTTGGACTGGAGCCCCAGTGTGGGGTGTGTGGGAGGGAGCCAATCAGTGATTCTCTCTCATCATTGATGTTTCTGTCTCTCTCTCTCTCCCTCTCCCTTCCTCTCTGAAATCAATGAAAATATGTTTTTTAAAATAATGGAGATACTTCCAAATGTCTTCAGTCAATTCTCATTTCTGGGTAGGCGTTATAATCTCACATGACCTTCTTCAAATCACCTGGCATAAATCTCATACCCATTCTGCGACCACCTTGAAGCCCAGCCAACCTGCAAATCAAATAGTGTCTGTGAAAGGAAGACTGGGAGAGGCTGCCATGGAGTGGGCCGGATGAGGAGCAACTGTGGAAGGCTTATTGTTTCCTAGATGTTTTGTGAATTACGCATGACAGCACATGCTTGCCCTCTGCCTACAGAGAGGGAGGAGTGACCCCTTACGCTAGAAATTGTTACAGCGATGACAACAGCAACACCATAAATGAGAAGACGAAGAAGATGAAAGGAAGTTGCTCATTATCCACAACTTGACTGTTTCCTTAAAGATGTTTCCTATAAGGAGCGAAAGCACCACAGATTTTTCCCAGGCTGCCTTTCCCCTTCTCCTCTGGACTATCCAAGCTGCCAGCAGTGAAACCGATTTGGAGCCCAACCAGGTCTCCGGTAGTCCCAGCACCCGCATGCTTTCTTCCCTGGCGACAGCCTGGTCTCAACCTCGTCACCAGAGTGGATGTTCTTTTGTTGTCTTGGAAACAGATGTGTTTGCCCTTTTAGAGACATGCAGATCAGCACGGTGCACGGTGTGTCCAGAAAAATCTCCAATATGCTAATTTTAGCCCCTCTCTTAATATGAATAAGCTTCATTTCACCCTTTAAAACTAAATCAGGTTCCAAAGGAAGACACCTACAGTGGTGGGAACAGGACAGGCCCACGGGCCACCTCACTTGTTTCCATGACTCACCAGCGTGAGCGATTTGGTGTGGAAAAGCCCTCCTTTTGTCCAGGAGCTAAAAGCTAGGATCAATCACATCAAAATGTGTAGTTGACACAATCCAGTTTTATCACAATTAAACAGTTTTACTTAAATGACATGACGTTATCCATGACACAGTGGTCTTTAATGCTGACAATGTAACTGTGCATGCACTGAACACCTGCGTGCCGTGTTCACTCCTTTATCAGCCATGCATCGAGGACCCACATATGCCAGAAACTGATGAACTGTTAAAAGTATATGACGTTTGAAGGGGTAAATATTAAGTCTGAGAATAAAAAAAATGGTGCAAATATTTTGGTCTTTGAATGCTTTTTATTACAGAAAACAAAACAGAAAGGCTGGGGGAGACCTGGCATCGTTTTTAAAAGACCCAAAAAAGAGGGTCACTAGTCTAGATTGGGGGGATTGACTGTCCTCAGAGACATGCTTTGCAACCTTTGCTAATGACAAGGATGTATGTTATGAACGCAGAATCTCCAGCCCCTTGATAGATCAACTCAATCAGAATCTGCATTTTAATAAGGTTCCCAGGTAATTAGCAAATATGTAGAAGTTTGAGAAGACCTGCTCACCCATGTCACACACAACAGCTAAAAAATACATCTCCCGTGCGTGATTCAGTAGAGACTTGCACCATTAACTCCTTTTCCTTATGCACTCAGGGACTCCTTCCTGAGAACAGGCTCTGGAATAATTCCCAGCCTACTCCTCTTTTGCCTCTTTCTTTTTTCTATCGCTATCTCCATCTCTAGCTCACTGTCCACCTCTACTCCTATCCCTGTTTCCATCTCTTTCTCCATCTCTCAATATATCGAGCCAGTCTACCATTTTTCCAAACATGACCTGAGCTGGTTCACAATGAAAGCACAGGATTCAAACAGGCATCACCCCACCCCTCCAGCCTTGCTGTCCTGATGTTGGGCTCCCGGAATGAACTTGCGCACCGTTATCTCACATTCAGCTCCACACCCCTGGAGGTCATGATCCACTCTCTGCTCCAATTCTGACTCTGTGGCTCCCTCTCTCACAGACTCCTGGCTGCACCTCCCCAGGTCTTCTGGTGTCTGTACCTCCTCTTGGATTGTGCCTTGCGTTTATCTAGATGTGTGCATGTCTTGCCTTTCCAATGAGACATAAAAGCCTTTGAGGGTGAGGCCTGTGGCCTTGGGTGCCCCCAAATCCATGCCTCTGCTGAACTCACAGTGGGAACTCAGGAGCTATTGATTGAGTGTGTGTGTGTGTGTGTGTGTGTGTGTGTCTGTGTGTGTGGTTATTTGTTTCTATCACAGGGTGCAGAAGTGTAAAAAGAGAAGAGTTCTGAGTCAGAGTTGCAGTGTCTCTGGGGGCCCGGGTATTTAAACCCAGCACCTCGGTTTACTCATCTATGAAAAGCGGAGGCTGAACTAGTCACCTCTATGCTTCTTTCCAGCTCAGACATGCTCTGTTTCTGCTTAGTGCCCACAGCTAACACCTTTACTGGCTGCTTTAGAATCCACTTTAATAGGCCTCTGACTTATCTGCACACAGAACAATAATGTCCATCAATTTCTCTCCAAAACACAGAAAGATCTGATTCTGTCATCATTACCAAGTTAGGTAGGCTGCCTGCATTATGGAGGCTGCGGAAATAGATCATAACTCATTCAGGAAACACTGAGTAGCTATGATGTGTCAGACACTGCGCTGAGCCCTGGCAATGCAGCCCTCGGGGCTAGAGGAAAAGGCAGGCAAAGGAGCCAACAGTTGCCGCACAGGATGCTCTGTTCCCCCTGAGAGGGACACACAGAGCGCCCTCCACAGTAGGCGTGCTGGGATTATCACAGAAGGGACAGTGCAGGTGAGTTTTCTAGAGTGAGCAATACCAGTGAGCGGGGGTGGAGAGCACAAGGGCAAGAAGGTGTGAAGGCAGATATAGCCGGAGAGGAGCGGGGACCAGTGGTCCTGCCAACCTGGATGCTTGCCTGAGAAATGGGAGTTTAGGTGGGATGAGCCAAGGGAATTCCCTCTTCCTCACAAAAGGAGCCTCATTTCCCACAAACTCCTGGCCAAGAGCTCTTCGGAAGAGTCCAGCCAGTCTGGGCCCAGGCCTCGCCAAGATGCAGATTCTTCTTCTTCACTGAGCTCCATGCACCATGCCATGAGGCAGGAATTAGGAATTTTGAAACTGGCACAGAGAGAAAGAGGGATAGGGGAAGGGACAGAGGGAGGAGAGAGAGAGGGAGAGGGAGAGAGAGAGAGAGAGAGAGAGAGAGAGAGAGAGAAGGGAGGGGAGGATAGGAGAGGAGAGGAGAAGAGAGGAGAGGGGCTAGGAGGGGAGGGGAGGAGAATGGAGGGAAGAGGAAGGGAGGGGAGGGAAGGGAGAGAGAGGACGAGAGAGAGAGAGAGAGAGAGATGGAGAAACAGAGACTTTCCAAGGGCTATGGAAACAGACCCAGGATCCACAGCTAGATCCTCTGCCAACAAACCCAAGTCTCACTTCAATGTACTTTTCAATGTATTTTAAAAATCTGCTTCAAGCCATGATATTTCTATAAGTGGCTCTTGTTTCCTGCTCACCACGGCCACTCATTATTTTCTGCCCTGATCTCTAAACTGCATAAACATGTGGGGAGGGGATAAAGAGAGCTGGATGCTGCAGGGCCAGAAGAAGCTGTGGGGACCAGGGGCCACTCCTCCTCCCTCCCACTCGGTCTCATTTAACTTGGCTTTGAAAAGGCAGACCATTGGGGACTGTTGTTTTTTATTATTTTTTTAAAAAATTTTAACATCACTACTGACTTCCTTTTCCAAGAAATGTGAGCCCTGTGGATATGAAAAATAATTGGTGAAGTACTGTGAAGTTCCTTGAATATAAAGGACTGTGTAGGTGTGTGATATTATTATTACCACTTTCTGTTCAAGAAGTAATCTTCAAAAGAAAAAGGTATGCAATTTTCAGCTCTCCTCCCAGACTGGCCTGTGTATGGCCATATTTAACATGAATATGTAAGATTGCTTTGGGTGCACATAATTAGGATTTTCGTATGTGCGTGTGACTAGTTAACTCCTGACTTGAGAAGTGTATTATGTAACATCATCTTTGCTCCATCACTAATAGTGAGGAACCAGGTAGCCAATCCTGATGACCTTCAGTTCATAAAAGAGAGAAGGAAACATGTCCAATACATCACTTAGGGCTGTTAAGACAGAATACTTCAAAAGACTCATGGATGTATAAAATTCATTTTAATTCTTTAATAAGCAACTTCCTTTATGGTGACCCCTTAAAGTGCACTGGGCGCTTCTGCATGGGCACCGATCTATTTGTGAGTCAATCCCCAATTTTGCCAGAGTGGGCGACATTTCCTTGGGCTCCCTCCAGGCTCAGACAATGTCACCAGTTCACTCTAAGGTGGAGTTAGGCAGGACTTGAAGGGTGGTCCCAAAGCCATCACCAGTTTTTGAAGATAAAACACAGGCATTTGTACCTTAAAAGACAGGCCCATTTAATTTCTTCCTGAGACTCCGTGGGCTGTCCCTGCTGACAGTGAGATGACACATACATGGGAATCTTGCTTCGGTTCCAGCCTGTTTGTTTCTCACATTGTGAATTATTACTGGTGTCCAATATTTCTTTTTAAAAATTACAGTGGGGCCCTAACCAGTTTGGCTCAGTGGATAGAGCGTCGGCCTGCGGACTGAAGGGTCCCAGGTTCGATTCCGGTCAAGGGCATGTGCCTTGGTTGTGGGCATATCCCCAGTGCAGGGGGGTGCAGGAGGCAGCTGATTGATGTTTTTCTCTCATCGATGTTTCTAACTCTCTATCCCTTCCCCTTCCTCTCTGTAAAAAATCAATAAAAATATTTTTTTAAAAATTACAGTGGGGAGTTCCTAAAAAAATAGACCTTATTTTTAGAAGTTTTAGGTATGCAAAAAAATGTTGAAGATAGTTACAGAGACTTCCCGTCTATCCCCACACCTAGTTTTCCCTATCACTAACAGCTTCCATTAGTACATTTGTGATATTAATAAACCAGTATTGATAGTGTCGTTTTTTCTGTTTTGAGACCCCATCCAGGATACCACGTGACATTAATTGTCCTGTCCTCTTACGCTCCTCCTGGCTGTGATAATTTCTCAGGCTGTTTTCAATGACCTTGACAATTTGGAGGAGTGCTCATCAGGTATTTTAAAGAATGCCCACTACTGGGATTTATATGATGTTTTTCTCACAATAGGATTGGAACTACTGGTTTCTGGAAGGAAGACACATAGATGAAGGGCCATTTTCATGACATCATATCCAAGGTACAAACTGCCAACATGATTTATGAACACTGATGTTGGTGTTGAGCACCCGGCTGAGGTAGTGTGTGTGATGCTTCTCCACTGTATGTTACTCGCTCCCCTTCCATACTGTCCTCTTCGGAAGGAAGTCGCCGTGCGCAGCCCACACTTAAGCAGTGGGGAGCCAGGGCCCCTCCTGGGAATGCTGGGCCTCCATAAATGACTTGGAATTCTTCTGCAGGAGAGATCTGACTCGCGTTTCCCATTTATTAATCTATTTAATCATTGATTTATAACAGTATATCTTCATGGACATTTATTGTATACTTGGGGTTATAATTCAATACTACTTTATTTTTTTTCTCAAGTCATTCCAGCTTTGGCCACTGGGAGCTCTTTCAGTTGGCATGTGTGCCCCTTTCACATACCACTCACTCTGCTGGCTTAAATTTTTTTTAAATTGGTTTAAGCAAGTTCTTAACTTTCTGGCACTACAAGATGCTCCAGGCTTATCCTATACACGTGCTTTGCATTGGTGCAAACTATCTGGTCCCATTAAAGAGAATTGCCCCCAACCTTGGGATGAGCCCAAGAGTAGAAGTAATTTAAAACCCCACACTAATTGGTCCTTGTGAGGGCAGAGTCCTGTCCTCTCCACTAAGGACGTGGCCGCCCAGGTTCCAGGCGCCACTGTGTGAGGGAGGAAGCCACAGACAGTCAGGGGCCTGGACGAAGGACTATCAGACGGGGCTGCTGCTGAGGGACAGCCCTCCTTCCTCAGGCTAAGGGGATGGCCCTTTGTGGCTGAGAGCAACCAGCCTGCCCAGCTGACCCATCTGCTGAAAGAACCTCTGAGCAGAGGCAGACAGTTTGGAAAAACATTTGGGGGAATCTTTGGGTTAGACAGGAGGGAGGAGTGAGGAGGGAGAGCAGAGAGGGAAGCCTCCCCTTGAGGTCATGTGCCGACCCAAATTAACGACTAACGACAGCAGCTTGTATTTAGCAGATCTTAATATAAATTAGGTTAATGATGACACATTTGAAATAATACACTGAAAAAGAAGTCTGTAATAACAAGCTAACAGATGTTGGCATTTTTTTTATTAATTATACATTTCATTATCATCTGATTATTGTCAAACATCATTTGACAGAAAAAAATTGTATAAATGATTCATACACATTGTTGTGTTGTTAAGGGGGGACAAGGGGTCTGCTTTATTACTGTAGCGACTTGAGTAGCCTGATAGCGTTCTAAAAATCTCAGATTTAATGAAGACTGTTGGTCCATACACAATGTGTAACAATTATCCTTATTTCATTTTGCTTATCATTAGAGAATCTCAAAGAATTTCACATTCTGATGTGGCTTCCTCCTCTTCTATCCCCCTTGGTGCAAGGCCTACAGAGAGGAGGTTTGGGTTCTCGGGGAATATTACTGAGCAAATATAATGGAATCATCACACAGCATATTGTCTTTTCTCAAAAAGGTCTCACAGAGAAACTGTTATGAAATTGCTGTTCTAGCGTCTGGGGAACTAAGAAATTGGGTTTTTGTCTTATATAAGCAAAATGAAATTAAGAAACTAGATAGCCAGTCACTAGACCAATAAAATTTTAAATAAGTTTTTGCCTCTCATGCTCTTGATCAAATCTGCTAATATGATATCTATGCTACAGATAATCTGTTTGTGCCAGCTGAGTAACTTTTCTACTCAGATATTATTCTAGTTATGGTTTGGGGAATGCTTCAGACAGTTTAGGCACCACAGGACGCCTTGTGATTGATGTGCTGCCTGGGACTTACACGGGGCCAGTGGCTCCTTAACTGTGTTGGAGTGTGGGTCATCGACCAAGACCACGCAGGGTGGTGAGGAAGCATCAGATGTCCCCTCCACAAAGAACGGGTAATGGAGTTGGAGATGCTTAGCAGAAAGGGCAGCAAGTATTAGGTCAGTGGGCAATTACTTCATCTGCGTGATTGAAAGGTTCTAAAAGCCCTTCTGAAAATATCAACTCCCAAAAGCTTATCATAGCATCGCAGTGGTTTGCTACCTGGCCTGTGATTCCCAACATGAAAGTTGTCCCCCTTGGAAAACTGGGAAGATGTTGGCAACAGAAGGTGAGTGTGAATTCTGTTACATCCTGAGCATAGAGGAAGGCCATGGGCTCTCTGCCCTTGATACACTAGGAAAAGTGTCTCCTGTATCAGCCAACGGATAGTTCCCTGGGGACATTGGTCTGGCTCTAAGGCCATAATCAGGTTAGTGGATGGCCAGGTAAGCAGCTGCCATGATTCCCAGCCCATAAGGGGCAATGGAGCATGAGCAGAAATGTAACAGGAGTCCAAATACCATGTAGTATTCTGAGCCTCTCTTGGGGTAGAAAGGAGTATAAGTTGGTGTCTTCTAGTGCATGCACCAGTAACAGTAGGCTTTGTAGAGGATGTATTCAGATCAAAGTTGACCTTCTATTTTGCTGAGAAGATGTACAAACATTATGTCCGGAGTTGAGTTGCTGAGACCGTAAATGGAGTCTGAGCCTGTCACTCCTGGGCCTCTTCTCTGCTCTTCTTTCAACAGCATCACACTCTACTTAACGCTTAACCACTATTTCAGGAACATTGATTTAATTGGGTATCAAATCACTAACCTGCTAACTGCATCCATATACCTCAACCCAGCCTACAGTAGCCAGGAGCAGGTATGGGGCTGGAAAAAAGAATTAGGGACCCTCCCCCAGGAGAGATCAGCTAGAAACACTGACCTGAGGCCTGCATTTGCATGCCACAGGTCGGGGCTTGGGCCCTTCTGTACTGCAGTCCCAGTGCTGCAGTAGTGCTACTGCAGGACGGTAACTAGTACACTGGCTTCTTCCCTTTGACCCAGGTACAGTGCTGTGTGCCTGGACCAGTAAAGCTGCACTGGGGTCAAGGAGAATCTCTTGCCTGGCACTAGATGTTATTTCTGTTAGGAGGCATGAAATCATAAAAGGAAGTGAAAGAAGAGGACTGGCCAGAGGGCACCACCTGGGGTTTGTATAATTGCAGAGGTGGGGAGCCCTGAGGGCGCACCCTAGCCAAAGAGGGCAGGTTCAAGTTGATGAGAAATATGGGGCAGGAAAATTCAGGTGATGGCTATAATTTATGTTGAAAACAGAACAAAGAGAGAGCAAGAGAGCATGCATGCGCACACACGCACTTACACACACACACCGAGAGAGAGAGAGAGAGAGAGAGAGAGAGAGACTTACAAAGAGCCTGAATTTCCTTCCTAACAAGAGCTTTCCCAGGGACAAAGGTACATTCTTGTCCCCACTGGGTGTTATGCTGGTTCATCCACAACCAGCATTAACTTTCAAGAATATAATTCAAGTTTGAAAAAGCACTCTTAATTTTAAAAAGAGAAAATTCTATGTGATGCTTTTAAATTTTATTTTGTTACTTTTTAATTTCTTTATTTTCTTTTATTTATTTATTTTTTAATTTTTTATTGATTAAGTTATTACATATGTGTCCTTATCCCCACATTACCCCCCATGCTCCCCACTCATGCCCTCACCTCCCTGGTGTCTGTGTCCATTGGTTAGGCCTTGTATGCTTGCATATAAGTCCTTTGGTTGATCTCTCCCCCTTACTCCCACCCTCCCCTACCTTCCCTCTGAGGTTTGACAGTCTGATCGATGCTTCTCTGTCTCTGGATCTGTTTTTGTTCAGCAGTTTATGTTGTTCATTATATTCCATAAATGAGTGAGATCATGTGATATTTATCTTTCTCTGACTGGCTTATTTCACTTAGCATAATG
The DNA here is from genome assembly GCF_028538775.1 of Myotis yumanensis. Classification (NCBI taxonomy): domain Eukaryota; kingdom Metazoa; phylum Chordata; class Mammalia; order Chiroptera; family Vespertilionidae; genus Myotis; species Myotis yumanensis. The sequence goes on from NW_027223752.1 coordinate 66,314,341, forward strand.
CTCTCCAGGTCTATCCATGCTGTTGCAAATGGTAAGAACTCCTTTTTTTGCCACCGCATAATATTCCATTGCATAGATGTACCAGTTTTTTAATCCACTCATCTACTGATGGGCACTTAGGCTGTTTCCAAATCTTAGCTATGGTGAATTGTGCTGCTATGAACATAGGGGTGCATATATCCTTTCTAATTGTTGTTTCTAGTTTCTTGGGATATATTCCTAGAAGTGGGATCACTGGGTCAAATGGGAGTTCCATTTTTAGTTTTTTGGAGGAAACTCCATGCTGTTCACAGTGGCTGCACCAGTCTGCATTCCCACCAGGTGTGCAGGAGGGTTCCTTTTTCTCCACATCCTCGCCAGCACTTGTTTGTTGATTTGTTGATGATAGCCATCCTGACAGGAGAGAGATGGTACCGCATTGTCGTTTTGATTTTCATCTCTCAGATGATTAATGACTTTGAACATATTTTCATGTGTCTTTTGGGCTTTCTTCTGTCTCCTTTCAAAAAGTATCTATTTAGGTCTGTTGCCCATTTTTTTATTGGGTTGTTTATCTTCCTTTTGTTACGTTGTATGAGCTCCCTGTAAGTGTTGGAGATTAACCCCTTATCGGTGATAACATTTGCAAATACGTTCTCCCATGCAATGAATATATAATTCAATGATTTTTAGCAAATTTATAAAGTTGTGCAACCATTATAAAATCCAGTTTTAGAACATTTCATTGTTGTTGTTTTTTAAGACTCCACATATAGTGAGAGTATACTATTTTTCTTTGTGTCTGGCTTATTTCCCTTAATATAATATCCTCTAGGCACATCCATGTGGTTGCAAATAGCAGGATTTCCTTCTCTTTATTTTATTTATTTATTACTTTTTAATTGTGTTTATGGGGGTGATACTGGTTAATAAAATGATACAGGTTTCAGGTGTACAATTCTATAATACATCATCTGCATATTGTATTGTGTTCACCACCCCAAGTCTCCTTCCATTGCCATCCATTTATCCCCCATACCATCTTCTACCTTCCCTACCCCCTTTCCCTCTGGTAATCACCATATTGCTGTCTGTATCTATGAGTTGTTTTTTACATCATCTCTCAGGATTTTTTCTACCTGTTTGCAATCCATTCTGTTTCCCATCTGGGTCAGTTTGGAAAGCAAAAGCAATATATACATGTTGCATATTCAAGATTGCCTCTGTGAAAACAATTGTGTGTTTGAGGTTCCTAAGTAGAATGATCCTCCTCAATAAGAAGATATTTTTAACATTTAAGTTTTATAAATTTTCATTTCTTTTTGTCAAGGACAGTGTTTCTTGATACTGACAACCAAGAGAGGATTCCTGACTCTAAAACCCTGTATTTTTAGTTAAAACATGCATAACATATGTCATGCGTACCTGCTGGTGTGGCTACCTGGCTGTCGAAAATCAGATCCTCAATTTTGGGTGCACATTCTAATGCCCTGGTCTGGGGTGTTTTCTGACACCAATAACCAATTCTCTAATTCCCTGGATGCCGACTCTATGTTCAATTCAATTCAATTCTGAAGCCAACTACCTAAAGCTTAAGGAGACCCCAAAGCTTAAGAGCTCAGTCCCACAAGACTGGCCCCCACTTCAGACACCAGTTACAAGTCCTGGGACTTCTGTACTTTTTAACTGACTGGCTATAAATCAAGGTTTCCCACGACCCCTTCCTCAGGTTTGATAATTTGCTGGAAAAGTTCATAGAATTCAGAAACACACTACTTATTCTCACTAGTTCATTATAAAGGGTATTATAAAGGATACCATTTAACAACCATATGAAGAGGTATATAGGGTGAGGTCCAAAAGGGTCCAAAGTGTAAGAGTTTCTTCTGTCCCGTGGAGCTGGATGCACCAACCTCCTAGCACATGGATGCATTCACCAACTTGGAAGCTCATTTAGGGGTTTTTAAGGAGGAGTCATGTTACAGACAAGATTGATTAAATCATTTGCCATTGGTAATTAACTCACTCTCCAGCCCCTCTCCTCTCTCGGGAGGTTGGGGGTGAGGCTGAAAGTTCCAAGCTTCTAATCAAGGATTGATCTTTCTGCTGACAAGTCTCCATTCTGCAACTATATAGCAGCTGCCGAACGTCATCTCATTAGCAAAAGACGCTCCTATCAACCTATCGCTCAGGGAATTCCAAGAGCTTTAGGGGCTCTGTGGTAACATCTGGCTCAAAGGTCAGATATCTTTCTTTGATACCACACCTGGGGACCACCTAAGGCTCCAGTTCCTGAGCTCCATTTCCAAATTCTGAGCCAGTTGAGCTTGGTAGCGTCTGGGTATGAATAATTTTAAAAGCGCTCTAGGTAAGTCTAAAGTTAGCCGAAGTTAATAATCACTGTAAACTATTTGTTGATCACCTTTTATATGTTTAGTGGGGCTATACTGGACTTTATGACAATTACAAAGAAAAACAAAACTTATTCCAATACCTCAAGGGGTTTATAATCTAGGGTTAGGATCAGAGAAGTGGATGTGGATGTATCTATAGATCAATGTCACAGAATAAAGAACCTAGAAATAGACCCAAATGAATATGTCCAACTGATTTTTTGACAAAGATACAGAGGCAACTCAATGTAGGAAGGGTAGCCTTTTCAACAAATGAGGCTGGAGAAATTGGATAGCCACAGGCAAAAATAAGTAAGTAAATAAATAAGTAAGCAAGTAAGTAAATAAATAAACAATTGAATCTTGATCTAAATAAATCTCACAGCTTATCAAGAATTTGGCTCAAAATGAATCACAGACTTACATTTGAAATGAAAAACTATAAACTTTTAGTAAAAAAGGAGAAAGTCTTCAGGATCTAAGACTTGGAAAGGAATTCCTAGACTTGACACTAAAAGTAAAATCTATAAAAGAAAAAAAATAAATCAGAGCTTTTCAAAATTAACAACTTTTGTGCTACACTAGACCACATTTGGAGAATGAAAAGACAAATTACAGGCTGGGAGAAAATATTTGCAAACCATATATTTTACACAGAATTAGGACCTGGAATATATATATATTTTAAAACTGACTGTCAAAAATAAATAATAAAAATCAAATAATTCCATTGGGAAACGAGGAGAATTCACTGGAGAGGATACATAGATGGCAAAGAAGCACATGAAGACATATTCAACATCATTAATCACTAGAGAAATGCAAATTTAAACCACAGTGAGATACCACTACAGTGGCTAAAGTAAAAAATAGTGACAACACCAAATGCTGATGCAAAGAAACTGGAGCACCAACACTGTTGGTGAGAAGGTAAAATGGCATAGCTATTCTGGAAAACAGCTTGGTAGTTTCTTTAAAAAAAGTAAACATGCAACTGCCATACAACCTGGCAACTGCAGTCTTAAGTATTTATCCCTAAGAAGTGAAGACCTACATGCACACCAAAGCATGTGCACAAATGTTCATAATTTTTTTATTTTTATAAGAACAATTTCACAATATTTTCATTTGACACAGATAAAACTGGAAACACCTTAGTTGTCTTTCCATGGGCAAATGGTTCAACAAACTGTGGTACATCCATATCATGTGATCAGGAGCGTGTAGTATTAACGGATGGAGACTAATAGGTTAGAATAGCATGTAATAATTAGCACATAAAAGGCAACAATACCTGTAACTGACACATGCAGCAGTGTGGATGAATCCTCAGGTAACTATTCTGGGTGTAGAAAGCCAATCTCAGCAGATTACATATTGTGTAATTCCATTTCTTTAACATTTTTGAAATACAAAATTACAGAATGGAGAACAAGTGAGTGCTGCTGGAGTCAGGGGACAGGGAGAGGCAGGATTTGGTTTGGCTCTGAAAGGGCAAGAGGAGAAATCCCTGTGGTGAGGGAACTCTATCTGGACTGTATCAAGGTCAATATCCTGATTGTGATATTGTACCATAGTTTTGTGACATTACCAGTGGAGGAAATTGGCTAAAGTGTATAGAGGATCACTCTGTATTGTTTCTTACAACTGTATGTGAATCTACAATTATTTCAGAGTGGAACACTTAATTAAAAATAATCCAATGGAAATGGGAAGAGAGCTAGCATTATTTATCACTTACTATGAGGCAGACACTTGACTGGATGCTTTTCAAATATTGTAGCATATGTCCTCACACTATCTCTGTGAGGTGTGTATTATTGTTCCATTTTATAGATGGGAAACAGTAATGGCTTAGAGATGAGAATTAAATTGATTTAGGAACATAATTGATAGAGGCACAACTAGAGTTTTAACCCTGGTCAAACTGAAAAAAAAAAAAAAGTTGGAACACAGATAAATATAATCAATGAATTATTTCCTTTACTTAATTCCCTATTACCATACCTCTTGCTTGGATACATTTAAATACTCTCAGTGGGGTACCTTTAAGATCTAGACTGATCTCAAAGGAGTATTTGCTATATATAGATGGATCTGAGAATAATATACAATAGATCTGAGAATAATATTGTGAAAGGCAAAGAGGAATTTATTTTTGTTTTGTTTTTTACACCTTCTCCCGCTCCCTCCCACCCAGCACCACATTACCAAGGTGGAAAGAGGTTGGTAGTAATTGTGAAGCAAGCCAGAGCCACTGCCTGAGAGAGCTGGCCACTAATCACCCTCATCATGCTAAACAAAGAAAGCTTGGCTGCGGTGAGAAGTCGAGCTCTCTCTCTCTCTCCCACCAGCTTGCTTTTGCAGAATTATACTTTTCTGGTAAGAAACTCTGTCTTTCTTGTTTCATATAATGTCCCTACTGTTAGTGTTCATTTGTACCTCCTGTTCTGTCAGATGATTTTAAATATCAGGAAATTAAATACTGAACATCCCTTAAACACAAAATTTGCATGCATTTTGGAACATCTCCATCAGCCAAAGCATTACTTGTTTTGGTAGATGACTTGAGACTGACTTCCATTTATTTGTTTTACAACCCACCCTCTTGAACAGGGGGACTTGTTATGCATTTTCCAAAATTAAAAGAGCACAAAAGAAACAAGAAAAAGCACAGAAAAGGTGTATGTAGAAGGGCACTTCAGGAAAACATAACAACAATGGCAACAGCAGCTGCAGCAATAACAAACCTGTTGTTTCAGAGCCCTTGAATTCATCTTTCTTGGTTTCTTGGTTAAATGAAAATACTGAGAACTCTTACTTTTTTTTTTAGAATGAAAAATGTAGGGTTTTGTTGAATAGCTTTAGTTTCTCCAACTCTTTGGGAAGCTGATGACAATAATCATTCAAAAAGTGCACAGACATAGTTTCCTGGGGGCACATTTGTTGAGATGAGCACATCGCAGTTGGAGCATGAGCAACATGCCCATTGGAGGCCTGAGCCATGCACTCAGAGGACTCATAGCCTTTCATGTCACAGGTGGAAGCATCAGCCCATCCAGGGAGCTCCATGCCCACTCTCTGTCCCCAGCTTTTGGGAAGTAGCCTGACTTCATGTATAGCTAACAAGGCTGTGGCAACACTTTCTGACATCCCCTCATAACTTCCAAGCAATGCTTCTATGCATTTCCAGAGCAGGGCTTGTCAGACAGCCTGGCTGGAGAAGTCTTCTGGCCTAGGAACTCTATTTGCCTGGGAAGAGTTGATGATCTAGGCATCTTATATAATAAAGAGGTAATATGCATATTGATTGTCACACCCTCACACAAGATGGCCATCCCCATGTGGACACAAGACAGCCAGCAGGGGAGGGAAGTTAGGGGCAAGCAGGCCGGCAGGGGAGGGCAGTTGGGGGAAACCAGGCTGGCAGGGGAGGGCAGTTGGGGAGGACCAGGCCTGCAGGGGAGGGCAGTTAGGGGCAATCAGGCTGGCAGGGGAGCAGTTAGGCATCGATCAGGCTGGCAGGGGAGTGGTTAGGGGTGATCAGGCTGGCAGGCAGAAGTAGTTAGGGGCAATCAGGCAGGCAGGCAGGTGAGCAGTTGGGAGCCAGCAGTCCTGGATTTTGAGAGGGATGTCTGACTGCTGGTTTAGGCCTGATCCCTGTGGCTTAGGCCATCCCTTGAGGGGATGGAGAGGGTGCAGGCTGGGCTGAGGGACACCCCCCGCCCCACCAGTGCATGAATTTCATGTACCGGGCTTCTAGTTAGTTTATACCTAAAAGTGTACTAATGCTCAATCTCTCTTCCTCCTCTCTCTCTTCCCTCCTTTTCTTTCTCTCTTTCCCCTGCCCACTTCTCTCCTGGCTTTTCATATTCTCTTGCTGATTCAAGTCTTGAGAAATCTTCCATTAGTGGATGTCTTAATGAGTGTCTCCAACAGGAGGTGTGGAGATTATTACATTGAGGGGTAGGGGAAAAAGACATGAAATAATATTTGTCCATAGTTCCTTGCATCCTTTTAAATTCCTCTTGTGGTTTTTTTTTTTTTGAAATGTATAAAGTTTTGTAGTAGTACATAATCATGCATGTAATTTATAAATTAATACTCATATTTTGCATGTATTCTCAATAGATATTGTACTAATCAAAATGCAAACACCAAAAATTATAGAGCCTACCCATCTAAACCCTGCTTGGCAAATGATGGTCTATCTGTTTCTAAAGGAGAGAGATTTTACAGCCTTCAGTATTTTTTAAAATATATTTTTATTGATTTCAGAGAGGAAGGAAGAGGGAGAGATAGAAACATCAATGATGAGAGAGAATTATGGATCTGCTGCCTCCTGCAAGTCTCCCACCGAGGATTGAGCCCACACCCGGGTATGTGCCCTTGACAGGAATTGAACCTGGGACCTTTCAGTTCGTAGGCCGACACTCTATCCACTGAGCCAAACCGGCCAGGGCACAGCCTTCAGTATTGACTCATCTAAATATTTTATCACTTTATATGTTTATGTATTTATTCACTTCAATCATTTAAAAATTATTATAGCAATAAAAATTAGGCCATAAACGTCTGTGGCTCAGAATTATTTCTCCTCCCCATGGGCAAGATATTTCCCCAAAATAGTCTTTGGGTGAAAAATGATTTGTCAACTAGAATTTTAAGCCCATTGGTCTTTCTTGAACACAGGAGTATTTCAACCTTCTCACAAATTTATATATATATAATCTGTGAAATGGTGACAATAATATTTAAACTGAAAGGCTGATGTAAACATTGAGTGACACAATGTTCATTAATGTAGCTTGTTGTTGATTGGAACAGTTTAAAAATGTAACGTAGCAGCATTTCTGATTCCCAGAAACAGTAGTTCCCTCCTCCAGTCTACACTAAATAACCTCATTTTCTCCAATATCCCCTCAAAATATATTGCATTAGTTTATGACTTGTTGACTGAAAGTGTTTGCTTCACTCTGCAGCAGCCACGGTGGAGGCAAAAATCCCTTCCCAGCCGAATACATCAAACCTCATTTAAAGCACCTGGGGGATATGAATCTGCCCTGCATTTTCTTTCTGTAACGGCACTTCATTGCCGACTCACATTTATCTCATGGTTAGTTATGCGTCCTGAGTGCTTTTCCACTATGCTTTTGCTTAGCCATCCTATATATTTGTTACTGGATTTGTGTTCTTTGGAGGATGACCTGGCATTTACCTATTGCATTTCAGCTTTGTTGATGAAATTGTTTTGCAGTCTTTCAAGAACACATTCTATTTCCCCCCCATATCTAGAATTCTGGCAACCCCATCTAATTTAATATTATGTACAAATTTGATAAATATATTTGTAAGTTTTTCATAGAGGGGATTAAAAAAAGACATATTCCCTGCCAGAAGGTATTTGAGAGGGCTTCCCAGGTCAAGGCCATTAATAACTCTTTTGATCTTCTACTTTAGGCTAAAAGAAATGTACAAGGCAGTGGGAAGGGTGCAGTGATACGGATCAATGCCCAGAGCCATGGGAGCATGAAGGTATGGTTCTTAACAATCTTGGGAGATCAAGGAAGTCTTCCAAGAACCTGTGACATCCATTCTGAGACAGGTAAAAATGGCCAGAAGAATATGCAAGAGAATAGGTTCAAAGGTCTGAAGGTGAGAGTGCCAGATCATCTCTCTTCTGGGTACGGAAAGCACTCCTGTATGACATCGCAGACTAGAGGCACTGATGAGAGATGGGAAAGATTGGCAGGTCTAGTTCATGAGGGGCTTAGTCAGCTAGAGGAAGAATGAACTTTGAGGTCACTGGAAAGTCACCAAAGGACTCTCACAGTAGAATCAGTAGAATTCTGACACTCTCCAATTGTTTTGCAGAAAATTAAAAAATATTCTCCCTTCAGTGTAATGAATGGATTAGAGAGAGGGCCAGATTTGAAGAAGAAGGATATCATAGCTCTCTATATGTGTGTCTTCCCTTCCCTTCTGGGCTGTAAGTTCTCTGAAATGGCTATAAGTACTCTGAAATGGGACATAGGTCTGCTTCTTGTTTCCCTTTCATCACCTGGCATGAGCCCCTGAAAAGATTTTATTGTGTATATGAAAGAAGATACATCACATCTGTACCTTTTCCCTTGTCGATCATGGCTGCCACTCTATTACAGGAGAAAATTAAACTGAGCTGACTACATGCGCTTCAAAAAAAAAAAATACTGTTTGCATTTTGTATACATTTTGTACCAGAGCAGCCTTTGATTTCTAAGCAGTTGCTGATTATTTGCTTGATGAAGCATCCTAGGAGACACCCGAGAATGATAGTCCTATTGGCTGGCATATCAGTTAGGCGGTATTAGCCTTCAGAAAACATTTTCCTTTGGTTATCTTATCTTTAAAATGAGGATGATAATTTTACCTTTATAATGGGGTTATGGTGAGGATTACATTAATGTAAATGCATAAACGAGTGCCTAGCAGAAATAATCACTCAGTAGACGGTAAGTGTTGTGTTGTGATTATTATAATTATTTTAGCTACAGGGAACAGAAGACCCAAAGATCACAGAGGGTTGATCCTGGGCAGGGCAACAGATGAGCCTTGAGAGGTCAGCTCAGCCAGGTCAGGGAGGGGCTCACATGCTATGATAAGGAGCTTGAAGAAAGCTCTACAAGTAAAGCTAAAAGTCATCCAAACAAATAGAGAGGAGACTTGACACACTCTCTTTTTTAACTTGAGAGCTGTCAAGAGGACAGGAGGGAAGAGAAGGGTAGCTCCGGAACAAAAGGTTGGCACTATAGTGGGTAGTGAACTTTGAGCTCTGCCCAGATCCTCTTGGATCTTCTCTGCTGTTCCCACGCACCCTTTCCCCAGCCTCTGTGTTCTTGACCTTCTCAGAGCCACACCTGCAACTCTCTCCTGAGAGTTGTCCCAGGGCTACTGGAGCCCCTGGGCCTGGTCTTGCAGAGTGACATAAACGTTTGAGAATTCACAACTCCCCAGGAGGCCTTACTTTTGATCCACCAGTGCAGGCCTGGGAAGGCCTGGGTGCCCAGTCTTCAAGGGAATAAGCCCTAAGGAGTCCTTTATGCTGGGGCCTCAGGCAGGGCTTTGCCTGAACTCACACACTTCCTGGACTTCTCTGTCCATGTTCATCCTCCTCCCCTCTTGCTGGTTTCTCTGGACCCCTTCCTTGGTGACCACTCACACTCATATGCTCGCTTCAGGGTTTGCTTCTGCAGGACCTCCTGGGAGCAAGAAGATGGAAATGTGAAGAGAGGCAGTAAAAGGCCAACAGCACTGAAGACAAGCTCAGCTCTCCAGGCGGGGGCTGATTGTCCAGCGGTTTCTGTGCTGAGTTGGGATAGGCTGAATTTCCTGGCTCCAGTGCCCTCCTCTTTCACAGTCAGGACAGCAGCAACGTTAGAGGAAACCTCTGGGAAAGCGGGCAGAATTTCAGCCTCGGTGGGACATGAGGAAGTGAACTTTGGTTACCCTTACTTCCTGTGAATGAGGGTAGCTGAGTCAACAATCTCTCCCATATTTTCAGTGGCTGGTTTGCCCTGCATAGATTTGAGAAGCTCACTGGTTTAAAGCTACCACAAAAGGTTTGGTCAGGAAGTCATTTATAACCTTAACCACCAGCAATTTACCCTGATGATTCTGGGGTGAGTTTTTGGTCCTGTTGAATCAGCCCTCTCTGTGGTGCCACTGGGAACTTCCAGCTCATTAACAGAACCCTCAGAGTTACTGCCCCACCTATGGAGGGAACAGAGGCTCCCAGCTTTCACAGACTCTGGAAATTAGGGGTGGGGTTAAAGTGTCATGCTTGAAGACTAATTACTTCTTAGTTTTCATAAACTTTTCACAATGCAAAGTGCTTTCCAGCATGCTACCCTCATAGCTCTTAATAACAATACTAGAGGCCCGGTGCACAAAAATTTCTACACTCGGGGGGGAGAGGGGTCCCTCAGCCCGGCCTGTGCCCTCTCGCAGTCTGGGACCCCTCAGGAGAATAACGACCTGCTGGCTTAGGCCTGCTCCCGGGTGGCAGAGGGCAGGCCCAATCCCTAGGTGCAGCCCCTGGTTGGGCTTAGAGCAGGGCCGATTGGGGAGTTGGGGCGCCGCCCCCTGTCATGCACAGAGCAGGGCGGATCGGGAGGTTGCAATGCCACCCTCAGTCATGCTCAGGGTAGGGCCGATTGGGGGGTTGGGGCACCGCCCCCTATCACACTCAAGGCAGGGTCGATAGGGAAGTTGCGGCGCCACCCCCTGCCACCCACAGAGCAGGGTCGATCAGGGGGTTGGGGCGCTGCCCCCTGTCATGCACAGAGCAGGGCCCATCAGGGGGGTTGGGGAGCTCCCCCCTGTCACGCACAGAGCAGGGCCAATCAGGGGGTTGAGGAGCTCCCCCCTGTCACACACAGAGCAGGGCCCGTGGAGGGGGGGAGTTGGGGTGCCGCACCCTGTCAAACACAGAGCAGGGCCGATCAGGGGGTTGGGGCACCGCCACTGTCACAGGGCAGGGCCGATGGGGACGTTATGGCTCTACCCTGTCACACACAGAGCAGGGCCTGTGGGGGGGGGGGGGGTTGGGGCGCTGCCCTCTATCACCCACAGAGCAGGGCCGATCAGGGGGTTGGGGCGTTGCCCCCTGTCACACACAGAGCCACAGAGCAATCATGGGGTTTGGGCACTGCCCCCTGTCACACTGATCCCGGTGCTGGGAGGCCTCGCGGCTCTGCTGATCCCGCCCGGCAGGGTCTCAGATCCGGGTCCCAGACCGCAGACAGCCTTGCCTGCTGCCGCCTGCCTTCAGTATGCAAATTAGCTGCCATCTTGTTGCTTCAGGGTGAGGGTCCCAACTGGGGTGCCTGGCCAGTCTGGGTGAGGGGCTGAGGGCTGTTTTCAGGCTGGCGGGCGACTGAAGCTCCAAACCTCTCCTTTTTTTCTTTTTTTTTATTCTGGCATTTATTTACCTTCTATGGCTGTCACTGGAGCTGAGAGCCGGCTTTCTCTCTGAGGCTCGGCTGAAAGCAGGTTTTTGGCTTTTGTTTTCTGTATTCGAAACAATGTTGCAACTCCAGCTCTGAGACCCCGGCTGACTTATAGGAGGTCTCTGGGGTTTTGTTTATCTTCTATAAATGTTACTATGTTTCCAACTGAAGCTCAGAGGCCGGCAAGGCAGGCAGGGAACCTTGGAGTCCTCTGTCACTGAAGGAAGCAAGCCTCCCTGTTCGCATCAGCTGCCTGGCTGCCGGCCGCCATCTTGGCTGACAGTTAATTTGCATATACTCACTGATTAGCCAATGAAAAGGGTAGCGGTCGTACGCTAATTACCATGTTTCTCTTTTATTAGTGTAGACTAGGGGCCCAGCATGCAAAATCGTGTGAGACCCAGGACCCAGAGTCCCGAGGCCTGGCAGGACCCAGAAACCCACCCATGCCTCTGGTCAAGTCCTCCAGAGTTAAGTCCCCACCCACCCGCGTGTGCCTCGCCACGCATGCAGCCTCCTGCTGATCGGTCGTTACGTCATGATGGCATGATGACCACAGGCTTTGTATATAATAGATTGTGAAATAGATTAAATTGTGTCCAATGGACAGGTGAAAAAACCGAGGCAAAGAAAGGTCAAATGAGGTCTTTGGAGCCACAGACAAGGAAAATATAGAGCCAAGAGCCAAATCGAATTAGGATTTTCTGATTTTACGCTTTGTGCAGAGGAGGTGGGAGTGGGGGAGTGGGATGAGACCCTGGAGCATCTAAGAGCAGCATGTAAAGTGAGATAAATTGTGGCTGTGAACTCAGAAACTCTTGGGCTCCCAGATATCACCACAGCCCCAAGCTGGTTCTATCCAAAACAGCTGGTCTCTCTGCACAGGTTTGGTCTTCCTTGCCAAGGAAGATGTAGGGTGAGTCATTACTGTTGACTCACTGGGCTTGTGTATTAAGCTAATTCAGCTAAAACAAAGATTCTGCCCTGGGAGAAGAGTTTGGGCACGTAGAGCTTGTAATTCCCACATTTCCATTTTCATCCTGATGGTGGTTTATGACATTAGGTGATGCTTTTGTCTGTTTAGCAAAAAGTTAGAGACGAGTATCTACGATGAGCTGGTGGCGTTCTCGCAGGTTGCAGCGAGTGCATGAGTGTGCAGCACACAAGCTCAGCAGGGCAGGCTGGAGAAAATGCCTCCATCTCCACTGGAACAGGCCAGGCGCCTTCCAGGGTATTTTCTCACCATGGCAGTGACTTACCCAGGGTATGAGATTCCCATATCTCTGAGTTGTATGCTCGTTGGGTGTATCTTCTCTTAAGACGCTGGTTGTTGCCAGAGTCCTTCCTCCCTGTCATTAGGTCCCTCCTATTACACACGTTCGGGTTCCATGCTCTCAATAGCTGGGACACAGGGTGGCCTGCAGCAGGACACTCAGGCTGGGGGTCTCTTTCCAGGAATTGTCACCAGTCATCCAGCCTGGGGTCAGGTTAGAGTTTGGGGGTCTGTCCCAGTTTCCCTGTGCCACATCAGAGAGGTGGGTAGCCAACATCTATTCCTCAAAACCCCTCCAATCCCAAGGTAAAAAACATGACCACACTGAAATAATATTTGCAATATAGAAGATAATTTTTGAAAAAAGGCAAGCACAACAACTCGACTGCAACAACTGCCCCCTACCCCCTAATTTATTACCTTTAGTATTTACTAGATCCTGGAGCACTGACAGCAAGATGAAGTAGGGAAGATGAATACACTGAGTGCAAGCACAGCTGGCTGATTTGGTCTTAAAAACAACCCAGGACTGGTTCAATAAGTATCCAGAGGCTGCATGTTCATCTTAATTTTTAAACTTTCAAATTTAGTGATTCTTTCTGCTGTGCCCTGGAATTAAGAGTCTCCATTGCTTTGATGGAGAACAAAGTGGGCAGAGTACTCCTGTGCTGAAGCAGATGTTTCACTCCCCAGGCATTCCCCACCCCCTCCCATCAGGGACCCGCCCTCCCCAGCACACCCACACAACGTGGTTAGAACCTTTGCAAAAGGAAATACCCACTAAGGAGTTCAAGAATACCACCTGCACCTGTGCAGGGTGGGCACACATTAGGCATAAACCTTGTAAGGTTGCTATTAGGAAGTTAGTGCAGCCTTAGATTGCATTCACAGATGCTTAGTGTTCAGGCCAAGGAGGTGGAGATGAGAGCGTCACTAGGCTGTGACCTGCTAGAACCATGTCCTAAGTGTTAGGTTCAGATGTGGGTGCCATACTTTAGTCCCCTAGCTTCACTGTCACCCCTTTTCTAAAACACATTCTTCCCTCCCTCACATCCTGTATTGGTCAGCAGATGTAATATGAATGGAGGGAAACAATGAATGGAAATAATGAAATCTGAGTTCGGAAGGTCCTCAAAAGTAATCTGTGTCCTTGACTTTTGGATTTCCCAGGCCAACAAAAATGACGTATTGATGCTAAACTTACATTTTTCCTAGTGAAGATGTTATAATAAACAAAGCCAAAAACTCCGTTTACTTTCATCATTTCATCTAAAGAAGGCATTTTTGATGCTCTCAATTCAGACCAAAGAGTAGTTTTTTTAAGCCACAGTTTCTCAGACATTAGTGAGCATCCAAATCAGTAGGACAGTGCCCTGGGCCTCCCCCCCCGCCCAAATCAGTAGGACAGTGCCCTGGGCCTCCCCACCCCCCCCCCCCCCCCCCCGAGAAATGCTGATTCAAAAGGTCTGGGGCCTGAATTCTACATTCCTAACAAGTCCACAGATCATGCTGATGCTGCCGGTCTGTGGGCCACTTGTTAAGGAATACCTCTATAAAGAAAATAGCGTCAGCTTGGTTAGAACCCACTACCTTGTACTTATATTTATTTTTGTCCAAGAAACACTTCCTCATGGATGGGCTATGGTCCTGCAGACCCCACTGACCAAGTGCAACTTTTCACCTGATGGTCACATCCCTTCCACTGCATAGATAAGCATATGTTATTCGTGGGTTTGAGCAATCCCACCCTCTGGTGCATGGCTTCAGTTAAAGGTTTGAAGATGGATACAATGCTCTCCTCTACCACCCATCCAACACACTCACTGGGCTCATAGTTTAATTCTCTCCAAAGGGGAGAAGTGAGGATAAACAGGAGAGAAGGCACTAGAGACAGGGAAGTAGTGTGTGTCTACCCTACTATAAATGGTGACTAATATCAATATTCCTTTAGTGGTTTGACTGCTTTTGCTAGAGTTTTAGTGCCTTGGAAACCACCTGATTGGCAGAAGTGCCTGGGGCTGATCCTGCAGCGTGTTACCCACTGACTTCCCCCTGGATCCACCTTCACTCAAAAGGGCACCAGCTCACAGCTCTTCTGGCCCCTAGGTCCGACTCCAGAAATGTCACCTTTTCCTGCATCCAGAAAGTGACCCAGATGAACAGAGAGAGGTATTTCTATTATGTCAGACTATGTTATTTATAAGGCACGCTTGCACACATCATCTCTTTTGATCTTCAAACAAACCCTAAAAAATATTATTGCTCCATTGTTTTAGATGAAGAAACTGATATTTACACTGATATCAGCACATTTGTTTAATGCTACCAGGACGTCGTTCTTTTTCCTAGCAGTCATTCCACTCTGGCTACACTATACAGTTTTTTTAAGAAAATACATTATTATTGATTTCAGAGAGGAATACAGAGGGACAGAGAAATGGAAACATCAATGATGAGAGAAAATCATTGATCACTTGCCCCCTGCACGCCTCTCACTGAGGATTGAACCTGCAACCTAACCCGGACATGTGCCTTTGACCAGAATCAAACCCAGGACTCTTCAGTCCGCAGGCCAATGCTCTATCCACTGAGCCAAACCAGCTAGGGCCAATATACACTTTTTTAAAAAATTATTTCCATTCAGTTACCTTACTCTTTCTACCCTTTCAAACACAGAGAGATGGCAAAGGTCAACTGTGAAGCTAAATACAGAGTGGAGATTAACTCTACTATTTCTATAATAGGAAAAACACCCCAAATCCCTACAGCTACATCACAGAGAAGAGACCCAATTAATTCAGTGACAAGATCAGCCACATTGATCGGTGGAAGAGTCAAGTGGACAATACAAGTCATTGATTGAATGTTTTATTTTGCAGAGGCTGGTGTAGACACAGCCACAGGCAAGTCTCTTCTGAAAGTGTTACCATAGCACCAGCCAATTGGCTTGCTTGCCCACCCTCCTGTGTTTCACCTGGCTGTCCTTTCAGAAACTGGCTCAGAGGTCTGATTGCCTAGGTCAGGGTCTGAGCAGCTCTTCTTGGATTGGATTCCTTTTTAAAACAAATGGGCTTGCCTTTCAGGGAAGTCTTATTTCAATTACTAAGTACCTATTGACTCCATGCATCTACAAACTGCTCCTTTTTGTGTGCAATCTAAGCCCTGAAAGAGGGCCAATAGTGTTACCCCATCTTACAGACAGATAAAGCAATGAAGCCCAGAGAGGATAGGTCACCCAGCAAGCTGGACTGGGGCCAAAATTGTTTTTTCCCAGTTTGGATATTCTCTGAACCGTCTTCTATTTTCTGGGATAAATCAATAAAGATGCATTAACCTTGAGATTCAACTCAATTAAGGAATAACAGACAGGAATTAGAAGAGACATCTTATCAGGGCCATAACAAATGGAGGCCTAGTGAAATCTCAATAGGAGGAAATAAATGAGAGGGAAAAGTTGAAAGTACCTAGGGTTATACAGTATTTAGCTCATAATTTTGGCCCGGTACTGTTCTAAATGCCCACATAGATGAATTCAGTTAATCCCCAGTTTAGCCTTAAGAGTTATGTACCATCTCATTTTACAGGTGAAAAACTGAGTCTTGCCCAAGGTAATTTACCCTAGGTCAACAAATCTTTGACCTAAACCAAGTAATTTAACTCTGCAGGATATGTTTGGACATTTTGCTATATGCATTTCAAAGAAAGAGAAATGTCCTACAATACTATTTCTTTATGTTTTAAAGTGGAAAAGAATACAAAGAGACCAAACCAGACCAAACTAAAGCACACATATAAACTTGATCATTTTCTTCTTTCCTGACAGCCTATTTCTGTTACAGTGTTATATTCAAAATAATATAAGTTTTTACTGACCCCCTTCTAAAGAGACAACAAAGAAAGAGAATTTCATCATGCAATACATGGCAAAACTTGGTCCCATTAGCAACTACTATTCTTCTTCTTTTCTTTTTTTTTTAAATTCTCACCGAAGGGTGTGGTTTTACTGACTTTGTAGAGAGACAGGAAGGGAAGGGTGGAGAGAGTGAGAGAGAGAGAGAGAGAGAGAGAGAGAGATAGGATTGGTTGCCTCTTGTAACACCCGACCAGGAGATTGAACCCTCGACCTAGGTATGTGCCCTGAGTAAAAATCAAACCCGCCACCTTTTGCTGTACAGGATGACGTTCTGAGCCACACCAGCTAGGGCAGCAACTACTTTTTAAAATATATATATTTTATTGATTTTTTACAGGGAGGAAGGGAGAGGGATAGAGAGTTAGAAACATCGATGAGAGAGAAACATCAATCAGCTGTCTCCTGCTCACCTCCTACTGGGGATGTGCCCACAACCAAGGTACATGCCCTTGACCAGAATCGAACCTGGAACCTTTCAGTCCGCAGGCAGACGCTCCATCCACTGAGCCAAACCGGTTAGGGCAGCAACTACTTTTCTTGTCCTCATTGACCAGTGATGGCGAACCTTTTGAGCTCGGCGTGTCAGCATTTTGAAAAACCCTAACTTAACTCTGGTGCCGTGTCACATATAGAAATTTTTTGATATTTGCAACCATAGTAAAACAAAGACTTATATATTTGATATTTATTTTATATATTTAAATGCCATTTAACAAAGAAAAATCAACCCAAAAAATGAGTTCGAGTGTCACCTCTGACACGTGTGTCATAGGTTCGCCATCACTGTCATAGACCCTTCAGTTTTCATTATCCCATAGTCAACTACTAACTGTGATCTTCTCAGCCAGTTTCCTACAAAACTTCAAGCAACAGCCTAGAGTCTGAAAGATGAATTTATTCTCCCCTACAGACTCTAAGTAACCTTGGAGGAGACCTTGAAGAAGAAGTAACAAGCTCCAGCTTCTGAGAAAAATCCTGAACTCAACTAACAATGAGATCAAGGTGGAGTGGATGACTTTGGCAGGTGACTCACTGTGGAGCTCACAGAAAGCTCACGCCTGCTAATGTTCACGCCTGGGAGCTAAGTTTGCTGTTACAAGTCTTGGCCCTGGGCTAATATGTGACTAGAAATTCAGGTGTTAAAAAGCATGTATGCCAAAACCAGCTGTTTCTTAGCAGTTGAGCTGAAGCAGCTGAGGGAATCTAACATATCTGTCAGCATATGGGCAGTGCTGTCTGGAAGTCATAGCACTGTTGAGAGAAGATGGGAAGGCTGAAGTCTGAATTCCATGAAGGGGGAAGGGAGCAGGGAGTTAAAAAAGAAAGGTATACAGTTGTCACTAGGTGTACAGTCTTTTGTTTTCAACATCTCCTTTTCCATCTTGGACACCACGAGTTCCATCAACACAAAAAGAACACATCTAAACCCCGTGGAACCCAACACTCTTGTGCATGCATCATTCACCTACATAAATATCTACACAACTAAAACAATGCCCTCTCCAGGCTCACCTCTAGTTTTTTTTTCAGGCTCAACTCTCTAGAGAGCAATGACATGCAGCCAAGAATCCACATACTCTTTTTTTAAGCGCCTACATTGTGCCACAGCCAAGGAAGTCACTGGAAATAAATATTTTTTGATTTTTATTTAAGGTGAGGTCCAGATACTTGAGAAGGTCAGAGTTGAAAGGAAATAAGAGATCAGTAAATGATTAATTAAAATATGACACAGCCCAAAGGTGCCCCAAATGGATATAGGTGATCTATAGGAAGGCTTCAGGGAGGAGGAGATATGTGAATATCTGACATGGGTCATAAGTTTACCAGGCGTTCAGAAGAAAACTGCACTTCTCACCAATTGGCCATTGCATGATATTGTATATATTTTGACTGAAAATGCAAAGCTGGTGTCCATTTCCAATTTTTAACAATCAGTCTGAAGTGGTTTTCATATTTTGACTTTATTAATACAAATGCTCTCACAAAGAGCATTTCTGTGCAGTCCTTGCAGGAGTGTTAAATAAAATAGAATTTCCCACTTACGTGGGCACACTTCCTTTTCCCTGTATTCTCATCATTTGGATTGATGAGGTAATAAAAAGTCCTGAAACCAACTATTCAAATATAATAGAATCCATGCCCCTTGGGTCACCCTTATTTGTTCTCTTGGATAAGGATATTTTTTTGGAATAAGTGAAAAAGAAACCTTAAAGCTTACTCATTTTTGTAAAATAAACACAGGAGCAGACACTTTTAAGAAAATGTAAGTTTGTGAGTACATAAACCAAGTCTTACTTTTACAGGTACGAACAGAGAACACTATGACGAAGCCCTCATATGGTAGTCACAACGGTTGGCATGTACTAGGTTGAAGGAAACTGTTCTAGGATGGCCCTGGATTCACCCTGAATTCCAATCATTTCAGATTTACTCTTAATAGGCTGTGGTTGACATATACCAGGGCCTTGAAAAAAGTATCTGTTGAAGGTATTGAGCAGATATTAAAGACAATGGTCAATACTGGCAAATAGCGGCAGAAAAAGAAAGTCTAATGTTTTGTAGTAGTGTCTACAGCCTAGAGCCTAGGCTCTTCAGACACACTATACAGCATGCATCTAAATATGTACTAGATGAGGAGCCATTCTCTCAAATGAGTTTCAATGGACTTTATCTTCAGGCTACCTGCATGACACGTTTTTCTTAAAAATGTCATCATTATCTCATTTTATCATTAGATCAGTTACAAAATACAAACTGCTATTAACCCCATTTACATATGAGAAGCAGAGGCTCCAAAGATTAAGCAAATTGTTAAGGTTGCACATCCCAAATGGCAGAGTCTGAGTTCAAACACGGGGAGTTCTGACTCCTGAGCTTTGTGTTGCCATACCTGTATGTCCTGTGCCAGGTCCTGGACCCACACACATCCTAGGTGGGATCGCAAGGAGCTTGCACGGTACTGGGGAGTGGACACTTAGAAAGATCGGGAGGCCTATGAAGCCATGTCGGAGGCAGCGGAGCAGGGAGAAGGGGCTTATCGGCCTAGGTCTTCAGGCTCATGCAGGATCCAAGCAAGTTTAGACAGGGAACCCGCTCTCTCAGGAAAGATCTGGAGGCTGAAGAGAAAGAGGGATTTGAGCTATAGAAAATTAAATCAGGCTCGTGGACTCAGAACAGGGTTTGGCACTCAGTATGACAAACTGACACACTGTGGCAAGGCTAACCCATTTGAACCACCTACATGGTTAGGACGGGCCTTCGTGACTGGAGAGAAGGCAAAAACTTGTAACTCTGCTGCAGGAGTTGCTCCTTGACCCACCAGAAAGGTGCCAGGGAAGCTGTCTGGGAACACACTTTGTCACCATGTTATGAGGCAGAGTTCTTAGTGTATGTTTTTCCTCCATTCCATCTTTGATTGCTTTTTTTTGCTTTGTCATGTTTCCTTTAGGTTCCTGTAAAAGGGCCTTTCAGGCCTCCACCCATAAACTAGCTGACATTTTCAAGGATTAAAACTGGACATGAAAAAGCTTAACTGCCACTTCATACTAATTGTACTGAGTTGTACTAAGTTCAAATATTCCCCTAAATAATAACATTCATTTTAAAATAAACTTTGGGGGAGACTCTTAATGGTCCAGATATATTGCGTTTATAAACATCTTCTTTATATACAGTTTATCCCGTGAGCACCATGATGACAAAGGCCAAGTGTTACTCATCTTAGTATCTTACCCCAAACTGAGTGCTAACTAGTACGTTTGTATTATAAATTTTTTTTTACCATCTTCCTCCAATAGAATTCTGAGCATTTCAGAGAGACCTTTTTTTTAAAATTTTGTTTTATTGCTTAAAGTATTACAAAGAGTATTATATATGTCTCCTTCTTTTCCCCCCTTGACATTCCCCTGGCCTCCCCTACCCCCCAGTGTCTTGTGTCCATTGGTTATGCTTATATGCATGCATACAAGTCTTTCGGTTGATCTCTTACCCTCCCCCCACCCAACCCTCCCCCGGCTTCCCACTGTAGTTTGACAGTCTGTTCGATGCTGCTCTGCCTCTGTATCTATTTTTGTACATCAGTTTATAATGGTCTTTATTATCTAGTGAGATCATGTGTCTTGCTAACTGTTTATCCCCAACATCTGGAAGGGTACCTGACTCCTAGAGGAGCTCAATAAATATCTGATGATGAATGAAGGACGGATCAATTATAGCAGTGGTTCTCAACCTTCTGGCCCTTTAAATACAGTTTCTCATGTTGTGACCCAACCATAAAATTATTTTCGTTGCTACTTCATAACTGTAATGTTGCTACTGTTATGAATCGTAATGTAAATATCTGCTATGCAGGCTGGTCTTAGGCGACCCCTGTGAAAGGGTCATTCGACCGCCAAAGGAGTCGCGACCCACAGGTTGAGAACTGCTGAATTATAGGCTAGAAATACAGGGAGAACTTAAAATGTTTCCTAATAAATGAATAAATGAAGTTTAAAGACCATCCTTCTCCCCCAACAACTGAAGGGGTAAAACAGAGAGTTGAGATGAAATCTGTTTATTATGCATTTGTCTGTAGGGAGGGGAGGTGGGGGAAGGTATTTCTCAGTGCTATGTTTGTAGCCAGTTATTTGGCTCTGGTTATGTAGATGTACATTTTTAAAGTTCCAGATTTTAGAATAGCTAGTGGCATTCCTTCTCCCAAATATAATAAAAAAGAAATAATCTGTAGTTTTAGGCTCCATATAGTTTAAAACTCACTGCCATGAAACAACATTATCGCTATTTCTCATAAACACATTTACATAGGTTCTAAAACATGTTTACATTGTACACTGTTAGTATTGTTGAGGTTTTTAATAACTTTAAGATCTAGAAAAGAGGCTAGAGAACTTTCAGATATATACCAAGTTGCCAAGGGAACAGATGTTTGATATCACTTCACTTATAAGAACCCAGTTATTTGTCAGGCTCAATTATCCAGAATAAAAAATTTTAAAGTAAAAAACAACAACAACAAACGCATTTGATAAAGAGAGAGAGAGAGAGCGAGAGAGAACACTCATGGACAACAGTGCGGTCATTGCTGGGAGAGGGAGAAAAGGGGAGTAGAGGGAGCTGGAGGAGAGTATGAAGGGATAAATGAGACTTGACTTGGGGTGGTGAACACACAGTACAGTGTACAAATGAGGTGTTGTGGAATTGTGCACCTGAAACCTGTCTAATGTTGTTAATTAGTGTCATCCTAATAAATTAAATTTAATAAGAAAAAAAGGTCACTGCATTGGCAAACAGCCTTCATAAGAGCTGGGTGCTAAAGCCCATGCCCTTGGCCCACACAGAAGCTCCTTGGGCCCCTGCTCTCTGGCACATGGAAACCAGGAGTTTCCAAACCAAGGAAAACGCTAAGGACCGGTGAAAAGGGCTTGGGGGCTGGTGGTGACAGCAAGAAACAGTAGCAAAGGGCCAGGAAATTAGAGAGAAGGATAATATCCAGGAAAAGGAACGAAAAGTGCCCACAAACGTAGTCCTCCTGGAATTATTTTGAATAATAGTTTTTTATTTTTATTTTTTTAAATTTCTTTATTGGTTAAGGTATTACAAATGTGTCCTCATCCCCCCATTAAGCCCCAGCCTCCCCCCCCCCCCCCACTCATGCTCTCATCCCCCTGTTGTCCGTGTCCATTGGTTTGGCTTATATGCATGCATACAAGTCCTTTGGTTGATCTCTTCCCCTTACCCACACCCTCCCCTACTTTCCTTCTGGGGATTGATAGTCTGATCGCTGTTTCTCTGTCTTTGGATCTGTCCCTGTTCGTCAGTCTATGTTGTTTTCTATATTCCACAAATGAGTGAGATCATGTGGTATTTATCTTTCTCTGACTGGCTTGAATAAGAGTTTTTTACATCACACTGATTTTTTCAATGCAAAAATGTATTGTGTTACCTTTGCCTTGAAGGAAGAAATACATTTAATTTATTCTGTTCAAGTAGGCAAGGGATGATTGCATGTATATGTATCTTCTTTTCAAAAATGCTTATTTTCCCAGTAGAAAGTTCCGTCTTAGTCACCATGAGCCCTGAGATTTGGTCACCATAATTCGATTCACTTTCACTTCTATAATAAATCAAAACATGCAAAAGGGACAATGGTACAACCACAGGGACAGCATAAGGGTGGTGTTTCATATAAAATTGTACTCAGCATGCCATTCTCTCAAGAACATTCCATTTCAATGCCTAACAATCAGCTCCGACTCTCACCAGCTAATTCCACATCCACAAACACGATGACCTGAACTAGGGCCATGCCCAGGGCAGAAACTCCCAGCCTTCCTACTTGTTCCCAACAATTTCCTGGGTTCCCTCACACTCTATTTTCATCTCACATATTTATTCTTGTGCCCTCTTCTTAATGCCACTATTAAGCAGCTCATCCATGCACTCCCTTTCTTGCGCTGGCTCCCCTGAAATGTGGCTACTTTACCTCAGTTTAATATAGCTTCTTCTGAAAACTGTCTCACTGTTGATTTCTCAACTTCCACCTTAGTGGCTCTTACAGGGTGAGCATTCCTTCCTCAGAAGCTATTGAAGGCTTTTACTTATGCTCCAAAGCTATGGCATTTGCAATAATCCTATGTATTTTAGCTAGCTATAAATATTGTTCTAAGATTTACTTTCCTATATAATGTCCCATTTTCTTTTATCTAATTAACTAGAGGCCTGGTGCATGAAATTCGTGCATGGGTAGGGTCCCTAGGCCTGGCCAGCTATCAGGGCTGATCAGGTTCCCTGTCTCCCCACCTCCTCCTTCCCTCGCTCCCTCAGCACCCCACAGCTGCTGCTGGTTGCCTGCCATGTTCTGAGCCGCCCCCTGGTGGTCAGCACATGTCATAGTGAGCAATGGAACTCCCAGTTTCCCAGTCAAACTCCTGAGGGGACACTTCGCATATTAGCCTTTTATATACACTGAGTGGCCAGATTATTATGACCACATGACATTTGTAGGCAAATTAGCTATAATTTCGCCCTGAAGTTGCCAGAGGGCCAGACGATTATAAATAGGGAAGCAGGTTGTTTACCATGACAGTAGAAGTGATTTTTTTCTGAAGATATGGGTAAACAATGTGATTTAACAGCCTTTGAACGTGGGATATATATATATATATATATATATTCATTCACACTGAGTGGCCAGATTATTATGACCACCTGACGTTTGTAGGCAAATTAGCCATACATTGCATCGTATGGGATATGGAAGCTGGAGGGCTGTTTGAACACCTTTGCTGTCTGTAGTTACCAAGATAAAACATCTTCAATTCACACAGGAACACAAGGATTGGACAGTTGAGCATTGGAAAAAAGTCATGCGGTCCGATGAATCACGTTTCCAGTTGCATCATGCAGATGGCAGAGTGAGAATTTAGTGGAAACAGCATGAAAGCATGTATCCCACATGCATGAGTACAATCCTTCAAGCTGGTGGGGGCAGTGTTATGGTTTGGGGCATGTTTTCCTGGCATGATTTGGGCCCTTTAATTCTTGTGGAACAACATCTGAATAGCACAACATACCTAAGTATCATTGCTGATCAAGTCCATCCTATCATGTTGATGGTGTATCCCAATGGAGATGGCTTCTTCCAACAAGACAATGCGCCATGCCACGGTGCTCGTATTGTGCAGGAGTGGTTTCAAGAACATGAGGGAGACTTTACCTTGCTTAGGTGGCCCCCACAATCACCAGATCTCAATCCAATTGAGCATTTGTGGTACGAAGTTAAAAGAGCCATCAGGCAGCTGGTTCCACAACCATCAAATCTCACAGAATTGGACAGTACTATTCATCAGGCATGGTGTCAGATTCCTCGCATCACCTTTCAACATCTTGTGGAGTCAATGCCAAGAAGAATCGCCACAGTACTGAAGAAAAAAGGTGGCCCAACGAAGTACTGATGGGGTGGTCATAATAATCTGGCCACTCATAATAATATATATCCCACATTCAAGACTGTTAAATCGCATTGTTTACCCATATCTTCAGAAAAAAATCACTTCTACTGTCATGGTAAACAACCCTGTTTATAATGATCTGGCCCTCTAGCAACTTCAGGGCAAAATTATAGCTAATTTGCCTACAAACATCATGTGGTCATAATAATCTGGCCACTCGGTGTATATAGATAGTTGCTCATTATAGACCCTACAGAAAAAGTAAAAATTTCTTTTAATTACGTCAATTTAATTATAAGCATGTTGTGTATTTCATACATATAAACACACACATTTTCATTATATGTGTTGTTTATAAAGTTTTGTAATTGTTTTTTCACTTAATGATTTAGCTTGAGTATTTTCCCACATCATTAAAATGTTATTTCAAAGACATTTTAACACATATGATTTTTTTGGTGATAGAATAGATAGCATTGTAGTTGTTTAATCATTCCTTTATTGTTAGATATTTAGGATGTAAGAAAGACAAAATACCTTGCAGGTGAGGTGTAGAAAAGCACAAAGACTATGGTATCTTTGACATTCTGAGGCAAAGTCCTAGACTCATGTGTGTGTGACGGGGGGAGGGAGGTTGGAGGGTAAACTAATCAATCATATGCTACTCTGACAGAGGTGCCTTTGCTGTTGCTTCCATTATGGTGGTGTTTCACATGCTTTCACTTGGGTGCTGCAGACATTAGGAATGACGATAGAACTTCAGTCATCTGTGTGCCATTTGCCATATGAAGACATATGTTCTGAACACATTTAGCTGTTTTAAAATAGTTTTAACTGCCCTATAACATAAAGTCATTCCTTAAATAACTTAATCCACTTTGAAGTGAGCTACACAAGTATCTGTTTTCTTTTCCTGTCCTGCTTTCTTTCATTCTGCACTCTACATTAGAAACTATCAGCGTGGCCATTTCTGTAGTTTATTAACTGTATTTTTTAGCAGTAGAAAAAAATAAGGAAGCACTGAGAAAAAGTCCTCTTTAACATTTCAGGATAGAGTATTGCTATTAAAACTTTGGAAGAAAAATGGTACTAAGAATAAATTATTATAGTCTGAGTGAATAAGATCATATATCTAGAAAGGGAGCAGATTATGGGAAAGTATTTCTTCAAAAGAGTAAGAAACTATAAATGAACATTGTGGTAGGATTGTAGCTTGAGCCTTGGCCCGAAACTCTTCACTGCTAAGGTTCAGATACGTCTGCAAATTTTTATCACACATGTAGTAAAATATATAAGAAAAGTTTATTCAAATCGAACCCAACCGGTTTCTTAGAGGTAGGGGTTGTCAAGTGACTCTGCTGTTGGAATGGGTGTTGAACGTACATGGTAGTGCAATAAAAGTCTAGCAGGGGTACGGTGGGGGCAGGCAGTGGCACTAAGTCTTCTCCTGGGAAGAATCCATCCCAGGGGAGGAGAGACTCAGTTAAGATGCTATTGCTCATGTAAAATTCTTACTCATTGGCGAGGAACAGGGAGTCTGCTTATCTCATCGTGCCTATGACTTGAATCAGTCTCTGACCCAGTATCTTAGAAACATGTCCAGGTCCTGGGGGAAAAGAGGGCTAGCAGTAAAACTTGAAAGAACCCAAACTATCTAACTCAATGTGGTTCAAGCAACACTTCTTTAGAACTCCTCTTTAAGCATGGAAGAAATTCATCCTGTTGCTCGATTGAAGGCTACGAGACAGTTTGTATATTTTCAAAGCAACCACTGGGAGATAATAAACAGCCAGATAAGGCAGCAAGAAAGACAAGGCCGTTAGGCAGAACAGAACACATGTACCATGCCTTCTAGGTATTACAAAAAGCAGTGGGGCCATCAAAACAGTAGAGGCCGTACTGGGCAGCTGGAGGTGTGTCATCCCTGGTGGAGTTCAGGTAGATTCATGTGAAATTGTTCCTGAGCACATGGAGATATCACCTGGAAACCTCCAGGACTTGGGGAAGCTGACAGAGTACTGGAGTTCCTGCCAGCGCAGGTAGAGGATGCAGCTAGGTTCACTGGGTAACAGGTGCTCTTAAGTCCCATGATTTACCTAATCCATTTTGATGTAAAAAAAACTTCAATTTTAAATAAGTTTTACAAGCAGTGACCTTCAAAGACCCCCTTTGGGGTCAATTAAGACATGTCCCTGTGCCTTCAAGTGTTTAAGGGAGTTGTTCCTTAATAGAGGGGCAGCTAAGCGAATGCATACCTAAACAGGAAGATATTGAGAAAATGGCCTCTGACAAGGGCTTCTGTTTTCTGCTTTTAAACTGGTGAATCCACATTTGTATTTTATATCAAGATCTGTATACATCCTGAAACAGGATGGTAATGATTAGTCAATTTTGCTCAAAATATAGATCTTGACATGGTTTTTCCTGTGGGAGTATGGTGTATACTCACCTTCCCTCCCTTTATGCCTTCTTATTTTGTTTATTTTAAGTTTTATTTATTAAACTATATGTGATATAAAATTTTATTTAGGATTACGATACAATTCAAAGGGAAAAGGGTTCAATATACAGGTGATCATTTAGTTGTTCTTATATAAGCTCTTACTCTCTCCAAATCAATTAAACATATATCAAGGCCTTGGCAGCATCTTCACCAAAAACATCTAATGTGACCCTTATTATCATTTGATTTAGCCAATTTTCTTTGAGGCTTCTTAGAACTGTATGTATTGTAGCACTAGAAGGTGCAATGTAGATCATCTCTCTTGACTCTCAGATTTTAGACTGTGTGGATAATAGAAATGCACAAGGCACAGTCAGCAGTCTTATGGCTACTCCATTATTCTCTTTGTAATACAATCAGAATCAGCAGAACAACTAGTATGGCCAGTTAAACATCTCAAATCTGCCTTCAGTGAAAATTCACAATGTAATTTTAAACTACTGCATTCAGTGTTTGGATGAGTTTAATGACTTGATATGCAGAACACATCAAGTCCTTAACTAGGATAAAATATATGAATACAGACTAAATGACAGCAGAGTGCACTGTAATAATCCTAGGAGTTTAATGATTACTTTCATACAATGTATAGATCTTCCTTTAGGAAATTATTAAGGATTAAAAACCAATTCAAAAAGAAAAGTATTCAACATACAGATGTTCATTTAGTTG
Organism: Myotis yumanensis; assembly: GCF_028538775.1. NCBI lineage: Eukaryota > Metazoa > Chordata > Mammalia > Chiroptera > Vespertilionidae > Myotis > Myotis yumanensis. The sequence continues at coordinate 66,342,010 of NW_027223752.1, forward strand.
TGCCAGAAACACACAAGGTGCTGAAAGTAACACACACACACACACACACACACACACACACACGTAGATATAGATATATATAGATACACACACACACATCCGGTAAGTGAAATATTGATTTTTTGGAAGGATGAGATTGAGATATTTTGTTGAATGTGGATCCAGAGAAAATCTTATATAAAAATTATACATCCATAATTTGTGAATAATACATATTTATAGGTAAAAATTCTATATAGTATGTTCATACCCAGATATAGGAGGTTTTTGATGCTTATAAGTTTTTGACGCACCATTATTTAACTATGAGAAAATAAATTCTGATGAGAATGATGGAGAAAACAAAACAAAACTAACCTCTTCCCTTCCAGATAATCTAGTGACTTTGCCATTGTAATGGCAATCTAGTAAATTAGCTATTTCTCTTTGTCCAAACAGGTAAGGAGAGCGTCCTTCTATTGTTGGACTCTATAGGTAAAAATTCCTCTAAGAGTAAAACCAACCCAAGTATATGCTAATTAGTCTAGTTCTTATTCGTTAACAGGTCACTGAGATTAAGCTAGGAAAGATAATTTTTAGAGATAGAGCATAAGGGAGAGAAGTTTATGAACTAATGATCCATGGATTAAAGACTTTTATACTTTTTTAAATCATATAAGTAAATAAATTACCATAAAGTCCCTTTAAGGAAATGGCAGAGAATCCAAGTCTACTCCCATTTGGCATACAAACGAGCCATTGTACAATAATATTATCTTGACTGCAATAAAAACTGAGTCTTTGTTTACATACAAGTTGGAAATTTTTTGAATAATTATCTTAAGAGCAGGGAATGTACTACAATCTCAGAGGCCAAATTATGACCTCACTTATGTCGAAGACATTACAAAGAGCCCCAAAAAGGATAAGAAATGGACAGAGAGAAGAGACAGAAAAGCAAAGTGGCTGGAGAAATGTTTAGCAGAACCCAGCATAACTTTGGCATCTCTTCCCTATTCCTTCTGCCTGTTTGCAGAAGCAACACTCATCAACCACCCACTTCTCTCTCCTTAAAGAAATTCCAGTGAACCCCTTCCCGTGCTTTATCAATACCTGAAATGTCAAGGTAAATAGGCCACACAGAGCAGCCTTCAGAGCAGCATCTTCTCATTAAAACAGGTCTTCTTATTCACAAGATTAACAAAATAGAACACAGTATCTTAATTCAGCCTGAACTATTCAATAAAAATATGTTCTTAAACACACTAGCACTTGCCCCTTGAAATCAATAATATTCTACTCCTTGATGTGTGTGTTAGTTTTAAATAAGAGATAGGCAGTTATTTAATATGATAATAGAGGAAAACTACAGCAACTGGTTGGTATAATAGACATGGAAAGGGACAAGGATTGAGGAGTTCTGGACTGACATCTATTGCTGCCTTTAATTTGCTTTGAAACCTTAGATAGTCTCTTCACCTCTCTGGGCCTCAGTTTCTCTACATATAAGTTGAGAGAGTAAAACATTGATAATATGCTTGTTTGATGATCTGTGATCTATCCACATCAGTAAATTCCAAAATGTCATGTCAGTGATATTATTTAGAATATTAATTAGAGTATGTGGTGACTGACTGAAGAGTCATATATCATTTTAATATACTTAAGAAAAGAAATATAAGCTCTTACTCTCTCCAAATCAATTAAACATATTGCAAGGCCCTTGGCAGCATCTTCACTAAACACATCCAATGTGACCCTTATCATTTGATTTAAGCGATTTTCTTTGAGCCTTCCTAGAACTGTGTACATTTTAGCACCAGAAGGGGCAATGTAGATCATCTCTCTTGACTCTCAGATTTTAGAGATGAGGAAACTGAGCTCATGGTACAACTCAGCAGCAAGAATAATAGTAGTGCCCTAACTGGTTTGGCTCAGTGGATAGAGTGTCAGCCTGCGGACTCAAGGGTCCCAGGTTTGATTCCGGTCAAGGGCATGTACCTTGGTTGCGGGTACATCCCCAGTAGGGAGTGTGCAGAAGGCAGCTGATCGATGTTTCTCTCTCATCTATGTTTCTCTATCCCTCTCCCTTCCTCTCTGTAAAAAATCAATTATACACACACACACACACACACACACACACACACACATATATATATGAATAATAGTAGAGCCCAGATTCATGGTTTGTGCCCAGTGATCTTTCCATTGCTAGAGGTCACCTGTAGGAGTTTGAGTTGGACACATGGCCCATTAGGCCTTGAGAATTCCAGTGAGGATCACGAGCAGGCTTTTGTTTCAACAGCTCATATATTCAAGGGCCACCAAGAGGTTAATAATATAAATGGATACCGTGTCATCATCTAACCAATAAATCATACTCTTGACCGTATGTAAGCAACATTCAAGGAAACAGCAGATTTCCTTGAAATAACTCTAGATAAAAGAAGAAAAATCAGAGCAGATATGTAGCCAGCTCCAATGATCCCTGCTTCTTGGTATTCATGCCCTTGTGTGGTTCCCTGCCAGAGTTGGTCTGGGAGGCTAGATCATAAATGCTATTTGGTTTTTGTCCCTGGTTTCTGACACAGAGCTCCTAAAACCCTTGCAATTTCCTGATAAGGGTGATAGAAGTGCATTTTGTTATAATGAGGTGACTCGTGAAAGCCCCTGGATAGCTTCAGGATGGGGGCTGGTCATCAGAAGGAACAAGACTCATCAGAAATTTAGAACTGTCAGCTCTACCCCTGAATCCTCCAAAAACGGGAGGAGAGCTGGTGATTAAGTTAAACACCAATTTCCAATGATGTGATCAATTATGCCTACTAAATGAGACCTCCATAAAACCCCTAAAGGGTTTTTTAACCTTGGTGATTGCATCCATGTGCTTGGAGGGTGGTGCACACGGAGAGAATGTGGAATTTGCAAGTCCTGCCACCCCTCTGGCCTATAATTCCATACCTCGTCCTTCACATGCTTATTGTCCGATAATGCAGCATGTTTTCTTCAGGCCCAAGCTGGGCCAGAGGCTTACAATGGTTGGAGAAAAACTAAAGAGAGAGCAAACACTACACAGTCCCATCCCAGGAAGTCAGGGAACGAATGAAATGTTAGTAAAAACAGAAAAGCAGTCAGCCACATGGTGCCTGTCTTCAAGTTTCTTAAACACTCAACAAGAAACGGAAAGCACAGAAACATTAACCCAAGGAATAAAAGTAGGACATTTTTCTTTAATTTTTACAATGTTTTAAAATTGATTTTAGAGAGAGGAAGCTAGAAAGAGAAAGAGAAACACCAATGAGAGAGAAACATCTATTGGCTGCCTCCTGCACTCCCTCTACTGGGGATCGCCCTGCAACCCCAGACATGTGCCCTGACCGGGAATCGAACCAACCTCTCGGTGCACCAGATGATGTTCAACCAACTGAGGCACACCAGCCAGGCAAATGGAGGGCATTTTCAGAAGGACCATTTAAATTGCAAGGGCTGGTGGAATTGACAGAAGGAGATGACCAGAGTAGATGGGCTTATTATAGTAAATATATGTATATATAATCCCTCATGTGGTATGGAATTTTATATTTATTAAGGACTTTTCCCACATTCATAATTTCATTTCAGATACTTATTATAATGAGGTTGGCAGGACAGATGCTAACGACTTCAATTTACAGATGAGCAAGCTGGGACTCACTAAGCTTTGTTGACTTGCTCAGTATCACGGAGCTTGTCAGTAGTGGAATATAAAACAACCCAGCTCTCCTACCTCGTCCTTTTTCTGCCGCCTCCTCTACTTCTTTGAACTGTTTCCCGGGAAGAGGCAAGTACTAAAGCAGGACTAGCACTGTTTATATGGACAAAGAAAACACGCATCCAAGAGTGGCAAGGGGTGCAGGATGGCTGTGGGAGAGCAAGAAAATGTGTGGGAAGGAGATGATCAAGGCAGGTGGAAGAGTCCAGATATAGAATAGAAACCCCGGGGTGTGAAGTGTTGAAAGCATGTTGAGCAGTGACTAAGGGAGCCATGGATATTAGATAGCAAATGCTCCCCTCTGACCCCCTGACTAAGTTTTCCTGCTACATGGCTTCATATGTGAATCATCACAAAGAAAACAGCACCCAATGCAGGTATATACAATCTCTCTTGGGCCTTTTCTAAATCTTAGTCACAGTGAGTGGCATAATTTTCAATTCTTATTCTCTGGGTCTTGTATCCAAGGCTTATATTCTGGTATGGACCAAAGTTGATCCTCTTTAATTCTTCCTGATATTCATATTGTCACCCACACTGACCCTACATAAGCCAGTGCCAGGAAGGTGCCACTCAGGTCAACTTCCTCCACAGAGCGCAAAGACAGGAGACGGGGCCTTGCATCTCTTAGTGGAACCAGATGGGAGGTTCTGAAGGAATAATGGGACAGGGGCTGAATAGCACGAGATGCCAGATGAGTACAGTGGGCCATAGCATGTTGTGATGCTATGTTAATCTTTCCATAAAGATCTTGGGTGGCCTGAAGCTTTCATGTGGAGAATGCACATTGATTTCTGTGCTTAAAAATAAGAAATTGATCACTAAATGAATAAAACAAAAAACTTCTACTCATATTCAATCTCTCCCTACTGCCCATCCCCAGCATTCTTATCTATTTTTATAAGCAACAATATTTTGGAAAATGAAAATTCTTGAAATCCTCAATCACAGCGCTATCCCAAAGCCTGGACTTAGTTCGAAAGCTCCGTGGCTCTGACTCCGTAGAGCCAGTTATCCTCTTTAATTGGATCGATGGCGACAACTGTAATTACTTTAGATAGATTGCCTGTAATATAATTACGCTTCCTTTCGTCAGCCTGAGCTGGACTTGTGGAATACATACAGAAGGTGCCTCCAATTACTGAGAGGTGAAGGAGAGCACCATACTGCCTCACAAATCATGGTTGTTACTGTATAATATTTTTAATATTATATAGGAAGCTGAAGGAATTATTCTGGTATAGTGAGATGGCTACATTCCAGAGCTATATTTTTATAAGGACCTAACATGAACTACTGATAGTAAATTTGTATTTTTTATTTAGTTACTGCTTCTTATTTATAATAAGTGATTATTATACAAGTGATTACATCCAAAAGGCATTTTTACAAAGCATACATCGTAAAGTTTAACTTGATTGTTTTCCTATTTTTTGAAAACTTATAGTTTCTAAAAGTGACATAATAAATAATAAGAGATACTTTTAAAATACTGGTCTTTATAATAGAGCCATAATTGATACCTAAGGAGCCAGCTGCTTTGCTACAATGATGCCTCTTTCTATTTTCCAATTAGCACATGGAGAACTTTACATTTTTTTCCACGGGAAGCCCAGCCTCTAATCAGGACGAGGCTGCCAAGTGTACTGCAAACACATGCAGTTTGGGAGACATGGCACATACTGAAATCCACTCCAATCCTATTAGCGTTAGCATTGCTCTCATTAAAAATAGAGCTGCTTGTGGGTTTTCCTTCTCAAGCACATGAGACATGGAACTTGGACATGTGCCCTTTTGAAAAACTTATTCCTGTATTCACAAACCAGATGGTGCACATCAAATGCATCCTGATTTTCTAATGAAATAAAAAAGGGTTCCTGGTGTGTCCTTTAATGAGATTAACGCATCCTCCATGGCTAGTTTTGACAGATACTCCTGGAAAGTTAAACAACTTGGCTAATGTGGTTCTGCTGGACCCGACGGGAAGGCTCACCCGGGCTGAGGGCGGGGACCGTGCTGAGGGGCGCTCTGCATTTTAATTCTTCCAACTGTGGGCTTTAGGAGAGGCGCAGGCATGCCGCAGCTGCTCACAAAGAAACCTCCTGCCTTTGAACATCAGAGACGAAATGTCTGCTGTCTCATAAAAGGGCTAATCAAGCAAGAAAAAGAGCCGATCTTCCTGTCTCTCTCATTGGTCCAGTCCATGCTTGGTCAGGCCATCAAGCCGTATCCTGGGGGTGCCCTCACCACTCCCATTGCCGATAAAAACCTAATTCTGGGCACCGCTTGAAAGTCGCCCTCCTGACTTTGGGATACCGCACAACAATAATGTACTCAAAGTCAATAAAATTATGCTGGTTTTCCCCCAACAAATGACAGAAGCATATAATGTAGCTTACCCTGGAGAAGGCTGGTTTGTGTGGTCAAAAACCTGAAGGGAAAAAAAAATAGAGGAATGGATTAATATTCTATTCCTTCTGACCTTTGTCACCACAATTGTCATTTTCCAATTTGATGTATCTCTTGCTTGAAGTAATAAAATGGTTTAAGCCAAGTTGGATTCTAACCTGAAGCCAATTTCTGTATTTAATTCCACTATTAAGCTAGGAATAGGTTCAGCTGAGAGGAACAGACTCAAGTGAAAAACTGTCCCAGGTTAGACACTGTAGTTGTGAAACATTTTTTTGAACTTTCAACAACTTGAAGATCTCAGCTATGTCTTTTTTTTTAATCTCCCTCCACAGATGAGAAAAAATTTTCTTTGTGCTGAGACACCATTTCATGCAACATCGTATCTCATTTTTCTTCATGAACTGCTCTAATTTAACAGTTGGGCTGGAACAGCACACATTACCACCAGGTTCAGTCATATAACATCCACAATCTGGAAATAACAAGTTGGAAACTTCGCATCCTACAAAATAAATCAGTCACTCCATCAGTTCTACAAGCCCGAGAGTCTGAAAATTGAAGGAAGGTATTTGAACAGCCTTGTGCACAAGCTGTTGCTGAGTTAGATGCTCAGTTAAGCTGAGTACCATGTCTTCTTCCCAGTTTGCTTTGCAGAAGCAGCTATTTTATATTTTAAATATGTGTATCCTCCAACTTTGCTAGAAAGTCTTAATTAAAAATACCACCACTACCTCCAAGTGATGGGTCCATCAATACTCAAGGATTTGAAAAAAATTTCCCCAAATGTCACATAAGTCCCTGGGAATGAGGAGCTTTTCCTCTCTTTAAGGCTTTTCTTCTGGGTGTTTTGACACTGGGGATAAAAACGTATTTAGCAAAGAGCTACCAAATTCATCAAAAGGTTAAGATTCTTTTTATTTTAGCACTCTTTCTTAATGGGCAAAAATTGATTGATTGATTTACCTAGAACATTCTTAGCCTTAGGGCAGAAACAGCGCTCTGTACAAAACAGTGGACTGGATTTAAAAAAAGAAAAAGAAAATCAACATTCAAGAATACAGTGGACTTCAAAAATGGAAGAAAACAGACAAAACAAGATCTGAAAACATATTAAAATTCTTGTACTTGTTTAAAAGCTAATGGATGTGTTTCAGTTGCACTGAATTATCATGTGGGTGCTGGCTCTTTATCGTAGTTGGGAATGTACTTACATTAGGACATTTAAATTCACCTGGATAGTTTATATTCTCACCTTAGTTTCCTGAAACTCCATGTACTTTTTGAGAAAACAAATTAAGGCAAGTGCTTCTCCAATAAATCCACAACCTCTAGTGCTTCCCTCCACCTCCCTCCCCACACTGACTGTGAAACTACTTTCAGGAAGAGAGTTCTCTAAGTGGAAAGTTTGTTGACCTTTCGGGAAAAGACAGGGGGTGAAAGAGAGAAGCCACTAATTACTTGCCACTGGCTAGAATGAAGTGAGAAGGACTATCTGAACCCCAGTAACATTAATCCTCCTTTACTCTGATCTCATCTCTGACCCTTCTACTATTTATTGCTTGGGCATTTGTAAGTACCATGCCCCCAGCACAGTGATTTGCATCTTAGGGGAAATATTTTCTAAATTTAAGTGTGCATGAGGATCCCTTGGGGAGTGTATTCAAAATGCAGATTCCTGAGCTCCAGCCCAGCTCTGCTAAATCGGAATCTCTAAGTAATTAGCACCCAAGAATGTCCATTTTCTTTTTTATTTAAACCCTCACCCAAGAATATTTTCCCATTGATTTTTAGAGAAAGGGGAGGGGAGGAAAGAAAGCACAGGGAGGCCAGACCTTATAAGCACAGACATCTGGGCAGCTTTGCCAGGAAGCTACAGCTTCATGCTCCCCAGGGAACCACCAGCTAAATTCCCGCACTCCCTGACCCGCACTTGCCTGAGCCTTGCCTATTTTCTCTCCATAGCCATGTGGCCTTAAGCTTGGCCGATGGCTGTTCAGACCCCACAGGCAATGGACTGCAGCTGGGGACACAAGCCAAGCTAGCCTGATCTGGACTGGACTGCACGTTAACATGGAACGGAAATTCTGGGCAGTGGCCTTTATTCTGGCCTGGCTGAAGACAAGATGGGACTTCTTCCATGGCAGGACATACGGGAAGGGGACATTGGAGGGAAAACCCTTAATTTTACACCATCAATAAAGTTTTCTATGAAACCCCATCCTCCCAGGGGGGCCTTAGGAAATTCTTTTCTTCGGAGCACCCCAAGAACTCCACGTCCTCAGATAACAGTAATATATAAGTGCAACTTGTTCATTATTTCCAAATGTCTTTCCTTCTCTTTTATGACTTCCAGACAGATATATGACTAGCCTTAGCATTAGGTCACTTTGATAATCCATAAATCACTGAAAAAGGGAGAAAATTTAGGTAATATAGATGCTAATTAATGTGGCCTTATTTACTGCTTAACTCCGCCTAAGTTATAGAACCCTTGAAATTTATAGCTAGAAGGACTTCAGAAAAGATTTAGTTCAATCCTTTCATTTTTTAAATATTTTGTAGGTGAAGAAACTTTCATGCAGAGAAATTAACTAACGTTAGGGTTATTTTATAAATGGGAATTATCTGAAACGTTAATAGAACGTTTTCACTGTGATCTTGAATGATTCCCAAGTTTCTGCTTAATTTTCACCCCTTCTCAGTTGAGATGGAAATATCCACAAAGCAAACAATGTAAGTAAATACAATTAATCATAATAAATTATGTACTGTCTTGGATTTTCCTAGAACCAAATACTACTGAAATGGACACATGACATCCTGCTGTTTCTAATTTTCCACCAATTCATGAAACACTTCATGCTTTTCTTATGATTGCACGAAACTTTCAATTTCCTATTATAGTGAATATCATGAAAGGCATCAAAGTGCCTGAGTCCATGCCATGAAGTCCTTGAGTGTGGAATGGCAGTTTCTAATGCACAGAGTTTGCATGAATGATAATCAACTTATTATCATTTTCTTTTATCATCCTCAGGACTTCATTTCCTTCATCTATCAATGTTGGGATTGAAATGGATGATATCTAAGTATCTTAAAAAATGATACAATTAAACTAAAATAAAAAGGCTGGCATAAAGATGCTGAGTTTTTATTTAAAACATATATGAACATATTTGAGAAATGATCATCTCTCCCATCACCATCATTTCATTGAAAAGGAAAATTTCAGCTCTAAAAGCATAGGAAGCACATAATCTATACTAATAATAGAGTAATATGCAAATTGGTTGGGATGCTGTCACAGTAATGACCGATCAGCAGATTTGCAGAATCTGGGATGGGGGCGGGGCCATGGCAGAGAGGCCTCTCCATGCGCCTGTGCCGGGGGTCCGTAGGTGTGTGGAGTGGCCTCTCTGCCATGGCCTGGCCAGGGGTCTACAGGCCTTCCCCGGCTCTGGCCTACCTCTTTGGGGCAATCCATCGAGGAGCCCCAGATGGGTGGGCGGGGCCTACCTCTTTGGGGCAATGGATTGTGGGGCTTCTGCACTGTGACAGGACACTAACCAGGCTGGGGGACCCCCAGCCCACCCCGAGTGCACAAATTTCGTGCATCAGGCCACTAGTTTCAAAATAAAGACAATCCTTAAGTTAAAAAAAAAGAGTAATTATTCTTATGTTTCCTGTATTACTGTAGATTGGCGATTTTCAACTGGTGTGTTGCAAGAATTTTTAAAACATGCAATATCTGACTAGTCAGGGGCACAGACCTCTATTCCTTTAGATTGTCAAATAAAACAATGACAAGAGCCAATGCTACCATAGCCGTCCAGTGTGAATGAGTCAAAATTACACCCACACCAAATATAATATATTTTTTGGTGTGCCACAGAATTCTAGTAATTAGTTTATCTGTGCCACGAGATGAAGAAGGTTGAAAATCACTGCTGTTGAGTTACAGTGACTTTGCCCTGGACCAGCCCCAGCCTAGGAACCACTCTTTGGGAGCCAGGCACTCTTGTGAAGTTCTACAGAGAACTTAGAGGCAGTGTTTCCCTGGGTGTATCTGACTCAACACTCTTCCCCTGAGATGCTTCTAAATAAGGGACTTCCTGGTTTTAGAATAATAGAGTGTGTGGTGGGTGCTTGACAGTATAATTCCCTTTCAGAGGTCCTCAGTGAATAATATTATAGATTCAGAGTTCTCTTAAAATTAGGCAAAATGTTAATTTTATTTCATCTCTCATTTAAAATAGTTATTTACCCCAGGAAGCAAGTTTTGTACTAGCACCTGAGAACATTCTGAAAAACTAATGTTCTGCACAGCACACTCTCAGAAATTGGCCTATGACTTCCCTTAAATCAACTCCACGCCCTAACCTTCCACTTACAGTTAATAGGCCCACCTTTCTCCCACTCCCCAATGTAACTTCGGAGAACTCTGCTATCTACACTCAAGAAATATTAGTTAAGTGGTTGGAAGGGAGCCTACGTGGCAGACGGCAGCTGCAAGGCCAGGATAAAGCCCTGGGAGGAAGGCTGGGTCTTCATGAGGGAGATGGTGTCTCCCCTCGCATCAGATCAAGCCATGCAAGCCGTGACTTACAGGTCTTTCCTCCTGATCATTTTGGTAGTTTCAGCTATGGGTAAGGAGAATGAAATAACAGTGGCTTAAATAAGATAACTTTTATTTTTCTCTTGTCTACACAATTACTTCCATAGTCCCAAGCAGTGACTCTCAAGGCCCGGGGGAGCAGAATCAGCATCGCCTGGAAGCTGGTTAGAAATGCATGTTTTTGAGACTTTCCCACACCTGCTGAATTGGACCGAGGTTCATCAAGCCCTCAGGGTGAGGCCGATGCCAACCTTTCAGAAACACTGGTCCAGAGGTAGTGGTCCAGGGCTGGAATGGGGACTCTGTCCCAGGAAGTCATCCAGGAATCCAGGCTCCTTCTCTCTGGATGCTGCACTCACTATGCCCTGGGTGTTTCCCTTGTACACATGATCCCAAATGACTTCCTACCAACATTTTCCAAAGCTGGCTTCTCCTGAGTTCCTCAGCCACATCTACTCTACCTGGACTGCTCCTAACTGCCTCTGTCCTGTCCACTGATTCCAGCCTATTCTATCCCCACAAAGCTATCAAAGTTATCTTTTTTTCTTTTTTTTTTTAAAGTAATTTTTATCTCTTTCTTACTAGATCATCATCGGATTCCCTGTTGGCAAAGGCCAAAAAGCAATGAAGGTCACAGAGTTTTTCAATATTGTTTCCTCTATTATCCCTCAATCCTTTCCCTGGACACCTTTTGGATCCCAGCTATAGTTAACGCTGTATTTTCCAGGACCTACCACAGTGCTTCGGCCCCCGTGCCTTTGCACAGGCTGTTCCTCTTGCTTAGAATGCCTATGTTCAGATTCCTCTTACCACCCCCCACCCCCACTTCTTCCAATTTTCTTTTTTCATTTAATAAACATCTACTCATCCCTGAAAATTGAATCAACACACCACTTCTCTGGGGCTTTTCTCAATTAACTCATGCTTGGTTACTTGGTTCCTGTGCTCCCATTATAGGTATTCCTACCTATTCTAGAACACTCGTCAAATTGTATCATACTTTTCTCTGTACATGTGTGCCTCCCTCATTAGATGGAGGCTTCTTGGAAGCAGACACTGATACCTATTCAATAAATATTAAATGCCTACTTTGTGCCAGCAAGTATATACCCTGAAGCATAGGGCCTCAAAGAGTATCAGTGTCTGAAGGTTACCCAATAATGCCTGGTTTAAAGCAAGAATAAATGAATATTTCCTGTAAGTTCTCTTAAGCAAGCAATGGTTGCAATTAACACCTACTTCCAATGTAACTGTGGGTACCCATGAGAGACATGCATGGAATTATTTCAGTCATTAGTATGGTGTTGGATTTGCTAAGTTTGAAAATGGGAAAGTATTTTCAAAATAAACATTGGCCTGTGAAGAGCAAAAGCAGAAAGAAAAAGAAGGAAAAGAGGAGAAAAAACAACAACAACATACTGGGATCAGGGTAACAAAAAGTGAAATTTCTGTGCTCAAAGCAAGGATGTGTTTGTACTTAGGGAAATTGGGCAAAATGAGTCCTGATACAGCGATTTCAGCTCTGCAGAGAAACAAATATTATCCTTCGAAGTTTAAGGGCACCTGTCCCTCTTGCTGAGCAGGAGATAGTGAATTATGTTGTCTATGCACTGATGAGTTTAAATTCCCTCAGGCATAGTCAACTGTGGTACCACTTCACCCTGAAATCTTTTCTTTCAATTTTCTGAAAGAAGAAAGAACATCTTGATGCTTGTAGCTTTTCTTCTGATTATTTAAAAAAAAAAAATGAAAGTCTTTCCAGGCAATTGTCCAAACCTAAGCACTTAAATTAAAATGCTCATTTTCAGCACTTCTCATGTAATTCCCTCTCTGGATTGAGGCTAGAGATATTTTATTGACTAATCATGGGACAAAGAGTAATTACTACTTCTGAAATTTCAGACCAAGTTAGACTCAAGGGCACTGAGCAGAGATGAGTGGGACTGTCATGGCTCCTTGGAAGAGGCATAGGGCAAGCCTATCTTTTTATGATCTGTCCTGTGCCAAGACCTAGCTTTATTGATTTCATCAGTGAATCCATTCTGCAAGGTTATGTTCATTGTTGTGCTTTGTACTAATCTGATAAGAAAAACAATGTGATTGCCAACTTGTTACTTTTCATAATGAACCAAGCCATACACATCTATGCAGTCATGATGAATAATTGTTGGATGTAAAGTATTATGGACTATCATTACAATATGTTTGTCAATGATAGCCACTATACAATGCAAATGAAAAATTCAGCAATCTTTTTCATAATTTTCATGAAGGGCCCTTCTAGATGAAAATTTTTATTTATGTAATTTTCATAAGAAGTAATTTGACATAGTCTCTGTCTCCTAAGGAAGAGGTTTGTTGTAAACACACTAGCTGGCAATTACCATACAGTTTAAATGACTAATTACAAAAACTCACTGCACAGCCATTGACAAAAATGGCCACACTTATAGCTGAAATGAACACTGAGGAAATGGATCTGCCTGGCACCCATATCCGGGAAGTCAATCACAGCAAAACGGCCCAATCATGACTCCAATTTTGTGATGAGATACAATGAATCTGTTGTCTGAGTCAGAAAAAAAAATCCTATCTTAGTCCTGCTTTACCACTCTTTGTACCGTTGGATACGAAGAAGAATGGGGAGAATTCGTTCACAACAACAGGGTAAGACATCTGCTAGGTATGTTTGCATGAGATGTTCGATCTCTTTTTCACAACATTTTCTTCCCCACCTACCCTTCTCTTATGGTCTCCACATACTTAGATATTGGTTTTTAGTGAAATGTACTTAGGAACCAGGATCATATCTTCCCAACTCCCATTACCTTGATTTCAGAAAGAACATCTAGTTCAGCAACTGCTACAAACTTATGTTAGGGCTGAAGAACTCAGGAAATGCCACCAAGAATACCACTGACAGCAGAAAACAACTCTCCCTTCTGGATATCACTCCTATCCCCGAAGTTTCTCATTTCAGATGGGTAGGTTTTGCGGTCTTTAGGCAGATATGTACAGTAGTCAGCTTTCTCTCCCATTCTCCGCTATGGCTCTTTCAAAATGTTACTCTTTCCATGTCTACCACATCTCTTACCCGTGTCAGTAGACAGCCCTCCTTCTTTGACCCCAGAGATACTAGAAGCCAATACACTGGAACTCTTTCAACATCCTGAAACTTCTGGACCTACCTCCACGTCCCATCCTCCCTCCACACATCTGCTGTCTTTACTTGACTTCACCTGTTTCACTCCTGATACAATGAAAGCAGTATTTCTCATAGCAAAGCAGAACCCTATAAATTCTGGCTCCTATCTTCCCAGTTCTTCTCTCCTATACTTTCAACTTTTAGTGCATCTTTCCCACCAATATCTGAAATAAAAAAAACAAACAACAAATAACAACTTTCCATCAACCTTTATATTTCCTGGAAATCAAACCTCCTTAAAAAACTATCATCTGTGTTAGCCAGCCCACAAAAATGACCCTATACCAACCACTCTTGGCATTCATGTCCTTTTTCTGTTCCCTTTCTTTGAAGTTAGGCTGGACTAGTGACACACTTTTTGGCTGAAAAAAAAATGCAGCCAAATGACATTGTCTAACTTTTGAAGTTAGGTTAAAAAAGTTCTCCCACTTTCTACCTGGGTTTCCTGGAACACTTGCTCTTGGGGGAGCCAGTCACCATTTAAAAACTCCAGCTCCTCAGAAATCATTGTTAGGAAACCCAAACTGGCTATATGAAGGGTGATGTGGAGAGAAGAAATGAGCCCCTATCTCCAAGGTGAGGCAGCTGCCATGTGAGTGAAGAAGCCCTCATGGACATTCGACCCAATAGGATCTGCAGGTGATTCCGGCCCCCACCAAGGTCTGACTGCAGCTGTCTGAGGGATCCTGCACTAGTTTCTGAGGCACGCTGTAATAAAGTACCACAAACCGGATAGCTTAAAACTGCAGAAATTCTGGAGGCTAGAGCTCACAAATCAAGGGCTGTGCACCTTGAAACCTAGAGGTGGACAACCCTTTCTGCCTCTTCCTAGCTTCTGGTAGTGGCCCTCAATCCTTGGCATTCATCCATTGCAGCTGCATCACTCCAGTCTCTGCCTCTGACTTCACATGGTGTTCTCATCATGTGCTTCTCTCATCTTCTATAGAGACACCAGTCGTATTGCATGAACAGGATGATTTCCTCTTAACTAATTATATCTATAAAGACCCTATTTTTAAGTAAGGTTACATTCTGAGGTATTGTTTTTGAGGCACATAATTCAGCTCACAACAAACCCCAGTCTAGAACCATCTGGCTGACCCCAGATAGCCCACAAAATTGTGAGAGATAATAATACATGGTGTTTTTAAGTGGCTGAATGTGAGGCTCATTTGTCTCATAGCAAAAGATAAGCAAAATGCCTTCCTTTACTCACATCTCCTTACTGTAGTCTGGTTTCTGCCAACACACTCTTTTGTTGAGATCACCAATGACCTCCTTGGTGTTAAATCCAGTGGTAGAGGTGCTGTTCTAGGAGGGTGACAAAGCTTATCTATCTACCGCCTTTCCTCCCTGAAGTTCATAAAACTAACAAGGAAATTTTATGTAAGAATAAATTTATCAAATCCCTGAAAAATAAAGAAGGGTGATATTAGCAGATTAGAAAATCAAAGCATTTCTTAAAGATGAGAAGCAGGTAGAATTGGATTGAAAGAGGAAGCAAAAATACAGCCAAGGAACCCAGACCTGAGGAAGACCCCAGGCACAGGTTCAACAGGATCTGGAGGCTCTGTAGGGGTTGAGGTCAGTCTCCTCTCCCCTCCTCATCTTCCCCGTAAACCAGAGCAGCTGGAGGAGATATACTCCCTCACCTAGAGTTGTTACAAAAATAAAGTGGGTCCTTTCCTTGGGGGGTCTCCTACCTTGGGTATTGGAGCCAGAGGGGCAAGGGGCGGTGTACGTGATAAAGAGATCTCTACACATGGGGAGGGAACAAATTAGAGAGGGACGCACAGCTCAGCAGGAGCCATAGATGGGCTTCCCACACATTTACCCATTCCCACTGCCACAGTCCAGGTGGACCTGGTGCCCTCTACTGTCCAGCCACCCTCACACCCTGACAGAAGCGGGCCCTCAAGTGACTAACCCAGCCTATCCACTCGTGATATCATTTAACCACTGATAGTGCAGAGCCGTTCAGATAAGAGACACCTTTAACTCAGAATTTCTCTATGTTGGCACCGTTCACATTTGGGGCCAGAAAATTCCTTGTTGCGGGGCTCTGTCCTGTACTTTGTGGGAAATGGAACAAACAACATTCTTGTCCTCTACCCAAAAGATGCCATAAGTATTCCCCCCGCCTGGGGTTGTGACAACCAAAAATGCCTCCAACATTTCCAAATCGCTCTCCATTGAGAACCATTCCATTTAATTCGTGCCTAACAAGCTCCCTCTGTGGCTCTCTGCTTATTACCAAAGACTATAAAACTCAATTCTCTAGGAAATACCACTCTACGTCTTACTGTAACTGCCTTCTCGGCCTCTACTCCCACTCTCCAAATCCTTCCAGGGACTTGCCTCTCCTTCGCAGACAGAACCACAACGGAGGCGCAGACTTTCAGACAACATCCAGATGTTGGTCTTCACACCGCACTTGCAAATGCCTGCAAGGGAGGCTTTCTGCAGTCTCAAAAGTGTAATTTGTGTTTTCAGATACGTGCAGTTCTTGTGCTAACTGGAAACTTATCCCAGAGTAATGACTCTGTGTGTGCCAAGCCTGAGGAGTCTGGCTTACAAAAGAGGAAAGGCAGAAGTGGGGGGTGAAAGGCCAGCAATGAGGATTTAACTCCCCTGAAGTTAGTGGAAGGCGTAAACTGCTCTCTGAAGGAGCAGGATAGAAAAGAGAATGGGCTAAAATTCTCCCCTCGAGGTGGTTGGCTTTGCTGGAGTTTCCTTTGAGTTCACCGGTCCTCTCTGAAAAGGAAAGGTTCCCAGGAAGGTAAGCCTGACCTGCATCTCTCTGGGAGGAGATTGGACACCAGGTACCCCAGAGAGAAGGGCAGGGCAGCGAACTCTTGGAGAGTGAGAGGAGAGACTTGATTGGGGTAAGGACTGAGTCCTTTGGGGGAATCCTCGGAGTAGACTGACTCTCTCTAGAGCAGCGGTTCTCAACCTGTGGGTCGTGACCCCTTTGGGGGTTGAACGACCCTTTCACAGGGGTCACCTAAGACCATCAGAAAACACATATATAATTACATATTGTTTTTGTGATTAATCACTATGCTTTAATTATGTTCAATTTGTAACAATGAAAATACATCCTGCATATCAGATATTTACATTATGATTCATAGCAGTAGCAAAATTACAGTTATGAAGTAGCAACGAAAATAATTTTATGGTTGGGGGTCACCACAACATGAGGAACTGTATTAAAGGGTCGTGGCATTAGGAAGCTTGAGAATCTCTGCTCTAGAGGGCCTGGGAGTGTATATGGAAAGAGCAGGAGCAAGGAGAAGAGACCCTTTCAGCTCAGTCTTTCCATGGCAGGGTGGGCAGGGAATTTCTTCATTAGTTAGGCATCTAGTTATCTTTCTCCAGTGCTTTCCTGTGGATGTAGATGCATGCATGCAACCTCCAACCACTCTTTTCAGAAAGAAAACATCTGTCTAAGTAAACCAATGATGATGGATCAACTCATTTTACTCCAAGAGCGAGCTCACTGCCAATGCAAATGGAGAAGGCGGGGGAAATCCAGGCATTTATTGTTTCCCAAGATGCCAGTGGTCCCTCATTTAAAAAAAGAAACTTATTGCTCCAGAACAGTGGCCAGCAAACTCTGAGATATTATCTATTTTTGCAAATAAAGTTTTATCAAAACTCAGCCACCTTCATATCATCTATGGCTGCTTATAATGATAGAATATATTAGTTGCCAGAGACCATATGAACCCATATTTAAAATATTTACTATCTTGCCCTTTACATGGAAAGTTTGCTAACCCAGCTCCAGAGCACTGAAGGAAGAATTGCTTTTGTTTATGTACCATCCAGTTGCCTGCTTGTTCTTTACTGTGCTATAGCCATAGTTAAACGGAGTGTGGGATTGTCAGTATGAGACTGACAGTTTTTGTAGAAGATACATTTAGATTTCTTTACTGTTCCAATAAATGGTGCTTTGCTGAGAGGTCTAGGATGCTGATATGAGCGTCTGTGTGGTCCCACAAGTCTTGCAGGGATGTAAAGTGGAAAGAGGAATATGTGGATGGAAGGAGTGATGACGTGGCAATGAGTCTGCTTTGAAAACTCAGGACAGAGCCAGGCAACTGGTGGGATGAGGCAGGACAGAGGAAGTATTGTCTCCCAGGTCCCTTCTGACCTCCCAGGCATCTCTGCTCCTTCGTCTATCTCTACTCCTTTCCTGTGCCCAGATTCCTCCAGGTGTAGGAAGAAGCTTCCTCCATGGTTGCCCACCCAGAAAAGCCAAAACACCTTCTTCTGATCTGTTGTGCCTATGTTGTGATCACCCTCTCCTTTTCCCTCACACCCAGACCCCTGGAGACTTCCACCCCCAGCCTACCCCGTTGACAGTTTTTCTGGCCCACTGGATGAAGCACCCTGGAGAGAAGAGAGGGAACACAAACACAGGCGGGTCTTATGAAAGGAAAACAAAACCAAAAAAACCCTGTCAGATTTTATTTTGAAACACTCACCCTGAATGTAAATGCAGTTCTAGCACAAAACAAGTAGCGAAACAGAGTTTTCTTTATAAATTGATGGCTACAGGGTTCGGGGGCTTGTGAATACATCTGTTCCATAGGATGTTTTGTTGAAGAAAATTCATTTAATTCAGCAAAGTGCTATTACGATGAGCCAGCTGCTGGGCATGAGGGAAGCTGTGCTCATAGAACTCCAATTTGAAATGGTGTTTGTTTAAAAGTGATTTTACCTTCCCAAAGCAAAAGCTTTGTGTACTATGATTGGACATGAAATCATTTGGATAATATGACCACCTTGCATTTATTTTCACTTGTCTAATTTTACAGGGAACAAAGGCACTTTCATAGAAGTGAGCTTGTTTAGTCCTCCTGGCCAATCTGGGAGGTAGATAAAATGCTATTCATTTGGAAAAACAAGTGAGTTAAGGCCTAGCTAACCAAGGCTGCACTAAAGTAGGAAAAGATACACCAAAAGTTTGATTTCTAAGTTTTTGGAATTTTTCCTAGCATTCTTGCTGCATTTCTAAATTAGAGTACTGGTTCTCATCTCATAATGGGCCCCTATCATTTCTTGCAAGAAGTCCTTGAATTCTTATGCCTACTAAGCAGTATATATACACTAACTAAAGGATATATCCCAAACACATCTCAAGAAACCATGATAAGTAGCATACAATGAAATCATTTCAAAGGCACCTTAAAATGAGCAGATATTAAAAGTGTCCTTTTTTTTTTTTTAAATTGGAGAAGAGATGCTCACTGAAAAAGGTTGAGAAATACACCGTATGGCTCACTGAGTGGCCCCAGGATGACAATGGCAGCAGCTGGCCTTGGTTCACATCTTGGCCTTGCCTGTGTACCTCCAAGCCCAACATAAGCAGCAGCCATCTTCAGAACACTTTGTAGCTCATGCTGTGTCACCCCAGGCAGAACACAGGTGGCAAATAACCTTGACCTGAACTTCTCCTGAGACCCCAGAACCAGTATACCCAGTGGACAACTTCAGACCACATTGAAACACCACCACCCAAATACTTCCACAAGCAACACACTGAAGGCACAGACTCAGTGGGCACCAGAGCCCCATTGAAGTAAGTCCTACTCTGTGGGGTAGGCTGATACTCCACTGTGATCAGAAGTCAGTGGTCAGTGGTCACAGTCAGTCCTTGCAACTGATCGGCCTGAGGGTAAAAATCCCTCCCACTGATGTGCCAACAGCAATCAAGGCTCACTTACAAGAGGAGGGCATAAACAGCCCACACGGGGGGTATACCTCGAGTACCAAGCGTGGGTGATCATGGAGGTTGTGCCATTGGATCCTACAGAACACTTACTAAATAAGGTCACTCTACCAAGCCTGAGAGACATAGTGTCTCTACCAATACATAGAAACAAACACAGGGAGGCTGCCAAAATGAGGAGACAAAGAAACATGTCCCAACTGAAAGAACAGAACAAAACTCTAGAAAAAGAACTAAACAATATGGAGATAATTTTGTTCTACTAGATGCAGAATTCAAAACACTGGTTATAAGAATGCTCAATGAACTTAGAAAAAGAGTAGATGAACTTAATGAGAACTTCAACAAAGAAGTTCATAAACATAAAAGCAGAATTGAAAACATGAAAAGGAACCAGTCAGAAATGAATAATACATTAACTTAAATGAAGAATAAGTAAAGGGAATCAGTGGAGTAGATGAAGTGGTGGATCAAATGAAATATTGGGAAGATAAGGAAGTAGAAAACACAGAATCAGAACAGCAAAAGAGGGAGGGAGGGAAAGAGGAGAGGGAAGGAGAGAGAGAGAGAGAGAGAGAGAGAGAGAGAGAGAGAGAGATTCCAAAAAAAAATGAGGGTAGTGTAAGAAGCCTCTGGGACAACTTCAAGAATACCGACATCCACATAATGGGGGTACCAAAGGAGAAGAGAGAGAGAACAGCAATGAAAAACCTATTTGAAAAAGTAATGACAGAAAACTTTTCTAACTTGGTGAAGAAAATAGACATAAAAGTCCAGGAAGAGCAGAGAGTTCCAAACAAGATAAACCCAAAGAGACCCACACCAAGGCACATCACAATTAAAACACCAAAGTTTGAGACTGCATGGAGGGACCTAGAGAGTATTATGCTAAGCAAAATAAGCCAGTAAGAGAAAGACAAGTAGCACATGGAATCTATGAACAAAATAAACTCTTGAACAAAACAGATCCAGAGACATAGAAGCATGGAACAGAATGTTGAATCTCAGATGGAAGGTGGGGATGGGTAGATGGGTGGGAAGAGACCAACCAAAGAACTTGTAAGCATATATGCATAACCCATGACACAGACAATACGGTGGTGAGGGCCAGGAGTGGGCTATAAAGGGTCAATGGAAGAAAGAAGACATAAAAACAACAACAACAGCAACAACACAAAGGGAATCTTAAAAGGAACAAGAGGAAAGCAGTTAGTTACCTCCCATAAGATTTTCAGCTGATTTCTCAAGAGAAATTTTGCAGACTAGAAAGAATTGGCAAGATATATTCAAAGGGATGAAAAGCAAGGACCTACAACCAAGATTACTATCATTTAGAATCAAAGGACAGATAAAGAGCTTCCCAGACAAGAAAAGCTAAAGAAGTTCATTATCACCAAACCAGTATTATATGAAATGTTAAAGGGTCTTCTTTAAGAAGAAAAAGAAAAATTTAAAAAAAGATTTAAAATATTAACAACAAAATGGCAATAAATACATATCTATCAACAATTGAATCTAAAAAGCAAAATGAAAAAGCAGAGCAGAAATAAACTCATAGATACAGGGAATGTTTTAATGGTTGTCAGATGGGAGGGGGGGTCAAGGGACTAGATGAAAAATGTGAAGAGATTAAGAGATACAAACTGGTTGTTACACAATAGTCATGGGGATGTAAAATATGGCATAGAGAATATAGTCAATAATATTCTAATAACTATGTATGGTGTTAGGTGGGTGTGAGATTTATTGGGATGATAACTTAGTAAGTTATATAATGTCTATTCACTGGGTTATACACCTGAAACTAATATAATAATGTGTGTCAATTATAATTGAAAAATAAAAAAGGTTGAGAGACAAATAGGTTACCTGAAGTGGGTATTGCAGGATTTTGGAGAACTATAGGAGCCTTGGGGGGGGGGGGGTGTAATCCTGAACAAATGCCCCCCTTGGCCTAATTATTCCTTCATAAAGTCAGTTAATCATTATAACTCCATGTAGACAGGTTGCATGCCTGATGGTTAGGGCTGCAGGCTGGAGCCAGATAGATCCTGAGCTCATTTTTGATACTTTTCTCAACTTGAGCTTCTATGCATATAAAACAGTACTTACTTTACAAGGTTGCTGTAGTCAGTGAATAGGATACATCATTTTTATAAATTACTTAGCACAGTGCATAGCACAGAGCAATTATGGATACATTTTTATTATTGTTCTCTATTGTGTTATTGGTATAAATAATATATTTTTGATCTATCCCCTAACTTAGTCAATTCTCTCCCAATTTCTGTGGAAAGATGCTGCATGGCTGAGGTGTGGACACTTGCAGAAACCTATTAGCGGGAAGGTGGTCTGTCTCATTTCTTGCTACACAGTGTTTTTGCCTCTATTAAGCTAGCAACAAGCCCTAGGCAATATTAACTTTTCAAGATGAGGACAGGCTCCCACATTGGGGCTGTCAGAGAGAATTTAGGGTGTGTGAGCCATTTAAATGAATCAGACCTGACAAATCCGATTTACAGATTAAAATAATGTTGTGATATTTACCCAAAGTATATATAGCAAGTTAAAACACCTCCAACAGGCAGACATTGATCGCCTATTTTAATCAGGTGGTATAATTTAGCTACCACCAGCAGCAAAATGTTTTGGAAAGGTAAATCTAATAATAAATACTTCCCATTCCGGTGCATTTAAAATCAAGGAAGACCTTTGTGCAAAGTTGACTACAAGGTGACACGTCTGCCACATTATGTGAGGTCACATCAGGTTTCATTTGGGTGTTAGGGAAAGATCTGACTTGACATAAACAGATGCCAAACAAAGTGCTCGGGCAATTTCACCAGGTGCCAGTGTATTAAGCTAGACAGACGACGGAGACTCGTTGCCTGCCTATGGCCACTAAATCTCTGTTGCTGATGGGACTTTATCAATATCGCTTCATCAATATCCCCAACATTTCTTAGCAGAATCAAGAATCATGGCCTTGAAAGAGACCTCAAGAAATCACTTCATCTAGAAAGCCTGAAACAAGGTTATTGATTAAAAGAAGCGTGGTCTGGCTTATTTATTGAATGAATAAATGAAGAAAAAAAAATCTTCACCTTCTATCCCCAGGGGACTGCTTTGCCCTGGAGGTATGAGAGGGGCAGACCCAGGGGTTTAAAGCGGGATCCAGCCGAATCACTTATTTATTGTTTATTTATATGCTGCCCACTTCTAACAGGGATTTGCAGCAGCTGACAATGAAAGACTCCCAACAATAAAGAGCCTTATCCCCAGCCATCCCTGGAAGGGTTGTATTTTCACTCTCATGATCATTAGGGGAGGAAAAAAGGTACTAAATGGCTATTTGCATAAGATGTTATGCCAGGGCTAAATAAACCAGGCAGAGCCAGACTCTGCTCATTTGTTCTTTGACAAATATTTATTCAGTACATTCCACATGGAAGTGCTGTCAGGCAGATTGGGGGTGGCAAATATGAATCACGAGTGAACCCTGCCTTGCCCTCAAGAAGTTTACACTTTAGAGGAAGGAGCCTAGGACAAGGGTATGTGATAGTGATGTGTGTGGACAAGACACAAACCTCCTCTCCACCCCCATCCCTGTGTCATTCAGGAGAGATCAGAGCTGGGAGGGAGCTGCAGGCAGGTGCAGTGGAAGAAGGTCAGGGGACCTTGCATCTGCTATGGTGTGTCCTAAAGAAAAACCAGTTGAAGCAGACAAAGCTGCTGGCAAAGCTGTGAAGGAGAACTCAGTTTTCCCAGACACCTCTCTGCCCTCCTGGCACCCTCTGCCTCCTCTACGCGCCCCCCCCCCCCCTTTCCTTCCCACCTGGACACCTTAAGTCCTAATGCTGTCACAGCTGCCTGGCTTCACCTTCCCAGAAGACTGGAATGCCATCATGGTGACGAGTCCTGAGATAAACATGTCCATTTCTATGGGACTCTGCTGTCTTCTGGCTATCACAAAGAACAGTGATCAGAACCATTACCTACCAGTACACCAACGCCAGTTTGTTACAAGCCATGCCTAGGAGCATCTGATTTTAAATTGAAGATCATGCCTGGGCACAAAGGAAGTGACCTTGCAAAATATGGTCTCCTGGAAGCCTATTGTTGGAATGAGAGATTTCCTCAAATCCAGGACCCAAACAACTTCCAGCCCTGTGTACCTAGAAGGTAAGGAGTATCTGGAGAAAACATCCTGGGAGGGTCTCACTAGCAGATCTGCCCTAGCTCCTAGTAAGGGGGAGAAAGAGTCTCTTCAGCTGCAGACCTTCATTCTGTGGGGCCGTAGTTGTTCAACGTTAGTTTATATAGGTATCCCACGGGAAGCTTTACAAAATGCTAATTCCAAGGTTCCATCCTTGAAAACTGTTTCTTCAGGAGGTGTGAAGTGAGTGCTGGAATTTGAATTTTTTAAAAAATATATTTTATTGATTTTTAAAGAGAGGAAGGGAGAGGGATAGAGAGTTAGAAACATCGATGAGAGAGAAACATCGATCAGCTGCCTCCTGCACACCTCCTACCGGGGATGTGCCCGCAACCAAGGTACATGCCCTTGACCGGAATCGAACCCGGGACCCTTCAGTCCACAGGCCAACGCTCTATCCATTGAGCCAAACCAGCCAGGGCTGGAATTTGAATTTTTAACAAGTATCACAGCGGCCTCTGAGGAGGGGAAATTAGGGCCATGCTTGAGATATATTGCCAAAGGGATGCATATTCCAAGAGGATGTCCAGAAGAGCAGGACTTGTGTCTATATTATTCATAGATGAACTCCTAGCACCTAGAACAGTGCTTAACTCAGAACAGACATTCACTAAATATATGTATCAGTGACTTGGGACTTGCCCTGCCTCCCCGCACCTGTGGGAGTTGAGGATTGGGCAATATTTTTTGGTGAATGGTAGCTTTGGAGAAAGTACAAATGTCTACATAAAGGACTCTTGATTATGCAGATGTGGAATGAGGTGGTAGAGAACCAGTCTAGAATGTGAGAGTAGAAATCCCATATGGGTCTTGCCCTTCCCTCAAGAAGTTGATAGACTGAGGGTGTGGGGACAGATTGACAAGAAGCACTGGAGCTTATCCTGAGGATCAGGATCTGCTTAGCATCTCACCACTTGCCCTACTCCCCAGCCTTGTGGAGGCAAGAAGGTACACAAAGAGAAGTGGAGACAAAGCAGGACTCCAGGACTGAGGAGGAGCAAGCAGCAGGGAGAGCTCAGTGCCCACAGGGGCTGTGTGCTCCAACCTACAGGGGACCCTGAGCAAGCTCCTAGCACCACAAGCTAGCGGCAGCTGCCTCTTCTGTGTAGTGTAGAGCAAAACCCCAAGAAGGCTGCTTTTGGCCAAGGCATTTACCCTGTGGCATTTAGCCTGTTGTCAGGTTAGATTTATTCTTTTGTCTTCTGACTGGCTTTGATAAAAGACAAGTGTCAATCCACCTAAGAAAAGAAAATCCTACAACTTCTTTCAATGACTCATTGCTAGGCCTTTTAATCCACTGTCAGAAAATTCGTATACCTTGTGTCTGATGTCAGGTTAGCTGGAGAACAGAGATAGCAATCCCCACATCCACTGACTGCATCATTAGACTTCTTAAAGGCACTGCTCGGGTGGGTGGACCTGCTCTAAGCAAGACTGGCTGCCTTACAAATCTTGCTAACATCTATGACAGCTCAGCTGACATTTTGTCTGGTCTATTTTCCTTTCACCAGTGGAATGAAACAGGACACTGGACATCGCCTGGTTAAAATGGACTCCTTTCCAATATCATCATGCTTGAGGAAATAATAAATAGATCCAGAATCTGTTTTGGACAACCTGGGAAAACTGCCCAATCAATGTCTTCTTCCCCAGAGTTCAAATGAAGGTTTCATGCAGGGATCACTGCATATGTATGCCTGTGCCCAGGCAGAAAGATGTGAGACCTCGGTTCTGTCTGACCTTGTATACAAAGGGTAAATTCTCCAGACCTCAGATATACATCTGTAAATAGAATGGGTTCAAATGTGACCTTCTCAGAAGGTTTCCATGGCCACGAGATCTAAAGGAATTCCTCTCCATTCCATCCCCTCTCAACCACATTCCCTGATTTAATTTTTCAAAGCACTTATCATTACCTGGAATGATCTTGCTTACTTGCTAGTTTGTTTGTTTACAAATAGTTCTGCTATAATGTGGCACAAGTTCCTAAAAATCAGCATGTTAAGTGAAATTGCACAATATAAACCACTAGGCTACGGGGAATATGGGGTTGTGAGCCCAACATACAAAAACTGCATCAGTTAAACGTTTATAAAACAAGATAGAAACAATGAAAATGGCAGCGCAGTTTTATATATATTTATTGGCCAAGGCATACATAAGTACTACTATATATATGTCAGTTTATCTTAAAAAAACAAAAAACAAAACAAAACAAAAACCCTGAAGTTTTGCTTGTGGAAGAGGGCATGGGGAGGGTTGCAGCCTGTGAGTTATTGTGAAGTGGTAGAAGAAAGGTTATGTGAAATCAGACGGACATCTGTAGTTCCAGATGTGGCTCATAACACATTCAGCGACGTGAGGTAGTTGGTGGATGTTTGAGGTGTGTATACATGTCCAGTTTGTAAATTTCCACGTGACACAGTTCAGCTGGGTGAAGTTTTCTGCATTCTATTGTTTCTCATAAATGGAATCATGCATAAGCAAATATGAAATTCTCATTGTGTGCAAACTGTTCCCTAAGCTATCAGTTACTTTGCAATAAATTCGTTTTCAAAACAAATGCTATTGGAGGTCTCATAGCATTGGTTTGCTCCATGTACTAGAATTTAAGCTCAATAAGATCAGGGAAATTTTCTGTTTTGTTCCTTGCTATATTACCAATATCTGAAGAGTCTGACAAGAGTAGGTTTTCAATCAATATTTATTGAATAAATTAATGAATAGATCTTTCTTCAACTTCTCTCCTCACATACTAGTTATACCTTGTCAAAAGTTACAGTGATCCTCATTGGTCTGGTGGTTGCTTTTGGTGAATGGAGTAATTAGTAGGATGAGAGGGGTTTCAAAATTGCTGTGCTGGGGGGCATATCTCTGAAGATAATACAAAAATTAAAATAAAAACTACTGTGAATTACTGTGATATCCACCTAAGCCCTTCTACTTTTGTAGTCATGAAGATATACAAGGCTCCTTTTATATATTACAAATATCTGATTCTAATTATGGATTGTTTCAAAGAGTCAATGCAGAACTATGGATGGAGGCAGGACTCCAAAACCTTACACAGAACTATGTTGTGTGGAAAGGCACCTGTACTTTATGCCACAATGAATGAAGGAAGGCTCAAGTCTAGCTGGAAGCAGGCAAATTTGCTGGGAAACTCTAGCTTCTGTCCCTACTCTCCACATAAGTGTGTCTCAGACCTAGAATTTAATCACTTTTCTACTATGTCAGAGAACAGAATTAGAAGTGGCTTTGAAAGGTCATCCCAGACAGGTGGGTTATGTCATATTCTTAAGGGGTTTGAAATTGTTTAAATTTCAGGGAAATTGTCCAGCACCACTAAGTAAAAGGTCAAATCAAAAAGCCCCAAAAGAGCTAAGGAATGCTCTACCTTCTAAATTTTCTCTGATTTAAGTTTGGAACCTAAGAAAATGTGCCAGAAAATCCAAATGTTGTGGTGGAGTTGCTTTGGTTTATCAGGCAAAATAGGGAATATTTTGTTATGATTCTTTACTTCCGCAGTAACCGCTCAATCTTATGGAGAGTTGTGTGGAGTGGCAAAGTAATTACATGGTGAGTACCATATATTTACGATTATTTACGTTTTCTAGATTGGAGTACAGGGTAATTATTTTTGGTCTTATTAAGTGCAAATTACCAAGTAGTCTTCAGGAACATGTAATTACTATATACTGTAGTCACATGCCACTTACCAAGCAAAATGAATGCTCTGAAGATTTTATTTAATACAAGCAAAACGAGGCATATGGTTTTCTGAAGCAAAGTGTCTTGGGAGAGGAAACAGAAGCAGTCCCTCTTAACTTAGAGAGCTCCCCTCTGTGAGGTGAGGTCATGGAGTGCCTGTCTTCAGCAAGTGCCTGAGGGGCTTCAGGTGCTCACCACAGAGAGAGACCACCTGCCTGAGGTTCACAAAATACTCGGATCGTCAGGTCAGCCTCTAAATACAACAGACAGGAAAAACCAGGGTCCTCTGTGGCATAAAATTTTCTGTTTTTGACTGACTAGTTTGTGTTCTTCTTCTTAGATTGTACTTTGAGAAGTATCCTTAATCCCACTGCTACAAAGATATAGACATGTTGAGTATTCCTTTTGAGTTTTCCATTACACATAGATCATCTATGTTCAGTTTACTTTCACACACACACACACACACACACACACACACTCTGAGGGACAGCAGGAAGAAGGCCAGAGCGATTTGCCTCATGGTCAGAACAAGGACAGACTTTATTCAAGAGACACATCTGGAGCACTTACTCTATGAAATGCACAGATGGTCCCCGACTTACAATGATTTGACTTATGATTTTTTGACTTTATAATGATATAAAAGTGATATGCATTCAGTAGAAACCGTGAAGGATGATCTTCTCTTGTGATGCTGGGCATCAGTAGCCACAGCTCCCAGTCAGCCATGGGAGCAGGAGGGTAAGCAACTGATACCCTACAGTGCACTGTGTGGCCGGCATTGCTTTGAATACTGTGCTTTGTGTTTTCACATCCATCGTATCTACAAAATGCCCAGCATGTGTTGTGTCTCCTGCTTCTGGTGAGAAGAAGAGGAAGGCAATTAATTCTTGAGATAAAATTCAAGATAACTGCCCAACTGTAGGCTAACGTAAGTGTTCTAAGCACGTTTAAGGTAAGCTAGGCTAAGTTATGCTATTCAGTAGGCTAGGTATAGTAAATGCTTTTTCGACTTAATGATACTTTCAATTTATAATAGGTTTATTGGCAATAACCTCATTGTAAGTTGAGGAGTATCTGTAATTTTACTTTCTATACCCACTTAATTCAAAAAGCCTTATTTCCTTAATTAAGGAAGACCATCAGAATGGTCCCACCATTTACTAGTTAGGAAACCATGTGTTCTATGACCTGAATGTGTCCCTTCCACAGCCAAGTCATATGTTGAAATCTTAACCCCCAAAGATGAAGACTTAAGTAGGTGGGGCCTTTGGGAGGTGATTAGGTCATGAGGGTGGAGCCTTCATGAATGGGATTAGTGCTTTTATAAAAGAGACCCCAGAAAGATCCCTTGTCCTTCTGCCAGGTGAGGATACCACGAGAAGTCTGGCACCCAGCAGAGGGCCCTCACCCAACCATGCTAGCGCCCTGACCTCAAACATCCAGCCTGCAAAGCTGTAGGAAATAAACTTCTATTGTTTATACACCACCCAGTCTGTGGTACTTTGTGATAGCAGCCTGAACACACTAACACAATGGGTAAGCTACCTCTGCGGCTCACTCTCTTCATTGTAAAATAGGAATAATCATGCCTATCTCAGAAGGTGACTTCAAGGAAAAAAATACAATAATGCAGGCAAAGTACGTAAAATGCTGCTACCATCTAGAAAAGTCTGAAAAATTAGCTAGTATCGATGTATTAAACATAAAAATACTACAGTTATATATTTGGCACTTGCATTTTCTTCCTTATTCCCATTTTGAAAAGAAAATCAATAAGACAATTTTTATACTTATCTTTCCTCTCACATTTTAAAAACTCCAACCGCACTGAACTGACAGGCAAGAGTAGAACATGCTTTGTCCTTGACAAGGCAGAGAAAAGGTTAACTTTTTGACTTCAAGGGAAGCCAGCTGGAGAAGCAGACTGTCTGCTAATGGTAAGGGAGGGGCAGCAAGAGCTAATTTTAGCTATCATCCCTCAATCACTGTCCAGCTCCCTCTCACCCGCCCCCCTGCCTGCCCCCATCCTCGCTGGACAGGGAGGTGGACGATTGCTTCCCCAGGGCACCCTCCATCCCAGGAGGGCGGGAAATAATTCCACGGCGACCCACTACCTCTTAGCGATGCTTATGCCCCAGCTTAAACAACATCCTGAACACCATAAACACCAGCTGTCTATCATTTGCAAATCGTCTTTGTCTTTTTCTCAGAAACACTCACGCAACCATGTGCCTTTCCTGCCATCTTTTGTTGAAAATGATTTTTTTTTAGAAATGTGAAGCATGGCTGTAGAAGAAGTTGAGAAAGTCCAGATACACTTTAACTTGGCCTTAAAGTAAACAGGGATGAGGCGAGCAGAGATTAATGATGATTGCTAGGGTGAACCCATGAGCTTGCATAACTTTTTTCACTCTTGCTGTTGAAGTGAAAATATCAGGGGAAAAGGAGAGAAAATTATGCAAATAAATATTATATTTCATGAACCTGACTTCTCTTGGAAAGATTGTGAAACAGAATATATATTTGTGAAATGGCCAACATTTTTCACTTACTAATGCTTATAATTAAGACAAAAATTCTTACTCAAACAAAAAAATCCTAGCTTGGGGAATAGAAGCATAAACAGAAACACAATTAATGCTTTTGCTGACAGCAGGTTTCTTCTGCAGGTAAAAGCAAGCATTCCACGTGCGAATAAACACCAAGAGGTATTTTTGTAAGTACACAAACATGCATGCACATAAAATATGATCATAGGCGATGAGAGCTCAAAAACAAAAGGGAACATTTGACTACTCAGATCTGAAAACCATATGAGCTTGTTTTTTTCTGGATTGATAAGCAACACAGAAAAGGCTTGGATGACACAGTCTGGACACAGGAAGAATGAAAGAGGATTATTCCTTTTCACAAGCCAGAGACAGCCCTGCCTGAGAGTATTCTGCTAGTGCCTAGCCCAGGCCCAAGGAGTAGGTATTTGCATAAAAGAAGCCTTAGAATCACAGCATAGATAGAGGCTTTAATAGTCCTCTAATCCAATCGTAGATTCATCAGGGGAATGAACATCCCAGTAACGGCTGGTCTAGTTGCTTCTGAACCTAGTGATGGGCAAGGCTCAGACAAGGGCAGTCTTTATTTGGGGCCAAGTTCTGAGATAAATTCATCCAAGTGGGGAGCTGATCAGATCACCTCATCTATGTCCCACCGCATTCAACACCATCATCTTCATTTTGAGTCTGAAGCTACACCTGGGGGTTTGCCTTGGTGCTGGGCCCGGATTGGGATTGGCCCCTATTTGTGAGTATTTGTCCCTTGGCCTCATTTACCTGTGATGGGAAAATGTGCTGAGTTCAGCTGCACTCGGACCATAGTCTTAACAAGTCATTTTAGCTTCTCTTTATTTCCGTCCTAAATCTCTTTACTCTGTACTTAAAAGATTCTAAACATTACAAAAGGTGGGTTTCCGTTAAATAAAAAATAAGTATAAACAATAAATTAGTTCCTAAATGTTTTTTAAAAATCATGGTCAATTAGTAATGCTGTTAAAAATTTTGCAGTTTAAAGGAAGGCTATCGTTTCAAATCATTTCATCATGTAAAAGACTTGTGATTAAAATGTTTCATTTGGGTCAATCCAGAATTTTCTCTATCATGGTTCCTAATCCAGCCAAATGGGAAAACCTGGGAGCAGAAGAGATGGTACGTATTTATTTAAATAATATGTGTTGAGTCCCTACGATATGTTCTCTACTGTTACTTTTTAAATCTGCATGTCCTTTCGTCAGCTGTGTATCTGCAAAGGTGAGATAACACAGTGCTTACTGATTTCTTTATGAGATCTTCTGGAGGCTGCCTCAAAGCCTTTGCTGCTAGGGCATCTTGTACTTGCCAGCTTCCATCCACCTGCACTTCCAGGACTTTTTAGCCCAGATTCCGTAAGCCTGCTTCACACCTGGGTTTTTCGGATACTTCAGCTAAGAGTATCTTGACTCTCCTAATGACCTTATTTCCACCCCCTCCCTACCCAGCAGCTTTATAATACTGTCTGTTTAAGAAAGACTATGTGGTGGGAGAAAGCTATGCCTACTCTGATCTTCTTTCAGCACTCTCAAAAGAATCAAGATAGATTGGAATAGATTACTGCATAATTGATACAATTAATTCTTTTCAATGAATGAAATGACTATGGTGCCCACAGTGGCCTTTCCATCAGCTCAGGGATCTGATCACCAGATCTGGTTTCAGTTCATATATATATATTGCTGAGCAAACACCATTTGAAAGTCTTCTCATTCAATAGATATTCTGGCATCATATCTTGAATGTTACGCTTCCTTGTCAAGAAGATAAAAATTCTTTGGATTTTATCATCTGAACTAGGATTTTAGCCAAAACTAAAATCGATTAGTCACTTACAGGGTAGATCAGTGTATTCAGTTCCAAATAAGACCAAACAAATACAACCCTTTGAATACTGATCATTCTTAATATTGTGGGGAAACAAGGAGACACCAGAGCCCTAAGGATGAGAGCAGTCTCTATCCAAAAGAACTTAGATCTTGCTCGATAATTACCTGATCCTATTACAGTCTGCAACATCCATCAGGTATTTTGCTTAATGATTAAGATAATTATCAACCATACAGCTCTAATGCATGCCAGGCACCATGCTACCGATTTCACGAGCATCATCTCACCAATTCACAAGTGCCCGACTGGCCAGGTACTGTTATCCTTCCCATCCTTATCAAAACAGAGGTCAAGTGACTTCTCCAGAGTCAAACAACATTTACATGCAGCTTGTCTGACACTAGAGCCCAAGTCTTTGTGCACTGGCTCTAGACATCTAAATCCCTTGAAATGACGACAGGCTCATAAGGATGGCATACTATGTGGGAAATGAAAATCCATGAAGAGGAGAGCCAGGTGCAGACTGGCTTTGTCACAGAAGTCTTGATGGCTTTGTTCTGGGTAGGCATAGTGGAGTACAGACAGCATCAGTGGTGAGAGATGCAGTGAAATCCAAAGGACGGAGTAGGAGATGGATAAGATGATTCGGATGCCACTTAGATGTCAACGTTGAAAGAGTGGGGGTTTAAGGTTGGGTAGGAAGGCCTCATTCCTGAGGAAATTTAAAACCAGGCTGTGTTCAGACATGGTTTGTTAGTTGTAAGGAGTCTGGGTAATGGGAAGCCAGGAAGATGTCTTAATAGTGGCATTTTAGGAAGATTCAGGGCCACGTTACCTCTGAGAGGAAGGAAAGGAAGATTGCAATGATACATCAGTCATCTTAGGAGACTCATGAGGGCCTGGACAAGATGGGCATTTCCATGAGATATCTCACAAGGAGAAATTATAGGACTTGCCTAACAAATATAAGAGTTTCTTTAGTAACTGCAAGAACAGTATTTAATTCAACAAAAGTCTGTCATGCTAAAATAATTTCTATGTACTGGGGATTCCTAATACATTCTTTAGCATGCATTTTGTAACTAAAACTTGCCTGTTTTATAAAGTATATTTTTAATGTCTTACTTTATTTTCCAAACTTTGTCTTGTAGAATAAAAACTTTATGAGTTGCCAGTTGTTTTAAAAATCTTCTTATTAGTTGGTAGTATTTTGTTTTTAATTAAGCATATTGTGCAGTTCAGCTGTTGATTTCTGTTACATTAAAACATTTTAATGGTTTTTTGTTTCTTTGATTTACAAATTCACAATTCACTTATAAATTCACTCTTGTCCCCACTATTTTGTGCTGATTGTTTCTTTCTGAGTTTAAGGTATCCTGAATATTATAATATACTTTTCGATTTCTTTTTATCACACACAATGCTTACCCAACTGTTGGGCATATAGAACATTTAATAATTCAGTGATTAATTTGATTTTACAAACAAGACTTTATTTCTTTCTAGTGTCAACAATTTTTAAATATAAATATTTAATATTGTTTTTCAAGTGCTCTAGTTTGACTTACATTTAGATTGCAATTTCAGGAGGACAGAGTCTGCCATATGTGGCTTTATGTCTCTCTTAATATCAAGTACAGTGTCTGACCAAGGTTGAAGAAGCATTAATTGAACAAATGAATGATTTATTTGCTTGAAAAATATTTTCTTATTAAAAATAATGAGTACAGGGCTCCAAATATCTTGACTTCCTGGAAAAGTAATAGCACATATTAAGTGTTTGTGGTTTTCTTTTTTTTAAATACTAGAGGCCCAGTGCATGAAATTCGTGCACTCAGGGGGTGTCCCTCAGCCCATTCTGCACCTTTTCGCCTGTGGGAGTGCACTGACCACCAGGGGGCAGCTCCTGCATTGAGCGTCTGCCCCCTGGTGATCAGTGTGTGTCATAACGACTGGTTGTTCCACCATTCACGATTTACATATTAGCCTTTTATTATATAGGGTGTTTTTATTGATTTTAAAGAGAGATGAATGGAGAGGGGGAGGAACATTGATCAGATGACTCCTGCATGCTTCCTACTAAGGATAGAGCCCACAACCCTTGGCATGGCCCTGACTGGGATGGAACCACCGACCTCTCAGTGCATGGGAAGACATTCAACCAACTGAGCCACACAGGCTAAAGCTGTGTTTTTCTTGTACTAGAAGGAACAACTATGTATGCTTGTGTGTTTGTATATCTATGTACATGAATGCATGTGATTTGATTCTTAATGTGTCACTAGAGAAGGGCCTGTTTGTAGAAATTGATCCTGGCTGTCCAGGAAAGCAGCAGAGAGGGTGGTAGGCATCCTTTGGAAAGATGGTATGAGAGGTGTGCCCATAAAAGAAGGGCTAGGTTCTGCCACAGCCTCTGTGTTCAATACAGAAATTACCATCTCAAATAAAATCTTCTATTGCAAAACACCAGCAGTCTAAGTAATAAAATAACAATACAATTATAAAGTATCTGTCCACTTTTCTGCATGTATGTTATACCACAATAAGTTTAAAAATGACAAAGATACTAGCACACAAATAATTTATTTCTAAAAGTAGTTGAGGCTTAAAAGTCTTTTAAAAATTAAAAATGACCCATAGCCCTCATTTGTTATATACATTTGGTCAGAGGAAACTAGTCACCATTATAAATTCATTGTAAGAAACAGTTGGATCTAGTTGGCCCCTGGAGAAGACATATAATCCTGAGACAACCGTGCTAACTGGATGGCCTTTGTTTCCAGGAGCACATGCTGTCTTGGGATCAAGGAGGCATTTCTCAAGCAGAAATTTTCAATCTTACCTAGAGTCAGGAGTAATGCTGTGCTAAACCTATGACAATATGTAATTTGGCTTCTCTTGCTATCATATTTTGAACTAAATATTGTGTAGGAAACTCAGCTCCAAACGGAAAATAACAGGCTTTGTTTTTCAAGGACTTTTTGCTAGAATAACAAATCATTTTTTTGTTAGTTCCAGGTAAGTATGAACTAAAGGATGTGCCGGCAAATGCACATGCACACATACACGTAATCGCGAATATCTAATTTTCAGACCCCATATTTTCATAATTTAACCAACATTTAGCAATTTCCTATTCCTTACCCCAAAAATGATCTTACAAAACTTTAATGTTTGTGTTTCTTATGAACATTATCCAGTGTCCATGGAACTCTAAATATGCTTAAACCACAGCTGTTAAGTGAAACTATTTAACAGAATATTTATTGCAATGCTTTTTCAGGAAACCGTCCCAGCCGCAAAAGAGTTCTCAGCAACAGATATTTAGCTTTCTTAAACCCAGATTAAAGGTCAGTGATAGTTCTGGTGTGTTTTTAAATCACTCTGCAGTGGTAAATGGTTAATTCAAATTCATTAACCAGAATGCAAAGACCTTCCCTTTGACCTACTGCAGTACTCTGAACTCAAGAATTCTCTAATTAGACAGCAAAGGCATCTGCAATGGGCACTCCGAAGCCCAGTGATAGCAGTGACCACTTGTATAAATTCCAGGAACATTAGCCTCTGAGATATCCTTTGTTTTATTTTCAAATGCTTTTTTCATATTAGGCTCTGTTTTTTTCTTCTTTATTTTTTTTCCTATTCCAGTTACAGAGTATAGCTCCACTCTTAAAACTGGCCTCAAATATATTTAAAATAAGCGGGCTGAGGAGTGGGAAAGGAACTTATGACCCCGTCAATTAAAAATAAAGTCATGGTGAATGTGCAAGATAAAGATTGACACAGCTTGCAGACAGGCAGGAGGGGTGGTGGGAGGGGATTCAGATGGAGCCTGCTGTTTTCTTCCATTTAAGATTGTATGCGGTCTACATCTATGTCAGCGTTTGGATCTGTTCGTAGGGTCCAAACGCCCCAGCCCCAGATGTCTATTTGGCTGAGCACAAAAGCATCTGCACCTCGGCGACTCTTCAGAGTAGCTGAAACAAGCTGAGCCTCCCTCACAGCCTCAGGCCACTCCATCACTGCGACTCCCCTGGCCTCTTCCCACCGGTTAACGCTTAGGCTGGATTTTGCTGTGTCTTTTGGCCACAACTTAATCATTTGGGAAGGCACAGTCTGGGAAGAGCTGCCAAGTACCCCACTTTGTCTTGCATCAGGGGACAGCCTCTTGGCCTCAGAGCTGAATGGAGGAGAACTTTGGTATTGGGATGAGGGTGGGGGTAGAGTTGGGGGGCAGAGGGAGGTTTCACTGACCAGATGAGGCCAGGACTAGGGTCATGGAGGGGTGAGTGCTGAGACTGACCAGCCTCAGCTGAGAGGGAAGAATGACCAAATTAGAGGCCCAGTCCTTTATGATCCAGAGAGGCCCCAGGAAATCTCAGGAGTCAAGTGGTAACTTTGTTTTCTTTCTTCCAGCTTGAGATATATTAAAAATAGAGAAAAGCCAAAAAGAGATTTCAAAATTTGTGGCATATTTAAATATTTACATTTAAACAAAGCAGAAACACACACACAAAACACACACAATTGCACCATCTACACGGTAATTATAGGATTTACAACGTATATATCATTGTAGAGTTCACTATGTGCGGTGTGATCTGGTAATGGGTCACAAATTAATTTGAAGCCTGAATTATTACTTTCAATTCAGTCAGCATACATCCCTTCACTTGAAGATAACATCAAAAGCCTGCTCCAGGTGAGTAATGGCTTCGGGGGCCACCTGCATGGGGGCAGGGCTTGAAGCATCCAGCCAGCCCAAGGGCTTTATGAATATACAGGCCTCTGCATTTCCTCAACCAAAAGGCACAACAAGTGACTGCTGGGGCAATAGATGGGAGATGAGTAGGTCAGCAAAGGACTCTCAAGTTTTTGTTGTTGTTAAAATAAAAAAGGCAATGCACTAAAAAAGAAGAAAGAAAGCCCAGGGAAACATTGCTCGGTGTTGGTGATTTTTCAAATCGTTGCAAAAACATCCACAAAATGAGAATTCATTTCAGTGTGAATGTGTGTGTATGATTATTGGCCATGTGTTTTCTTTTCCAGCTCTCACCTGTTTAAATGTGTGTAGATTTCTCAGTTTGACTGTCTTTTTCTTATTAATTTCTTCCATGCCCCTCCACAGCTACTATAAATCTAGTGGCCAGATCATTCCGAGCAGCAAGTTTCAGCTTCCAATGATGATCTCATCCTAGAGAGCAAAGGGAAGCTAATGTTTTTCACACCTTGTTCAAAAGAGCAAAAGGTGAGAGTTCTTCCTTTTCCTTTCTCTGCAACACCATAATGCTTTCTCCTCAAATGAACAATATTGTCTATTTTCCTCCAAAACTCAGATTTTTGTCAGGACTAAACTGCTAGCCTTTACTGGACACTATCAGATGACAGGCAGTGTATGAACTACTTTGCATGCATTATCTCATTGAATTCTCCTAACAACCCTGGGAGAGGTATTTGTGACCATCACTTTCCAGATGTGCAAACTCAGGTTTGGGGAGGTTGCATGACTTGCTCACAGTCATACAGTTTTAAGTAGTACAGTCCAGATTTGAGCCAAGTACAGTGGGGCCTTGACTTATGAGTTTAATTCGTTCCGAGACCGAGCTCGTTAAGGAGCTCGTTAACTCAAATTACTCTATCAACTCAATGCACAAAATCGGCCGAGAGACAGCTGGTATCTCAAAAAACTCGTTAGTCGGGACACTTGTAAGTCAAGGCCCCACTGTACTTCTGATCTCAAACAGCTCCCCACTTAGAATGGCCTGCCTAAGTTCTCTAGATGCCTCCTTGTTGGCCGCGCAGATGTGGGAACTTGTCTTTGGCTTTGTATCCTTGATTCACGTACATTTTGCCACTTAATAACCTAGAGTTGGTCCAAAACACACTCCAGCCTTCCCTCTTCATTGTTTCTTCCTCTGCCCCGTTATCTGCCTCATACCCTTTCCATACATTACTGCTGGCAAGAAAGGATCTTTCTCTTCTTACTCAGTGTGGCCTGAGTTGGACTCATCATGAGGTCAGAGCAGGTGGAAGCCCAAACACTGTAATCCAAAGACTTTAGGAATGCCCCCTGTTTCTTGTGGATCCCCAAACTCACTGTATTTTATTGCTAGAAGTGACCTCAAGCCATCACCTCATCCAGCCATCACCTTTGTCAGGTGTCAGACATTATCTCAATTTTGGTGATGAGGTCATCGACTCTGAATTTATATAACCAACCCAAGGTCCTGGACTAAGGAAGTAACTCAAAGGCCTAAAGCCCTATTATGAGAAGCTGCTTCTTTTATTGCACTCTGAGAATATTTCTTTGGGGTTTTGAAATACTTAGAACAGATATAAACTTTTATAATTCAGTTGAAAACTAAGAAAAAAATACAGGTATATATAAAGTTATAGGATTGACAGCCAAGAGAGAAACACCAAAAGTAGAGGGAGAGAGGTTCTAAAGCAGCGGTTCTCAACCTGTGGGTCGCGACCCCTTTGGCAGTCGACGACCCTTTCACAGGGGTCGTCTAAGACCATCCTGCATATCAGATATTTACATTATAATTCATAACAGTAGCAACATTACAATTATGAAGTAGCAACGAAAATAATTTTATGGTTGGGTCACAACATGAGGAACTGTACTTAAAGGGAAGTGAAGAGATGAGGAAGAAAATTTTCCTGACTTCCTGCTCTGCACTGAGTTAAATATATTTTGCATTTCCAATTGTTCTTTTCTGGAACTTTATTTACAATGATGGAGATAGGAAAAGGAAAGAAAGGGAGCAATATATAATACATTACACATTTGTTATCTCACTTAATTTCTCCCTCCAAAAAAAACCCCAAGAAGTAGGGGCAGGACTCCAAAACTTTATCTAAAACACTTGTGGTTAGATGTCTCCCAGATTCATGATCTTTCAAATTTTAGAAAGGCAGCACAGTACATGGATCATAAATTATAAAACATTCCCAACAGCATCTGGGATAGCATCCTGTAATCAAACACATTTGTATTTCTTTAGCCAAAAGCATGAATATTCTCATTAAGTGGAATTAAATGAAGACTATAAATAGCCTCTCAGTTCAAGGAAGGCTTCACAGCCAACCAAGTTCAGATCAGGTCAGGTTTTGATATCAAATGAGTTGCATATAAAAAATGGCTCTGCTTGGAGAGATTTCTGGGAATTTGAAATTGCTGATAAGGGACTGAGGATCTACATTCATATCCTGTATTATCATATCACAAATAAAGAAATAGAGGCTTAGGGTTTAAGTAATTGCCTGGGTTCCCACAGTTCCATGCCAGGAGTGGGATTGGAAAGCAAAACCACCCTCTCTTCTCATTCTGGGCAGGGGGTCTCTTCTCTCAAGGAGAGAGAGGGTAAGCTTCCACGGGCAGGCTGACACTGGTGTTTTGTATTTGTAATGTACTCCAGGAGACTTTGCATTATGTATGTGGTACACAGACGAGATGCCCATGAATGAACGCCAGGGTTTATAAATGAGCAACAGCGGAGAGGGCCTGGAGATGCCATAAGAGGTCGTGTCAGGCTTCTTTGAGGTCATAATTAAGATAGGGGTCAGAACCCCTCAAAGGAGGTGTGACATCAGAGGTGCTGATCACGAATTTATACTCACAAAGCAGGTGTGGCTTCTACCTGCGAACTCATTGTCAGGGAGGGTGAAGAACAGCATGAGGGCAGTTCCTCACCTACTGCCAGAGTCATCACTGGGAAAGGTGCTCCTTGTGGGGATGGTAAATATCTTTGTAAATGTGACACTTTTATAAATTCCATGGGTACTGGTTAAGCATCTTCCATGTGCCAGTACAGTACCAAGAACACAAAAATAAGGCAGGCTTATTCCCCGTCCTCAAGAAGAGAGAGAAGTGATAAGGCACACAAAGACTTAATGTTAACACAAGGCAGACATTGTGAAATAATGGGAAATATACACTATATATAGTATAGCTCTCTGATCCCAGTTCCTGACACAGCATTTCTGAAATCTCTGTCATTCTCCGGGTAATAAAAATGTATTTTGTTCTAATGAGGAGACTCTGGGTGGGCTTCTGGATGAGGAAGGTCACCGGGAAGGTCAAGCCATGATTATAAGCTTGGCATTTTTCAGCCCCGCCCTCTATTCTCTTGAGAAGGGAGAAAAGCTGAAAATGGAGCTAATGACCAATCATGCCTACATGACGAAGCTTCCATAAAATCCCAAAAGTATGGGGTTGGGAAAGCTTCCCAGTGGGTGAACATGGGGAGATGCTGGGAGAGTGGTGAGCCTGGAGAGTGTATGGAACCTCCACGTTTCTCCCCACATACCTTGCCCTACTCTTCAGTTTCCTTTATCATAACTTTACATAATAAAACCAGTAAAGGTAAGTGAAATATTTCTCTGAGTTCTGTGAGCCACTCTAGCATATTTTTCCAACCTGAGGAGGGGTTTGTTGAATCCTCCAATCTATTGCCAGTTAGAAGCCCAGGTGACAAAACCCTTCTGGGATTTTAATAAAAATTGCATTGAATCTATAGGTAAATTTGGGAATAATTGGAATAAAAAAGATATTGAGTCATCAAATCCAAAGAAATAAAACAATTCTCCATTTGTTTATATCTTCTTTAAATTTCTCAGCAATTTCATGTACTTTTTACTGTATAAACCCATAGTTCTTGTAAAATTTATTCTTTTTTAATATTTTATTGATTTCTTACAAAGAGGAAGGGAGAGGTATAGAGAATTAGAAACATCGATGAGAGAGAAACATCGATCAGCTGCCTCCTGCACACCCCCTACTGGGGATGTGCCCACAACCAAGGTACATGCCCTTGACCGGAATCAAACCCGGGACCCCTCATTCCGCAGGCTGACGCTCCATCCACTGAGCCAAACCAGTCAGGACAATTCTTAATTTACTTTATTATTTTTTATGTTGCTGCAAATAAAAATTTTAAATTAATTTTTATTTTCAGTTTTATCTCTGCAGGTATATAGGTGAAATTGATTTTTATAAATTGATTTTATATCCTGTGATCTTGTCAAACTCCTTTATTCATTCTGGAGGCTTTAATTCCTTTTGTTATTCAATTAGAGCATTGGTAAAAGTTGAATAGAAGTAGCATGAATGAACATCCTTGCCTTGTTCCTGATTTTAGGGGGAAAGCATTCAGTCCATCAGCATTAAGGATAATGTTAGTTAGCCATGGGTTTTTGTCCTTTATCATATTGAGTAAGTTTTCTTTTCTTCCTAGTTTATTTAAAATTTTTATTATCAATGAAAGCTGGATTTTGTCAATGCCTTTTCTGTGTCTATTGAAATTATCATGTGATTTTTATCCTTTAGTCTATTAATATGATATAGTATATTAATTTTTTTAGATGTTATAAATGTACTTCCTGGGATAAATCTAATTTGGTCATGATTTTAAATCTTTTTTATGTTTTGCAGAAGTCAATTTTGTTAAGGAATTTGGCATCTATGTATGTCCCTCTTTCTCTCTAGTAATATTTCTTGTCTTAAGGTTTATTTTCTCTCTCTTAAAACAGCCACATCTCTATTATGGTTACTGTTTGCATGGTGTATCTTTTCTTCTTTTTTATTTTCAACCTATTTGTCTTTGAATCTAAAGCATGTCCCTGTGGACAGCATATACTTCCTTTTTAAAACATCAAGTCTGATTATCTCTGCCTTTTGAGTGAGATGTTTAGTCTATTCAGAATTATTGTAATTAATAATATGATTATATTTACATTTGTCATTTTGCTATTTGCTTTCTGTCTGTCCCATGTCTTTCTTTGTTCCTCTATTCTTCCTTTGCTCTCTTCCTTTATGTTAATTAAATATATTTTGTTATACTATTTTAATTGCTCTGTTGATATATATAATACATTTACAGTTATTTTCTTGGTGGCTGTTCCACTAAGATTATAATAGGGATCTTATCACAATATACTCAGAAAAATACTAACTTAGTTCTGATAAAATATAGAAACTTTGTTCCAATATAACCTCCCCTGTTTTGCGCTATTGTGTCATATATAGCATGTCTACATGTGTTATAAACTCAGCAATAATGTTTTAATTATTGCTCTAACAATCTGAACTATTTTAAAGAAATTAAGGAAAAATAAAAAGTACAAGTATAGAATACTTTATATTTTCCCACATTTAACATTTCCTGTAGCCTTCAGTTCTTCAAATTTTTGTTGGTCTCTGGTATCATTTCTTTTTAGTCTATATGACTTCCTTTAGTGTTTATTATAAGCCATGTCTCTTAGCAAAAAATCCTTTTAGTCTTTGTTTATTTAGAAATTTCTTTACTTCATCTTTATTTATTTTTTTAATTTTTGTTGTTATTGTTAATGCTCCCCCGGATATTTTTCCCATTGATTTTTTTAAAGAGAGAGCGGAAGGGAGGGTGACAGACAGAGAGAAACATTAATGTGAGAGAGACACATCAACTGGTTGCCTCCCACCCACCCATGCCCTGACCAGGGCCAGGCATCAGCAAATCTTGGTACATGCCCTTGACTGGGAAATGAACCTGCAACCCTTCAGTCAGAGGGCCAACGCTCTAAATACTACTTAGGCTCCATCTTTATTTTTGAAGAATGTTTTTTTCTGGAGGTAAAATATATAGTTGGCCAGATGTCTTTTTCTCTTTTATTCCTTTCAGTTGAAGGTACCATTCCAATGATTTCTGGACTCAATTTTTTCTGATAAAAAATCATCATTAATCATTCTCTTGTTTCTGATGAGTCACTTTTCTCTTGCTGCTTTCAAAATTTTATTTTCATTAGACTATAAATAGTTAGCTTATAATGTCCAGAGGTAAATCTCCCTGTTTTTTTTCTAAATGAGATTAATTGAGCTTCTTGGACCTGTAGATTAATATTTTTTTAAAATTAAATTTGGGGCATTTTAACCATTTATTCAATATATATATATATATGGCTAATATGCTAAGTGTCCAACTGTCCGACCGGTCACTATGACATGCACTGACCACCAGGGGGCAGACACTCAACACAGAAGCTGCCATGATGCACAATGGCCATTTACAGAGAAACGGCACCGTGGAC
The DNA here is from genome assembly GCF_028538775.1 of Myotis yumanensis. Taxonomy (NCBI): domain Eukaryota; kingdom Metazoa; phylum Chordata; class Mammalia; order Chiroptera; family Vespertilionidae; genus Myotis; species Myotis yumanensis. The sequence goes on from NW_027223752.1 coordinate 66,385,127, forward strand.
CTGGCACCCACAAAGCAACACTCAGCTTCCCCCAAGTGGGACACAGGCCCCGCCATCACCCTGAAGTGAAAGCCCACCATATCACAGCTGACACTGCCGAAACCCTAAGGCGCAAAATGCGGCTCACAGCCCAGCCCAGACCGAAATGATCTGCTGTGGTGCCCGGTAATGATGTCACATAGCAACGCCCGGCTTCCTCTCCCTACCAACAACTAGCCTCCTTGGAGTTTCTTCAGCCCAGGAACCCGACTTGCTTTATAGCCAGGTGCAAACATTTCACATTTTAATCAAATGTCTGTGAAGTGTTTTCCTGTGACTCATCTAATTTGGTCCTCACAGAAGTCCTGGAGTAGGAAGATAGGAGACTCACTGGAATTCTATTTTCTTTTCATTAGCCAGAAAACAGAGATTTAGAAAGCTTAGAAACTTGACCCAACTGAAAAGAAGTAAGAAATCATGGACCTTGAAAATGACTTCAGGATTTCTCACTGCTGCAGTTAAATATTTTACCCTTTGTTCTCCCTGTATGATCTACAATAATAAACAGCTTCATGTTGATATTTACTGCTGAGTTGCTGACAATTACCTGAAAGAGAAGTTGGGGTACTTCAGTGGTCTGGAAAAAGTTTAGCTACATCAGAAAGCAGGTCTAATTAAGCAAGTTTATTCTATATTATAGAAGGCTAAGTTGACTCGTGCATGTGCAATACATATAAAGCTCTCCCTGGCGCCAATTGCACATGTTTGTTTTGATCTGTCATTGTCGATTGTGAATTTGGTTTTATACTTCTATTAGAGAGAAAGGGTGAACAGTGATATTAAAATATTTCTTCTAATTAATTTCCTTTCAATATGCACAAATTCGTGCATTGGGCCACTAGTGTGTGTGTTTGTGTGTGTGTGTGTGTGTGTGTGTGTGTGTATTTTTCCTGCTATGTATTCATTTCCTTGGCTGCTGTAACATGCTACAAACTGGGTGGCTTAAATGAAAGGAATTTATTGTGTTAGTTATGGAGACTAGAACTCAGAAATCAAGGTGTTGGCAGGGTTGGTTCCTCCTTAGGGATGTGAAGGAGAAGTGGTTCCAAACCTCTCTCCTAGCTTCTGGTAGCTTCTGGTACTCCTGCCCTTCTTGTGTCATCACATTGTCTCCCTTCTATGCCTGACTTTGTCTATGTCCAAATTTCCCCTTTTTTATAAAGGTACCAGTCATATTGTACTAGGGCACATTCTAATGACCTCATCTTAAACTTGATCATGTTCAAATTCCCTTGTTCCAATAAAAGTCACATTCACAGGTCCTGGAGTTAGAACTCCATCATCTTTTTGGAAGACAGAATTGAATTCTTTTACGCTCTTTTCTCCTCTAGAACACCCATTACATGTATGATGTCTGTTTTATGTTGTTCCACTGCTCTCTGAGGCCTTGTTCATTTTTCTTCAATCCTTTCCCTTTGTTCTTCAAACTGGGTAATCTCTATTGATTTACTCCAAGTTCACACTTTTATTTTTCTCCTTCCATCTCAAATATGCTCTTGAGGTCTCTAGTGAAATGTCTTTATTTCAGTTATGATTTTCAACTATAGAAATCCCTTTAGTCCCTTTTTATAATTTCTACATTTTTATTGAGATTCCCTAGTTAAGTCACTGTCAACATGCTTTTTCTATTGTTGTTTAAACACAGATTTCTTTAGCTAATTGAACTTATTAATAAAATCTGTTTTGAAGTCTTTGTTAAATCCCACATCTGGGGATAATCAGGGACAGTATATATTGACTGCTGTTTCCCCCTACTAGCTATTGATCAGACTTCCTTGCTTCTTTACATGTTTTGAAAAGTTTTGAGTACATTTTAAATAACAGGTTGTTGTAAATCTGGATTCTGATTTTTCTCCACTCAGGCATATTTCTATTGTTATTTTACTTATTTGTTTATTTAGTAAATTACATGAATTAAATCTGTGACTCCATTTCCTTGTAAATTACACCTACTGATGCCCCTACTTTGTTTTCATTAGTTTTGTTTTTATGTTTAAGCCAACTTCTTAGGTGTCTGCATAAATTAGTGTTTAGGCAAAGATTGATCAGAAGTTAGGCTCAAACACCTGGAGTCCATAAGATTTTCCACTCTCTGATAATGGATCTGAGTGTAGACTAAGAAGTGCATTCAAATTTTAGGCCATTCTCAAATTTGTCCTGACTAAGCTTCCTTCCAGGGTCTCTTCTATTTCCTTCATGAATGTGTGCATGCTCCCTCAACTAGGAATGTCTGGATGGCTCTAGCCTGTCCCAGTCTTTCCTGTACATCTGCACAGAGTCCAGTCAATTCAGGATATGAGAAATGCTCGTCAGTCCCCCATGCCTGTTTCACATCCAAAAACTTTTGGTTAAATCTCTAGGTTATTTTGATAGTCTAGTCCTTTTTCCCAAATAGGACAGCGACCTCAAGACATTGGATCCCCCTATTAGTTTGCTACTAAGCTGATGCCTTTAATTGTCAATGATCCAATACAGGTGAACAGTCTCCTGCATGGGTAGCCAGGCTCCCGGTTTTCATAAGCTAATAGATTTGAGAGAAAGGTGGGAGAAGCCATTGGTAGGAACACCACAGAGTTACACTGTTCTTAGCTGAAGTTCATTATTTTTCAAGAACAAATGCTTTTTAATTTGTTATATGCCTTTGGTTGATTTCAATGGCACAAAGTGGTTGTTTCTGCCCAGTCTTATAATTGGTTTTCAGGAGAGGTTTGTTTACCTTCCCATTCTGTCATGCTTGAAGAGAATCTCTTATTTCAGGAGTCTGTTTGCCTGTTTGTTTGACAGTTTTATCTTTGATTTCCTCAGGATTGTGCATTGACTCTTTGCTGTATCCTTATAGTGGTGTTTTCCCAGATGCTTTTGGTCCTAGTAGCTTGGACTCCAATTCTGGAGATGACTGGGCCAAACAAAATGGATAGGACCTTCATTTCCAATCTCTTGCTCTATCTCCAGAAAATAACAAGCTTATTCAAGCACCCAAGAGTTCTCTCATCTGTTAGCACTCTCTGGAATGTATTACCTCCCTCTTTTAAAACCAGTGGCTGCTCTAAGTCTCCTCTCAATATCTTTCTCCTTTATAAAATCGTGCTAATTACTTCAACTCACTCCAATTTCCCCCTTCTTTGAATGCTTTGACTTTTATTTTTGCCATTATTTTTGGAAATTACACAGATTCTATCATATGTTCTTCTCCTAACTACTCTTTTTATGCACCATTCTTTCTTATCTCCCCAGGGAGATCACATTTATTGAAGGCAGAAGCAAAGCTATTATTATTTTGCATGTCTCATAGATTTTACTGAAATCCTAGCTATTACTAGTGCACCATTTAGATTTAGTAGGTTGAATTGAATATAATCAGGTGAATGGTTGCCTGATTGGTGATCTTTTCCTATACTTTTAGAGAAGTTGGAATCATGAAAAGATGTTTTACACTCCTTTTCACACTGTGCAAGTCTCGGCGGGCTTAATCACCCTACTTTTCAAAGTCTAGAGAAAATACTTCCTTCACAAAGCCCTTCCTATTCCCTCTTTCCCGAACCTGTAGTGTGTTCCATCCTCTGCCTGTGGTGTGTATCACTTTCTGTCTTGCATCCTAGTTTTATGTGCATGTCTTTTTCTGTTAGATATGAACACCAACTTCAGGCAAGGATTTATTTCTGTAACCTCTTTGGTAGAATATGTTGCTATGCATTGACTTGATACTTGAATACTAAATGAATGAATGAATGAATGAATGAAGCTCAGTCTTGGATTTATGAATTATAATGTTTTTAGAATACATTGGTTGAGTATAGAGAGTGTGTCCTGTAAAGTCAGAGGAGGTCAATGCTTGAAAAAAAACTTGTAGATGATCTAGACTAGTTGTTCCTTTTCAGATGGGACCACTGAGGTCTAGTGAGGTGAAGTAACTTGATCCCGGGAATTAGTAGCAGAGGGCTCTGGCTGGCTGATGAGATTGCCTCCAATGCTTTTGCCCATTCTTCCCTCAGAGATGCAGAGTGAAACTGTGGTTTCACACATGTTCCAATTAACTATTGGCTTTCTCAGAATTCCAAGTTTCATTTAGTGCTTCTCTGTATGTCAATGAATTTATATTCAAATTCTTTCACCAGCAACAGTACAGCTGACCTTGCACTCACTGTAGGGTAACAAATTAATGGGCCCACTCTAATAGTAGAGTTAGCAGGTCTAACAGCCAAGGCTTTTCCTTTGATGGTAAGATGTTAATAGACCCCAATGTATTGACTGGCCCTTAACAAGGAAGTAAATTCAAAACTAACAAGAAAATGTAAACCTGATGTGACTTCCCTAATCAAAACCGAGAGCAAATAGACCCTACTCTCTATGAAAGTAACAGCTACTAAACTTTAATGACAATATCAGTTCTGCTTGATGAGGGCAACAGTAAGTTTTTGGTTCATCTATTATAAAGATTGGAATTCAGGCTGATTTCACTGTACTTGGCAGGTGGCTGAGCATTAGTGAGCTAATGCAGGCCCATAGTCTGGCTGTACTTAATGAAGGCAGCACCCAGTCATTGTCTTCAAGCAAAAAGCTTATCTACATGTCTGATTCAGACTTAACAGCAGAACATTGTGTTTGGAAGGCTGCTGATGTTTAAGAGCATGACAATCCCAAATTAAAGAAATAGTAAAATCATAATTGTAGGTTCTACAAATTAAGGTAGGTAGACAACTGTCAAATCTATGCTTTCATGTTAATGGGGTGAGGGTACTTTGGGAAAGAGTGCTAACAGAGAATGACAGGCACCCTCCCCAACCCCCCCCGCCCCCCAGATAGAGACTTCCCTCCTGCCCTTTTAAAACAATCCCCATTTACATCTTCCAATAAACTACTGTAGAATTTTTCCTAGCCTCCCCGCTCCTCTGGTACTCATTCTGACTCCTTTTATTGTATACTACAGGACTATAGCTATAGATAACTGTTTTCACTCATTGAGAATGTACTACATGCCAAGCTCTCTGCTAGATACCTTACATTGTCTCGTTTAATCATGACAAGTCTTTTAAGTTAGGGGTTGTTTAGAGATCACATACATAAGACTGAAAGAGATTAACTGACATGCTCAGGGTCACAGAGCCAGTAAGGAGGTGTAAAGACAGGTTTTGAAAATCCAATTGCCTTTGTTCTGACATATTGGTTTCACATTTTCATCCCTGATTTTGACTTTGGCCACCTCAAAGGTATCACTCCCAGTCACTGTTATCCCAGTCTCAAGGGGGAGGGGAATGCACACAGCCACCAAGGGCTCCCCTTTTGGGGAAGGGGCTCAACAGCGGGAAAAGCAATCAGAGAAAAGGAACGTGGAATAATGTTTCTCATTGAGCTCTGTAGGCCCAAAATACCGCTGGGGACTCATCCAGGGAGAACACTCCTATAATGTGGCCTATAGACAAAAACATGGAGGAAGCCAAGAAACCTTTTTCTATTGATATATGCCCAATGCCAGCACAATGCCTCACACCTCACAGGTCAGCAATACATACAAATTTGCTATTTTTGATAAGGAAGCATTCTCACAAAAATTCATTTCTTTGGTCTATTTTATATGATAATCTTTGTCTATTTATTACACATAGTTTTAATGTTAAGTGGAACAAGCAGAGAATAAAATCATACCCATGCTATGAGTATAGTGAGGGAAAATCAAATGCATATGAAAAAATTATTGGAAGAGAGTGCAAAGATGGAAGCCATAATCTGTTGGTGTGGTGACACTGTAGGATGATTTTTCCCCCCTTTCATTTGATTTCCATTTGAACTGGTTTGGTGTTGTTTGTGCAATACATAATTTTTAAAAGTATAACAGTGAATACCAATTAAAAATAAAATATGTAAGGTGTGTGCCAACAACATCAGGAAGCATAAATGTGGCATTTCTATTTCTGCTGGAATTCTGGCTTCTAGCAAGGTATTTATTTTTGCTGTCACAGAGTACAGTCAATCCCCAACCAACCGTGTTAATGGAGGGAAGAGCTGATGAGGGTCATCTCAACACATGGATGCCGGGGGCCCAGGGCTTCCTACCAGCTCCTCCACTGGAGCCTTTCTGTTGTCTGTGGGCTTGAAAGCCTGGCAGGCATGGTCCTGGAGATCATTTCTAAGTTACACTGACAACCACAGAAGCATCTATGAATTGCCTCCCTTAACAGAACTTAATCCAAATTGCATCATCTCCTATTACATCATGTGATTTTATCATGATCAAAAGTACTGCAAGGTCTAAACTAGTGGCTTTCAAAGTGTGATCCTTGAGTAACACTTTTGGAGACTTTTTAGAAATGCAAGTACTCTAACCCCTCAGACTTTCTGAATCAGAAACTCTGGGGGTGAGCCCAGAAACCAGTTAACAAGCCTCCCTGATGATCAATAAATTTTTAGGACACCTCAGACTAAAACATATCCCCATCTTGTCCCCATCCTCCATTAGCCAAAGGGTCTCATATTTTACCCTTTTCAGGACTGATTAATTACTTACCTAATATTACACACTTCACTATTTCACGTTAAAACAATGAAAGTTATTTAAACTCAAATGTATTGCATGTAAGGAGTGATGTTTTAAGATATTATGTTCCATTAATATGTTGATTGAATTAATTTATCAGTTTGCCTTGAAAGAACAGGTTCTTTAGGGTTTGGGAGTTGAGAGGTGCAGGACAGAGAGTAGTTATGAGAAGAAATGTGATTGTGAGGTAGAAGAGGCTATCATTAAGGTGGTTGGGGTGAGCAGCATTAGGATACCTTGAAAGGGGTAAATCTGTGTCCTGCAAACAAAAGTTACCTACCTCTTAGACTACTGAAACCAGCACCCTATGCATTCAAAGCAGTGCAGCGTCCTCCTTGGGAAGTGGCCTGAGTCAGGTCCCCTGTTGGAAGTAAAAGGTTGATGTACCCATTCTCTGAACATTCATTAGGGATTTCATCCTTAAATCCCTTCGAAGCCTCAACTCTAGTCCAGAAAACACTGCCTTCTTATGAAGATGTAAAGCTATTTTCAATCAGAGCAAAAATAATGTGCAGCTCACATCTTGTCTTCATGTATAATTATGAATCATTTATCCTGGATTGAGACCTGCTGAGCATGGTTTCATCCTAAAATCACCATAATCCCCTTGAGAATACAGACCTCCTTGCTTCAGCACTTCCCCACTGAGCGCTTCTTAGAGAAAATACACAGAAGCTGCACAACCAAAACAAAATCTTCACCTGAGACTATCAAAGATGTTACCTACAGCAGTTACCTCAGGGTCTGTACACCCTCCCTGTAATGCCACCACTCATTATCTGCGTGTGACTTTGGGTTTGCCTTGGCAGCCACATGTCTTGCTAAAACTGAGCAGCAGGATGACAAAAGAGTGAAAACATAAAGCTACTTTCTTGGGCATTAAGAGAACAGTGAATGATGAAATCATCAACATATTTCCGAAGTAGGGTCATGAACAACCCTCGGCAGAACTATACTGCAACAAAGCTTGTTTTCTTCCATGCTACATCCCATTTCTTCCAAAAGAACGTCTCTTTTCCAAAGAGCTAACCCTTTGCTCTATAGCACTACATGCATTGAACATCCTCATTCCCTCACATAACTTGCATTCACCTCTCGTTCCTGATTTTGCCAGACTAAATATCTGTAGTTTTCTGCCTCTTTTCTCATGGCTAAGAAGGGAAGCTGGAGAGAATCCTATATAATAAAAGGGTAATATGCAAATTGACCCTAACAGCAGAACAACTGGGAATGACTGGTCACTATGACACACACTGACCACCAGGGGGCAGACGCTCAATCCAGGAGCTGCCCCCTGGTAGTCAGTGCGCTCCCACAGGGTGAGCTCTGCTCAGCCACAAGCCAGGCTGACGGCTGCCAGCAAAGCAGCAATGGCAGGAGCCTCTCCTGCATCCTCAGCAGCGATAAAGATGTCCAACTGCAGTTTAGGTCTGCTCCCCGCTGGCAAGTGGACATCCCCCGAGGGCTCCTGGGCTGCCAGAGGGATGAATGACTGCCAGCTTAGGCCCAATCCCCCAGGGAGCGAGCCTAAGCCAGCAGGTGGACATTCCCGAGGGGTCCCAGACTGCGAGAGGGCACAGGCTGGGCTGAGGGATTCCACCCCCCCTGAGTGCACAAATTTTTGTGCACCAGGCCTCTAGTAATGATTATAAATAAGGAATCCTGAGTTGGAATATCTGAGTTCAAATCCTATCTCCACTACCAACAGCTGTGTAACCTGAGCAGGCAAGTAATCCTCTATAATAAAAGCCCAGCGACCTAAGACGGAAGGACCAGAACAATGGAACTACCAGAATGACCAGTAGACCCATTGCTATGATGCACACTGACCACCAGGGGGAAGACACTCAATGCAGGAGCTGCCCCCTGGTAGTCAGTGCGCTCCCACAGTGGGGGCGCTACTCGGCTGACCAGGATGAGCGGCTGCAAACCCTGGGCCCATGGGCAGGAACCCCAGCTGTGATCATCGCCTCCTTGTCCCAGGCTCCTCCTCCTAGCTCCCTGCCACCTCCTCTGCCACCCACAGGCCTCGCAGTGCCACTGCCATGCTCGCAGAGCTGACCCCAGAGGCTGGGAGGCGGGTTCATGGCTGCTGCGGGACTGAGGCCTACTCAGCCGCCTCTCAGTGCTATTGTCCCTAAGCCTGGCCCCAACTGAGTTCCCTGGAGAGGCGAGTGCTCCAGCTCCAGGGAAGACACTGGACCAGGGAGCAGTCACGCTCCCACAGCAGGCCGATCGCCGCAGGCCCCTCCCCACATCATTTTATGATCCCGTGCACCAGTGTACGATCCCATGCACCAGGCCTCTAGTTCTTCAATAATAAATACATCTTTATATTTAATGCACTTTTTAGAACAGAGTTTGGGAAAGCCCCCCAGATACAATTTAGTTGTTTATAAACTTTTTACCATTTTTTTTGCCTTCTTATCAAACATAATAAATGCTCTTCTTAAGATGGGAATAGTATAGAAAAATATACATTATCCTCACACACACCTGAATAAAGCCTGGGTTTGTACCCTACAATTTCAGCTTCATTTCTTATCATGATTTAGTCATTTTATCCGCTGGTGTTCTCTCTTTGAAATTTAATATTTGATGGTACAATACATCAGCAGCTTTAAAACATCTCTTTTCGGGAGGAAATGTGAACTACTAGCAAGGCTATATAATATGCCAGCTAAAAGGAGAAGGGTGACAGGCGTGGGTGTGGGCAAAAGGTGTTTTATGCAACCCCACTGGGATATTGTCACCTTAGAAAAACAGTTTCACAGCCATATAGTTAAATTAACTAGTAGTTAGAGGCAATTATGTGAGAAAGTAAAAATATTTATGTTCTTTAAAACTCCAAAACTGCCACTTGAAGTGTGACGATTTTTTAAGTAATTTCACCTGCAACTTTTGAAAGATTAATTCTATGACTAAGGGCATAAAATGGAAACAGGTTGCCACTGTGAAATAAAATCAAACTTATCTCCCTGTAATTTCGCTTGAATTTAGTGCTCATGAAATGTCTCGCTGTCAGTTCTCATACTCAAAATCTTAATTTTTTCAAACAACCATAATGTTGGAATTTAAAAAAAATGCCATTGCCTCTTGAGAAACATGAAATATGTGCATGTGCTCAGACAAACACATACACGTGCTTCCTCATGCCTTGCCCGGGAATTTTATTTTGCCATTTTCCTGACAATAAGCATAAACTCACACTTTCCTCCTTATTATTGTTAAAAAAGTATACTGGAAGCCATAAGCCATAAAACATCACCTACCATCATATCTTTTACATAACTACTTTATTGTCACTCATTACCATTTTTGTCTCTGCTTATGTACATTTACATTTTTATACAATTGCAACTATACCATTTTGCGATTTTCCTCAGTATTTTACATTATGCATTTTTAGTGTTGTTACATAGTCTTCACAACCATCATTTTAACAGGCTGCACACGATTATTTTTGAAGGCGGCACCGTAATTCCTTATATTATTCTTCTATAGTTGGCACTTAGATGGTTTCCAGTGTTTCAGTATTACACATGAACATTCCTGTGCTTATGGCTTTTTCTTTCTTTTATCCCATATCCTTGGGCCAGAGTCCCACAAGTGAGATGACCAGGTTAAAATATACGCACTTTTTACTTTGATAGCTTTTGATACCTAAGGTCAAATCACTTTTCAAAGTGTATATTTCCATGACTTCGCGCAATATATACGTTCATCTACATCCTCTGTGTAGTTCAAATTCATAGCAACATGTTTATTTATGTGGTTTCAATGATATTATACATAATTCTAAAGCATTTACTATGTCTCTGAATCTTTGGTCTTGATTAAAGCCCTTTTGTTCCTATAGTTTTAATGGATGTTAATATAACAGCATTCAAACATAAGTGCAGACACAGACACACAGATACAGTCCCAGATGTTAGACTGGAGTGGGGAGAAAGCGGGAAAATCAGCCAAATATTTGCCCTTCTGTATTGGAAACACTGAGATGCAAAGGAAAATGAACTGTAGTATGTGGAGTTCAGTCTCCATACTTTCTCACTTCATTCTCCCTTTTTCTTTCCCTCAATTCCCTCAGTACTAAACCCCAGGTCCTAAGGAGGTTGTATGCTCATTTATTCAGGACAGGACAGGAGCCTTTGTTGGCCCATCTGCCCTCTCCCCATGGTCTAACTGCCTCTAGAAATCACAGTGAAAATATGTGTATATTTAGTCCAGCGCTCCCACAACCCTACCAACCATCTCTAACCAAATACACAAAGGATGGCTTGTGGAGCAGTGCAGGGAGCAGGGCCCTGTGCTGCAGAACAGCTCAGGGAGTAAGTCTACTCCAGGTTGGCCACGCGATGGCTAACCTCGCTGCGCTCCCACCCACATGGATCATGAGTCTTGGTCATCTAATAATGAGACTGGACCAGAGCCAACAACTCATTTCACACGAGTCACTCAGGAGCCCGAGACAGAAATAAATTTGAATCAGCGCAATCAAAAGGTGAAAACCTCCATAGAACAGGAAGTGTAAGGAGCAAAGCTTCTTGCTATCTTGAGTTGTTCTAGCTCTCATAAAAATCATAGCTTTAACCTTTCATATGGGATGGCTCTAATCTGGTTTTTATTATAATGTCATGAATAATGTATGTCCCTTTTATAGCAAATGTGCACTTTTGAAAGTTATAATGCCATATTTACTTTTATATTTTCTTCTGCATAGAATTCTGTCCTCTTTTTGAAAAACTTCTGCTTGGGACAGCGATCACAAGTGTCAGCTCCTTAGGGTATAGAGGACATCAGTTTCCCAGCCATGAAAGCGTGACGCAAATAACAATAATAATACAGGCACCAAGTGCCTCTGGAATAATTCTTGCAAATAAGCTTTGAGGGTCACTTGAGCTTGAAAAAGGAACTGCTCTACATGTCATTTGATGAACCTGAGGCTCACTGTCCATTGCAGCCTACACGGATGGGTAGGTGGAGGAAAAACACTTCCACTAAGCAATGGGTCAGCCCATCAGTGGAGGTGAATTCGGCCACCGAGATTCTGAGAAGAGCACTCTTTTGCTGCTGTTGGGTTCTCATATTAGAGAACACATTTTGTGTCCTATAAAAAAAAAAAGCTGCTGTTTCTCTAGAGATCTGCATGCAAAATTAACTGGAAGTGGGAGCCAATAGCATTGACCTATTTGTCATTTAATGGAGAGAAGTGGGAAGGGGGCACAATATCGCGTAATGATTCTCTTTTGCCGTCTTCCACGATAAGTCTGCCTCTCCCACATCCCCTGCAGTGTTAGAGGACTATTTGAGTTTTGTTTACATTACACCACTAATCTTCACAAACAGCCTCAGAAAAGATGATTGGTCATTCTGCTGGGACAAAACTTCAAAACTTGGAAGGAAAGGAAACCCTAGCTTGAGAATTCACTTTTGCTCACTGTCTTTCAGGGTTAGCTTCCCACAATATAATAAAGTAAAATCTCTTGAAAGCTTATAAAGTACCATAACATGTTCTCTACTCTCAAACAGGCCAGCATGTGAGGATAGCACTTCTCATTTCTTAATGAGAGCTTAGATGCTCATGGAGCACTTTCAGGATGAGAGAAAAGAGCACTACGGAGGAGATCCAGATGTCAATGACCTTTGTCACTGTCTCCTGTGCAATGGAGGCCAGTATTGTGACTTTAGTAAAGAAGTGAGACTCTCAAAAGGAAAATGACACTTGCCTAGGTCTGGAGTGAAGAAAGACCCACTTTTCATACTTCTGGGCCCTCTTTCATTTTCTTAAAGTTCAATCATCTAGGGTGGGGAGGAGGCAGGGTTATACAAATCAGTACCATAAATGGTTATAATTATCATCTTAGTGTCAATAACTCTAAAACTGGCTTTGGTTATGGTTACGCAGCACACACATGAATTTATTTCCTTGTGCATAAGACCAACAGTGAAAGATCTGTTGATATTCTAGATTTTTAAACAAATAAACATTTCTTCTATTTCCAGTAAGATGGGGTTAAGTGGCTCCTCTGCCCCATACTAGCTCCATGACATGGAACAGCACTGTAGTCACAGAGAGGCTGGCATCACGACAGATGTACCACAGAGTGGCTTCATGCCCTGACAGGAGCATTACAGAAAATAAGCAGACTGTGCTGGGGAAAGAGGGCCCTTGAGGGTACCAAGACCTTGCTGCCAGGAGGTTGGGAGGCTTCTCTTCATGCACCCCCTTGGCACAGTCTCCTAGGTCCCCTCCAGCAGGGAAGCCTGGAGACTCTCCACCCCCAATTCAAGAGCTGAGTGCAGGCTCTCCTACCATGCGTTTTCTTTGCCAATTGTTGTGGGAAAAAAGTACATGGTTGGCTCCATAGGGACTGGGGATATACATCGCTAAGCCAATCTGTGTATTTTCAGCCCTGAGAATTGGATGAGTTGATTCAGATCAAAGTGTAATGATTTTCAGCAGCACGTCCTTATGACTCATGAGGTGACTTGGAAAGTGTGGATGCCATGCTTCATGCTCCAGGGGTGCTGTTAATGATATTGATGATCATAATGATACTATAACGATAGTAATAGATGGGAAGTCCTCCCAGGAAAGTTCATTATAATTTTATGGGATCATACTTTCCTGTATTTTTCTAAAAGTTTACAATAAACTCATGTTGTTCTAGAGTAAAATAATATATGTGTACATGTGTATAATCTTTACGTATGTATATGTGTCTTCATGTGTGATATCTGACATATAGATGACATATATGGTGACATATCTAGGTATATAGATGTCATTATCCTGAAGGGGATTCTCTCATCCTGTCAAGCTTTTTTGGGAGCACAATGTGCTGTGCTAAAGGCATTCATGCTGCCTTGAAGAAGGTCCAAATGGCAACTGGGATGACCGGGGAGAGTTCTGGGAAAGCTACATTGAAACGGCGATGGCTCCTTCCATGGTTTTGAACGTGTGCAGATTCCCTTGCCTACACTTTGACTACGTCCCCATTTCTGTGTTTGCTTCCAGAAGGGAGAGGGCCAAGAAAGAGCTGAACTTGTTCCAAAAGGAGGTGTTTCTGGCAGGTGTGAGGATTTTAAGATAATAAAAACATGTAGCAACCAGCAGTGCCCTCAGCTGAGCAGCAGCTGCCTCTCCACCCTACCTACTAAAGCCTGCTTTGGAAGTGTTCTTGGCTTCGGAAACCAAGCAGACCCACTTCTGTGTTTCCAACCATTTGATCTTCTTACTACCTAACCCATCGCTGGGGATTCCCGACTACTAAATTAGGAAAGTTTAAAAAGCTCTGATTTCTATACCTGTTCCCATCAACTGTGGTCCGCAGAGCACACTATTTATCTTAAGCACAAAATTTTCCTCCAAGAGCTTGTAGCAAATAAAAGGACACAGGAGTAAAAGTGAATCAAGGGTAAGAATGTGTCAGCAGTTACATATTTTTTGGGGGGGAAACCAGTTTTCACCTCAGAGGTGGGAAATTCCAGAGTCTTCTGTGTTTCTGGACTAATTAGTACAAATGTAGGTGAGAAAATGGGGTCCTTTGCTTCTTTATCTGGTTAATGTGGATGAGGGCCACAGTAAGCCGAGGTGAAGTCATTTTGATTGCTTTCCTGTAGGTAGAAGATGGATGTTAATAATGCTTTAGAGAGATTAACCAAAGAACTTATCTGTATACATGCATAACACATGGACACAGACGATAGTGAGATGAAGGCCTGGAGAGGGGGCAAGAGAGGGGAGCAGGGGGTCAATGGGGTGGAAAAAGGGGGACATCTGTAGTACTTTCAACAATAAAGATAAATTTAAAAAGTAATTACTGTTTTAGACATTCATTTTTATAAGAGTTTTAGAGGCCCTGTGCCAATGCGACTGGATGCCTAAGCTTACCTTTATGCTTGTTGTCTGCACATTTTTGAGCTTTAAACTAAGATTCTATGAGCTTGCTATTCTCAAGTGCAGATAACAACATGATTGAAACAAATCTCTATTAAAGAAGAACAAAGATGGATGAACACATTTTTCTTCCATTTTATTGGGACTTACAAAATGTTGAAAGTTAAAAAAAAAAAAAGTAGTCAAAAGCCAATACAGCACAAAAAAGGAGCGGTGGTAGAATATTTGATGTTCAAACAAAAGCAAAAATCCCAGTCAAGATATTTCAGACAAAAATTGTACTAAAGTTGGAAAACAACACTTTTGGTAAGGTCTTGCTCAAGCTTTGGGTTATATAAAATTAAGCAGTGAGTATCAATTTACTAACAACTTCCCTGTGATTAGTGGTAATGATGTTGCCAATGTTTCTGGAAGCATATGAGGGGCTTGTGTGGTGAAGGTTTAAAAACAGGTGGATTTTGGTGGGTAGAGTGTATTTTCCTCATTTCCCTCTAGTATTTTAAAGCTGTATCCCCAGCCATATATATAAGGATCCCCTAGAAATAATGATAATCTTTCCAATAAGTACTTATAAGTGCATAATTTCATTTACAGGTAAAAATAGTGTCATTTCATAAGTGCATGTAAAGTGAGAGGCATTTGTGTGTATGTTTTTTTATAAGCCATGGGATCAATGATCACACCACTGACTCTCCCCAGAGCAACTAAGCTGAGAACAGCCTATTTCTGTCAGAGAGAATGTCTGGCTCTTGATACATAAATATTAGACAGAACTGGGTTGGAATATGGAGTGATGGGGCCAAGGTCACAGGCTGGGCAGCAATTAGTTTGAATAGAGGATACAACTTTGTTTTAGGGACACAGATGCCCCCTGGTCATCTGACTAGAAGCTGAATATGGCTGAACTCAAGAGAAATCCAAGTGTAAATGGTACAGTATGATCAGTCATGTCCACTGAAATGAATACCAAATGCACATGCCCCACCCGAGTGGGTGTTTCCTTCATGCCACAGTGTGCTGGCCTCATGCCTTAGTGTAAAGGGCTGGCAGGGGATGGGAGGAGAGCTCCTCTGGGCTCCATGGCATTCATTTCTGGGTCATCCACATCGGATATGTTTGATGCCTGTCTTTTTCCCATTTGGTTTTGCTGGTAAGCTGAACTCCTCATTGTGTTTTCAGTATGATCAGTCACACTACTTTCCAGTTCATTTCACTTCTATGGTTTCGGAGTTTTAAGTTTCCTTAAATGAAAATTCCCCAAGCCAGCTAATAACAACTTTGGAAACTCCCCTATCCCTCCCAATAGGGTCAGTTCCAACCTCACCACCCCAACATCTACTCAAATGTAGTAAATGTGTGCACATGTGTACATACATGTTGGGCTGAAAGCTTCAGACAGCACTTATCTTCATGCCCTTATACTTTTGCACCTTAAGTTTTGTGCAGCTTCCTGCTTTCTGCTTCCATATGGAAGGGACCCAGCACTATTGCCACACTGAGAGGGGAAGAAGAAAATGAAGGAGAGGTACTAGAACAAGGTGGTGCTGCAAGCTAAGGACAAAAGACATCTGATTTGAAATAAGATAGGATGTTTTCAGGTGTTCATACCAAGGGCTTCTTTCATTCATTCTGTCATTCCAAGGGCAGAAGATATATTTTTTCATCACCT
This sequence comes from Myotis yumanensis, assembly GCF_028538775.1. Lineage (NCBI taxonomy): Eukaryota > Metazoa > Chordata > Mammalia > Chiroptera > Vespertilionidae > Myotis > Myotis yumanensis. The sequence goes on from NW_027223752.1 coordinate 66,401,270, forward strand.
ATATATTTCATAAAATATAAAAGAGATGCTATGAGTATAATATTAAAAATTGGCCATGTGTACTTAAATCTTAGAAGCTAGATTTAGAGTAACTAATTCATGAACATGTAAACAAAAGAGAGACTATATAATTCAATTCAGAAACTGACCAATTAGGAATATATGCTTATATTCTGAGTTAATGTCTATTAATATCAACATATTATGATGTCTTGCTACTGCCCTGTGGTAGGGATGATCATGTAGCATCAGGCAAACTCTAATCTGATGAGGTATTATAGCCAAAGGATTGTCTTTCAGGACAGAACACCAACAACTTAGTTATTGACCATCCAATCTACAGAAGGTATTGGTAGATAGAATGCAAATTGATAATTGTCCACTGTATTCACCAGTGATGGATAACTTAGCAGCCTATTTTAATTTACCTTAATTTGTGATTCAATTGGTTACACATCTTCCCCCAAAGTGTTAATCAATCTTCAATCAAAGTAGATTGAGTGTTACCTTGGGTCACTTCAGAATCCTAAAGCATTATTTATTGGACACAAAAAGTCAGCTCTTTGGTATATGTCTACATTTTCCTGGCAAGCTCTGACTTATAGACTTGTTTACTGACCCCATTGGACAAGTAAAGGTCCATTTTTTCTTCCCCAACCCCATGCCATCTTCCAAAGAAACCAATTCATGTACAATAATTTACCATTGTGGCAATTTCAGAGAAATCTACAATTTTAATGACAACCTGCCACTCTTCAGGTTCATATTTTTCCATATAGATATCTTTAAAATGCATCTTTCCACTTATTGATTAACAATACCATTCAGATTACTTAAATAGATTGCTGATCTGAGTTCTTAAGACAAAAAGTACTTTCTTCAGGCTTTAGCTTTACTGAGGACTGTCCAAAGTAAATATGAGTCCCCTGCCCATGTTTCTCCCTGCTTGATCCTGCTGGCTTCCCTAGAATTGTTGTCTGTGTTCCCAGAGCCACACATGAGCACATCTGCCCTGCTCTGTATTTCCAAAGTCCTTCATCTTCAAAAAGATTTCCTGGTTCCTTTCTCCATCAGAGTTCAACCACCTTCTGAGTTCCATTCTCCTAGGACTTCTTGGAGACAAATACTAATTTGAATTATTTTACCTTAGAGGTAACAGGCTACAGTGGCCTGATGTACTAAAACTTCAATATTTGAATATATAAGATTCATAAGAGAATGGATCATAGTAATTTTTAGCTCACTTTTCAGTTCTAGGTTCCCAGCACAGTCCCTGATGAATAGTAAGTACTCAATTTTGAGCTCATAATAAGTATTCAATAGTTATTTGTTGGTAAGTGAAAAAGGATACCTGTTTGCATTCTACAAAGGATCTTCAAAATTTTAATTTAAAGGTGTTTATGATGATGCTGTCATCTAAACTCAAAGCATGCTTCAAAGGGGTATTTTGGGATTGGGGTTCTCCAGAGGGTATGCTGAGTGCCGCATATTATTAGTTGATTTAGCACAAGTAAGGTTAATAAAATTCACTTCACAAAAATAGGTTTTAAAAAAATACTTGGTTACATCCAGTTAGCAGGCATTGAAACATTCTAATTGAATTTAAAATATCTAATCATGAGCCTACATTCTTTTTTTTCCTTTAAAATATTTTCATTACAGTTGACATTCAATATTATATTAGTTTCTGGTGTACAACATAGTGATTAGACATTGATATAATTTAGGAGGTGATCCCCCTGATAAGTGTAGTACCCACCTGACACCATACATAGTTATTACATTATTGACTATATTCCCTATGCTGTACTTTACATCCAGGAAATTATTTTATAATTGCCAATCTGTACTTCTTAATTCCTTCACCTTTTGCATCTAGCCTTCCAACCCCCCTCCCATCTGGAAATCACCAAGAGTTTGTTCTTTGTATATGTGAGTTTGTTTTGAGTCTACATTCTTTAATTTGATTGATTCCAGTGAACAAAATAACTTCTTTATTGTAATAGAAATGAATAGGGAAATTCTGATCAATGGTAGGCTTTCGAATACTCCAAGACAAGTCTATCACCCACCTGTTGTGTCTTCATTTGGGTAATTTACTTCTTAATCTGGGTTGCCAAATTCTTCATTTTTTAATCTCTGTGATACATCATTTTAGCTTTGTATTGTATGTTTGGTTACGCTCCCTCCCCTCCCTTAATCTGGCACTGTAAAGGTGCCAGAATCAATTTTATTACATTAACATCATTTCATAGAATCATGGGACTGAAATAACCCTCCAACAGTCATAGAATTCCTAAACTGGAAGGAAACACTAGAGATTACTTAGTCCCAAGCATGTCAAACTCGCAGCATGTGGCCCAGACATACTTGGTCTAAATCCTTTAGTGGAAAAGGCAGATTGGGATTAATAATTTGCCCATAGTGACATAGAAAGTTTAGAGTAAAATTTAGGCCCTTTAATTCCTATTCCAGGATACTTCTGCAGCATGATAGTTCATCCTTGGTCATGAAGTCACTAATTCATTCTAAAACCATTTTTATCGAACATTTATAATGTGTCAGACACTGCTGAAATTTTGGTAATGCAGGGGTGCTGGATGAAGATACCTTACTGCATTGTCCCTACCCTCGGGGTGCTCACAGTCTAATGAGCAGAACAGATGTCTAAACAGATATGACCAGCAATGCAAAATTACAGGGCATTGTGGGAACACCTGGGAGGGCACCTAGCTCAACCTTAGGGCACAAAAGCCACCCGAGTTAAGGCTTCCCTTCGAAGCCACATTGCTAACCTGAACAGACACGTGGAATCATTGCTGAGAAGAACATCAGACTTACTGCTCAGGTTTCCCCTAACGTCACAGCAGTGCTTTTGTGGCATCTAGAGATCTACGCTATGTGATATTGACTATAACTAGCAGAAAATTTTGACTCAAAAAAAAATCTTAGAAAAAAAAATAGCATCATTTTAAGCAAAATAATATCCTACATTTTTAGAATGGATAAGAAGGAAAAGGAGGATACCAACACCTCTAGGTCAGTAAAATGTTAAACCTACACAGATCTCATCTTCAGTGGTGTCATTACCTGCGAGTGGCACTCAGATTTGACAAATCATTATAAACCATCAGGCAAAACAAGCAGCTTCATAAGAACTGCACACGTAGAGTCAGCAATAAGAGGCACTTCTATGGTCTACTGAATAGGAGTGAAGCCCTAGCAGAAAGGAGATCCTCAGGGTGGTGACTTCTGCAAAGTTCAGGAAGCTACGGAAGTTCTCCAAGGTTTACACATTCCAGATGTTACAGGATTAGCTTTTAGTCTACACGGTTACTTGACAAAAAATATTCTTGTCAAACCATTGGGTTATTTGGAGAGGAATATTTCTTAAACATTATAGTGGAAGCCAGAGGAAAATAGAACATAATATTATAGGAATTTACGATTGGCCGATTTTATCACATAGCCATAAACCGAGGCATACCTGCAGTTCAGTTCTGTGATTGGTCTTCATCAGAATTTCATTGTCTGTCAATGTCTTCATGTTGCTTGTTATAACAGCAACCTCACTCTGTATATGTGCATAGATAACAGAGCTTTAAGGGAATGTGAAAATGTTTCGAAGGGTAATGTTTTGAAGGGTCTTTTTAAAAATCAAATAAGCAGCTGCAAATGGGGAAATAACCGTTCCGACTCTGTTTGGGAAACAGCTCTGATCACTCAGGGTATTCAGCAATCACACAGGGAACTTACTTAGAACAGCTTTGAGTACACCATGAAAACCAGCCCTAAGCTAATTCATCTGATTGTAGTCTTGGCAGCTCTTTTTGGATCGCTAACACTTTGCAGCTGTAAAAATAAAACAAAAACACCCTTGAAATAAGTTAGGTGCATATATGAAAAGCACAGCTGGGCTACTCCCCCGATCATCTGTAGATACAGGATTCTGTTTTTAAATGTTATTTTGCAAAGGGCAACAACACAGCCATCTCCGAAGAAACGCCAGTATTGCAAAGAGGATTCATTCACACTTCTTTTATTTTTTTCTTCTTTTTCTTTTTTACCTTTTCTTTCCCGTGTCTCTGGCATCAGTTTACTGAGCTCTATAGAAATTGCTGGTAGAGACATCAGTTTTGGCTGAGTCCACACAGAACCAAATGGAGATCAAGCAATTTTGGGGAGGCTGAGACTAACAGAGAATCTGGATGAATCTAGGCATGAAAGTTATTTTTTTACTACAGGGATTCTTTCATCTCAAATTCTTTGGATAATTTTTTATGTTCACATGGTCTTCAGAGGAACACTTTTAGAAGTTAGGGGAGGCAAATTGCCCCGTCGATTTTTTAGTGCAGTAGAGCTAAAATATCTCTCTGGAAAACTTTCATCCCATCTCCAGCCCACCTAATACACTTTCAAGAACCATATACTTGAGTGTGTCTTCTCTTTACTATGTTGCACCTGAATGTTTTGCCATGTCTGAACTTCAGAAAGCTACCTAAAGGAAGGATCTACCTCTCTGCTCTCACACAGCATCCTTGGATAGTGCTCAACACAAATTTGATCACTCCATTACAATTCTTCCCTGGTTCCCCTTTATCTTTGTTATAAATCTTGTAAATTTACACTTGATTTTTACTTCCTGTTCCGTCTTATCCCCTGCATGTATCCCCTCAGCTTTCTTCTCCATCAATAATGAATCACTTGTTCTTGCTACACTCCGCATTTGCTCACTCTTCTTTGCTTTTCCCCAAGCTTTTCCCTGTCTGGATTACGCTCTCCATGTCTGCCTGGGTGCGGTGTCTGTCCTTCTCATTCACCGTGACCTTCCTTTGGGGGCCTTCTTTACATTTCCCAGGGCAGCACTCCCTGTCCTATCCCAGCTCTTTCTGAGGATAGTGTGAATTACTTCATTATAGGATTGATTATATTGCTTTCCAATGAGACGGAACTCTCCCTGGACCAGAGCCTTGTCTTTCTATTCTTGTATTCAGAAGAGCTGCATAGTCATTTAGACCTGCTGTCCAATTAGGACACCCGCCTCACATCTCTAGTCTGTCTGCAGTGGTGTGCCTGGGCTGAGTGTGTGGGCCTGCCTGTACCGCCAGCCCCTGCAGCTTCCACACCCGCATTCACTATTTACTGAACAAAAAAAGAGATTTAAGAGAAGGAAGAATGAATAACGAAATGGATGAATAAGTGAATGATGAAATAATTTACTAACTTGTCTGTTGATGGCAAAAGACACTTCTCCAATTTAAAATATCATCACTTATTTTGAGGTCGTTCATTGTAGAAACCTGGAAATAAAGTTTCCAGACATTTCACTTAGGTCCTATTTAAAGTGAATATTTGTAAGCTACAGGCAAATCGCATTTATATGTGGGTGGATTCTCTGATTTATGGTTTATTCAGAATAAACCGTTTTAAAGTTCTTACTAAAAATTAGCACCTACTTTAAATTAATTAAATGTGGCTTCATTACATGGTTTGAAGTGTCATGAATTCCCAGAGCACCAGACACATCCATATTTAAATGTGAGCGCAAATTTTTTTTTTAAAAGCACATTACAGAGCTAAATATAAAAGCTCTTTGGATCATGCTCTTATTTCTCTCTTTCATGAGTAGAGTCATTCAGACTCTCTAAAGTACATTTTCACACATTTTATGAGACTAGTGGTGCTGGTATCATCCCCTTTTACAGATGATAAACACAGGTACTGACAAGATCAATGATTTACCCATTGAAATGCAACTCAAACACAACAGAGAAGGGTCCAGATCCACTGTTTCCTGGGTCAGACCTGGACCCAAGTCTTCTGTCCATTATCTTTTTTACTACACTTCTGTGCAATTGTACCAGTGCTTTCAACAGTGCTAATCAAAATACGGATTTCTTTTGCTTGTTTCTGTTTATATATTTATTTCCTCGGTATAAAACTGAGTCCAGAGTTAATTAGTGAATGGCTTTTGTCTCAGAGGAATTTAATATTGCATTATAATAATATTATTACTCTTTTCATTCTGTGAGCCCATTTCTTTTGAGAATAAATTTACAATGTTTTAATTGTCACCAGGGCATGTGGTAGCTGGTGAGATAGTTGTAAGCAGATGTTAGTAGAAATTTCAATGGCACTACCAGGTGATGACAAGCATATCACAATACAGGGAGGCCTGAAATAATTTTTGTGTGTGTGTTCTAAATTATCTGGCTAGATCATAAAATTCAGCAGAGCAGGATAATTCTTGCAATGTGCTCTCTAACACCTTGTCCAGGAAAGGCTTGGCTATCAATTTCCCTGGAGCTCAAAGTCACACTCGAACATTTTCAAGAAGAAGAGGATTTTACAGGATTCTTAGCTTAATGTCCTATTCTTAATTTTATCCCATGAGCACTAGGTAGTTACCAGGGAAATTATTTCTTTTCTTCCTCTGGGTTTACATTCTCCACATAGAGGTTGAGGGCATGTCTGCACTCTCTTTTTCTTTACACAACTGAATTTTCTAAACTTAATTGTTTTGCTAATATTTTGCCATATCAGTATGCTGACACCAAATAATAATTTTAGTAGACTATGCAACAATTTGAAAATCCTGAAAGGGTTATTTGTTAGTAAGCTCAACAAAACAGGACTTCTTTATTAGGACAATAAAGTGTGCCCGATCTAAGAAGCCTATTCATTGCTGTGTTATTTTTTCTCTCATATCCTATCTAATAATAGGTAATATGCAAATTGTCCCCTCCACTGGGAGTTCTACCCGAGTTCAACCAGGGTGCAGGGCTGGCCGACCAACCTCCCGGGCCCCTCCCCCGGGCCAGTTCTGCCTCTGATGCCCCCCCCCCCCCGCCCCCAATCAGGGGTGGGGCCAGCCGGACCCCACCCATGCATGAATTTGTGCACCAGGCCTCTAGTTTTATCATAAGTATCAATAGATAATCAATAGACCAGCTGATTCTGGTACAAATAATTAGTGTGACTTTGCACGATATTTTTTCTAAGCTGTTGGTTTTCTTTTCTGAAGTTGGAATAATCCAAGTTTATTACTATAACTTAGTGTGAATTTTTAACCCAAAGAGTTAAAATACATTGGGCTCTTCTAGCCCTCAATGTCTCATATGTTCCTGGGTCCCATGGGAGTTAGAGTAGAAGGTAAGACATGTGGCAACAGCCTCTAACCCCAAGGTGACAACTCCCAGGTTCTTCATCCTGGTCTCTTTTGGCAAATATTTATTGATCCATCACTGTGCTAGATGTGGGAGATACAATATGAGCCCATACAAACACATTCTTTGTCCCTAGGTATCTCAGAAGCAAGTGGAAGAAACCATATTACTCAGATAATCATACTTAAAAAGTTAAAATAACATCTGTTGTAGGTGCTTTCAAAGAGAGAAATATAATTTGATGAAAGTATATAACAAATTTGATCTAAACAGAAGTAACTGATAATACATTTCAGTTGACCTATTATGTAAACAAGGAGGGTTAAGAAGACTGGCATAAGGCTGAAGGCTCAGGACAAGTAGAAAAATAATAGGTAATATACAGAGAGATATAGGAGAACAGAAGTGACAAAGGAAGGAGAGGAGGAAAGGGAAGGAGTGGGAGGAGACATAAAACCAAGTAGAGTTGATGCAACTTTTTACACTGGACTTCAGCATCTAGATCTTCAGACGGCATGGAATTTATTGTGGTGAAGAGAGAGCAGATATTGATAGGAACAGGCTAAGATTCATAAAAGAGAAGGGACTAGAACAGATGGGTGTGTAGCAAAACCAGAATCAGGAGGGGTCTGGATGGTAAGAGAAATTAGGGAGTAGAAATTTGAATTATTGACTATATTCAGAATGTTCTGGGTCATGAGCAATCATAAAATATGTTCTATCAAATTACTATAATTTTGAGAAAAATCTCATTATTATGCTTATCCTATTACATCTCTGATTACATATCCTTAGTCTCCCTACATGGGCCTTCATTCTGCATGTGCTCTCAGGCTTTGGCCTCCTATCCTGGCTTCTTTCTGAATAACATCCTCACAGAGCACATAACCTCTTTGTGACCCATATCACTGATCTGCAAACCTACTCCTCCAACCTGACTGCTCTCCTCTGTTACATCCCCCAATTTTAAACTTGGAAAAGCTGTTGTTAATTCTAGCTCCACACGTTCCAAACTAAACTACATTTTCTACTCATAGAATCTCCAGCTCAGCATTCCCATTTCTGTAAATAGCCATATACTCCCTCAGACACAAAGGTATACCCCTTGAGACATGCTGTGGTCATTACTTCCTTCTTTGTACCCCCATAGCCAGTCTATCACCAAGCCCAGTGATTTTTACTTTGAGATGATTCTCAAGTTTGCCCTGACTTCTCATCCTCACTGACAACACCCTGCCAGGCCCATGTGGCTTCAAACCTGACACATGGCAGAGCCTTGATAACCTCTCCCTTCCTACTCACAAATTTGAAATTAATTTCTCTCTTTTGAGATCTCCCATACCATTAATCAGTGTCTTCTTTTTAATATTTATCTTGCATCCTACCTAGTATTATAGTGGTTTTTATAGTTGTCTTAACTGCATTTAGTGTAGTGGTCAATCTGATTTATTGTTTACTCCAAAAGATACCTAGTACTCATGCATAATAGATGCTTAAAAAGTATTTGTTGAGTGGCTAATAGAATGGTTTTCCAGAATCAAGAAATATCTAGATCCAATTAGGGACAAAGCTTAGGGGCCATAGTGTAGTGGTTGCTAGCAAACTGAAGCAAACTGACTCAGTCCATATCCCATCTCTGCTTCTTCCTAGCCAGTGATCTTGAGCAAGTTATTTTTCCTTTGTCTGTCTCCATGTTCTTACCTGTTTATTGGGGTAATACTCATATCTACTGCCTGATCCTGAATTATCTGGTGTCAGATATTTCCCCCTGTAGTTGTTCTATTCCTTATTAAGTTTATTTCTAGTTTTCTTAAGTTTAATATTATAAAGAGCTACATTCCCATTTAACATGCATAGGCTAATGTCCATATATAGAACAAAGTAGTAAAGCTGTAACATGCAAATGATGAGTGTGCTTTTGCAGTATGACATGGAGAGATGGGAGGCACACTATTGTGGTAGGAAAAGTATTATAAAAGAAATCTCTGTGTGTGTGCAGGTAAGGGGGGATGAGGTAGGGCAAAAAGTCATGCTGAGTGAAGAACTACCTTTTTACATGAGAACATTCTTTAAGAATCAGAATCATTGTATTGCTTCAACAGTGACTGTCAGCTTAAACAACATGAACATTTATTTATGACATTCAATATATTCATATATGTATAATATAAGTATATTAACATTGGTAACTATTCTATTTCTTTTTTTAATATATTTTTATTGATTTCAGAGAGGAAGGGAGAGGGAGAAAGATAGAAACATCAATGATGAGAGAGAATCATTGATTGGCTGCCTCCTGAATGCCCCCTACTGGGGATTGAGCCTGCAACCCAGGTATGTGCCCTTGACTGGAATTAAACCTGGGACCCTTTGGTCTGCAGGCTGACACTCTATTCACTCTATCTAGGGCTAGTCTATTTCTTTTTAATGAAAATTATTAGTCTGTTTTAATATTTAGCTTTAGGGAATAAGTAGTTGTAGCCTTCGATACATTGCTGAAAGTGATGTCCTACAGGTGAACACATGCTTAGTATGTTTCCACATTCTCCTCTCTGCCCTTCTCCCCTTCAAGGAATAGGCACCCTGACCATCTGTGCCACAAGGAATTATATAACTTTGAATTAGTTTCATATATAACTAGAGGCCCGGTGCACAAATTCATGCACAAGTGGGGTCCCTCAGCCTGGCCTGCAGGATTGAGCTGAAACTGGCTCTCAGACATCCCCTGAGGGATCCCGGATTTCGAGAGGGCACAGGCCAGGCCGAGAGACCCAAATGATGCACAATCGGGGCCGGGGAGGAAGGCAGGAGGTTGGCCAGCTGGGGAGGGGCCGTGGGAGGGCTCCAGTGCATGTCCATCCCATCTTGCTCAGTCCTGATGGCCAGACCCCAGCAACAAGCTAACCTAACCAGTTGGAGTGTCTGCCCCCTGGTGGTCAGTGCACGTCATAGTGAGTGGTTAAGCGGCCTTAGAATATCATTAGCATATTATACTTTGATTGGTTGAATGGACGACCGGATGACTGGACAATTAACATATTAGGCTTTTATTATATACAATGATTTAGTTATATATACCCACACACACAAGAGGCCCAGTGCATGAAATTCATACATGGGTAGGATCCCCAACCCTCACCAGTGATCAGGGCTGATCTGTGGGGCGACCAGCAGGGGAATCAGGAGCCCCCGCTGGGACTTGCCTTGGCTGGCCTGTGGCCTGCAGGCTGGGGGCAGCTCCTAAATTGAGCATCTGCCCCCTGGTGGTCAGTGTGCATCATAGCAACTGGTCGTTCCACCAGTCATTCTGCCATTTGGTTGATTTGCATATTAGGCTTTTATTATATAGGATATGTGTGTGTGTGTGTGTGTGTGTGTGTGTGTTTGCACCTCACTTGAAGTTAACATCTCAATAACATTTTCCAGTAAACTTTTAAAAGCACTTATATTACAAATCTGACACAATCCTGCCAGTTTGAATGTTGTGCTTTTATCCCATTGGAGCAATCATAGCACATTTAGTCTGAATAGCACAGGTCTATGTGACAATCCAGTTTGAGCTTCTATGGTAAACCCAGTAAACAAGTTCCAGCATCCCCCAGCCATTTAAGAAACCAAGAGCTTCTCTCTGCACATTCTTTGTCCAATTGACCCACTGTGCTCCCACAAATAGAATACAATTGTCTGGTGTGGGCAAAGTTAAGGGAACAGTTTTGGCTACGATAATGTCTCTCACCCTGACAAGGTGAACTGATGTTTTTAAGTCAGGCATCCACCCCTGATAGCCTATTTCAGCTCAGTGACTGTTGCTTCTCCTGTCTTCACTTCCTGTACGTCCCACATACCCTATAGAGAGCAAACCTCCAGACTTTATTTTGAACTTTAAAGAAAACAATCAAGTGAAAACTTTCTGCTGACCATTATAATCTCTATGATATTTCAAAAGATAAAATAGCCATAACCAGTCATTAAATAATCTCCATGATATGTTTTACAGATAAATGCTGTATTCAACTTATTATCACCATGCTTATGTTCAAGGTCTTTTAAAAATATTTTTTATCCATTGTAACAATCTCCAGGAGAAGAGAGGCTCTCTCTGTTGCCTGCAATACTTTTACGGTCAGGTTTATTGGTTTACACCTATACCTCCTGAACTAATTTAAGTTTTCTTTTTGCCAATTTTAACCAAGTGATCATTATAATTTTTTATAAACTACAGATAGATTAGGCAGGTAGAAAATAAAATACAATATTATCTTAGGGATAAAATGTGTAGGTACCATGGATTTCTCAATTTTATTGTAGCCATTTTGTGGGTTATCAGTGGTAGCCCATAAAATATTAATAATATCCAGTGATGATTTTTCCCATTTTACTTTTGAATGTGACATATGAGATGGGTTGGCTCTTCTTCAGGCTTAGGAGTCTCATTAATTATTACCATAATCAATATTATAAATGAATTTTTATTAAATGATCAAATCGGGATGCCATTGTACTGAGCAATACACACTTCACTTTATACCTTAAACTAAAATGGGCAATGAGATCACTGAAATGTATCCATAGTGAATTTTCTGTTATCCAGCATATTGAGATTTGGAATGGTCAGTCACTGCTGATTGGACCAAAAGTGGGTAAGAGGCCCCAAAAGAATCAATGCACTTACTGACTAGCCACCAATTAATTATTCCCTCTTGAGAATTTGAAATGAAAGGCCCAGGGTGACAAGGTAGGGTTTGGCTTTGACATGTGATAAAGGTTTGGGGACAGAATCAGTGCCATAACTACTCAGGATCATGAAAGAAAATGTGATGGAAGCATGATAACAGCATTGAGGAAATGTCAGTGAGCAGTGAGAGGAAAAGGATTAGTGGACAGTAGTGGTAAGTAATGGTGTAACCCCAGAGAAAGAGGGAGAGAAATGGGCAGAGGTTCCAAAAAAGTTCATGGAGTTGGAATTGTATGGGATTTTACTGTAGCCTTTTAATTGATGCCTTTATTCATTCTCCCTGCTACCCCCTTGGGGATGAGTGAAGTTTCTTTAAAACTGAACTACCCTTGACAAAGACAACAGTCAACTAAGGCTAAATTTCAGAGGATTAAAATGTATTAATGCACATTATCCCAAACCTTCCTGGATTGTGATTTCATTTCATATTGATGCTTGAGAAAGTTCTCCAGGATGTTGCCATGGCCAAGATCTTCAGATAAAAAGAGAGAGGTGGTAGGGTTAAGTGCCTGGAGGGAAGCTATGGAGTATAGGGTGGAGAGAAGAGTACAGGTATCATTCTACCACAAGGAACATTCTCTTAGTCCACTGAGTGTTTAAGAACCAGAACCCTGCCCGCCCTCCTCCCCAAACTAAACACAGCAACATGATCTCCAATAAGTAGCTCATTTGGAAAGTGAATAAATATTGATGGCAGGGGTGGAGTCAGCAGGAGGAACAGAAGGCAGGCAGGTACCAGCCAGAGCTTTCCTTTCCTTTGATCCCCTGCACTCCCTTTTGTCCTGACACTGACCCCTGCAGGAGAGTGGGTCTGGGAAGAGACTGGTAGTGTCCTCCTTGACTCTCCCTAGTCCCTGTTCTAATGAACAATCACAGAGGAAGCACTGGCTGAAATGTTGGATTCATTAGGCAAAAAGTATTATCATAAGTCACAAATGCACATGTGCATGTGCATAGTCCATTTTGCCTGAAAATATATATGATATAAAGTGCTAGTTAAAAATAGCCATCTGCCAAATGTGCAGTTCCTTTCCAATACCTGATAATTTTGGTCAAAACTATGTTACAGAGTCCAGTGTGTGTGGTCATGTAATGAAAGCCCAAATATCATCGGTCTATATGTATAGGGGTAGAGGGACAGAAATACGTTTATAATGAGAATTTCCTGTTTGAGTCCTACTTTCCTTTGCACTTCAAATCACAGTCTTAATGCTGGGCTGATATTTGTCACATATAATTTTAAAGTGAATATTTGTTACATGTGTATTTATAGCAAATTGACAATATATAATTTTCTTCACCAGAGTTTAATTTGGTAGGAAACACAGACGTATAAAAAGTATAACTCTTTGACCTATTTTTATTTTCACTTAGATTCTGTTTAGTTGCATAAAGGCAAGTTGGATAAACTATCATGATTCATTTTTGCCTATTTTTAAAGTTTTGTATAAACTTGTTATATGTAAATACATAAAGTACAATAATTACACCGATGGTAAAGTACAATTACAGAATGTTTACATTGGCCAGATAGTGCACTAAGTTCCTAACTTGAACTTTTTCATTTAACTCTGTCAACAACATATAGATAAGCACCATGATTAACCCCATTCTACTAGTATAGATAAGGAAACTGAGGATTTGAGAGTTTTTATAACTTCCTCCAAAATCATCCAGCTAATGAGCAGCAAATGGCAGGACTCAACTCAAGCTTGCCTGTCTCCAAACTTTACCACCATCACTACGGAGCCACCCCATTTTCTCTCTTTCTCTATCTCCTATAAAGGTAGATGATTTAAGCTATAATTTGTATTTTGGGGAACTGGCCCTTAAAAACATCAGTTCTGTCTTGTCACCTTTAGAAATGAACTTTAGTACACACAGTGTATTCAAAATCCCTCTGAAGTCTCTGTAAATGTCTTGTGATGTTAATTATATAAACTAAAAAACTATGTCAACTAAAAATCATAAAGAATATTTTTAAAGGAATAATAATTATTATAGAGGATAACTTTAAAGGAGGGTTTGTGTTTAGGTGCGCATTGTATATGACAACATTTGTTTGTACAAATGCTCCAATTTAGGGGATCATTGACTAACCACAAAGTGCCTAATTTTGTCATTTTATATTAGGGCACTTGGTGTTCAGAATGAAACATATTACCGTTTGGATTACTCAGAAGTTAGATGTTCTGTCTGAAGGCGTTTGTTGTAAGAAGAAATGTGGCGAAATTTTAAAAATTGAAGTCCACCTTTTCTAAAGGGGATTCCACTGAACTGGAATTGCCCTTTCTCTACTACTGTGGTGTGTGTCTGTCACTACCAATAGCTTTTCCTGCTCTGCTCTGTGATTCAGAGTCTGAGATCACACAAAAAAGCATCTTCTTGGTCCAAACGCATGTGAGGAAACCAAGAGATGTGATCTGTTTCCATCCTGACAACTGATCAGGGCTGTGGAGACATCTCCCCCTCCCCACAGAGCCTGGTAAGCTCAGGATGGAATCACAGCGTGTGGAGCTGTTGCATTTCAGTCTGAGACCATCACTCAAAGAATAAAGAAAAAATGTGAGACTTGAAATATCTTTCTGGAACCTGCACTTCCAAACTTGCAGCAAACTGATGGAGCAATCACCCATTCACGTGAAATAACCTAAAGATTGAGGAAAAGGTAGATTTTGAAAAATAAATGTGTTATTCTTCCCTAAACCCTACAATCTCCAATATGCTTATACAAATGATTCTCATTTGTAGAACAAAAATTCTTTCCAAGTAGGGCTACCAAAGACATCATTAAAGATTTAGAAAATAAATTAAGAAAAGTAAAACATATACTTCAATGTAAGCCTGACTTTTTAGTGCCACAACAGGGCAAAAACAGGGAATGATGCAGACTAGGAACCTTTTTTCTGAGGGCAAACAGGTTAGCTTCAGGAAAGTAGATGACAGCCTACATCAGTGATGGTGAACCTTTTGAGCTCAGCATGTCAGCATTTTGAAAAACCCTAACTTAACTCTGGTGACGTGTCACATATAGAAATTTTTTGATATTTGCAACCATAGTAAAACAAAGACTTATATTTTATATATTTAAATGCCATTTAACAAAGAAAAATCAACCAAAAAAATGAGTTCACGTGTCAGAGGTGTCATAGGTTCGCCATCACTGGCCTACATTGAAATCTGCCTTCTATCTTTCCACCTCTCAGTCTCCCTTATCAGCTTAAGTCTTGTTAGTCTTCTTCAGAGCTATAGAATTATCAGCTGGGCAGAGGGACACCACGGATAAAGACTACATTTCCCAGTCTCCCTTGCATTTACATGTTGCCTACTTCTGACCAGTGGGACATGAGAGGAAATGAAACCACAAACCTCTATATTGCAACCTTAAATGAGGAGCCTTTCTCTTCCTTCATTCTGTTACATGGGGCAGAACTTTATAGACCATGCATATAAGGGCAGTGTCCTAGAGAGCAAAATATGACTTC
Source organism: Myotis yumanensis (assembly GCF_028538775.1). Classification (NCBI taxonomy): domain Eukaryota; kingdom Metazoa; phylum Chordata; class Mammalia; order Chiroptera; family Vespertilionidae; genus Myotis; species Myotis yumanensis. Next base: position 66,416,656 of record NW_027223752.1, read on the forward strand.
ATCCCCTAATTACAGAGGAGGCTTAAAATCTAAAGTTTCCTTTTGGCCAACTGAGAGGTATGATGGGGAATAAAATAATAAAGGTAAGACACAAGTTAAATTGTCCCAGCCACCACCTTGCCTATTTTTCATTGATACTCCAAGTTGACTTCCTTTCATTAAAGTTTCAGAACTGTTCTCTTAAAAGAAGGATCAAACAATCTAACCCTAGGAGGCATGGAATGATGAGAAAGACCTAGATATGGGGCGGGGCTTTCCTCTTAGGTAATCTCTCCTTGGTTATTACCTAAGTAAACAAACAAACAAACAAACAAACCTAAAATACATCATAATTTGTTATGCCTCTGATCATTTATATATCTTTCTGGGGGGTGAGCTGAAGAAACTTTGCCCTTATTCAGTTGAAAAAGAATGTAGTGTCCACATTAAAGTTTAAAGCAGAGACTCAGGATTCCATCAACCAGGTGCCTCATACTTTCCTTGGCTTTGTTCTGGGTGCAGTCAAGCATGAGGAGTTGAAGTGCGGATCCATCCAGAGTCTGGCTGGCAATAAAATGATACCTCTTGTCAGCTAGGAAACAGTTACACACGCAGCACAGGAACTTCCCGGTTCAAGTAATACTGGAAACCTGGTCTTAAAAAATAATAATAACAAATTCTACACTGACATGCAATATCTTGAAGTCTGCAGGGGATTTTCCTACCTGCTGGAGGTTATGGACTATGAAAAAACAGCTGTTAGCAGTTTCAACAGTGGATTATTTTACAGAACTTTTCATGAAAAATATTCACATGCACTTCCCAGTATTTTTTTCGTTCTTCAGGAAGCATCTAAGGAAGAATATAAATGTAGTTCCCGTCTTTTCTCCCACTGTTGAGAATGCCCTAAAGGAAACAGTACAGCTATGGGTGTTATAAGATTGGCATACAAAATTGCCTTCCTCATTTTGTGCTATGAACTCAGTCAAATGCTTTATCTCTCTAGGAAAAAAACAAAACAAAATACCTAAAACCAAAAACACACATGTACAAGAATACCTTTACCAATTACTTTCACAGAATATCTTTGAGAGGTTGGTTTTCTTGTTCTTTTTTGGAATTAGATCTGTAACAAACTCCAAAACAATCTACAGGTGGTATCACAAGCTCTTTTTTCTTTTTTTTTCTTTTTTGACATTTCCATAAAAATTTTGGTCAAAACACCCTTTTGACAACTATGTATCCAAGCTACTTATACATTTTAAAAATACTTGTTTTATATAAACAAAACATGTATTCTTTTTTCCCCAAAAAATTCCCTTTCAGCAAATGTACATATTTACTGTGTCACTGTGAGTTTGAAAACGAATGCATTATTTTTTTGGAGGGGATTATTTTGTCTGTTTCTGCCTTTTCATTTTGTCTGTTTCTGCCTTTTCATTTCGTCTGTTTCTGCCCAGTTTACACCCACTCAACCTGATAAGACTTTAAAGTATTTGGCAAACATTCCTCTCTTGGGGGTAATTCTTGTCAGGAGCCAGTTGTTGAGCAAAGTCCTGAGACACTGAATAAATGAGGGACAGTCCAATTAAGAATTGCTAGTTCCATTTGGTGCCAATCATCACCACCACCAACAGCAAAACCCAAACCTAAGGCAAACAGAGTCCAATTCCAGCAGGCCAGGACAGCAGGTTGCCCACAGCCATAGTGATGACATGATCTACTGACTACAGCTTCAAGATTAAAATGTTCAACACATTCTAATAGGTTTTGCTGAGTATTGTCCATGTCTCCAAAGGACGGGCTGAACACTTTGGTCTGAATAAGGCTGGTCTTTGGGAGAATTATTAATAACATTCGGATCCCCGATAGTGCTTCTTAAGTCCAAGTTTACCTCAAAACATGCCTTTCATAAATATATATTTGTTTACATGCAACCTTTTTAGAGGTGCTGCTCTAGACTCAGCCACAAAACGTCCCTCCCCCATCTCTGGGAAATCTCTGAGGTCCCCTTCAAGTTTTCTAATAAAGGGCAAAATAATTCTAAGAAGGATGGACATAGGCCCTTAGTAGTTTGGAATAAGGGAAATGTATGTGACAGCTGGTTGAAAACAAAGTCCTGTAGGAATGCGGTACCAGCTGTTAGCAGGGAAGGAAGCAACAAGAATGGAAATAAAAAATTAAGGTACAGATATTGGAGTTAAAGATGCCAAAGACTGACCTTAGTGAAGAGCCCAAACGATAGTAGTTTGAAAGCACAAAATTTCTCTTTCTTACTACACTGCTTGAAGAAATCCCACAATTCACCAAAGGGGAGGTGGCTGTTGTATATGAGAGACACCCCCTCACCCCCCGTTGGACACAGAGAGAGCTTCTATTGTAGGTGGTCTACTTCATCTCCTCTTCCACCTCTCTGGACTGTTTTTCTGTTTTGTTGTCTTTTAAAGACTATTTTAAGTGGACACACAAGTAAATGACATAGGAAGCTGCCTCTGATTATGGAGAGGCTCTTGCCTCTACCACCCTTGTTGGTAGCTAAAGTTGTACAAATTGGACTATAGGATTTTACAGCGGGGTCAGATATCTGAGAGCCTTTTAAATCAGGCTCCAGCTAATTCAGGGGTCCATTCTTTTTAAAAAAAATATATTTTATTGATTTTTTACAGAGAGGAAGGGAGAGGGATAGAGAGCCAGAAACATTGATGAGAGAGAAACATCTATCAGCTGCTTCCTGCACACCTCCCACTGGGGGTGTGCCCGCAACCAAGGTACATGCCCTTGACCGGAATGGAACCTAGGACCTTTCAGTCCGAAGACTGACGCTCCATCCACTGAGCAAAACCAGCCAGGGCCAGGGATCCATTCTTGACCTTCTCTAGCACATGAGTAGTAGAGAGCAATTATTTTGGAAGTGAGGCTCCCTGTTAAAACAGTAATACTTATTTTCATTTTCTGACCCATCTTTGTGGATGAGGTTTTAAAATCCACCTTGAAAAGCAAGATTTTGTAGGAGAGAAAGGGGAGAGTATGAGGAGATTGATAAAGACAGGAAATAGAAGGGCGGGTACTCAGGTGGCAGAAGAATCTGAAGAGTCCAAGAGGAAACCCTGAAGACTTTCTTCATGTAACCAACAATGGAGCCGAGAGCCCACCCCGGCTTGACCCGAAAGCAATGGAGCACCTTCTAAGGTGTCTCGCTGATAAAGCAGCTGTTTGCAAAACTATCAAGACGATAACTGTGTTTATATAAAAGGCCCATGGTGATGTGAGGCCGACTCAGACAATTATAAATCCTTTATTTCTGCTACCCCAGAGACGATCATTTTTCATCTTCTCGCTCTCTCTTTAAATAAATCATCTATCCTCATTGATCCAGATCATCTCTGATAGAAGGGGAGAAGGGCAGAGAGAGAATTGGTGGCTGGAGGACAAAGCACACGGAAGGATGGCAGGTGGAAACAGTGAAGTGGGCAGAGGAACACTCAGTGACTGTGAAAAGAGAGGAACCAAAGCAGAAAGGGGACCCATTTCCTATCCAGCCAGTCCTTTTCTAGATGAAAAACAGCCTGGAGAGATGCTTTGGTCATCATGACATAATAAGTATGGCACGTTAACATTGTCATGAGTAAATGCCTTGTCATCTCATTATTATGCTCATGCTCTACCTGCTTCCTGATAGACGGAAAAACCTTCGGTTATGGACTGCGTGTTTATGTTTCCCAAAAATCATAGATAGCAATGCTTACCCCAATGGGATGATATTAGAAGGTAGGGCTTTAGGGAGGTAATTACGTTTCGATGAGGTCATGAGGGGTGGGGACTCCATAACGAGATTACTGACCTTATAAGAAGAGACTAGAGCTCTTTCTGCACCACGTGAAGATACAACAAAAGGACAGCCGTGTGCAAACCAGGAAGCGAGCCTTCACCAAGAAACTGACCGTGTTGGCACCCTGATCTCAGACTTCCAGCCTCCACAATTGAGAAATAAATGCTTGTTGTTCAATCCACCCGGTCTATGATAACCTGTTATACCAGCCCCAACTCATGAAGACATCTTCTGTGATCACTGGTTTCAGCCAAAGCTCTAACATTGGCTGCTTTGGCCTAGTCCAATAATGCAATTTGTAAGCATTATATTTCAGTAGCCTGAGCCACATTCATCTACTCAGGAAGAAAAAATTCCTTATGTGCCACCAGGATAATGCAAAACATGAGTGGAGGAGAGACTTCCTTGCATTAATAAAATCTTGAGACTGTAGTACTGTCTTCCACTGACTAATTAGGTTGCAGAATGATTACACCCCTGAATCTTTGGGGTCTGACTTGGTATTAAGTCATTGATAATTAGGCATAAACTACAGCAAGATTTCTATTTGTCTATGATTTATCCAAGGTATCAGTTATCTTTAGGAAAGTAAGCCCTTTTATATTTCTTTTATCAGCAGAAACCTCATTAATTTGTTGTGTTTTTTCCCCCTGATAAGGCAAAAATTATTACCAAGGTAATCTTTGAGTCCGTTTCAATCAGCAGCCTCACAAGGGGGAATGGTATGCAGGCAAGTGGAAACACAGGCCCCAGCCACCTGCACGAAAAGCCTTCTGCTCATCCTCCCTCCCAATTCGCAGTCTCCGGGGGAGATAAGGATTAGGCTGAGCATGTTAATTCAGGATGAAATAAAATGGCTTAAATCTTTAGGCAGGTCCATCCATACTTAGATACAACATTTCACCATGCAGCAATCTTGTCAGCAAGGAGACATAATGCCTAAAACTGTCACAAAATTACACAGGGAAGCCAGTTTGTATCAGTGGCAATAGATTTTATGATAGATCTGACGCTGATGCGGGGCATATAATTTATATCTATCCCACGTCTCTGTCCTCTCCTTGACAAAAGTCAGGAGGAAGGCATATTTGTATTCCACTGTCCTCTGCTGAGGGTGTTTAACATGCTTATAGGCCAAATGAAGCCGCTTTGTTTGTTATCTCCTGGCTTCCAGAAATAGTCGGCTCTGATAATGTGCCACTGGAGTTCTGAGTTACCACGTCGTGATGTAATGGCTCAGGGAGTACAGTGAAACCACAAATATCCAAATGAATTGACACAATTTCCTGCAGAGGAAGCAATCTTCAAATAATAGGCAGAAACTCTGGCTCTTTTTACGTGTAGAGGAGATGACAGTCATCGCTGAAGGGTGTCTAAGAGTGTTCTGGTTGATCCACAATAGGGAATGCTCACAGATATCAGGCTTTTCTAGATGCATGCTGAGCCCATCAAGTCTTCTTTACTCACCTTCTAAGAGCCAAATGAGAGCAGGCTGCTGGAGTAGACAGCCCACGCTGAGGATCACCAAGCCATCTCATTTAAGTTTGAGCATCACTTCCAGAGTTCCAAAAATGGTCCTGACTTTACACCTGTCAATTCCTCTGGTCAGGACGCTTCATTCCTTCCCAACAACTCCTCCTTCCTTTCCTCGTCTCACTCTGACTCCTTCCCAGCCCTTGAGTCACAGCTTGAACTTAGTCTCCATTGGGAAATTCTCACCAAAGAAGCCCACAATGAGAGGTGGGGGTGTCCTCTTCATGTGCTTTCTCAGCAATCTCTTCACCTGTATCTTTTTAAAGCACGGTTCTGTTCAGTAGACTGGGCACCCCCTGAAGGTCAGCCCTGTGTTTTATTCATTCACTTTTCTATCCCAACAGACCCCACATGCCTGATACAGAGATGCCCAATCAGTGTTTACTGAAAGAAATAATCCAAACCATGGGACTTTACTTTGTTCTTGACATTTGTTATTTTGGGTGTTTCTCTTTAAGTTGGAAAGGCATTTACAAGCTCTCTCCAGCAAACCTGTGGTTTTGGGCACAGCCCTCTATCTTGGGTATTCCATTTGCCCTTCAGGATCGACTCTCTACTCTTCTGCACACTAGTCTATGCCCAGGGAGGCAGACACTCTGGGCTGCCAGGCACCTGTATCCTCCCGCTTTAAGTTGGATTCAGCCAATGAAGGCCACCATTAGGAGCTGGAAGATGAAAGGATACTTAACACCCCCTCCCCCAACAAATCACCACTATCTTCTTGGTAGGCTGGCTCTGTCCCACTATTGGAAGGCCATGGTCCCTACAGCTCTGGGGCTCCATGACCTCTTGCTCCCTTGTCTATCCTAAGAGTAGTAAAAATATCTCTCATTACTAGGCATATACAGCCTTATTGTCTCTTATAGGTGTCTCTTAACTTGTGCATACCTTACTAAAGGCCCATTCATTAATTCTCCCGGAACTACATGGTTTCAAAGTTGTCATCTGTTTCCTGCTGGGACCCCGATGGGTGTGCATTCCTTCCCTAATTCTGCTTGTGGTGAACAAAGGATGCCACCTGAAGGCATTATCAGTACCATCATGCCCCCTCCCCTGGTGGGAGGGCTCCGTCACCACTGGCTGGAGCCACCACTCACCCCTTATAAAGATCCCATTTTGCTTCCTCTCCTAAAGGAAATATCATTCAGAACTTTTGACAGGGTACTGATCTACTTAACATTTCATTTATTCACGTCACTTAACAATCATGTATTGGGGCTTGGAGCTTGCCCCTTGAGATAGAGCGTGAACATGATGGGCAAGGTCTCTGACCAGATGGAACTTATAGACTATTAGGGGAAGTCAGACAATAAACAAGACATATAGTTTATAATTGTAAAAACAATGGTACAGAGGAAAAATGCATGGTGCCAGATTTCTGAGAATGCCCTGTAGTTCATATACAAAATTATTTCCTGTATGGGTTTCTGTACTTAAAGGACCTAATAAACACGACTTCGAAATGGAATTACAAATTTTTTGCATTGTTCTTGAAAAGCATGAGATATTCTGAGACTCCCTCTAAACTCAAGTGCTTGACTTCCTCTGGTTTCATATTAGCTTCACGGATGTGTATCCAGTCCACCAGGTACCCACAGGATTGTGCTATCTGCCAGTGGTTTGGAGCTGAGCAGGACAAATGTGGTCAGATTACTGGTAGGTAAAGGGATATGATCCCCCTAAAGGACATTCCTGATAATGAGTGTTTTGGTATGTTTATTTTCTAGTTCTAAGGAAAGATAAAAAAAAATCAAAATAATTATTGTGCATTGTTCTAAGGAGATTGTAATCCTGAGTAATGGTATATTCAAAGAAAAGAAACCTTTTTTTAAACTGGTACCATGCAAAGATTGTGGAAGGAGCATCTATTTATTCAACTAACAACTGACACAGGGAGGCAGAGGTGAACACAGGCAAGCAGGTCCTGGAGGAGTTTACATTTTAGTGGAGGAGACTGCTCAGACCTTCAGCAACTCTGAAAGGCAACTGCCCTGGGCCTTGACCAATAGCAGGGGGTGAAAAGGTCTCTTCTAAAAGGTTCTTTGGACGCCTGAGCTTCTTTAGAACCGAGGGTACTTGTTCTACAACTGCCCCTCCAGCACCTCACTTATGACATCTCTTCCCCTTCTAAACACCCTCAAAGAGGACTGCAAATTATGTACAGCCAAGTTATGTGCATTAATACAAAACCGAATGAGCCCATATTGACCCAAGTACCCTCGGATGGCCTTATGAACAGCACAGAGTCACTCTTGCCAGTGAGGATCCTCTGAGCCAAAACCCACTGAGAGAGGTGGTTCTACTCTGGTATGGCAAAAAAGGCAACTTTTCTACTCTCCCAACCCCAATTCCAGCCCCAGTCACCCTGCTTGAAGCAGAGTAACTGAAGCTCCAGAAACACAAAGTTCGATGTTCTCTTCAGTTTTCGGAGACTCACTTTGCCTCAAAACCAGCCAGTACAGAGACATCACAAGCAGGCACATCTGCCTTTGCTAGGTGCTGGCTTCCTTCTGGCACCTGCCATTCCCCTTTGCTCTGATTCCCCAAAGCAAAAAAAAAAAAAGTGCCTGGTACTTGATGTTAGATTCTCCAATGTATCTCCCATTACTTACACCTCAACCTCAATTCCTTCAACTCCTCTGTTTCATACCATCCCCTCTAGGCCCTGCCCTTTGTGGCTGAGATAGCAGGTGCTCACAGGATACTTCTCAGAAATAATTAGTTTCCGGTATTTTCTGCGGACCAATGCACGAAGGAGTGTCTCATCTCCTGGTTATTTTCTGCACTGTATTCTGACAGGTGGAGGTGGAGATAAAACTTTCAGAGACAGCCTCTGATAGCTCAAATTACATGATGCAGGTCTTGTCCAGTGTGAGTAAAACGGTGTTAAAGCATCTTATACCCATCTTATGTTTTCTCATGTTGAGAAAGTGTGATATGATGAGAAAGAAATGAACACCAGTTTGTGTCCCAGGAGAGCTGGTTCCCACTCTTCACTCTGCCCTGGCCCAGGGCCTATGGCCTCAGGTCCTTTGGGTCTCCATTTCCCCACAACACTTTTTTACTATGAGGATCTGGTCCAGGTGAAATAAATTCCCAGAACATTATTCTCTAACATAAATTTTAAGCTATATTTTAAAATGAAAGGGAAATTGATTTTGTGGCATCCACTGGTTTTTCTATTGCCTTGCCTTGTGAGAACTGCCCAAATTTCATAGAGACAGAGAATGGCACCTGGACAGGCACACACGGATGTGGGGATTCTGTTCATTATTGTCCTGAATGTCTTGCTCAGGGAGAAAACCTTTCCCTTTTTCCTTAAGCTCTTTTAGGGAAGAACTTGGAAGGTCAGCAGCATGAGGAAGGATTAACATAAACTGAGAACCCAGTGCTGAAAATAGAGCCTGTCCTAGCAAGAAGCACAGTGTGAACACATTTTCAAGCATTTTGTGATGACGATGATAATGACAACATCTTGTATTTCTCCAGAAAAGCTCAGAGAATTCCATAGGCCTTGCATCAATCATCCTTGCCACTTCCCCAGGAGGAAGGAACAGGGCAGGCACTAATATGATATAAACGGCAGCAGCCGAGTGAGCCATCACATTGAACTGGAGCCTTATAAATTGTTCGCTGCCCCCTTGTAACCAAACAGCAGCTACAGTGAGAGGCAGGGCGAGGGCTTGGTGCAGTCTCAGGCCAGAAGCTATATCCCCTTGGAAACAAGACCGTACAGCTGATTTTTATAAATGACAATTTGGACAACCATTTATCACTGATTAAGGCCTGTCTGGTCTTATATTTTGAGTCATTTTTGTTGTCCTGATGTTTTACTGCATAAAACCTGGTTTCTACAAACTAGTGATTACTGGATTTCCTCTTAACCCTCCGATTGTCATCTGGATAAACAACTACTTACCACTCTCTGATTATCATTGAATTCTTGCTCCTGGGTTCTTTTTGCCTAAAAAGAATAAGCCAAAAAGCTTCTCATGCTTAGTCTTTACACTTTAGAAAATAAATAAGACAGAGCCTTCTCTGGGTTTCTCTAGCTTAAATATCTCTGCTACTTTGTTCTGTCACTCCCTTCTGTCTCTCCTTGGTTTCCTTGTTTATTACTAAAAATTAAATTCCTAGGCTGTGCTCTAAATCCCACCCACACAAGTGCACATGCAATCCAGTTTAAAAAGTAAGTAAATAGCCAGATCCGTGGCATCAGTAATTGTCCTCCTCTCATGACCATTATCAACATGGGTTCCTATGAAGCTCAGAGCACAGTGTGGCCTAAGAGAGCTGAATCGAGTCGATGCTTATCCCTAGGGCAACCTGCTTCTTGAAATAAGTTGTGTGGCCTGGCTTGGAAAACAAATATCGGGGTGGGGTGGACTAAATGGAAGAGAAGAACAGGACGCCTATGGAGGAGATGGCTTCAAGACATTTCCAGAAGATTGAGAAAAGACAGCTCCCCCATTTGCTCATGCTGGAAAAGCAGTTCTATTAGTTGTTGTGGAGGGTTAAGGAGGGTCTGAGGTGGGGATCCAGAGGCAATGACCTTAGCTAAGGGTCATTCCAAGGGCAGAAGAAGCATCTCCTCATAGATAAAAATTTCCAAGACAGGTGTGGGGGCCAGAGGGGAAGAAGAGGAAACAAGTGTCAACAAAAGCAACAAAAACAAAAAATAAATAAATTCTCTACCTTATGCTTTTAAGGCTATATTTTGCTCCCACTCAGTTTCCCGAGGTACCTCTAAAAAGAACAAGGAAAGTTCAAAATAGAACTCACTGCATTCCCTGTACCACAATATAGGTGTGTAATACATGGAAGGGAGCAAATAGGTTTCTCGTATAAAAAACATACTCAGCTGTCCTGCTGGAGTCCTTGGAGTGGGCGGGTTGCAGAATGGAACTGTCAGACCTGGGAGACATCTGCCTTCCAATCTGAGAGCCTATGATCTAATTTTCAACACACCCACTTTGAAAACTTTTGGTAAGCAATAGCTGGCGATGTGCTCACAGTGGAAAAAGCAGGCAGCCAGGGAGTCAAGGGCAGCCATACAACTGCCTCCTAGGAAAGTATCTCTCCCTTGAATATCTAAGGATAACAGATGATGGTTCACTCCTCATTCATTATAAAGCTAAAGACCTGAAAACTCTACAGACCAAGGTATTATTTTTCCTAGAAGTGCAGCGGGAAGCTACAAAATTTGAGAGCAGCCCTGGCTCTTGAAAACAGTGTTTTTCTAGGAAGCACTGCTCTGCACCCCAGGAAATTGCTTCAATCCAGCACATCCGTCCATAAGCCTTAATTCTTCTTAGGTACTTAAAGGCTATTTTTTAAAATTGATTCTCCTTTTTACAAAAAATAGTATTAAGGCGCATTATTCAAAACAACTACTTCTGAGTGTGGACTCCTTGCCACATTAAAGGCACAAGCTCTAGGTCAGCTGCTACGAGAATATTTTGGCGCTTGGCAATTATCTTGCATGAGGAAGTCTTATGACTCATCAATACTTATCACTTTAATGATGTCCTCTTCTAACTAATTTCTTTTAAGTGAGGCACCTCACTTGATAGAGCTGCAGCTGAGGGTACACGTCTAAGATACATACTAATGCAGTGTTCACACCGGGCAGATGGGACCTTCCTGTCCGTTAGCTGAATGTCCACAGGAGAAGTGAGGAGGCGATCTGAAGAGTTAGTATTCTAGACTTCCTTCTATTCCCCGGGAAGGTACAACAAATTGATGAGATAGTAAATCAAGCCTTTGTTAAGTCAACTCATTTTGACAGTAATGGTTAAATTCAAAACTAGAACATCAATAGCATCGAAAAGCAAGTTGACTCTGTCACTTTGATGTGCCTGTGGCTGCTGTGATCATCTGAGAGCAAAGAGGCAATGCACACCTTTTCATTACAGAAGATCCTTTCGTAATTTCATTTCAGTTAGTTGAGAGGCCTGGCTACTTATATTGTGGAACTCAACTGCAGTGTGAGGTGGTTCAGCATGATAATGAACTAAGTTTACATCAAGATAACTGGGTGCCAATATAGCTTACACCACTATGAAATGAATCTGACAGTTCTGGAATGAGGTCTGTAGAATCACCATAAATAAGGGTGTTGCTCCCATATGAAAACCACCCATTTCACATGGCTCGGTGGGGATAGCTGTGCAAGTAAAAACCAATAGCTTATAAGTCTGCTCCATCCTGTAGACAACCTGTTGCCCACAATTTGAGGTGTGGTTTTCTGGTTTCCAAAAGTAACTTTCTATCTCTGTCTTCCTTTTCAGATCCACCCAAATTACAGCTTCAGCTGTGAAGAAGGGTTGGAAGAATGACTACATAGTGGAAAGGGTATTTTTTGGAAAGGTAATTGCACCATTACTTGGTTCTGCTCCAAGTCTACCCCACAGAGGCAAAATATACCAAAATGACACAGACAGCCTCACTGAAAAGTTGCTGTGTGCATGGCTCATGCCTTTCACTAATTGAAGACATACGTATGCTCCCAATAGCCTGTTGCTGATCACGTTCTAGGGGGATGCTAACTTTGCTCCAACTCCTAAGAGGAAAGGCAAACTCCACCTCTGCAGGGATGCCTCCATGAGGGGTCCTGGCTCCTTCTTTGCACTCTCAGATCTTTCTGCCCTCTCTGGGGATAAGAAATCCCTACTGTTATGGAAGGATTGCTGCAGAAAGTTATATCCATCCCCAAATTAGCAAGCAGCAGAATATCTCTACTACATTCATTCATTTATTTCACAAGCATTTATTGAGAGCCTACTATGTGTCAGGGTACTTTCAGGCACTTGAGATATATCAGTGAAGGTCCCTGTGGAGTTGACATTCATGGCAGTGGCAGTGGGGAGACGTTATGAAAACAGACATAATGAATAAATTACAGAATATATTAGTAGGTGACAAGGGCTAAGATTTTTTTTTAAAAAAGCAGAGCTAGACAAGAGGGATTGAAAATTTCAGGAGAGGGGCAGTTAACATTTTTAGAATAGTCCAGATAGGTCCCTGAAAAGGTGATGTTTCAGCAAAGGCTTGGTGGGCGTGAGGGAGAGTTGGAGATAGCCACGACTGGAGGAGATAATTTCAGGCAGAGGGAGCATCCAGAGAGGAAGCCATAGTCAAGAAGCATGCCTGCATGTCTGAGAAAGTCTAAGAGGTTAGTGTGGGCCTTTCTCATGTGACTGGAGGAGAGTTAGGGGGTGTGTAGGAGATGAGGTCAAACAATAATAGGAATTCAAACACGTGGGGTCTTGTAGATCAGTGCTTCTTGAACTTACAGCTGTATATAAATCACCTGGGATCTTGTGAAAATGAAGAGTCATATCCACTTGTGTGTGGGGCAGGGCCTGAGATTCTGCTTTTAACCCAGGGGTGGGCAAACTTTTTGACTCGAGGGCCACAATGGGTTCTTAAACTGGACCGGAGGGCCGGAACAAAAGCATGGATGGAGTGTTTGTGTGAACTAATATAAATTCAAAGTAAACATCGTTACATAAAAGGGTACGGTCTTTTTTTTTTTTTTTAGTTTTATTCATTTCAAACGGGCCCGCAGGCCGTAGTTTGCCCACGGCTGTTCTAACCCATTCCCCATTGCCCCTGGTGCCGCTGCTCAATGGCCCACACTTTGAGTAGTGGTATTTTTGACCATTGTGAATGACTTTACTCTGAGTGAAGTGGGAAATCCATTGAAAGATTTTGAGACTACTGAAAACAAACAGTGTGTGGGAAAGGGAGAGATGAAGGGAGACCAATTAGGAGGCTACTGTAGTGTACAGGCGCAATACTGATGACCTGGATCAAGGAGGTATCAGTGGAAGCAATTAGATGCTGGACATGTTTTGAAGGAGAGCTATGGTAATTTCCTGATGTATTAGAAATTGTGTGTAAGATAGGAACCAGCATAATGCTGAAGTGTTTGACCTGAGCATCTGGGAAATGGAGTGACCGTCAGCTTGAAATGGGGAATGATGCAAGTAGAGTACACTTTTGGAAACAGGTTGGCAATCAGTTTGGACAAAATGCATTTGGTGATGTTTAAAAGGCAGCATCTGGAACTTGGAAGAGAGTGCTGGACTGGAGATGAATGTGGGAGTGGTTGACAGAAGATATATAAAGCTATAAAACTGGATGAGATCATCCAGAGAGTGGGTGTAGATAGAAAACAATAGACCAGTAACCGCCCCGGAGCACTCTGCTCCTACAGTTCCATCAGGGACCTCCTGTGCCCAGGAGACAACATAGAGGAACCCTGGGAAGAGAATTCTCTCTCTGGGTTCACCAGAAACAGCACTTGGAGTCTCCTCCCAATTCTCTCATATCACATCTCTGGCATGCATAAGGCCCCTGGGTCTTTACCAATGACAGACAAATACAGAGAGGGTGAAAGGGTATACTTCCTCACTCTCCGAAATCTGGGCTTCCATGATGAAGCTGCATCTATCAACATGAATCATCATTTGAATGGTCAACAACTAGGAGTTTCTATACAGTCCTTGAAACAGGTGAAGAACATTGATTAATTCAACAGCAAAGATTGAGCAATATATGTATAAGTACTGGTCTAAATAATATAGAATCTACAGAGAACATAGCCTATGGATCTTACCTACCTGAATGCTTCAGTACCTTTAACAGCTGAGCTTGGTTTGAGATGCTTCAAGAACAAACACACACACACACACACACACACAAACACGCATACACACACACATCTTCTATTGCCCTTGGGAATCTATCTTGGATCCACTTCTCAAACCTGCTCATTCCATCTGGCCAAGCTTCTGTTGTAGATTTATTTACTTCCTTTCCCTCTTTTCTCTACCTACAGCCTTGCTAATGGAACTTTAAGCTCATCTATTTTCCTGGAATCCATATTTGGCTCAGTTCTACCCATGCCTAAGGCCAACTGCAGTTCCCAAGCTCCAGGGAGGACATAGCTGTGGCCCCTCTGCTTATTCAGGAGTAAAGATGATTAGGTACTCTCCTTAAGAAAATTAAGGGGCAATAGAGATTAGTATTATAGATTGCTTGATAAATGAGCCAGGGTATGTGTGTGTGATTATATACTTTGATGTATACATAGAAGTGAACTATTAGTAACATGGACATTATCATGTAACTTATAAATCTTAGTCCATTCTTCCTTAGTTCATTGTTCCATCTCAAATTATGGCACCTTTTTTGGGGGTGCTATGGAGGTGAGGATTGTCATTCCCTGATATTCACCCAAAGGTTAAGTGTGTGCCTTAAAACTTTCTGGTTTCTGGTAATATTCCATTCTGGTTCTCATCTATTAATTTATCTATACCTTTCCTGAAGCTATTGACATTTTAGAATGTACTACCTCCTGGGGGTAATGACATAGTATTTTATGCATCACTGGAAAATGACAATGGATAAGAAATCTGTCAAGGCCTACTTTAGTTTCTGCTTCCACAGCCTGCCTCTCCCCTCTGCAGGGGATGCATCCCTCCCACCTATAGACTAAGCCTTGCCCTGGGCTCTAGGACCAATCCCACCTTTAATCACAAGGATTTAAAGAGTTCTTCAACATTTAGGTGACTCAGAATCAAATCCTCATAGCTGCCAATCCTGTTAGACTGCATGACCCAGTTCTATAAATGAGCTTGTCTCATTCCTAAGATCAGCTTCCTACCTCTACCAGTTCTGGCAGCATTATCTTTGACTTGCTCTTTTGTAATGAGGTCCCCAGCTTGGTAACCTTCCCAGTACTCTCAGCCTTCTAGGAATATTTCCTGCCTTTTTCCCCAGGCCCTCTCCCTGAGCCATGAAAATCCTTCCCCTGAACCCTGGAATTGACAGTGTCCCCTGAGACTGCCTATTTGAATGTCTGCCTGCTTCATGATCCCACATTTCTGTGCTCTGCCCACCTGACAGGACTGCATAATGTGTGCCATCTGACCCTCCACACTCACTGCCTGCTGGATCCATCTGTTGTTGATGGTTTAACTGTGTGGATATTGTGAGTGCTGCATGGATGATACTGCTCTACCATGTGCAACATGCAAGAGGAATAAAGAGTATTAAACTGAGCCACTGCTTGCTGCTGTGCAGATTACATACTGGTCAATTGCAGAGGGCACCATATGCAATGTCATATGCGTATTGCAATGGAAATGGCACTCCCTGGAGCTGAGAAGCAGTCCTGATGCTAACCACAGCCTGATATCCTGGGGATATAAGTAAGGAATATGCTTATGGCAAGTTAAGTGGTTATCAGCATATGCATCAGTATTTAACATATCATCAGCATTTAATTTGAGGAATGCTGACTCAAAGCCAGATAAACTTTAATTATAGTCTCATAACCGGGTCAGATGCAAAAGAAAAAAGTGAGAGAGTAGGCCTTATCTTGAACACTTGATAAAGTTAAATAATGTAACAAACAATACCAATAAACGTTTTCATGTTTGAGGCAGGCTGTTAGCCCAGAACAAGTGACTTAATTCTAAATGTTAGAGGACATGTTTCAGACTGCAATGGTCTAGGAGCATTTGTGTGGCCTGAGGTGTGCCAAAAGCATTCTTGTTTACAAACATCTCTTCCCACCTGCCACAGGGCATACCTCTTCAACGTTAAAGTTAGGTTTCAGGCCCTGACTGGTTTGGCTCAGTGTATAGAGCGTCGGCCTGCGGACTCAAGGGTCCCAGGTTCGATTCCGGTCAGGGGCATGTACCTTGGTTGCGGGCACTTCCCCAGTGGGGAGTGTGCAGGAGGCAGCTGATCGATGTTTCTCTCTCATCGATGTTTCTAACTCTATCCCTCTCCCTTCCTCTCTGTAAAAAATCAATAAAATATATATTTTTTAAAAAAGTTAAAATTTTATCTTGGAAGTCAGGTAGTCATATTAACCAAAATCAGGATTATCAACTTAATGACTCATATATAAGTTTCTGAAGGACTATGTTACAGGCCAGGTGCAGGGGTGGAGAGAGGAAGAGAGACAATATTACCAATGTATAAAGGCAACATAATACATTTGGTGGCGAGTAGAAATTGATCTGAGAGAGAAGGTATGGGATCCAGTAGAGGTTAGATCGCTAGCCAACTGTGCAACCTTGGTCAAGTCATGCTGCATCTCTATGCATTTGCCCTATCAACTGTAACCACGGGGGAGCTGGGCTGGGTAACTGCTAAGGTATTTTCCACCACTAAAACTGCAGACTATGATCTTGAATCAAATCAAATCTGTTCAGCAGGGAGTTCTGCATTGCAATGGTGACCTTTGGACAGCACACAGACACAGACGAAAGTGGTACGTACGAATGGACTCTCCAAGGGTGGAGGCATGCACCAAACTGACTCCACCACCTCTGCAATTCACCCCAAGACAGCTCTTAAGGAAGACGAATGCTTAATTGCAAAGCAGGCACGCACAAAACAGCTATGTGTAATTGAAGAGGTGGTTTCAAGAGCACCATTTAAAACCTAAGGAAATTGGAAGCAATACATGTTGGCATTGATTCAGAAGGTGGTGTTATGAATACTTATGCATCCTGATTTTTCTTTCATAAATTAGATTATAAAGCACTTGGTTAATTCTAGCAAGGTATTAATATCACATTAATCTAAGTCATAAAATAAAGTACTTACGGATCTTATTCGGCCCTCTAAGGACCAAGTGCCATATGGAAAGAGGTGTCTGAGGAGGTGTGAGATTAGTAGACAAGTCTCCCTGCTCCCATTCAAGGAAATGCATCCTTATTCTCGTAGGTCCACTGACTTCCTCTGCCCTTCAAGCTTAGCTCGAGTCCATTTCTCCGGGAACAGCCTCCATAAAGCCAGTCCACAAGTGTCTCCTCTTCCTGATTTCCTGTGGCACTACCTGCCTGCACTCATGATCCACCTCTGCATTCTGACCATTATATGTTCTTTTTCTAATCATCTCATATATGCACGTCTTGACATTCCAATTATATTGTAAATGCCTTCAGACCAATATCCCATGATGCATTGCTCTTTTTATCTCTTCAAGGGCTAGTTACTGGAGGCTGACACATATTTATGGCCAACAAACATGTTTTGAATGGAATTACTTTCCTAGACTTTGGAGAGACTACTATGGGCCAGGTTGGGAGATACAACAATGGATTGGAGAATATCTGTCTTAAGCATTTACCAAGGGAAAGAGAAGAGATTAAATACTTGTAAATAATCACTAAAACACAAAGGTGGTGGGAGAAAAATGTTTTGCAAATCGGAGAGCAATTCATTTCAAATGATGGGCTAAGGCATGCTTCTCAAACTTCAGAATGCATTGGAAACGCCTGGGCCCCACTTCTGGAGTTTCCTATTCAGCTTGGAAAAAGGCCTGGATATTTCCATTTCTCATTAGTCCCTAGGTGATGGACTAGTACAGGGGTGGGCAAACTTTTTGACTCGAGGGCCACAATGGGTTCTTCAACTGGACCGGAGGGCCGGAACAAAAGCATGGATGGAGTGTTTGTGTGAACTAAGATAAATTCAAAGTAAACATCATTACATAAAAGGGTACAGTCTTTTTTTTTTTTAGTTTTATTCATTTCAAACGGGCCGGATCCAGCCCGCGGGCCGTAGTTTGCCCACGGCTGGACTAGTATCTGATTTAAGGATGATACTTTGAGAATCACTGAGCTAAAGGACAAACAAGAAGGAAATAATGAAAAGCATCTCAGTAGCTGTTTTTACCTGCTTTAAAGGAGTAGAGGACAAGATTGCCAAGTAAATAGTATGAGTAAAGGGGAGAGATATGGAAGCACCCACGTGCTTAGGGATGACAGCTGTATGAGGAGATGAGAATACCATAACTCAGGGGCATTACTTTGGAGGTCTTCAATGTCAGGCCAGGGAACCTGGATCCCTAAATGAGCAATGGGGAATCCGCAAGTGTTGTACAGGGATTCCGGGAGATTGACAACAGGAGGCATTGGAAGATTGGGCGAAGGGGCTTGATAATTAAGCCACTAAACCAATCTGTCTTTATTAAGGGGAAACCAAAATAGAACAGAGACATGTGTTCTTCCAAAGCCACTCCATATGTTTCTGGAGATCATCTGACTAAGTGGGACAAAGGTCTCCATTTGGCCATTGCCCGGGGTTCAGGAATTCTGCTTTTATGATCACTGACGCACATAGAAACGCAAAGGTATGTCAGAATTTAGAACATGTCTCTTCACACACCCACGCAGGCGGTAGCTCTAGAGTTAGGATTTAGTCCCATGCTAAAGGAGTGGATGAGAAAGCCCTTCGCAAATGAACAGGGAGACAGAGTTCTCTCACTCAAGTCAGAAGCTGTGTGGAATGAAAACTTGATCTACCAAGTAGAACTAAAGAGAAGGTGCTGAACCCTCTAATTAGGCTTTGTTTTGAAAGGAAAAAAATGGGTTTGAGCTCTGTCTCCCAGAATAAAAATAATGGCTGATACATAGAGCTAGACTAAGTTCTAAACACAATAAATATTTCATCTAATCTTCACGAAGGTGGTGATTATTATCTCTGTTTTACAGGTGAGAAAACTAAGACACAGAGAAGTAAAACAATATGACAAGGTCACACAATAAGAGGTGGGGCCAGGACTTGCATTCAGAGAGGCCCAGAACCAGCATTTGCATGCTGAACCACCACAGGAGGCTTGTCCTCTCAGTGGGGCTAGGATTCTGAGGTTATACGTTGCAATTGAAAAATAGTCTTGGTTTACCTCTCAGGCCTTCTTCCCTCCTTTTCTTCTGTCCTCCCTTCCTCTACAAATTATTAAACATTTCTTCACATAGATTGAAACTGTTATTTATTTATTTATCTATTTATTTATTTTAATTCAGAAAGGAAGGGAGAGAGAGAGACAGAGAGAAAGAGAGAGAGACACACAGAGAGATCAATCGGTTGCCTCCCACACACACCCTGGGAGGGCATGGAACCTGCAACCTGGGGATGTGCCCTGACCAGGAACCGCACCTGCCACCTTCTGGTGCACAGGACAATGCACCAACCAACTGACCCACCCAGCCAGGACTGAAACTGCTTTTAAGTAGCTGAGCAAAGTAGCAGTTCTCAGCAAAGAAATTATTCCATCAGTGAATTACGCATGAGGGCCATACACAAGGTCTTCAGAAAGATCAGACCGCTCCATGGGGCCACCCTCTCAGACTGTCACTTTGGCTACACTTGCAACTTAATAAAATTCCAGGACCTTGTCCCCAGCCTCATTTAGTTTCCTATCACAAAAGCATACAGTGCCTTTTTGCAATGCCAAGTAGGATTTAAAACCCCCTGAAAGAAGAGAGTGTAAAGGGAGCTTTTAGATAGTTATGAGGGGAAAATATCTTGAAACACATTCATCTGAAGCCTTCTTTCAATTCTCCCATGGAATGCTAACCTTTATTTGCAGTTGTGTGAGATTTGTGTCAAAAGCTTGCTGTAGCCCCAGGTTTAAACCAGAGAGATTCTGACTTGGTCCTGAGGCAGGTTCCTTTGTAGCTTTCTAATCTCTCTCTGAAGTTCTCTGGCTTTTAAGAGGTTGGTGATTTTTCCCTGCAGAGGTTTTTCTGTCATTTCATGGGCAGGAGTGCATGGTGGCGATACTAAGGACTGAAGCTTAAATCTCTTTGAGTTTGCCTAATTGCCATTATTGGTCTAATTGCAGGTACAGGGCTCAAAGAGAATGTGTGTCACTTGCCATCTGTAGCCAGAAGATGCTTGAATCAAATCGAATCTGTTCAGGATGCAAAAGACACTTCAGCATATGCAGATGCCCAAAATGGCTTCACAGACCCGAATCCTTTTAATAAGCCTAAGACAGGCCTGAATTTATTTAGATGTCTAATTCTAAATGTACGTATGCCTGGTAGTAATGTTTACCATCTGTCTGACACTGCCTGTTGAGGTAATTGTCAAGCTACATACAGAATGACATATGGTGCACATATTTGGACCTTAAATATAACAGCCTTGGCATGAAACAATTGGAAACCAAGATTTAATCTTTGGTATTATTCAAGTTGGAGTTGAACACACAGACAGTTCTGGGCTATTACTGTTTTCTTCCTTTATGATAAATACTCCTCCGTAGGCATGCTTGAGAACAACAGGGAAGGGCAGGACTGCTTTCCATGTGCTGCCTTTTTCCTGCTCTGGCCCGGGCACTTAGAAACCCGGTTGGAACGGCAATTCTGCAGGGGAAGCCGGAGGCCAGGAGCCCGGGAAGCATCTGGCCTCGGGCAACAAATATAAGGAGAGTCCCACGGGAGAGCTCAGAAGAGTGAGTTGCCGAGGTGGAAAAAGCAGAATAGAATACGAGGCAATGGCAATAATTGCACCTCTTCTTTCTGGTCTTTATTCTGTGTGCCTATCTTCTCTTTTCATCTCCATTCAAATTTATTTCCCTATTTAGGTTTCCTGCTGTCATGTCAAATATGGTGGGATCGGAGGAAGGAAGGAAGAAAGGGTAGAGGCTG
Source organism: Myotis yumanensis (assembly GCF_028538775.1). Lineage (NCBI taxonomy): Eukaryota > Metazoa > Chordata > Mammalia > Chiroptera > Vespertilionidae > Myotis > Myotis yumanensis. The sequence continues at coordinate 66,437,464 of NW_027223752.1, forward strand.
AGTGCTCCAACAGCCCCCTAATTCTCTGGGGAAAGGCACCAGGCTCCAAGAGATGAGAACAACGCCCTTTTCAAGTTATTTTGGTTAAATGATAGAGACCTTAGAGTGACAACTATCTCAGGCACTGCCCCCCTTTTTCCTTAAATACTAGCAGCACTGTAGCATTAGATACAGCTGTGCAAGATGCCGAAAGCCTGACTTGAAAGACCTACTTTATGCTTGGATTAGAGGACGAGTGTACTATTGTCGTTGCAGTCGCTGTCTGGATCTAAAGCGATGTAAATATGGCAACAGGAATCATGTAACTCTCGCAGTAACGTAACCAGGAATGTGGTCAGTGACTCTCCTCCGTGGGCATGACATGTCATTATATACGACACTGCATACAATAATAGCTTTCAGTATAAAGTCAACACAGACGCTCTTTCACTAGCCCTGCTTCTGTCCCTGGGCTCCACTGCCCTTCATTTAAAGAAGGAGGCCTGGGGAATTCTGGTGGAAGATCAGGATAGTCAACAATGATCTGTGTGTGCGTGTCTCTCCTCTCTCTCTCTCTCTCTCTCTCTCTCTCTCTCTCTCTCTCTTTGTGTGTGTCTGCACATTTAAGGAGGCCTGGAAGATGAAAATGACAATATACGAAGTGAGCCACCACGGTAATTCAGCCATAGATTCTTCCCCCCAGTCTGAAATGACAAGTTGATTCCATATTTTGGCATCCCGCCAAGTTCTGTATTTAAGCCTGAAGCTTAACATGTTTTCTGTTCCTAATTAGCAACAAGGCTAAATTTAGCAAAGGTTTCTCTAGTGCTACCACAGTCACAAAACGATTCTAAAATCTAACATGAAGGCATGTTACTTGATGGATTTAGAAAAAGACAAAACAATCCTGAAGGTGCCTCTCTGGGATCCGATGGCGTGGGATGCTAAGAAATGTTGAGGCACAGGGATAAACTATTTAAATTTTGATACGGGAAAGTCCCTCCCTCTGGGCTCAGAATACACAGTATGGATACACTTTCCCAGAGGCCTGGCTCTGGGGAACAAGGAGAAGAGAGTAAGACTCATTCCTCATGACTTCCAGCTCCCCACTAAGATCCTACTGCTTCCCTATCCTGACACTTTTCTTCTGACCCCAGGACCATCCCCAAAAGACCAGGGTACCCTCAACTTCTCCCCACTTTGACACTTCATCTGCCAATAATATCTCATCTATCGGTATTTCCTCCTGCTTGACCACACGTCTTTATTTTTTTCAATTTAAAATCTGCAGAAGAGCTGCAGGAATATGATGATGAATGATGAACAGGTACATAACTTTCACCTCTAGTCACCAATTGTTAGCATAGTGGCACATTTTTCTTTTCTCTTTCCGTATATGTGTGGACTGTGTGTGTGTGTGTGTGTGTGTGCATAGAATTTGTGTCATATGTTTACTTTTGTTGCTGAACCATTTGAGAATTAGACATCTCGACTCCTTTCTCTGAAGTATTTTCACATCTATCTCCTAAGGACAAGGACATCACCTAAATGACCATGGATACAATTACCGCGTGTAGGAAACTTAGCATTGATCCTCTATGACAGGCTGATATGCAGCCCAAGTTCATATGTCCCCAACTGTCCCACAGTGTGGGTACAGGCCTCTAAGGTATGAGAGAGATTAGCTATCTGTGGGAGATTTCGGCCAGGAGTTTTGTAGACTGTGCCTACAGTTTTGCTACCTCATCAGTGGTCCAGATCGCTGAACATGGTTAAGTCATACATCCTGATTCTCATAAGAATATCAGTAAAGAATGAAGACAATGATGACCTGCTGGAGGGCAGATACCCAGCCTGGGACCAACAAGAGGGCCAAGGAGGTAGAGCACATTTATGATCCTTCTCTTCCCTTCATCTTAGACCTCCCACAACCATAGCTCTAACTTCTGCAAGGCCATTTCCTTTCTTACTCCTGGCCTATTTCCACTTCTGCAAACAGCCACTCAGAGTGCTCTAATTCTGTACTCCACCCTTATGTCTGCCTGGTTGCCTGTGTCTTCCCAGGCTCACATGACAGAAATGAGACAAACTGTCTTGATAGGGACAAGCCCTTCCTCCTCAATCCTCTTTCTACCACATGGGAAAGGGAATTCGCACTCTCCTCCACAAAGAGAAAAACGATGGGAGAGACCCTCAGACCCACTCCTCTGTAAAGTGGCTGGTGAAACTGGAGGATAGATCTGAGCATGCCCAGTCAGTCCCTTCCTCTTTCATTCTGAGCTGCCTGTCCAAGCAGACAACGTACATGCTCACAGCATTCCCCATGTCTGTCTGCATGTGTGGTGGATGCAGTTAAGGGGAAAGCATTCCATTGAGAGGGCAAAGTAAAGTGCCCATTTGGTGGCACATCAAAGCTACAATGCATTCTGTAATTAACAAAATAAAAAATAAAGCTGTTGTTTTTGTGATGATCTGCCTGATGTCTGCCATTCCCTGTTGTTTTCCATCTCAGAGGGCAATCGGGTCTTATTTATTGGCTCTCTGAATCCTCAACTTTTCTATCATAGAATTAACTGTAATAAAGCAACACAGGTTTCTCCCTGCCCTCACCACAGGATGGAATGAAACTGCTTGCTCAGAACTCTTCCCTCTAGATTCTAGAGGAGACAGGGGTTACCTAGGCTGTGACACAATGGGGACGACTCAGGACTGCGCAGGCGGGGGCGGGAGGGGGGGGAGGGCAGGGGGTGGTGAGGACAGAGGCAGCCGCCAGCCTCAGCTGAGCCCCAGCCAGCTGGCCTGCCCAGAGACTCCACAGAAGAATTCAGAAGGTGGGAGGAGAGGCCCATGATTCTGTGAAGCAGGTGCAGATAAGATGAAATGGACAGGGAAAGTCCCCATTTTGTCTTTAGTGACAGGACAAACCTGGCTGATGCTGACTTTAATGCACTATCTCGGGAGGCTGCTGGGTGCAGCAGAAGGAGCAAAGGGGTTTGTGTCCAGATGCCAAGAGCTAATGCATTTGCTATGGAAACTGAGCCTTCAAGTTCCTACCAGGTTCTCTGGAAACACCTCTGCTTCTTTACTGGGAGGTGACTGGAACTGTCCTTTCTAGAACAAAGACTTCCCCTCAGATATAAAGAAAAAGGATATTTTGTTAGTTGGAGGTGTGATGAAAGCTACACTAAATATAAAGCTTGGGATCTTTCAGCCTTTTGCCTATATCACGAAGACTTTAAATTATCCTAAATGATGCTCACTTTGACTTTGAGTGTGGGAAGAAATGAAAGAGTTCTTATTCAAAGCCGAGGTAAAGCTTTCTAGACCTTATCACACATAGGGATATGATGTGTGTGTGTGTGTGTGTGTGTGTGTGTGTGTGTGTGTGTGTGTGAGAGAGAGAGAGAGAGAGAGAGAGAGAGAGAGAGATGCTGGTCTTCCTTCCAAAAGAGTATGAGCCAAATGGCCAAGTCCCTGTCTGTTCTCCTAGTCCTGCCTAAACTCACTGGCAGCCTTGGTGTGCTGGGCAGGTCTGAATATATGAATTGGCTTCTCACATTAAACTTTAGAGACCCTGTGATCAAGCGATGCAGCACAGTGCATGGCACAAGGTAAGTGTCTAGTAAAAGGGTAGACATGTCTTTTGATAAGAATGTGAAACAGTAGGATGTGGAGGTTTGTCACTTATAAATTTGGTGACTTTGGGTAGATGACTTGACTTCCCTAAGTCTCATTTTCCTCATAAAATAACAATAAAGACTTGCGATATTTTGAGAATGTCATAATATGTGTAAAGTATGTAGCTGAATTCCTGGCAATATTGAGAACTCAGTACAATTTTTTTTTTGGAGCTGAGGGTGGTGCTTGATCAATAAATTGCTGCATTGGAAAAAGCCTACGAGGCCCCTGCTCCTCGTCTATGATATTAACATGGTTGATTTAGATTCTCAAGTTAACCAGCAAGTATACGCCATTATTTTGTGTGTGGATGTGTGTGGGGTGGTGTTGTTGATGACAGGGCTTGCCTTTGGAAATCTTCATAGGAGGCTTTTAAAGCTGTAATAACTTGAGAAATTTTTCAACAAAAACTCCCAATTTTAGTTACTTATTTGCATGAGTCCAGAGTTAGAAAACTGACTTTTTGGACATATATAAAACTCAAAGTATGTTGGAAAAAAATAAGCTGATACATTAACCTTTGACAGATGTCACTGAACTCCTGAGTACATTATGCAATCCCCACCCTCTGAATATTCTGAATTAGAATGAAGCAAATCTTGCATTTCTATCATGCTTGCATACATGATAAACTACAAAAGAAGCACAGGCTATTATGGTGATTTAAGAGGTTGCTAAAATCCAATATCTAGTCTGTAACTAAATTCATGCATTTTTGCTGCCAGTGGCATTCTTCAGTTGTGGAACTTGCCCCAAGTTTAATTTCATTAGAAGGGAGATTTCAATTTTTCTTTAGAAGAAGCAAAACCATACACAGGAGTCACAGATTATATGTGTAAGTGCATATGAATGCATATGTGCTCATGTGTGTAAGTGCATAAGAGTGTGTGTATGGACATAATGAAAGTGCTCAGAAATGACTAAATGCTGAACACTTAATTTTTTGTGCTACTGCCATTTTCCTCCTGGAATGCTCACATTTCATATTTTATCTTAGGTACCTGAAGACCCAGAGTTCCTCTCATTCACAGGCAGTTAGCAGAGGATACAAGGAAATAAAATGAACCTATGCCTCAAGCCCGGATTTTCTAATTAAGGTGAGAGGGATCTGATTTCTACGTGAGCATGTAAAAGCAAGCAGAGTACAGACAGCACCATTCACTTTCCTCACCCAGAGAGTCCTGTGGTGACACCCATACTCCTCTGATCTGACTCTAGGGGTTAGAGTTAGAGTTCTCTGACCACAACATATTCAAAAACAGAATCAGGACTACCACGGCCATCACTGTGGACAGCGTGCAGAGGGATGAGAGGACTCCTGGCAGCCCCGCACTGCCGGATTCTCCCCCTCTCATTGGCCACCAGAACTATGATGGCTGCCTTTTCCATGGGAACCCTACAGTGTCCCTCAAAGTACACAGACATGAGATCATGGCTTTAAATATAAAAGAGTGATATAATAGATGAAAAAAGTAAAATCCTATAGTAAATATGCTTGAACTTGGGCAAGTTACTTAAACTCCTTAGAACTTACTTTTCTCATCTGTAAAATGTCCTACTAAGGTGACATAAGCATGTTTTGAAGGATACCTATCACTGAATAGATGCTAATATGTGTAATTTTCTTTCTCCTTGGTGACCATAGTACTTACATGAGGACTGAACAATATCTTTCAGAAGGATGCCTGTCCACAATAGTCTAGAGAATGGTAAGGCCAGATGCTGACAAAAACAAAATACTGGGAGTCAGGAAACCTGTTCTCTTCTTGGCTCCTTCCTTTACTAGCCCTGTGATTGTGAGCAAGTCACCTGATATATCTGTCTTTGTCCATCTCTAAATGCCTGTTCTACCAAATTTACAAGGTGTCGTAAAGAGCAATAGAGATGCTAGCATAACATCGCTCTCAGAATGGCAAAGCTCCGTATAAATGCACTGGATTGATAATATCAAACACTAGTGGTCAGGTGCCAGTTCCAAAGGCTCCTCTTTCATGAATGCTTCTCTGTAGGGGAACTATTTGTCTTACCCTGTTCTGTGAACACTTGTAAAATGATATAGCTCCAGGAAGGACCCAAACTTCCTATATCAGAACTTAGCCTGAGTATGAACTCTTAAGATAGTTCTTTGTATCCTGATTTGGCCAGAGGATACCCCTCACCCCCAAAACATGGGCAGCTAGCTCTTCATTAATCAATTCTTACACACAAACATTTATGTATTAAACATATACTACATTCATTAGGCATTTAGCAAGTGGCAGGCATCAAGGATGATTTGTTTTATCTTCATTGAAAGTCTGCAAATCTTATTTATTATCCCCATTTTAAAGATATGGGAACTTCAGTTTGGCCAAGGCCATCTGGCTGGTGAGCAATGGATCAGTGGGAATACTCCAAAATCCACCCTCTTTTGACTTGACCACTGACAACCTCACATTTTCTAGAGCAACAGATTTACGGGGATTTGGTATAGTCCCACTCACTTTGGCTTTCTTTCTGGCAAAAGAAGAATTTACATTTGAAATGAAGATTTAATGTGATGAATGTTGACTGAGGTATATCACTAGAAGGAAAATCACCACATACAAAACCATTTTTCTGCTAAATAGGTATATAGGCAGAGAGATATTAGAACTTTATCTCAGAATTCATCACAAGATATCACTAAAGATCAAATTTCCCTAAGATATACAACATACAATTTAAAATCCAAAAATCTGGTTGATGCAGATTTTTGTATTATATTACTTGAACAAAGCAAGTATAACATAGTGTATAATCAATAAAATAGACACCATTCCAGGCAAAAACACTGTATTGGCTTTAAAGGTCTATCAACACAACCATAAATATAATTTCTAATGTTACTGATATTTTGTAGCAGGTGTCAAGACAAAAATACAAAATGAGATTGGGTAAGGGGTAGAAGACATCACAGTCAACCCATCTTTTCCATTCCTATTTGGCCCAATGTTCATGGGGAAATCACAGTTAGAATACGGTTTGATAAAAATATCCCTCCAAGCTGGTGGACACATGTATTGTCTTGGTCCTATTATTTTTTAAATATATTTTTATTGATTTCAGAGAGGAAGGGAGAGGGAGAGAGATAGAAACATCAATGATGAGAGAGAATCATTGATCGGCTGCCTCCTGCACACCCCACATTGGGGATCGGGCCTGTAACCCAGGCATGTGCCCTGACCAGGAATAGAACCGTGACTTCCTGGTTCATAGGTTGATGCCCAACCACTGAGCCACACCGGCTGGGCTGGACCTATTATTTTGAGTCATAAGACTAGGGAGCGGTTGGAAAGCGGGAAGGGCATTAATATGTGTTGGTACTATCAAGAAACATTTCACGAATCAATGAACATTTTTATGGTCTGAATGAATTTGAAAATTTGCTACAAAAGATATATTCCATTCATTTTCGTAGAAGGGAATCATCTTTCAAACATAATGTGACATACCCGTGTCATATTCTCATAGTTTGGGTCACAGATTTTACCAATTACTGCATAGACTTTAGAGTCTTTATCCCATATCAACTTTTTTTCTATTCCCACCACAGGCCAGAGGTGGGAACGTAGCATCTTTTCCTCCACATGGCTTTATCCCAGGAATCCCTTTTATGTGGAGGCAGGGCAACACAAAGGGGCACAGACCATGCAACTGAACATGCTGGATCCTGAGAGAAGCTTCCTTTCTGTAGTATGATTTTAAATCACAGAATTTATTTATGTTCTTTCTCTCCTTTTTGTGGTCAGTGACAAGGGTCAAAGGCATTTAATCAAACCCTCGTAGAGAGATGGGTCCCATCACCACACAGTTCGACGATCTAATTTGTCTCCTGTCAAAAAATGTATTTTGGGAACAGAGCTGAATATGATAAGTGTGATGTCTTTTTACGGTCATTGCTGAAATATGTGTATGGCACAGATTTGCTAGGCTCATTATTTCATCTGTCTCTGGGTAAATATTGAAATTGTCGTTAGTGTGGATACCAAACACTGAGGAAACAGGAGTACATGTTGTTCTTTTATTCCACGCTGAGTTCAGCTAGCTGAAGCCAAAATTATCTTCTGATTTCTGAACCAGAATAACTGATGACCAAGAAGGCAATGCAATGACAGGAATGTCTACAGGCCAGACGCCTGAGTGCTTTGGAGAAATAATGATGTCAATGAAGCTTATAGTAAAAAGCAACAGCAAAAACAAAAACAAAAGAAACTCCTCCGGCCAGCAGATGGTGCCACAATTTATAATGTTGGGCTACTTTGGGCTTTATGGACAGCTTGCTAATTGCTTTGTCAATTAATTTAAGGGGTGTAATTTAATTTCTTCTCTTGCATCACATAGTGGTTTATTAAAGAACTCATATCCAGCTCCTTGGTCCTGGATGAGCAGTTCATTTGTTAGTGCTGCTAACACTTTCCAGACATCCTCTGCTGACTTACTTCTCCATCCTAACTCCAAGAGGAAGGGAGATGCTTGATCCCAGGTATTAATCAAGTGCAGATACAGACCTAGTTTCTAACGAGACTGCACATTTTAAACTTAGAACTGAACTTGTAAGGTAAGAAGTCAGAATGATGTCCATTTGCAAGATAATGGGGAAAATCTATCTTTGGGCCCACATAGGATTCTTTCCCCTAAGTCCTTTGCAAGTTTTTTCTATATGACAAAGCCCTAGTCAATCCTCAAGTACTATTCTGTGTATAATTTATTTCGTTTTCTTTGTCATAGAAGTGGAGAATGAAATAATACATGAGACAAGGAAGGGAAGTGAGAAACCTAACGGGAAGATAAAATTCCACCTCTGAAAATAATAACTCTAGCCAGTGAAATAGTTTCTAACACTAGAAAGGTTCTCTGATTAATTTTAAGCTTGGAACCTGAAAGCTAGATTTCTAGTGCAAATGAAAGAACTGAAGAACTTGTCTGAACTAATGAGGAGAACATATTTTTTGTTGTTGTTGGGATTCCCCATTTGCCCAGGTGTCAGAAGTTACTTTAATTCTCTGCATTGCCTTTTCCAGAAATACTCAGACCAATACTTCCCTCTACTGCTTGGAAGCAATTCTAAATCATGAGTCAACTAGATTTATTTATAAAAGCGAGCATACCTATTTCACAGCTGTAGAAACTGAGGCATGTCCTAAGACAACTTTTAAAAAGTAAAGTTGAGCCCTAGCCGGTTTGGCTCAGTGGATAGAGCGTTGGCCTACGAACTGAAGGGTCTCAGGTTCAATTCTGGCCAAGGGCACATGCCTGGGTTGCAGGCTTGATCCCCAGTAGGGGGCATGCAGGAGGCAGCTGATCAATGGTTTCTCTCTCATCCTTAATGTTTCTATCTCTCCCTCTCCCTTCCTCTCTAAAATCAATAAAAATATATTTAAAACAGTAAAGTTAAAACTAAAATTTAGTAATAGTTCAAAACTGTCTCATCTCTATAGAACACCTATATCTAGAGGTAGGCAAATTTACCTTTCTGAGTGTAATCTTAACCAACTGACTCTAATAAGTGAAGATACGAAGCTTGGCAAATGGAAACCTTTGAAATACATTTAAGGAAAACCATAAGTCTGGGTCCTACATCATACTGATTGTATCAGAACCTCTGTGGGTGGAACTGGGGCACTAGCATATACTAAAATCCTCCAAGCAACTCTAGTAAATACTAAACTAAAGAAATCCTGGCTATTAGAGTATTCAAAAGCAGCCATTAAAATGATATAACTTTTACTAAATTTATATAAAACTATTTTCATGTGATTATTTGCTATAATAAATTAATTACATCATGGTCTTACTTATTTGAAATTATATAAATACTAGTGGCCTGGTGCACAAATTCATGCACATTGAAAGGAAATTAATTAGAAGAAATATTTTAATATCACTATTCACCCTTTCTCTATAATGGAAGTGTCAACCAAATTCATGATCGACAGTGACAGATCGAAACACACATGTGCAATTGGCACCAGCGAGAGCTTTATGTATAAATATATATATATATATATATATATATATATATATATGTATAAACTTGCTTAATTAGACCTGCTTTCTGATTTAGTTACTTTCTCCAGCCCAGTGAAGCACCCCAACTTCTCATTCAGGTAATTGTCAGCAACACAGCAGTAAATATCAACACGAAGCAGATTATTATTGTAAATCACCCAGGGAGAACAAAGGGTAAAATATTTAACTTCAGCAGTGTTTGACTATATTCTGCACAGTGAGAAAACCTGAAGTAATTTTCAAGGTCCGCCATTTCTTACTTCTTTTCAGTTGGGTCAAGTTTCTAAAATTTCTAAATCTCTGTTTTCCAGCTAATGAAAATAAAATAGGATCCCATCGAGTCTTCTATCTACCTACTCCAGGACTTCTGTGAGGATCAAATGAGATGAGGCATGGGAAAATGCTTCACAGACATTTGGTTAAAGTGTGAAATGTTTCCACTTGGCTATAAAGCAAGTCATTTCCCTGGGCTGAAGAAACTCCAAGAAGGCTAGTCACTAGGGAGAGGAAGCCGGGCGTTGCTACGTGACATCATTACACAGCACCCTCAGCCACCGTTTCTGGGCTGGATTGGACTGTGGGCCGCATTTTGCGCCATGGGGTCTCGGCAGTGTTGGCTGTGATTTGGTGGGCTGTCACTCTGGGGTGGTGGCAGGGCCTGTGTCCTACTTGGGGGAAGCTAAGTGTTGCTTTGTGGGTGCTAGGTCCGCAGTTTTGTTTCTCTGTAAATGGCCAATGCTCATCATGGCAGCTCCTGCGTTTAGCATCTGCCTCCTGGTGGTCAGTGCACGTCATAGAGACCAGTCGTTCCACCTGGTTGTTCCACTGTTCAGTCTATTCGCATATTAGGGTTTTATTATATAGGAATATGTAATTTAGGAACTGTTAGCAGATATTAGTGTCTTTTATAATTTAGTTTCCCAATCACATTTGGTGGCATTTATTGAATAGTTACAGAAGAATAAAAGTACAATGTGTGAATGTGATTAGGGCTTGTGACTCACCAAGTGCTTATTAAACAAAGAGCTTTCTCAAGGGCAGAGTGACTTCAAACCAGACAAAACCCACTCTTTCCATCAGAGGGCTCATTCTACTAGTGTCCTAGCTGACTGCTTATGAAAATGACTTCTCAAGAAACCAGAGAGGTTGGTAGTATTGCTTCAATTAAAGACATTCTGGCCATGGCCAATGTGTCTAAGTGGTTAGAGCATTGGCCCATGCACTGAAAGGTCATGGGCTTGATTCCTGGTCAAGGCATGTACTGGGCTTGCAGGTTTGATCCCTGCCTCTGGTTGGGGCAAGTGAAGGAGGCAACCAGTAGATGTGTTTCCCTCCTTCCCTTCCTCTCTCCCTCCCTCCCTCCTCCCTCCCTGCCTCCCATTCTCCCTCCCTTCTACTCTCTCTGAAAAATCAATAGGAAAAAAATTTCCCCGAGTAAGGATTAACAACAACAAATAAAGATATTCTGGCTGGGGAGGAAGATTTGGGTTTATCATTGATGGGGTTAAGAGCCAAACCATAAGCAACTACCCTTCAGGTAGCCATGGTGATGTCAAGAACTTCTGTGGGTAGGGATATGGGTGCTGTCTTTATTCACTGAAGAAAAAAAGGCTTGAACCACAGGGACAATCCCTCATTCACCATCTGGGAGTTTGCTGCTGTATGGAGGAAAAATAACAGGCTATAAACACATGATTTACCTGCAAAAGCTTTAGAACTGCAATTGCGAGTCTTACCGACATAGCTCTATTTTTTATTTAAACTGCCTTTTGTTTTCATCCAAGAAACTATAAGCAACTTACAGATACAGGTGAAACCTAAGTTTCGTAAGGGATATAATGTTGAGAAATAATAGGTGACTTAAGATCATGTAACTGAAAGCATTAAAGTATCTTAAATCAGGCCCACAAGCATGATCTATTCATTATATTTTATGAAACACGATATTTAAATATAAAAGGTCACAATGATATTAATAATATTCAAATGTTTATTAATTATAATTTGATGAAGTTAAATGTAATGACTCACTAATTAATTTTGATACAAATGACAAATATTTTATCTGTGACTGATCTTATCTGGCTTTGCAGGTAAGCAGTGGAAGACATGCAGAATCTGGGAGGGGGGCAAGGGGAATTCTTGAGTGAATGAGCCTCAGAAAGTCACAGAAGCTGGGATAAAAATACTATTTCTGGGAATGGATGAGAAGCTTAGAGAGGAGAGAAGCTCTTTGGTCTTAGACTTTGGTCTTGGTCCCAGTCCCACCATTTACCAGCTGTGCAACCTTGGACAAATTAATCATTATCACTACTATGCTCTGAATGTTTGTGTTCCCCCGAACCCCTCCCCACCACAAATTCAAATGTTGAAATCTTAATGACCAATGTGATAGTAAATGGGGCTTTTGGGAGGTGCTTAAATCATGAGGATGGATGAGACTAGTGTGCTCATAACAGAGGTTCCAGAGAGATCCCTCACTCTTCCACTATGTGAGGCTGCAGTGAGCAGACACTGGCTATGAACAGGAAGAGGTACTCTACCAGAGCATGACCATGCTGCACCTTAATCTTGGACTTCCCAATTTCCAGAAGTGTGAGAATAAATTTCTGTTATTTATAAGCACCAAGCTTGTATTTTTGTTGTTGTTGTTGTTGTTGTTGTTATAGCAGTCTGAATGGACTGAGGCAATGATGACCTGCAGTCTCCTCATTTGGAAGTAGTAATAGACAATAATCTCATGCAATCATTTCACAGGCTAAATTAAAAAGCACAGAAAGTGATGAGCAACACTCACAGCAAGTACACAAAAAAGTGGCAACAACAATAATTTACATAATTATTCATAGTTGGTCTCCACTGAGTTACTTGAGAGAATCATTGACCATTATTCAAGAAATAAAGTTTGCTGTTACAAGCTACAGTGCATAGTACAAATAAGTGACAATGTAAGGGGCAATGGGACTACAAATCTACCTAGACTATCTACCCTGCAACTTTTTTTAATCCTCACCTAAGGTCATTTATTGATTTTATAGAGAAGGGAGAGAGAGAGTAAGAGAAATATTGATGTGAGAGAGAAACATGAATCGGTTGCCTCCTGTACACATCCCATCTGGAGATTGAACTTGCAACCTAGATATGTGCCCTGACAGGGAATTGAACTCACCCTCTTTTGGTGTACAGGATGACACTCCAACCAACTGAGCCACCTGGCCTGGGCTCTACGCTGAAACTTTTCATTTCCAGCTCATATTTGAGGCCACTATCTTCTCTACCCACATCACAACTCTTCTTGTCTGCAGTTACTGGGGCCTTTTGTACATGAGGTAGCTCTTTCAGAGGGTAACATCAATTTCTTTGAGGTGTTTCTCGGTTTCCCCCCTGAACCCAGGATCCTTCAGTCTGCAAACCTAGGGCAAGCTTTGGTTTTTGACCTGACAACTCTTTCATGCTGATACATCATCATGACAAAAAGCATCTCTCATGTCACAAACAAAGGAGAGAATGTGTCAATATGAGTCAGTTTAGCTCTAACATATCAGGAAAGTGTGCTGTGAATTTTTTTTGTGTGTGTGTGTGTGTGTGTGTTTGTTCTTTTTTTTTTTTTTTTTTGCCTTTGTTGCTGGTGAAATGGATGGTTAGCACAATTTTAAAACATAAAGAGGCCATCAAGAGTGCTAATATTGCTAATGGTGTGAAAGAAACAATGATCATAGGAAACTGAAGAGGTTAAAAAAAACTGTTGTTGATTTGGATAAACGAAAAGCAGTCAGACAGTAACAGCAAATAAAGATGCTGCCTACTGACCTCCTGAAAGACACTCCTAGAAGAGTGCTGAAAGTGATTGGTGTAAGGCCAGTAGGAGGTGGATCAATAAATTTAAGAAAAAAAAGTGTTTGTTTATAGATTTAATAGTACATTAGACATGGACTGCATATAAGAAAGGTTAAAACGGAATCAGTTGGGATCTGGAATGAATTAATTCGACTTACATTATTTCTAATGGGAGAAAAATACTCGGTTTTTAAACAAATTGCTTCTCAAATAGCCTTCCGGAACGAATTACATTCCAGAACCAAGATTCCACTGTGCCAGAAAAGATGCTAAGGCTAAACATCAGATTTAGGTGAAGGGTAGGAACTTCTTGTCAGAAATGAATTAGGACCATTTCAAATACGGTGAGATACAAAATGTTGACTAAGACCCTGGTGTCTGAAGGTAGAATAAAAACCCATTTCTGGAGCTGAAAAATAGATAGTAAATCTGTTTCTGTATGAGGTGTAGATATTAAATTTAGGGAGGAGGGGGAGCTCCCAGTAAAGAGGGTAACTAAGAGCTAAGTTCTGAAGTCGCAAGGACATTGGGAAAGTATTGGTGAATCTTCAAAGAAATAATGGAGAAGATGTCATAAACACACAAAGAGCATACATTTAAAACAATATATCGACCTCCATTGAGTGAGCCAGTGGTAGGACGGCTCCTGACTAGATAGCAATAGCACTGTCAGAGCCACAAAATATGGTTCAGGTGAAATCATGGAAAATCACTACACTGCTTAGTCTTTGACCAGCTAGAGAAAATATTGGGTCTGAAAGTATAATAATTTAGCTCCAGTGTTCCATTAGGATACATTAGCATCGGTAATCAGAAATCTAAAAAAAAAAGTTTAATGGAAAAATGGAGGTGAGTCCCTAGTGTTTTTATTATACTCTATTTTCTAGTGAACATTTTTTCTATATCCTTTGGGGAATTCCCTTTAGGAGACCAAGTGAAAAATGTGTCTATAAAAGAAATATTGATTAGTTTAACAATCTCATTAAATTTGATTAACCTTTTAAGAGCACTGGGTAGATCTTTAAACTATACAAAGCTGAATAATACTTTTATGTTCAATGAAGGACACCTTTTAAATCCTTCCAAAATTTATGAGAATTGGTTACTTATAAGACTAACGTTAACATTGAAAGTTTTAAAATGTTTCATTCTTTCTGTACCTTTTTATTTTTTAAGGTTACTCAGAATTAAAAATAACTTGATAACTGTTTTGTTTTCTTAAATATTCATGAAGAGAACGATATACCACACTAGGCTAAAATAGAGGCTGATAGCAAACAAAAGTTAAAAAAAGTCTTAGAACCTTCCTTCTCTCCATTTTATACCTTTTCCAATTTGTATGCCATGCCATTTATGATTTACAGATGCAAGGACAAGATGTATTAACAAGAGTTCTAGCATAAATAGTAATGGGGCTAGCAAGGGGAAAGGCTAAAGTCAATCTCAGAAATGTAATAGCTAACCTCTTCATCTCTATATCTTCATTTAGGAAAGTAAGTTCTTAGGCCTCAGTGCAAAATCTATCCAACTCTATAAGTCTCAATTTATAACCAAGGCATAATATAGACCTTGAGGAAAAACAGAACTCATCTGTAAACAGAAAATCAGAGAACTTTTCTTTTACTTTTCTTTTCCTTTAAAAATAATTTGTAGTGAGGAACACTACTATTTCTCTGATTAGACTGTTGCAAGAATAACTATTATTTGTAAAATTCCTTTAATCTCTCATAGCCATAAAAATGGCTTCCAGTTTCTTTATTTCCCATTTAGAGCAGATTTTTAAAATAAAAAAAGGTAAGACATCAGAAACATAGTCCCTTATGTTGTTGACCTTTTAAAAATGCAGTACTTTTATTGACTGTCCATTGTATTTTCTTCCCCTGAGATACTGGTGTGGTAATCAAAGTGTGGGAATAGTCAAACATTGTTACAAAACCCCAAAGCCAAATGTTCCTTCCCCAAACTGCATTACAATTCCAACAACTGTGTTTACAATTAAATGCAAATATAAATGCTAGCAATCAAAACAATGGCCCGCTATCATGTGCAGAATGATTCAGCATTAGGGTCTGTGTGTGTGTGTGTGTGCGTGTGTGTGTGTGTGTGCGTGTATTCTCCAGAATTTTTACTGTGCCTTGGGGGTAAGAAGAAAAATAAAAACAAGGAAAAAGAATCCAAGTATTTTAAATTATAATAGGAGATACTGGCAAATCCTCCAGCAGCTGTTTATCATGTAAAATAAGTTATGGTGACTATTCTCTGGTCATATATATTGAAAATTCTTGAAAGTATACATCAATAAATTATGTCCAAGATGCATAAAACTTAACACAAAAACTTTTGAAGGCCGACTTTCCATTCCCAAAGACTTTGACATGTTCCCAATAAGTGATTTTAATGCTGCTTAGAAATTTCTTCAGGGCATTTAAAACTTCTTTTGTGACTCTTCATCGGCTGCTTTACAGACAGCAGCGATCGCTATAATATACATTTTCCCTTTCTGCACGCTTCAAGGAGTTCATGTGCTATATCCAATTTTAAGGTAGAGTGTAAGATTACATTTCTAGAATATAGAGAGCCATAGCCATTGAGATGGCACCATTGCTGTTTATAGTAATTCCTACTATTTACTGTTTGACAGACATTTGCGAATTGCAGAGAAGATGGTGCCAAGATCATCATCAGGCCACTGTAATAACTGGTAGTGCACGCTGTCAACTGTAGATGGGCCTGAGCTAGCAAGCAGCTGGGACTCCACGCTCTGCAGTGAGCAGCTCCTTTGCTTTCTGGAATGGAACTGGCTTTGAAGACTATGTTACAGGGATGGATGCGGTACCATTCTGGCTGACTTGCTTTGTCTTAGTGAAGCCTTCATGTTACATAAGTTTGAGAGTTGGGTTTTCCATGGCAGATTTTATTAAAGTGGAAGTTTTACAAACTACCCTCCAATTCCAACAACCTGGCCATGAATTTTACAAAGGACACCAATGGACTTTCAAATGGAACGTCTAGAATAGGCAGAACAATGGGATGATCATGAGTTTGAAGTTTCAATGAAGCTGACGTGAGATAAAATCTTAATTGGTCTTCCATAACTTACTTGGTTTCTCTGAGCTTCAATTTCTAAGCTTAAGTTTCCTCACCTTTAAAGTGGAATCATTCTATCTCCCAGGGATATAAGGAGAAATAAATGAAATAATACACATGAAACAGGTAACAGAGTTTCAGGAGAATAGAAAATTCTCAGAGCTGTTAGCTAGTATAATTATGAACTCACATGCATACAAGGGCCTTTTCTGTAAACTATTGTTCAGCTTATAGACTGATTTCCTATTAAGGGTTTCTGTGAATGGTGTGGTATGACTAATCTGTCCCCAATGCCCAGTGCTTAAAGATATAATGCAATTTATTTAGCTAAGATATTGTGCTAGCATAATTTTCCAAGTCTAAAGAGAAACCTCCACATCTGATCCTGATACTGCTTTCACCTGCCAACAAAAAGACCACAAGATGAAAAGACGGATAGAGGTGAGAGCTGCTATCAAAACCTCACATGGTGTATTTCTCTGGCAGAGGTATGTTTTCAGGAAGCACGATTTCCCCGTGCATATATCAGACTGTGCGAATAGGCCGTTGTTCACCTGCGCCTCCTGTGGATGTGTCTACCTCCCTGGTTACAGGATGCCAAGCGTGAGGAATGGAAATCTCTTATGGGGAATTAGACTTCGGTGGATGTTTGCAAAGTCTGATTGTGGAGGCTGATTTTTATACTAACTCAGTTCCTGTTCTGCAGCCAATCCTTTTTTATTTGAAATCCAAGTGTGTTCCTTTCCAAGCTCAGCCTCTCAGGTTGGATGCAGGAGTAGGTTCTTAGTTTCTTTTCTTGTTCTCCCTGCTCAGAGACCTTGGTGAGGGATATGATGGAATTTAATACTTTGAGGGCTCTTCAAAACATTCTTACTTGGCAAATATATAAACCAAAGTTGGGAACAAGACGACCATCAAAAATATAGGCACAATGTCGACTCTGTCTTTCTGCTTAAATGTTTGTTGTAAACTTTATAACATTGTGCTCTTCCACTCAAGGGAGACCAGTTAGAGTTATACCAATGTTTGCACCATAAAACTGCTCGCACCCAGGCACTGTAAGATACTACAAAAATATAGATGGATATAGGACACACTGTCCCAGATATTGTTATTTTAGGGTATTTTTTAAAATGCACTTATAGTATTTCCAGAGATTTAAAAATACCTAAAAAGAAACAAAGCCACATTCAAGCTGTCAAGTAATTTTCAAAACATCTTTCTACATTGGCTGGAAAGGAATGAAAACACAGACAGGGCTGTGTAATAGATATGCCCGCTGAAGGTCCTGGCTGAAGAGAAGATGTCAGAGAGCTGGATGAGAACTTTCCACAGTTGCCTCAGAAATGTATTGTGTGTGTTCCTCCCTCATGGACTGGAAGTGGGAGAGAACTTTTAAAGTACTAATTGCAGTTTTATTTTTGCTCTTTTTTTTTTGGCAAGGAATTGTAGAAAGATAATTCTATATTTCAATACTGTGACTCTTTGGGACCTTATGTAGAACAGGCCCCCTCCCCAATCCTAATTTCAGTCAAAGTTAGATTTACCTGATTTTCATTCATATTCGTAACAGTCTTTGAAGAGGACATTTCTAATTAGGATCCTCTTATGCATCGTGGCCAAAATTCCGCATGTGTTCTCTTACGTTAAGATGACCAGCCTTAACTGTAATCATAAACAAAACTGGGAAGTTATTGTGCTTTTGAATTTCCACATTTTGCATTTCACGAGCGAATCTAAACCTCTGAAGCCTAATACCCTGCACTTGTGATCAAGACCCACCACTTTGCGCAAATCTAATAACTATCTCACCATCTGTCCACCATCACCCTTTACAGGCCAATATCCTTGATGAACATAGATGCTAAAATCCTCAATAAAATATTAGCAAGTCAGATCCAGCAATACATTAAAAAGATCATACACCATGACCAAATGGGATTTATTCTGGGGATGCAAGGCCGTACAATATTTGCAAATCAATATGTGTGATACAACACATAAACAGATTGCAGGACAAAAATCACATGGTCATATCAATTGAAGCAGAAAAATATTTGACAAAATCCAACACTTTTTTTTGATGAAAACTCTCAGCAAAGTGGGAAAGAGGATCATACCTCAACATAATAAAAGCCACATATGACAAAC
This sequence comes from Myotis yumanensis, assembly GCF_028538775.1. Taxonomy (NCBI): domain Eukaryota; kingdom Metazoa; phylum Chordata; class Mammalia; order Chiroptera; family Vespertilionidae; genus Myotis; species Myotis yumanensis. Next base: position 66,456,226 of record NW_027223752.1, read on the forward strand.
CTACAGCCAATATCATACTCAATGGGCAAAAACTAAAACCATTTGCTCTACACATTTAAATAGTACAAAGCGGTGCTAATTAAAACAGTGTGTTTGGAAAAAGATAGATATATCTTTATTGTGCTTAGAAAAAGATATATATATATATATATATATATATATATTCTATGCAATTGTTTAGAAAAATAAGGTCTGACTATATACATTGATATGAAAAGATCTCCAAAAGTGTTAAGTGACAAAAACAATTTGAAATCATATATATATATATATATATATATATATATATATATGATCCTATCTGTATTAATAAAAACAAAACCAGCTATGGCTACATAGCTTCATGTATATATGGAAACACATGAGGAAACGAAAATAATATCTACCACCTGTTGACAGTTGAGAGCAGGGCAGGGGAGTAATGAGGGATAGAAAGGTTCTCTCATGTTTTCTTTCAATATTTCTGTACTCTTCCAACCATGTGCAAGGAAAACAGTATGTATTCCTTGGGTAAAAATAATAGTAATGGCAGAAACAAAAATAAGCACAAACAGAATATTAACTCAGGAATGTACAAACAGATCAATAGAGCAGAATAAAATCAGGGGTTTCATATTTGGTAGAGATGGTTTCTCAAATCAGCCACGAACAGATCAGGTCTCTCTTCAAGAAATGATACTGAGAAAAAATGCTGGCAATTGGTGGAAGGGGCTGGAGAGGCAGATAATAGACTCCTGCCTCTACCCCTCACCAAAACTCAGATGAAGGAAAGAGCTAAATATAATTATTACAAATATTACAAGAAGAAGCAAGATAATTGTGCCACACCAGCACGACCAAGGGTGATCCTGAGTGGCGGGGGGGGGGGGGGGGGGGGGGGGTGAAAGGATTAAGGAAAGACAGACAAGAGAATAATAGCTGGGTCTCGGTGGGACGCTGCCTCCCTGATGAGGAGACAATGACAGCACCCACAAGCCGTGTCTTTATTTTATAGCAGATGCCACGAGGCAAAAGTAGGGGCGTGATCAAGTTGTTTACAGCATTCTGGTGAGCTCCAACCTCACTCAACTACATGCACCTGAACTCTATCACAAGGCACGTGAGGCCACGTGTTCGGACCATAGGTTCAAGCTTACAACCACAGCTGTTGGCTATGATTGTGCTGGGTGGGCCCTGCCCTCCAGCTGGGACTTGCACGTGGCAATGAGAGGACCCTGTCCTTTCATTAGTCCGAGGCTTGAACCTGGCCAAAACACTGTAGCCGCGCCCCACAGATAATATTTTGTAATACAGTCATGCACCACTTAGTGACGGGAATATGTTCTGAGAAATACAGTGTTAAGTGATTTTGTCATTGTGCAAACATCATAGAGTGCATTTATACAATCCTAGATGGCATGGCCTGCTACACACCTAGGCTGTACGGTATAGCCTATTGCTTCTAGGCTGCAAAACTGTACAGCATGGTACTGTACTGAATAACGTAGGCAACTGCAATGCAGTGGTAAGTATTTGTATATCTAACCAGAAAAGGTACAGTAAAAATGTGTTATATAATATAAAAAAATGGTACACCTGTATAGGGCACTTACCATGAATGGAGCTTGAAGGACTGGGGGGAGCTCTGGATGATTCAGGGAATGACAGGGTTAATTAAGTGCTAAGTATAAAGGGGACAAATTATAAAGGGATTTTAAGCCATGCAATATAGTAATAATCAAGGATAATATAGATTAGCATTAGTGTCATCAATTAAATTTCTGCTTCAAAAGCTCCCTATACAAATGTACACCCTGGTTCAGTGATTAGAACATTGACCAAGCACCGAAGGGTCTCAGGTTTGATTCCTGGTCAAGGGCATATACTTGTGTTTCAGGTTCATTTCCCAGGCTCATATGGGAGGCAACCAATTAATGTGTCTCCTCTCCTCTCCTCTCCTCTCCTCTCCTCTCCTCTCCTCCCCTCCCCTCCCCTCCCCTCCCCTCCTCTCCCCTCCCCTCCCCTCCCCTCCTCTCCCCCCACCCCTCTCTCATAACCATGCCCTCCTATCTGGCCCTGCTGCCCCATATCAGTTCACTACAAAGCCGTTTTAATGTTATTATTTTTTTGACTGTCTTGTCTTTTTATTGTCTACACAAACACAATCCAATAATGTGGACTTGAAACAGTGTTGTTGAGCTGGTGGACTGAATCTTTCTGGCTCCTTTTGGAAAACAACATTGTCTTCTCTCATGCTAGCTCATTCTCACCCTCTCACTCTCATTCTCACTCTCTCTTTCACCCTCACTCCCACTCTCTCACCCCCTCCCTCCCTTCCACTCTATCTAAAAGCTATGGAAAAATATCCTCAAGTGAGGATTTTAAAAATGTACAAACTCAGTTAAAGTTTTCGAATGTCCAGAATTCATTAAAATGTAATTGTACTCTCTTCTTTCTTTGGCCACCTGGAGAAGCTGGTTTCAACAGGGTGCATATGAGGCCAAGACAACAGATGTGGTTATTTGGTAGGCTTGTTTTCTTTTCCTCATTGCAATGCATGTCCAAGCTGTCTGGCAACCTTGCCCTGGTGCTCACAATGGAAATGGGTAAGAGAGTGCTTAATGGTCGATGCAGATCCACGAGAAAGAACTCAAAACCTTTTAGGTTTTGGGGCCACATCCACATCTTCATCTTCCTTGAGAGAAGACAACTTTACAAATAGGAGACCTTTTTCTGCCATGCCCTCTCACCAGCAGAAACAACATCAAGAGTGCAGTCTTCGTAAACTCTATGTCTTTCATTGTTGTTCCTGCTTGTGGTGCACATCTGTTTGTTTTCTTGATTTAACAAATTCACTCAGTACACGGATGGAAAATATTAGCAGGAACATTGACTACAGCTGTCCTTTTCATAGTCTGATATTGTTAGCGACTCTGCCCTGTATATTTTTTATGCTTTAACTAAAAAGGAGTTCTTATGCCTGGTCACCAAGTATCAAAAATTCCATTTTCTCAGCGGTCATAACTATGGACTTAGCAGACTTTGGTTTTTATTTCTCCTAACCATGCCCTCATACCTGGCCCTGCTGCCCTATTTCAGTTCACTACAAAGCTTTGTTTTATTTGCTTTTTTTGGCAATCTTGTCCTTTTATTATCAACACAAACACAGTCCAGTCATGTGGACTTGAAACAAACAGTGTTGTTGGTCTGGTGCACTGGACTGAATCTTTCTGGCTCCTTTTGGGAAACAATATTGTCTTCTCCTCTCATGCCAGCTCTGGCTGGGGAAAGAGCTCCCAAAGTTGGGTGCACTGTAGAGACAGTGCCACATCTCTCGGCCACACGAAATATGGCGTGGACTGAATTATGATGCTGCAGAGGCTCAGTGTTATGCCTATCTGCCAGTCTCATGAAAGATTTACAGACAAGCTTGCGTTGGTCTTCTGCTTTGTTTCTCTCTGTGTGTCACTAGTTCTGCACAGTGGTCAACCTAATCCAACTTAAGGACATTATTCTAGAAACTGGATATATAACATGATTGAGTCTGACAAAATGCTCTTCAGGTTAATTGTTGTATGACTCTCTTTGGTATAGATTTAATTACAATTAAACCGGAGTATTTCACTATCTCTACAAAGTGTTTTAATGTATTTGTTCCTGGTGATCTTCATTTGATATTTTTTGAGGGGTGGGGTTATGTCTCTGTCTATTGGCGGTCATTTTGTGTGTATTCCTTCTTCCAAGGTAGTAACCACTTCTCTAAAAGTAAACCATGCTACATACCTTGAGAAACACAAATGTGACCCTCAGAAATGTTGGTTGGTTTCATTCATTGTATCCCATTGCCTTAATATGGACCTAGAAATATTGGTCTCTCTCATGCTTGCTGTGCAGGTCAGAGGGATTCAGGTTTTGAGCACATAGTTCATCAGATTCAGTTTAGCCACAAAGATATAGCAGCTATGGCATATAAGATCATGGTGAATCTATGTCTTCTCTAGCTTAAAAGACACATCCACACTAATTTCAATTTGCATATAGGTTGAAAATTCATAAATATTCATAAATCACTGCATTACTCTCAGATATATTTGTCCAGGGTGACATGTTATAACCATGCTTGTGTAGCCTTTGAAGAATAAATAGGAAAGGCTCAATAAAAAAACTTTCAAATCAATCAGTCAGGATTTATTCCACAGGAAATTACATGGCATTCTCTTCTCCCAGCCCCGTAAATGTACAATTTGAAACCATTTTTTGAATCAAGTACTCCTGACAACAATATGGTTTAGACTGTAATTTTTTTAATTGTGTATGGTTAGAGAGTGAAGAACAGAGTAAAAACTCTCAGGATATATTTAATATAAAGATTTTCTTATTTCTTGAATGCTATTATAAATTCAGAGGGGCCTTAAATCTGATTGGCATGCACAATTGCCATGCCTGGGTATCCATGGCTTGAGTGACTCTGACAAGAGTATAAAATATTAGCTTCATCAATTCACTACTAGTATTTCATGTCCTTGTGAGAACTCCAACAATGTTGGAAATGAAATAAATATTAAGGATCCCAGGGTGCTGTGCAGCTATTGCAACAAAATATTTAATCAAAACTCAAAGTATCCCTGCACTATTCCTCTTGGTGCAAGAATTATAATGAGGTTACATAGAGAATGTCCCCCAAATACTACAGAAGTGCCCTTGTACCATTACTGATGGGAAGGAGTTTCAATAGTGCTACATAGGAAATTTCCCTGAAGGGCTTTTGACAGAATGGTGATATTTAATGGTGCTACACAGGAACTACCTCTATACTGCTACTGCTGAGGCAATGTCAAAGCACTTCACCATGGGGAATGTTTTCAACCTGGTGCCAGGCAAAAGGTGACTCTTCCTGCCAAAAAGAGACCACAAATACCCTTCCTGCTGCCAGAGTATGTTTAGAATGCTACAAAACTCAGAGAAAGTGCCAATTGTGCCAAAAAGAATGGAGAGCGGAGGAAGCCCTCCTGTGTGAGAGGAGTTGCAGGGCCTAGCAAACCGACCAAAGTTGTTTATGAGGCTAGAATATAAAGCAGGCAGCCATCATTTTGGTGAGCTAAACAAAATCTCTATAAAGATTCAATGTGAAGTGAATTTGAAGCTTTTTCAGGTAGGAAGCCCACGGACTCTTAATAAGGACCCAGAAATCAGAAACTCCATCCCAGTATGAAAGAAACAAGGCAGGACATTTGCAGTAAACCAAAGAGACTCCAAGAAACAGGACCAACTAAAAAGGAGAAAGTTCAGATGAGTCAGTATAGATACCATTCCTCTGCCATGAGAGTTGAGAGACTATTTTTTTAATATGTTTTTCTAATTGATTTCAGAGAGAGGAAAGGAGAGGGATAGAAATATCAATGATGAGAGGAATCATTGATCAGCTGCCTCCTGCAGGTCCACTACTGGATCAAGCCCACAACCTGGACATGTGCCCTGACCAGGAATTGAACCCTGGTTTGTGGGTTAATGCTCAACCACAGAGCCACACTGACTAGGCAGAGTTGATAAGTTTTGTTTGTTTGTTTGTTTTTAACAAATCCTTATAGGAAGGGCATGAAGATGAAAGTCAGAACACCGAGTGATATTTGTGGTTATTCAATAGTAAAGGTAATCCCACTGAATAGTAAAATCCATTTAATTCCCATTCCAGAGACTAGGTGTAATAACTCAACAAATCCTTCCATAGTCTTCAAAAAAGTCCTGATTTATAATCTTCTCCAGCTACTGTAATTGATAGAAATTCAGATAGACTGTACTTGACTATTGCAGTAAAGACTCTGGTATTCTGATTGGGCAAAATTAAGCAATCTGTTCTCCCCATTCTTTGGAGCTCAGATTTATCTATAAAAGCAACGTGGGAAATCCAATAGGTCAGATGTTCCATTCTATTTAACCACTTGAGGTTACCTGAACATTTCTTTTCTTTCCTTTTCTGGAAGGCAACAAGATCAGAGTAAGAGTCAAGATAATTACTCTCTGGTCTCCCAAAAAGTCCTAAGCACACACCCACACCTCTATATAATGAAGGGTCTATGGCCAGTAAATCTCTAGGATCAGAGGTAAGAAAATAAATTAATATTTCTTACATTGTATGAAGTTGACCGAGCAAATTTTCTGATGTTAGGTCAAGTGGTGAGGGTCCACAAATGAATGACTCTTAATATCCTCCACAACATCTGAATTCTTGACAATTCTTAGACTTCTCTACATCTTTCTTTCTTTTACTATACTTATCTTCTAGCAAACCATGTAATTATTTATTGAATCTGTTGTTTGGTGTCTGTATCCTTTTATTGCTGACATTCATGTTCCAGGCTTGTTCACTGATGTATCCCAGGCATCCCCAAAAAGTACCAAGTACAGAGTAATTGCCCCAAATATATTTATTAAAAGTGTTGAATGAATAAATTTATGAGTCCCAATATTATATATCATCATCTCTCTAAGCCATTTCTGTCTAGTTAATTCTATTCACCTGGACTGAAGCCTAATAGATTAATAAATAACTCATTTTCTTATCAAAACAAGATCTCCCCCCTTATTTTTCTTTTACATTCTTGGAACAATTCTTTGTAGTCCTTTAGGTTTCTACATTTTCAGTTATTTCTTATTCCTCATTTTTCCTTATCTTCTGTGTCCATGTCATCCTATTATTATGCCCTACATACGACTTCTGTATAACTGCCCTGCTGTGTTATTTCCACATGTTAGACCTGTCTAAAGCAGGAATAGCATTTAGGCATTATCTAGCTTGCCAACTCAAGTTGTTTCTTAGAGGGTTGTGTTCCCAGAGGGTTGTGGTGAGAAGGATTCTGATGCTATCCTGAAAGCATTCTGTATTTGAATAGGGATACCTGTCGCTGAACAGGTAATGATGGCATGACATCCTTGGTCTAAGCCCTCATCAACTCATACATTTAAAGTAGAAAACTCCTTCACAGTGTCCAAGTTTTAGTTCTTTGCTCTTTAATATGATTAATATAAAAGTTTTAAAACATTTATCCTTAAAACTATTTTATCATGTTCTTTCCCCTCACTCAATAATTTATAATGGCTCCCTATTGTCTAAAATCTGAATTCTAGACTGGTCAATACTAAAAACACCATTCTCATACATTTAGTCATTTCTTATCTCTTTACCCAGAATTCTTGCTCCAGCCAAAGGATCTGCCTGTTTTCCTTGTATGTCTTGCTTGACACTATCCAAATCTCCTTACACCATGCTGCATCTTGCACCTAACATGGTTGCCCTCCTTCTCCTTTCCGAATCCTTCCCTTACACTTCAGAGAAATGATTTCTTCTAGGAAGCTTTTTACAATTAACTAAACCTGACACAGGTCACACTGCCACTCTGGCCCTCCTCAGGACTCCCTCTAGCACGATGGTCTGGGTTTAGTAGAGGGAAACAGACCTCAATGATAAGCCACACCACTTTTCCCTCCTTTTCACAGCAAAGCAGGTGATGGGGATTGGCAGTGGTCCAACTTCAGGGCTAGGTGTCTGAAAACTGCAGTGGTCATAAGTTAAAACAGGCTCGTATCCATCAATCTCAATTCTTGGAAACAGTCAAAGTGGGTTCGAGAAGAACCAAGGGAAATATTTCATTGCAAATAATTGGTGCTCAGGTGTCAAAAACAGCTTAAGAGTTTAAAACATTTGCTATTTTATAGAATCCATCCAAACTCTTTTAAAATCTTCCAAAGGTATTTGTCCTCTTCACACACTTAAGCACAAAGCTACTTTGTGGCTGTAATGAGGGTGGTTGTGGAGTTCAAGATGACAAAGCCCAGGCTGAACATAATTTTAGAACCTGAAAAATGGAAGTGCTCACCTCAAAAAGGGCTTTCTAATATTCTCTAAACTGCCTTGGTCTACTGTCTCCAGCCTTATCCGAAAATCTTCATGGATTTCAGCGCTTAAAGAGACCTTCAGAATACGCTGAGCACCTACAATATGGCAGCTATGAATCAAGGCTCAGGAATTTAATAGGCAATTATTCATCAGGGAGATGTTGAGTCTAATAGCGAAGACAAACTATAATTAGATAATTTCATTACAATGACATAGATTCAAGGTGATAGTATGAACAAAAAACAATGAGAAATCACAAGGATGCAGTTAATCTAGACCTGGAGGGTTAAGAAGAACTTCCTGCAAAAGGTGATATTCAAAGTGGCTCTTCATATTTAAGTAAGAGTTCACCAAGTAAAGGAAGATAGAGAGTTGAAGGAAGCATGTTGTGTTTATTTAAAGTATTATGCTTTCATTATGAAGATACAAAAAGAAGTAGGACAAAGTTCATCTCCACAAAAATGTTACAGTGCTAATTGTGGAAATGAGGGAGATCTATGGATAAATAAATTCAAGTTAAAATGGTACCAATAAGAAATTTTGAAGTTCAAAGGCAGAAGTGGAGGGCAGGGAGAGAAATTAAGTAAGACGGTATCATTAATGTGACAAGTGAGGTAGGTCTTTTTTAAAAATATATATATTTTATTAATTTCGGAGAGAAAGAGAGAGATAGAAACATCAACGATGAGAGAGAATCATTGATCAGCTGCCTCCTGCACATCCCCTACTAGGGATCGAGCCTGCAACCTGGGCAGGTGCTCTTGACTGAAATCCAGGACCCTCCAGTTCACATGTCAACATTCTATTCATTGAGCCAAATTGGCTAGGGGCTGTGAGGTAGGTCTTGAAACAAAGGCAGGATTTCAGTGTGGAAAAATAGTTGGGATAGCATAAGCCAGGAAATGGAGGCAAGAAAGCTCAAGACATGTATGTGACAGGAGGAGTGCTATTTAAATGTAAATATAGAATGTCTGAAGAAGAGTAATGGAGGGTGGTTTCAAAAGGCAAATTGGGCCCAGCTTGTGGGTAATTGTGACTGTCAGGGTAAGGTGATTGGACTTTGTTCCTGGTAGACCGTGGAGAACCACTGAAGGTTTTTGAGTGGGACAATAATATGATGAGTTACCATTAGGTAGGAGAAGTACATAAAATACATTGCAGATAGGGAGAGATGGAATTGAGGAAGCTGCTTTGAAAGTGTTTTTGTCTAGGTGAGGCACAGGCAGTGAAATAACAATGATAAGAAAATAATGAATTTAAGGAATGTTGCAGTGTAAGATTTAAAGGAATTGGAAACCACTTGCATTTGTCTTTAGGTGTGGTTTTCATTTGTGGGGAGGAGACTCTCTTCTTATCCCTGCACTCCTTTACCTGCATATGACCCCTAGACCTGGTACATTGTAATCATTCCATTAATAATAAAAGAACATCCAATTTCTTCATCCCAAAGGTTGGTTTCCAAGTTTATACTCTAGAACTTCAACTTATTTTACATAGACATACTATAAATCAGATTCCCCACCCCTTATAAGACAACCTCATAGAGTTGTTCCAATGAGATAAGAATAAGGTGTGTAGTGCATAAGAGATAATTGACACATATACATTTATTAGTATTATAGGGAGTGTTCTTGTGTGTCGTAACTGTGTATAGGATCCAGAAAAGGTCAATATCAATAGCTGAGATAGGATTCAGCACCGTGTGTGCCCCTCACTGAACTTGGCACACAGAAAGAGGTTGGGGATGGGATGCTGGATGGGGCAATTAAGGAGACTCCTACTCATTAAATGATGCTCAACTCTGTACTGAGCATGGCAGAATGCATGGAAGATTCCTGAAATGAAAGTTGTGTCCCCTAAGAACTTCTAACCCACTTGGTCACATAAAATCAATATATGCATAAAATGACTTTTGACCAAGACCAATTAGTGCGGAAGAATGTGATTCATACTTGAAGCACACAGAATAATGGAAAGACTTACACGTTCATCATTCTTTGCATTCTTTGCTTGCCATCTGCTGTAGCTAACTCACCCTTGTCAAAGTTCTGATTAAGCCACCATCTTTCATGAAGCCTGTGTACATTTCTAGCTCCCTTACTTCTATCCCATACCATCTAGCATGTTGCCCTTGGCCCTTTGCTTTTCCCTTCCAGACTTCATGGTTGCTTCATAAATGTCTATTAGCCTGACCCTTCTGGTTAGCATCACTCTTTCTTTATGATATTTGGGGAACTTAAAGATGAACCAGAGAGACAGGAACTTTAAACTCTGTTACTGCACTTCCTTGACACTTCCAACAAGTTAATTGTCTGTTTGCCTTCCTGTAATTACTTTAATTACATGCCATTAGTGACCATTAATAAATGCAAGGGTGTTTGATTTTCACAAATCTTACTTTTCTTACTCTCTGCAGAACTCCATCAAAGCTTTCACATGTGGTCAAAATAGAAAGGGAGGCAGCTAAGTACATTCACATTTAACCTTTGGGGCTAAAGTGAGCAATGAAAGATAATTCATGAATGGACCAGCTGGTTTTTCCCTGCTTCTGACACTGGCCAGCATTCTCTTTATAGTGGTTACGTACATAGGCTGCGTGCTCATTTAAAAGACAGCAAAGTTAAAAGGGGTTGAGAAATAAAAGCTGCCTAATTGCTGCTATTATCTCAACTCAAGGAGAGAATTGCTGTGTGATATTATAAAGATCGAAAAACCATTGAAGATTTTATTGATGGAACACTTTTGCTCTAACTTCAAGCCACAGAAAATGAAGGTCATCATTTAAGTTTTTATGAGCACCCGATTGAGCATTTACATAGAAAGAGCTTGAACTGTGAGGAGACTAAGCCAATATTCTCTCTGCCACAGTTTACCACATTACATCACAATATCTGGTTCAAAAACAGGTTATCTAGTCATGCCTTTTGGTCAGCTTTACCAAGGAAGACAACAGCAAGTTTGAGAAAACAAATTGTGTAAAGAATGGTTAGTTAGATTCTCTTCACTGGATCACTGTATACACAAACACACACACACACACACACACACACACACACACACACACACAATTAGTAAAAATGTTGAATTCTGTGGCTGTTTAGATAGATAGTTCCAGAATAATTTTCTTGCTTATTAAAATATTAAATGAACTAAATGTATTTGTAATCATAGCAATATGACCTTCTCCAAATACCAAGTAATGATGTTAATCCCTAATTACTAGAATTTATGTTTTGAGTTATTTCTTATGGTTTTGCCAGGTCATTCATGACTCTCTGCTATAGACTAATGCAAAACCTGAGCAAAAGTTAGCCAGGATTGAGGCTGTAGATTCATAGTAGCTATGGGAAGGCAATTTAAATGTGTTACTTTATCCAGGTAGCCCAAGAAGGCGGCATCAGTAGCACCCACCTGTTCCTCATTGCATACTCTACTCTACCCAGGTTATTAGGTTGGTACAGATAACAATGTACATGCTTTTCTTATAGAAGTTTATGTGGTGTTTGAAAAAACTAATATTTTTTTGGAGGAATAAAAACCCAAATACTATAATTAATTCTAAGGAAAAAATATATTTTCCTGAAATGTTTAAAATATTTAGTTTGTGAATCTATTTAATAAATTTTGGTTAAAAGAATATTCTAGGGAAAATAAAATATATTCCACATTATAAAATGTCAGTTTTCTGATTCATCCACATTATTCCCACACCATGAAACTTTAATCATACAATATGATCTTTTTTATATATATAAGTACTAAGTATTATTTTTTTTATTATTTTTTATTTTTTTATTTTTTTTTTTTATTAAATTTTTATTGTTCAGATTACATTTGTTCCTCTTCCCCCCCCATAACTCCCCTCCTTCCAGTTCCCGCCCCACCCTCCGCCCTCACTCCCCACCCACTGTCCTCATCCATAGGTGCACGATTTTTGTCCAGTCTCTTCCTGCATCTCCCATTCCCCTTCCCCCCCCCCACCAAGAATAGTCAGTCCATTCCCTTTCTATGTCCCTGATTCATTATAATCACCAGTTCATTCTGTACATCAGATTATTTATTCACTTGATTCTTAGATTCACTTGTTGATAGATGCATGTTTGTTGTTCACAATTTGTATCTTTACCTTTTTCTTCTTCCTCTTCTTAAAGGATACCTTTCAGTATTTCGTGTAATACTGGTTTAGTGGTGATGAACTCCTTTAGCTTTTCCTTGTCTGTGAAGCTCTTTATCTGACCTTCAATTCTGAATGATAGCTTTGCTGGATAAAGTAATCTTGGTTGTAGGTTCTTGGTATTCAGCACTTTGAATATTTCTTGCCATTCCCTTCTAGCCTGCAAAGTTTCTGTTGAGAAATCAGCTGACAGTCGTATGGGTATTCCCTTGTAGGTAATTGAGTCTCTTTCTCTTGCTGCTTTTAAGATTCTCTCTTTGTCTTTTGCTCTTGGCATTTTAATGATGATGTGTCTTGGTGTGGTCCTCTTTGGATTCCTTTTGTTTGGGGTTCTCTGCGCTTCTTGGACCTGTAAGTCCATTTCTTTCACCAGGTGGGGGAAGTTTTCTGCCATTATTTCTTGAAATAGGTTTTCAATATCTTGCTGTCTTTCATCTTCTGGCACCCCTATTATTCTGATGTTGGTACGCTTGAAACTGTCCCAGAGGCTCCTTACACTATCTTCACACTTTCGGATTCTTTTTTCATTTTGCTTTTCCAGTTGGGTGTTTTTTGTCAAATCTTTGGTTTGATTCTTGTGCTCCTCTGGTCTGCTATTGGGTATAATATTCTTTATTTCAGTCCGTGTATGCTTACTTTCTAATTTCTTTATCGTAGCATCGAGGGTCTCATTAGTTTTCGTGAGGCTCTGCTCAAGTTTATAGCAAGCCCTCAAAATTGCGATTCTTAGCTCCATATCCTCCATTTCTGTCATGTTTTTTTGTCTCCGCATCTTTTATGCTTTCTTGGTGCACCCCCTTGTGGTCTTTGTGCGCAGTCTTGTTCTAGCCAAGCCTTAATTGTTGTAGTTAACACTAGAGGGATTTGACCACCAGGCCGACTGGCTGTGAGAATCAGCTGTGTGGAAAACTTCAGTCCTCTGGGGAGGCGCTAGTCCAGCCTTTGCCTGAGGCGATCGGCAAATGGCTCTGCGCAGGGCCTGGGCGGGGCGGGCTCAACAGGGCGGGGGGAGGGAGCAGCTATGGCTGCTCTCAGTCCGTCTCCAGGGGCTCTGCCTCTCTGTCCCCACAACCGCTGCAAACCTCGGAGGGACCGTAGCCAGACAGTCCCGCTTCTCCCGTTTGAGTCTGGGTCCCTAGAGACTCGCCCGGATCTGTAGCCGAGAGTCTCAGACTCGCTCCCGACCGAAAACGACAACCGCGCCCTCAGCCACCAGCCCGCTTTGCGCGCACACCGCCGCACCACCCGCACCACCGTACCTTTAAATTTTCCACACTGCGCCTCCTCTAAGCCTCGTAATGCTGTTGTTTTTCCTTCTAGTTGAAGAGTCTCTCCTCAGCCAGCCTTCCTGTGGTTCTGGGTGATGTCCGTTCCGTCTTTTAGTTGTATTTTTAAAGTGGTTGTTCGAGGCAGCAAACTCCGGTGTTTACCTATGCCGCCATCTTGGTTTTCCTCCAAGTACTAAGTATTATTGTCTCCTCCTTCTTCAAATGTCAACATATTTTTGGATGGAAGATAAATTTGTACTTAAAGGTATCATTTGCCCAAGGCCTCTTGGTAAAGAAGGGAGGTAAGGGTGTACTAATAAAGTGAATGAATCAGAGTCAGGAATAACATCTGAGAAGGAAAAAAGAATCATCTCAGGCTGATTGAATGGGATGAGTCCATGGTCAAGATATAAAATAACTGACTGAATTAAATCAGTGAGCATATATGTGGCATGTTAGCTCTAGTATCTATCCATGCTTACCCACTCCCCATTCTCAGTGTTTGTTTCTGAAATGACTTTATGGATTTTTTGTTTTGTTTTGTTTTGTTTTGTTTGAGGAGACAGGAGCATTGGAGAGGTTGTAGATTGAGCAATAGATAGGTAGAAGAAATAACACATAATTCTAAGCTGTTTCTAAGCTCCACCACTGATTTGTGTTTAATTGTATCTGAGAATAATATACATTAAATTCTCAGATTCTACACATACAAAAAATGAGTACAATAAAGTTCATCTCCTTCCATCATATTAAAGCATATATTTTAAGATTATAAAGGTCATTTAAAGCTCTTCTTAAATAAAATAATATAAACAAAGAACTTCTGAACTTGATCCTAAATAACTTTTGCAGTTAATTTATCTACCAATACTCCCATGAAATCTATGTTCAACTAATCAACAGTGTCAGGAGTAGAGCTGAATGAATGAATGAATGAATGAATAAAGCATCATGCTTCTGCTTAGAATGCTCTATCTATCTCTTCTGCTTGGAACATGTCCATGTCTTTCCTTCGTGTTCTAGGAAAAGTATTGCCTCCCCTGTGGTACAAGCCTTGCCCACAATTATCTTTGTTCTAACCACACTCTGTACCATCTCCCACTATAGCCCTCTCCCCTCCATTTGGCAGCATCATTATAAGCCACTTGAGGGAAGTGCTCACTACTTGCTTGGCACTTGTATTAGGATAAGCTCCACTATGCAAGTCACAAACTTACCCCAAAATCTCAGTGATTTAATATGACAAAGCTATTTCTTGCTCATACTTCATGTCCAGTGTGAGAACTCTGCTTCACTCAGTAATGTAAGTTGGTGAAGATTCCATCAATGTGTAGCTATGCCATCTAGAACACATGCCTGCTTGATTGCCACAAAATCATGCCATGAAATTATACCATAAAATCATGAAAAACTGCATATGAGCTTTGACTCCCTCAGCCATAAAGTGGCACACTCATCACTCCCACTCACATGTCATTGTTCAGAATTGGTCATAGTATCCTGCCTAAATTGCAAAGAGGTAAAAAATATATAGGGGAACAAAGGAAATATATATTGAACATCACCATCTTTGCCTCAATACACTATTAAAATATTGTTAAATGGTCCATACTCCCCAAAGCAATTTACAGATTAAAGTTATTCTCATTAAACTACAAATGCCATTTTTTCCAGAAATAGAAAAGGCAATCCTACAACAGTTTCACAAAAGATCCAGAATAGCCAAAGCAATCTTGAAAAAGAACAACAAAACAAAGCTGCAGGCATCATATGTCCTGATTTTAAAATATATTACAAAGCTACAGTAATTAAAACAACATGGTACTGGTAAAATAAATATAGATGTAAACAACAATGGAACAAAGTGGAGAACCCAGAAATAAACCCACAAATATAGAATTAACTGATTGTTAATAAGGGTGCCAAGAATACACAATGGGGAAAGGATGGTCTTTTCAAAAAAAATTGTGTTGTGTATATCCACGTACAAAAGGATAAAATAAGATCCATATTTTACACCATACATAAATGTCAAATCAAAATTGATTAAAAATTTAAATGTATGACCCAAAACTACAAAATTCCTATAAGAAAACATAGAAGAAAAACTTCGTGACATTGGTCTTGGCAATAATTTTTAAATATGACACTGAAAGTACAGGCAACAAAAGCAAAACTAAACAAGTGGGACTACATCAAACTAAAGAGCTTCTACACAGCAAAAGAAATACCCAACAGAGTAAAAAGGCAACTATATATATGTATATAGACAACCTATGGAATAGGAGAAAATAATTGCAAGCCATATATCTAACAGAGGAATGATTTTCAAAATTGATAAGGAACTCCAGAACTCAATAGCAAAATAACCCAAATAGCCCAATTTAAAAAAATGGCATTTCTTGCCGAAACGGGTTTGGCTCAGTGGATAGAGCGTCGGCCTGCGGACTGAAAGGTCCCAGGTTCGATTCCGGTCAAGGGCATGTACCTGGGTTGCGGGCACATCCCCAGTGGGAGATGTGCAGGAGGCAGCTGATCGATGTTTCTCTCTCATCGATGTTTCTAACTCTCTATCTCTCTCCCTTCCTCTCTGTAAAAAATCAATAAAATATATTTTTTAAAAAATGGCATTTCTTCAAAGAAGACATAGAAATAGCAAACAGGAACATGAAAAGTACTCAATATCAGTAATGATCAGGGAATTGCAAATAAAAACCATGATGATATATTACCTTACACCTGTTAGAGTGATTCTCATAAAATAAACAACAGCAATAAGTGTTGGTGAGGTTTTAGAGAAATTGAAACCCTGTATATTGTTGTTGGGGATGGTATAACGGCTCTGGAAAACAGTATGGAGTTCTCTCAAAAAAAAAAAAGAACTACCATATAATCCAACCATTCCACGACCAGGTATATATCTGAAAGAATTGAAATACGAATCTCAAAGAGGTATCTTCACGCCTATATTCAGCATTATTAACAATAAATAGTCAAGATATGTAACTAGCCTAAATGTCCATCGATTGATGAATGTAAAAAACATATGTGATATATACATTTAGGTAATACCATTCAGCCTTATAAAAGAAGGAAATCCTATCTGCAACATCAGGAATTATTCTGGAAAACATTATTCTAAGTGAAATAGTCAGTTAGAGAAGGATAAATACTGTATAATTCCACTTATATAAGGTATCTAAATAAGTCAAAGAAAAAAAAAAAACAGAATGGTGTTTGCCAGGGGATTGGAGGAAGGGAAAATAGAGAGTTGTTCATGGATATAAGGTTACAGTTATGCAAGATGAGTAAGTTCTAGAGATCTTCTATACAACATCATGCCTATTGTTAACAATACAATATTGTGCACTTAAAAATTTAAGAGGGTAAATCTCATGTTAAGTGTTATTACTGCAAACAAAAGCAAAAACAAAACAAAGGAACACAAGGAACTTTGGGAGGTGATGGATATGTTGATTGCCTTGATAGTGGTGATGATACCACAAAGGTAGGCATATGTCCAAACTCATCAAATGCTCAGTTTCTATCTATCAACTATATTTCAATAAAACTGTAAAGAAATACTCCATTAAATTAAGCACTGGGGAAACAACAATGATTAAGACTTGCTACCTTCTTGTACGTATCTTGTTACATAGATATTGAATGGTTTTAATAAAGCCAGTCCTATTAGAATGATGTTGCATAAATAAGCATTTCATTGAGGTCAAACAAGTCTCTTTGAGAAGAATCATATTTTAGGATGACTCTTTGGAGTCATGAAACATTTGCTACAAAAAATATAGTTGTAAGTTTAAGACTTAATGCCGTGTACTCCTTGATGAGTGCAGTAAGATTTGGGATGCTTAGAAATAAAAGCTGTTTTAGTTCATGTTTGTGATAATTTCATGGGAAAGTAGAAAAGATCCCCAATGTATTGTGCAAACATTATCCAACTAATTAGGCCATTTACTCCTCAATCCATTTCTCTAAACACAAAGGACAGAGGCTAATGGCTAAGAGATTCTGACCCCAGTGGCGACAGGGAGGGTCTGTCTTCCTTCAGGCTCAGTCATAAGCCTTTCTCAGGCAGTCCTGGGGCTTCTTCCGGACTCAGTTCACTCCACAAACCTACAAACAAGGCGACAAGCTGACAGGAACTAAGCCAGGATTCTTGGCCTTTTATTCAGGTTCCTGAGCCAAAGGGAAAGGAGGCCACCTTCTGAGGCCAGCCAGCTAGGAATTAATCCTCCCCCTCCTCCTCCTCTTCCTTTACCCTGGCCAGACAGCCTGTGGACAGCCCCCTCAGGCTTCCGGCTGTCCTGGCCAGCTGGGACAGGCAGGGCCTTTCCAGACCCCTGTGAGCTGGCCAATAAGCTTTTTTTTTTTCCCTACTCCAGAGCCAGAATTGGGAGATTACAAAGCTACCGTCACAAAATGGTCACTAATAGAGGTCTTAAGGGACTAAGGGGGAAAGAAAGAGTTTATGGGTCAAAGAAAAGCAAGTGGTGAGTTTCTAGCAGTGAAGTCATAGTTTTCCAAAGTTTGCTAATAATCAGAGAAAACATTTTCCTTCCAAGAGACCCCAGGCAGGCTGGAAGCCATGTTTCTGAAATCTGTTCAGAGCCACATTTCATTAGTTTTATTTTATGAGAAGCTTTCGTTTTGAGTATTAACCCCAATTCTCTAGTGCATGAAAAATTTAACTTCATGCTTTATGAAGAGGTGTAAACACTGGTACCAGGTCTCTGCTCCCCATACATACTTCTTGGGGACTTGTGAGAAAGCAGCTAGAGACACTCATTCTTTCAGACTGTATTAGCGTGCGCCAGGAGACTCAAGCATGATCACTGAATTCAACCTGCGATGAAGAGCTTTTCCAAGACTAGCCTTGCTTTCTCTTGGCCCAGGAGCCTTCCAGACCCAGCCACAGACCCCTCAAGTGGTGCTGACTCTCTGACTTGTCCGGGTCTCATCAAGGGTCCACTGGACTCCACAAGTCACATGTCTCCTCCGGGACAGTTTGCAGCTGGCACCAACGCTGCTTCTGCCGCAGCTGAGGGGGAAGGCCCAGTGCATAGCAGTGCTGTGTGGCCAGTGTGGAGCCGCCATACCTTTCCATGGAGGACGGTCTGGCTCCTCATCACACCCTTGTCCCCACGCCCAAGGCCACCAACAGTATTAGTAAAGTATTTGTTGTTGTTGTTGTTGTTGTTAATTCTCACCTGAGGACATTTTCCATTAATTTTTAGAGAGAGTGGAAGGGAGGAAGGGAAGGGGAAAGAGTTGCCTCCCAACCCCACCCCAACCGGGGAGGGGATCCAACCTCCAACCCAGATAAGTGCCCTTGACTAGGAATCAAATCCGTGACCCTTCGGTGCAAGGGCCAACGCTGTAACTACTGAGTGACACCAGCCAGGCCTGTAAAGTGTTTATTTCTCAGGCTTAATTCCTTTCAGGTACTCTCTGAATCCCTGCCCCGCTCCGCCCCCCCCCCCTTTTTTTTCTAGGAAGCTCCCGTGACACTGTGTGCATAGCACTGTCTAACTTCATTTACTTACAGTTTCTCATGCCAGCTCCTAGACAAGGCAAAATGTACTCTTAAGCTCTTTCTCCAGAAAAATGGATCTCTATGTATTCTATGTCTACATGACTACCAGCAATCAGGGAAGTAGTTCTTAACAGAACAAAAGCACATTTTACTCTAAAATTTTACTCTAAAAGTGAGTCAACCTTCCAACTTACTAGTAGACTGCAGAATCCAGTTCCAATGATCAAACCTGTGTTTCCCAGCAATAACAATTTTAAGATCCAGTCTTCACCCAGCACTCCTTTGCATATATGTGTTTCATTTAATCATCAACACAACTTTATTACATCAATGCCATTCGTATTTTTTAGGTGAGGAAACTAAAGCTCAGAGGATATTAAGTAACAAGATCAATATCACACAAACTATAAAAGATGAGGCAAGATTTGACTCCAGCTGTCTTTGACTACAAAGCTCCTTTTCTTCTACTATATCAAGGCACTCACGTTTCTCCAATATAGTCCTAGGCCATTTGGATGGACAAGGATAGCATGGCTGGTAAGCAGGTAAGATTCTAGTATCCTTATATTCTTATTATCTCTTCCAAGTTTGCTTTACCTGTTTCATATATTGAGGTTTCATAAACGATTTCCCTTGAAGATAAGAAAATTTGAAACACAAAACACTACACAGTTTGTCTTCCTATTTCTGACTGCTGAGGTATCCTCTAAGGATAAAATTTCTGAGGGATTCTGTGACACATTAATTGATTACTAAGTTAACTTACTAGACAATCAGCTATAATACCACAAACTCCCTTATGGCCCAAATTTTGTCTCACAGACCAAAATATTAATTAAGAAAAATTAGAATGGCTAAACTTCAGACTCTCTTAATATCTTTTCTGTTTGGAAGAAAATAATAAATTTCCCCTGCTCTTATGTTTTAGAAAACAATGGCTATTGATAATTAGGACTAGTGAACTTCTAATCCTAACACTGTCACTAGTTAACTAAGTAACCTTGGGCAAACATGTTACCTTCAGGGATGAGACATGGCAGTTTTTTTAAATGCTATCCATATTTAAAATTTTCTGATTTCTCTGTAAAATAGGTGATATTTAAAATATGCCGATATTAGAACCTACCCTATTGTCTATTCCTTTGGCACTTTGGCCTCTTTAAGAATGGATGATGCAATGCCAAAATATGTGGTCTCAAACCTAGCAGTCCTAAGTGTCTCCCCATCAGTCACAATTGACTTCTGGCTTCTTGCTGAACTCTCTTAGCCTTGCTTTTTAATGATAAAACATGTGGTCTAATGTGTTCTCATCTCTTCTCTCTTCCTGATTCCTTTCTTTCTTCCCTCTCAATCTCTCTCTCTCTCTCTCTCTCTCTCTCTCTCTCTCTCTCTGTGTGTGTGTGCATGTGTGTCTGTGTGTGTTAGTGTGTATGTGATCACTAGGCAGAACTGTGATCACCTGAGGTTGGTATATTTCAGGAATTATCCCCCTTTCTCTTGATTTATCAACCTCAGATATTATTATTAGGGACTTTCCTACCTGCTATGCCTATCTCCCTCTTCAGAAAGGCACTCCCAGATAAACAACAAAATCAAAAACAGCTTACCTTGGTCATTTAGCTCCTCCAAATAAGTCTAGCCCCAAGTTTGGCTCAAAAACCAAGAATGTAATACAGGCCTGTCTGCCAGGCTCCACTGCCTCTCTACTGCTGCTCTCTCGCAGTGAAACATGTTTTTATGAAAACTAACCTTTTGGTACAGACACTCACAGATGAAGTAGACATAAATATGAAGGGTCCTGTTCACCAGAACAGCCAGCTGTCTTTATAACAGATTGCTTATGACATGAAGGTTGAAAATAACGAGAGAATTGCTGAATGAGTTATAGTTTAAGTCAGGAGTATATCAGCACTTGATTCAAGAAATAAAATAAAAAAGTGACTTCGGAGAAAGAGAAATCCTGAATCAGAAATCCCACCTCTTTTCCAGGGAAGCAGAAATTTTAAAAATACTAGACTCTTACAGAAACATTTATAGTGACTATCAGACTTAAAACTTCACTGAGAGTCAGTAATCATTTCAACACAGTTGCTGTGATCGTCTCTTGGTGCTCACAGTGTCTTACAGATGTTCACAGTTACCGTGATGTTCACTCATTCACCCCACACTACTGTCATTGTTTGAATAGAACTGCTTTCCACCCTAACCCTGTTTCTTCAACTATTGATGAGGCTAACTGGTCACATGTCCCAGTCAATTAGCAGTCTTTCTTGGTCTCAGTTGATTCTACTCTTAATACTTGGTGAAAATCAGGAGTATTTTCCTCTATACACTCTACACAGCTTGTCCTGCTCCATCGACTGCCTCTCAGGCATGGTCATTACAGTGCATATATTTGGTTACTGAAACAATACATTTTACATTAATTAAAATTTGGATGCACCTCCATAAAGCTTTTTCAGAGTATGGAAAGCAACAAACTGACCTAAATTGTTATTCAAATGATAAGGTCCAAGCAGTGTTTCTATTATTTATCTTTATTCTCATTCTATTGTGTTTCTCTAAACTGGAAAGAGCGTTTAAAAATTATAATAAAACTTTAATTTTGATCTATACTAAATCAAGAACACAATCTGAAAAGCTAATCTAACCTGACCACTTAGTGAAGCATGTCTAGTCAAAAATTCAAATTATATGATATAAATTCCCCACAGAAGAATGAATCTCTCAAGTTCAAATTTCAATCAAACAGCATTATCATTCCTTGTGGAAGAGACCCATGCCTTACCGTTAGGAGTCCTCGTCTTTAGGATTTCAGGTTGTCAATCTGTGGTCAAGAAATCCAGGACTCCGCATTCTACAGAAAACAGAAAAGAAAATGAACAAGAAGACATTAGTACAGCTACACATGCAGTGACAAAGCACTGCCTACAAATGGCTAAAGAAAGAGAAAATAAATGAAGTTACATTCACAATCTCTTTAAATAAGCATTCCTGGCCTTCAATAAAAAATATTTCTCTACACAAAACCAGTAAGTGAGGCAATAGCCTCATACAGGGCCTTAGAAAGCATGCAATGTGGTTATCATAGGTAATAAGACTATGTTAGATGAAACAAGGCACATCATAATGCTATTTCCTTCTCAACAATTTAGATGACTTTAAGAGGAAAAATCTTATATTGGTTAAAGTGTGTCCTTATTTTTGCAAATTTCTCTTTTAAAAAACTGAGATCTTGACAGACCATAAGATTCAGCTATAGCTTATTAATCAGGCTTGTTTCCATTGTATTTATATTTACATATCTTCTATTTATCGCAAACCATAGGAATTTCCATTTACCTACTTAGAAACAAAGTATTTCCCTTTAAAATGGTTTTATATTTAAGAATGTATCAATTTAAAGAAAATCTTAAGCAAATAACAGTACTTTTGATATACCAATTTAGGAAAAATCATGTAGGTGACTATATCTGTGCAATCTATTTATATAAGTAGGACAGGTAGGCATACATGGGAGTTTGGAAACTACTTCCAAACAGTCACATATTTTTATGTTAACTTTTGCTCTAATATCTAGCACAGGGATATATCTAACAGTACTCCACAATTACTTAGGAATGCATAACTGAACAGGTGTAATGTCTTGACTTAAGAAAATTCCTCTGAGAATAAAAACAAAACACTAACGGCCATTTTGATGTTCCTACTCCTGCCCCACCCCCTAAAAACCAACCTTAGAGCAATAGTTCCAGAAGTCTCAGTGTTGAGACAACGGCAGTCCAAGGCTGGAGATCTGCCTGGAGTTCAGACAATAAGGGATACCCTGCTGTAGAGAATTTAAAAACAATATATCTGACTAAAAGTTAATTTGCCTTTTATCATCACCACTCACTGACAATTCTCAACTATGTCAGTGATAAAATACTCTGCACTAGCAGATAGCTCCCACCACCTCCCACTTGGTACACCACTGGGTTCAGAAAAGATGGGTTGCTTACCTAAACTAAGTAAGAAATTATGCTGATAATTACAGACCAGCGGCACCCACAGATCTCAGGACTTTAAGGGTTAATGGAAAAGAAAATCTAGGGAAACTTGTCTACTGAGAAAACTCTGAGGAGTCCTGGAGGGGTGTGGTAGAAGGGCTTTGTCCTGGGAACCATGCTGAATGGATTCCAGTGGGCTAGGGAAGGCGAATGAAAAATTGACAATTTTCATGGTTCCTTCCTCTGGCCCAAGTGTCTACCAGTTGTGGGGTAATTTCATCTGTACCATTCAAATATTGGTTATTGTATATTGATAATGGATCTGTGCTTTCTTTTTTTATAAGGTTGTTTTGTTGTTGTTTTTTAATCATCACCCAAGGACATGCTTTGCTTAGACAGAGGGAGGGAGGGAGGGAGGGAGGGAGGGAGGGAGGGAGGGAGGGAGGGAGAGAGAGAGAGAGAGAAGAAGAAGAAGAAGAAGAAGAAGAAGAAGAAGAAGAAGAAGGAGGAGGAGGAGGAGGAGGAGGAGGAGGAGGAGGAGGAGGAGGAGGAGGGAGGGGAAGGGAGGGGAGGGGAGGAGAGGAGAGGAGAGAAGAGGAGAGGAGAGGAGAGGAGAGGAGAGGAGAGGAGAGGAGAGGAGAGGAGAGGAGAGGAGAGGAGAGAGAAACATAGATTGATGATTGATCAGTTGCCTTCCATACATTCCCCAACTGGGGATCAAACCCACAACCCAGGTATGTGTTCTAACTGGGAATTGAACCAGTAACCTTTTAGTGTACAGAGCGATGCCCAACTAACAGTACCCCAGCTGGGCCACCTGTGCTTTCTTGATATCATTGCTTTAAAGATAACCAAGGAAAAGTGTTGCTTAGTGCCTGCAGTCTATCAACTGTGAATAGTACAACATAAGGGGTTGAGAACAGCATGTCGTTTTAGGAAAAGTTCCCTCTTTGCTCTGCACTTGTTGCCCATAGCACAGCTCACTTCACATCTAATATAATCTCTTCCAGTGTTTTCTTCTTGGCTGATAGCAGGTCTTTGACTTTCTCCCTCCTCATATGCCAGAGATCATTCCCTTAAACCAGTGGTTCTCAACCTTCTGGCCCTTTAAATACAGTTCCTCATTTGTGACCCCCAACCATAAAATTATTTTCGTTGCTACTTCATAACTGTAATTTTGCTACTGTTATGAATTGTAATGGGAATATCTGATATGCAGGATGGTCTTAGGCGACCCCTGTGAAAGGGTCGTTCGACCCCCAAAGGGGTCACGACCCACAGGTTGAGAACCTCTGCCTTAAACTAAGGCCATGAATCTGATGATTTTTGCTTCTCATTGCCAGTTTCCTGGCTGAAGTAGTACTCAAGGTTTAAATGATGGTCTCCAGACCATCTTATACCCTGCTCAATCACAATAATTGAAATAGTCTCCATTTCTACTAAAGCTGACAACTCAAGCCAAATCTGCTATTGTGAGAAAACTCCAATAATGGAAATCACTGTCAGCGCTCTGATTTTTCAACAATGAAGAATCATAGATATGAAAATATATATATATATATATATATATATATATATATATATATTTACATATACACATTTTTGGTATAGGTGTATACATAAACATATATAACTAGGGGCCCAGTGCATGAATTCGTGCACCTTCAAAGGAACTATGGGCCACGAGACTGCAGTTGGCACAGGGGCGAGTCTCTGCCCATCCTCTGTGCCCCTACCCAGCCCCTCCTGCTGCAGCCCCAAGTCCCCTGTCTGCCAGCAGCCCTGCTCCTGCCACCGCCGTTCCCACACACTGAAGGCACCGGTCTCACTCACACCCGCTGACTCCGTGGAGCAATTGGGGCTGGCGCCAGCAGTGGGTTCAAGCGGGGCCAGCACTGTCAGTGGGTGCAAGTGGTGGCTGCTGTCCCGATCGCCCCTCAGGAGCAGGGGGAGTTGGAGAAGCCCTGATGGGCAATCAGGGCCAGTAGCCACTGCTCACACCCAATGTGAGCAATGGGTGTGAGTGGGGCCAGCGTCAGCAGCAGGTGCAAATGCTGTGTGGGACCGCAGCACATGGTAGCAAAGAATTTTCAGTAACCACCAGAGGCTCACCCCGATGACAGTGACTGGCGGCCCCACCTTGGTCTGGTGCCCCTGCTCACCTGCTCCACCATCCTGCTGCGGCTGACGCCCACCATGTTCCGTGCATGCCCCCTGGTGGTCAGCGCATGTCATAGCAACTGGTTGTTTGGTTATTCAGTTGTTCCAATGTTCGGTCTATTTGTATATTAGCCTTTTATTATATAGGATACTGCATATAATTTTATTCTTTATATTTTTTCATTGATTTCAGAGAGGAAGGAAAAGGAATAGAGAAATAGAAACATCAATGATGAGAGAGAATCATTGATCTGCTGCCTCCTGCACACCCCCCACTGGGGATTAAGCCCGCAACCTGGGCATGTGCCCTGATTGGGAATCAAACTGTGACTTCCTGGTTCATAGTTCAATGCTCAACCATTGAGCCACTCTGGTCGGGCATATAATTTTAAATTAGAAAGGAGGTTGAAGCTACTGATTTCCTTGATTGGAATATATTTCCAACAAGAAAGCATCAGGTTTTGCACAGTAAATGATAAACAGTAGCACAGCCCATTATTTATATAACATGTGCACCAGCCAACCACTGTTCCATAACTGTGTCATCTGAACCTCGTAACAACCCTGTCAATATTATTACTGTCCATAGAAGCAAATAAACTTTTTCCAGATCACATTGCTATTAGGGAAGGGATTCAAACTTGTCTTTTTCCTATTTGCTGCTCTACTAGACACATCAAATCTACTAAATAGCACCAACGCTGTCTGGTTAGGCCCTACAGAAAGCCAAAATGCTAAAGAATTATATCAGTTTTTTTTCTTAGCATCCTGTCAGAAAAAGAAAAGAGACAATGCCCCAAGTGAAATGCTATAATGTGTAAAAGGGATGTGATGGAGGTAGAGAAACCATCCCACTCCCATTTCCTATATATCTAGATCAACTTTACAAGTTTTCCTCTAATTAAATAGCTTTTTACATTCTTTCATCCCTTACTCTACTTCTAAAGCTACCATTTAGCTAACATTTTCAAGTTGTTTTTCCCCCACAAATTTTCCAACCTTCTTGTGTTTTTAGTCTTCAAATGTTTGATGAGAACACACTGGGTTTAGGGCTTTATGGCAATCCACATTCTCTAGGTTGCATTTTCTAGCAAGCATTAGCATAAATACCAATATGTTTACATTATAATTACTTTAATTCCCTTGGCCCCGACCAGATCTGAAGTGTGTCAATCCAGAATGATTTTAGGGGTAAGAGATGATTATTGATTCATGAAACATAAATCACAATAAATGCTTGAAACTTGGCACACTGCTTCTGAAACGATCCAACTTTGAATCAGGGAAGGCACAAGGCCTTTATGTTGATGTGAGAAAGTTACGATTTTTCTAAGTCTTTAGATTTTCATTTATAAAACAAGGATCACAATTCTTAAATTTTTTTTCTCTGTGCAAATATGAACATTTTGGCATCTAAAAGGCATTTCAAAAAAGTATGTCAAAAAAAGCATGTTTTTCCCTGGAGAAAACCACCAGGTAAATATTATTATAGAACTGGCAAGATCCTTCCCTGGGTTTACAACATAAAGTCAGGGACCTTTCCCCTTCATAGGTTACAACTGGCAATATTGCAAAGCAACTCTTTAGGAAATGAGAATTTTAAATGGCATATGGACAATTATTTACACACATGTCAATGTATAAATGTCTATGTTTTGGGGCTTATTTCTAATAACCAGATGTTTAGCAATGGTCAAGGTTGATGTTAGAAACCAAACTTAAGTGACTACAATTTTATGAGAGATATTTCCATTGTTCTTGTATAATAAAGATCCACCTATTCACTGGTCAAAGCATATTTACTGACTACTTAACGTGTGTAAAGTCCTGTGAGTACATACAGAAGAAGGTCTTGCATTTATTGGGCACCTACCGCATTCTAAGTGCTGCACAAGGTGTATTTACTATGTGTTTGTGAGTTGTGAGGGTGGGGCGACAGGGAGAGAGAGAAAGTGTAGTAGAGAGAGGAATGGAATATTCCAGTTTGAATCTCAACTGGAATGTATGAATTCCAGGTATCACTGGAATTCATACATATTTGGCAAAATTGTGGACTTATCTATTTGCCCAAGAAACTTAAGAACCTCTTTCAAAAAGTACTACTTCAGATAAACCCACATGGATCCTAACAGTCTCTCGTTTGTCAATGGGGTAGGGCACTCTATGGAACTATAACCTTGATTTGTGTTCTGACCAAATTGTGCGTGGACTCATACATGGTACTTGTCAATTAAAGAGGTATTTAAATTACATCGGAGAAAGAGAGGGAAGAGAGTCTTTCTATTTTGACAAGGGGGGCAGGGTGGTTTGCGCACACGGAAAACTACAAAGAAAACAATGTAACGTTGGCACCTTAAGAGTTTGATTAAACCAGCCAGGTCACAGTGGTGGTAGCACATCGCCTATCATGGCATCATTTTAGCAGCTCCTCAAACCAATAACCTCAGACTAGTGAAAGTCAGACTCTGCTGTGGAACACACTGCTGGCTGACCTTCCGGTATCAGGGAGCTTGTCCCTTTGCATGGACCTGGGCACTGGTGCAGTGATTTGGCAGGAAGCAAAGAAGACAGGTATCACAACAGGTATATAAAGTGGGTTAGATGGGTGGCTAATGTCATATGATATTTGAATAAATCTCTTAATAAGTACATCTGAGATACCTCTAGGAGTCAGGATGCTGCGGGTGCTGCATTTATTATAAAAGTAGTGAGTAGTCCATCAAGAAAAATACTTTTTACCATTTATGTGACCCTGAAAAACATGTTCGACATGGAAAATATATTTAAACAGCATGACAATGAAGGGTCATTGTCCTTGTCTTACTGATGAGGAACTGTAGCTCCAAAAACCTGAAATCTCTTATTAGGGTCGCTATATAGATTGAATGGTGGCCCCTAAAATACACACCCATGTTCTAATCTCTGGAACCTGTAAATACCATATAGGGCAAAAGTGCGGTTAAGTCAAGGTTCCTGAGAGGAGGAGTTTATTCTGGGTTATACATGTGGGCCCTGAATAATATAATAATGTAATGAAGACATGTTTCAGATCTAAGTTTGTCTCTTTGCACCCGGCAGGCATGGCTCAGTTGTTGAGCGTCAACCTATGAACCAGGAAGTCATGGTTCCATTCCCAGTCAGTGCAAATGCCCGGGTTGAGGGCTCGATTGATCCCCAACAGATCAATGATTCTCTCTCATCATTGATGTTTCCATCTCTCTCTCTCATTTCCTCTCTGTCTCTTTGGGCCCCACTGCCATGGCTCTGGTGTGCTCTCAATATACGTTGTGGCCATACAGTTCTTGGGCTTTGAAGATAGTTACCATTTGCTCTGGTCAGCACCAGCTTCCATTTGAAAATAAACTAAGAACTACTGGATAGGTTAAGTTTTAAATGAGATGTACATGCAGCAAGGGCTATAGGAG
The DNA here is from genome assembly GCF_028538775.1 of Myotis yumanensis. NCBI lineage: Eukaryota > Metazoa > Chordata > Mammalia > Chiroptera > Vespertilionidae > Myotis > Myotis yumanensis. Next base: position 66,484,666 of record NW_027223752.1, read on the forward strand.
TTGAATCAAGATAACTTGTTATGGGCAGAGATGACAAGGAAAGCGTTTATGGAGGAGAAGACTGCACTGTGAGGGAAAGGATGCATGTAATTAGGCAATTGTGAAGCACCAGGTAGAACATTGTGGGGCCTCTGAAGAACAGCTTGAGCAATATTTCAAGGGGAAAATTAGAAGTCCTATGCAGAGTACACTTTTGTAACCTAGTTTACAATAGAAAATCTCATACGAAAATGAAAAACTAATTACATTTAGAACTTGGTTGTTTCTGTGATTGCTATGGTGGATTGTTACTACCCCTTCTGGAATCTGAGGTATTCTTATTTACTTACTGAAAAGACTTTTCTGAAAAAAATATCTTTCTCACATACATATGTATTATTGAATTGGTCTTGTACTACATCTCTTCATGGTTAGGCATTTCCTTTCTGCCCACGTGCCTCTTTCAATGCCATCTGTTTTGCTAAGGGATTTAATGAATTATAAGCCAGACCAGCAACATACAGGGCAGAGTTCTTGAAGAACAGGTTTTAGCTTTACGTTAACTCTTCCCCCTCTCCACTAAAGGTGAAGTAATCTTTACAAGAGATAGCATACCTGCATTCTTGTCTAACCTTAATAAGGAAAAAAAGAAGGCTCTTTATCTATTCACTGTGAACAGAGTAATCACAATTTGTTATGGCTCACAGAAAAGGAAAAAACAGTAACAACAAAACATCACAACTAATGTGGTTTTTGTTTTACCTGAGAATCCAAAGAACTTGGTTGTCTTAGTTTTAGTTCATTACAGCCAAGGATTTAATCTCTGATGTCAGAGGAGCAAGAAATATATTTATGTCTAGAGTAGCTCAAGATCAGTACTCATAGCCACTATTGGAAGAAGTTCAATTTTCATAAAAACACCTATATATTTCCCAGTTGAGAAAAGGAGCTGAGATGGGGCATGGGGGATGGTGATGAAACATCACGCTCTAGCATTGCCCATCAAGCAACATCTGTATTGTTTTCCTGCTATGTAGGGCACATTGCCAGGGTCTGTGAGGAATAAAAATGCCTTAAAGTGTCATCTCTGCATCAAAAATCCAGTTAGGGAGATGAGACATAATGTCAGAAGTTTTAAATAATAGTCCCAAACAATCAAAACTAAAAGAATCCCAAGTAAAAGTTTAAGACAACAAAAATGGCACAAGACAACACATTTAATTATCAATAATTTCTACAGGATGTCAGAGAAATGGAGAGAACATATCATATTGAAGTAGTCTGGAAAAACTCCATGGCAGTACCAAGATTAGAAATGAATCACACTGGATGGATATAAAAGGCAAAGAAATCAATATCTAGAATCACCAATTGGTGCCTTTCAATATCCTTAGGGATTGCACAAGCACTGTGTTGCCCAGGTGGCAGGATCAAATATGGTACCTACTGACATGAGCCAATGCACACTTATTGCCTTTTTCTTCCAAATTGATATAAATGTGAGTGTGCAAACAGAAACGCATACATTCCTCACATATTTTACAAATATGTTTTGCCTGTGGAAGTTCTAATCTTATGGGTTTTATCCCTTTGGGATTTTTTTGTGTGTGTGTGACTAAGATGACCTTAGCTATTCCTTAAATTAATATGTGAGGACCAGATTTTCCATTTCAAATAGAATGACTCATCCAATGACAAAAAGCGATTAAATTTCCAAGAAGAAGCTCTTTCTGATATTCCATGTACTTCACTCTATCAATAAGAAGTTAAAGGAGTTATTATCCTATAAAGAGGTAATATGCAAATTAACCCTCACGCCCTCACAAGATAGCTGCCTACAAGCAGGCCGGCAGGGGGGTTAGTGAGGGACAACCAAATGACTGAACAAGCAGGCTGGTGGGGCAACCAGGCCGGCAGGGGTTCAGTGAGGGATGACCAAACAACTGAACAGCAGGCTGCGTGGGGCGACCAGGCCAGCAGGGGGGTTAGTGAGGGATGATTAAATGACTGAACAGCAGGCTGCAGGGGGCGACCAGGCTGGCAGGGCGGGCAATTAGGGGCGATCAGGTTGGCACACAAAGGCAGTGAGGGGCGATCAGGCCAGCAGGGCGGGGGCAGTTAGGGGTGACCAGGAAGGCAGGCAGGCGAGAGGTTAGGGGCCAGTGGTCTAAGACTGTGAGAGGGATGTCCGAATGCCAGTTTAGGTCCGATCCTGGGATCGGCCTAAACCGACAGTTGCACATCCCCCAAGGGGTCCTGGATTGGAAAGGGTGCAGGTGGGGCTGAGGCCCTCACCCCCCCCCCCCCCCCCCGCACAAATTTCGTGCACCAGGCCTCTAGTTATAATAATATTTATTATTACAAATGCCAGCCATAATACTGTCATTTGATTATCAAATTTGACAGACAAAACTCAGATTCTTGTTCTAATATATTCAACTTAACTACATATCCAACAAATATTAGAGAATGCTTGCCTTACACTAGTGATGTTTTAGGCACTGCAGATATAAAGGTGAAGGGTGTGGAGGAGGTACAAGGTCTGTGTGTTCATGGAGTTTACATCTATGTGTGTGTGTGCACATACATGTGTGTTGAGGGGACACAGACAATAAACAAGTAATTCAATGAATAAAGGTAATTCAAAGATTGTGAGGTATCTGCTACTTTGAAATACTGAAGGTATGATGAGTTGGAGAGTGACTGTTGCAAGTGGTGGAAATGAGAGTGCAATAATATTAGATGGTGTGGTCGGTCACCAAAGGCCTCTCTGAGATGGTCACATTTAAACTAAGAATTGCATGAAGCCAGCGATAAATTGAATGGAGATCAAGGGGAAAATGGTTCAGGCAGAGAGAAGAGCAAGTATAAAAATCCGAGGATGGAAATATTAGTAAGTTTATTCAAGAAGAAGTAATAAGGCTTGTAGGTCTGGAGAGAGTGAGAGAGGAGTGGTTGGCAAGAAGCAGGAAGAGGAAGTAAGCAAAACTTAGACCACACGGGGCACTTGTGGGCCATGGAAAGGACTTATATGCCTACTGAGAGCAAATATTAATAGTGATTGCATAAGATCAAAGCAAATTTGATTGAATCAGTCTCTAGGTCATTATATATTCTCCATTATGTTAAGACAATTATTGGTACCAAACATTTAAGATAGTTATTTGCAACATCTACTATAAATATAACACTTACCCAAATTGAGATTTGTTGTTTGCACAGTTTGGTGATTCTATTGCAGTTTAAATAAAAATTATGGGATTTTTGCAATACATTTCAATGCTCCCCACTCCCCCAACATTATCTACAAAAAAAAGATTGGAAAATGAAGGAAAAAAGCCCACAATCTGGTAACACTAACAAATCACCTATTTTCAGTATCTTTGCTCCTTCGTCCTGAAGCATAGAAACCCACGATGTACTTTTAATCATAGCAGATATATCATTTCCTTCAGTGCTTCCAAAGCACATTTAGAGTAGGGTACTTATTGTTTTATAAGTTTTGGTCATTGACAAGAACATTTCTCAGCAACTCTAAATAAGCCTGGCTAACTGGGCTTCATTGATCACTGCTTGGAACCATTTTCCCCTTGTTGACTCAAATCTTTGCTTCTTATCAAAATTGGCCTTTCAAAGTAAAAAAAAGGAACTTGAGATGAAAAGTAATTTCTGATAAGCAGTAATGAGCTGACTCCTTCCTACTAGACTCCCTGGGTATAAAAATTGGATTATAAGTAATTTCTAAATAAGTTCTGAGAATTCGCAGGAGGAGAATTCCTCTTTTTAATTGAGTGTCCTTTGGTTGCAAATGAGAAAGACACAGCTTTGGGATGGCTAATTAGACAACTTTAACCTCACCTAACTAACCATGTCATAACAAAACCTAGAAAATAGATATTTTTCTTAGTCTCTATATAAGATTTTAAAACTCTCTGATTTGTGGATTTGAATAGGGATCTAGAGAGCTGAAAAGGTCAATAGAGGAGTTAGTGGAATTGATTTTAGGTATGGATTTTATTTCATAAATTCATGTGTTATTTAGGAAATTGAAGTAGAAGGACCAAATACTATATATTCTTCACTACTCCACATTTTCCCTCAGCTAGTTATCTTTGGTATTGCCACGGAGATGAAATCCTTTTTAATAAAATTTAATAGAGTTTTCACCAGAAATTATTACTATGATCTAGTATTGATTTAAGTGGAAGGCTGTAGGGGAAAAAAAGGAAGAAAATAAAATCTATCATTTGTTTATAGCAGGTCTTTTTTTTACAAGTTTTACAATTTAAATATTTCCCCTTGCAGATATCACAGGCATCTCAAAGTTAGTACAGTCAATAGAGAATTCTTGATTCCATGCTCATCATCCCACTGTTAATCCATGGTCTTTTCTAGTTTAGTAAATCACCATGCACTTAGTGTCAAATCAAGCTAGATCCTTCTTGATTTTTCCCTCTCCCAGACCCTTCTTCAACTGAATCCACATCCAATCCATCTGCAAGTCTTATTGACTCAATCTACAAAATATATTATAAGGTTGCAATCGAGGAGGTGCTAGGCTATGTTTTCATCTGGAAGCTCAACTGGAAAGAATCTGATTTCAAGGTTATTCAGGTTATTGGCAACATTCATTTCATTGAAGCTGTTTGGCTGAGGGTCCTAGCTTTTTGCTGGCTGTTGGCTGAAGGCTGCCATCAGGTCATAGTTCCTTGCACTGGAACAACTTCTCCTGAAGGAATCAGGGTTTCATCCACAGGCCAAAAGTCATCATATTCTATAGTGACTTCCCTGGCTTCCCAGGTTGAAAAAAAGAATGGTTTATCAGATTGACCGGTTTGGTCTGACTGGCCTGTGCTCAATAGCTGACCGCAAGTTCCTCACCATCCAGCGTGTATGTTACCCATACTTTTAACTCCCCAGGGTAACCTTCCTCACCATTACACTGACCTGTGAGAAGTAGATGCCGTTAGACAGCACCTGAGGAGTCCAGAGGACCTTATCAAACCTTCTGATGCCTCCATGCGGACTGTTGGGCCTGTTGTTAATGGCCAGCTTACGCTCCTTCCCATCTAATGTGAATGTTCCTTTGGCAATTCCGTTGGCCACCTTGCCAACGACTGCTCTAAAGTAGGGCTGCTTTTGGAGGATCCCATCCAACTTGGCAAAGCCAAGCACCACATCCTCTGCCTGTCTTCGACCTCTAGGGCTGTGATGGTGCATCCCCAGGGGATAATGTCCACTCTTAGCAGGTCTGACTGCAGCCAGAACTTCTTCACTGTCCCTGCCCTCATGGACAGCTCTTCAAACTCGGATCTGGTTACTGAAACTATGGGGAGAGCTTCGGGTGCACTGCTACTCCTGGCCTTAGAACTCTGTCCACCAAACTTGGAGTGACAAAAGTTCACTGGAGAAGGGGTGGGGCACATCTTATGTATTTTTAATGTGAGACACTTATGTCTCATCTCTGTTTTATTTGGATCTTTCTAAATATCTCCCATGTCTCTCCTTAACATGATCATATTCCTTTTGTTTTTTTGAGCATGTGGGATATATGTATAATATTGCTTTAATATACTTGTGGGCTAATTCTTTCATCTGCTTTATTTCTGAGTCTTTTTGTATTGATTGATCTTTTCTCCTAATAATGGTATTTCTTTGATTTTTTGCATGCATAAGTAAATTTTCATTAAATGCTTAACATGTTCAATGTTAACATAATTAACATATGAATTTTACATTTTTGGATGCTGGATATTTTTATATTCTTTTAAATATGTTTAAGTTTTTTTCCTGAGACTCAAATAAATTATTTGGTAAGCTTTTCAAGGCTTGCAAATAAGCTTTGCTGTGGCAGACCAGTGCAGCTAGGGCTAAAGTTTCACCATTACCAAGACAATATAATCCTGAATGGTCTAACCTAATGCCCTGTGCATTACCAGGTTGTTCCACTATAACTGATAGTAACAAAAGTTATTACAAGCCCTGTGTGATCTCTTGGGACTATTTCACCTGATCCTTTATAGGTTCTTTCTCCAGATACAGTGATTTCATCACCTCCTTGTGCTGAGCAGGACAAATTGACTTACGGAGAGCACATGGAGATCTCACAAGCTTTCTCTCTGAGAAGCTCTCTCCTCTCCAGGGGTCTGCCTTATAACTTCTAGCATATTTGGTCTCCCTGAATTTTCAACTCCATCTCCACAATTTGGGGAAATGACTGGGATCTGTTTGAGGTGACCCTTTCTGGAAACTCTTGAGACAGGAAGCTGGGACAATCATAGGGCTTGCCTCATTTTTAAAAAAATACTTTCTATAAGTATCATTATATTGCATTACTTATTGTCTAATATCTTTAAACTATTGTTCTATATATTTTATCAATTTTTTAAGTTGTTTAAGGTGGGTGCATAAATGTAGTCTCTCATCCCTCATCTTTGCTAGAAGTAGATGTGCGCAAGAATTCATTATCTTTTCATTTTGTGTCATTGTCTCTATTAGCAGTCTGGTGAAACCTATGCATGCTTCTTAGAATATTCTCATTAAGTTCATATAACCAAAGCAGAGGATTATCCTGAAACACATTTGTCAAGATGCTTTTAAATAATTGCATTGCTATAATAAATGTGCTTCTTTATTAAAACATTAAAAAATTCTAGCAGCAGGTCTAATAATTACTAAAATCTAAAGCACTATTTTAGCATAAATAATATTTCCAGATTTCTGCCACATGATACATGTTATGAAAACATTTGTAATTTCTATTGATGACAAAATCATAAGAACTGCTAATCCTACTGTGATTTGGATCCTACATCCATAATTGAAGAAATGTTAAATTTGCAGTTAGAGGTTAGTGATAATGAAGATATAGTTTCCCTTGTCCAAGCTCATACAACCCTGCATTTTCCATTAACATCATGGAGATCTACAGACCCTATGGTCAGAAATACTGTTATAAGGAAACCTCCTGTTTTTTTAATTTTTATTTTGGGGATTAAATCATGGTTCAGGGTATTTGCTACTCAAAAACCTTGGTTTCTGAAGCTTGCTGCTAGTTTTATATCATTGTTAGTGAGGTCCTAAAGAACAATAGGATTATATGGGACCATAGGTAAAGCACTTATCATTGTGCATGGCACTCAAGAAGCTCACAATAACATTAGCTATTAATCAGCATTATCATCATCATCATCATCATCATCATCATCATCATGCAGTGGATGAAGGAATACTTTTCAGGGGATGTTGAGTGAGCTGAAGCTTATATAATATGAAGTGCCCCTTTTATTTTTTTTTATTTATTTTTTTTAAATATATTTTATTGATTTTTTACAGAGAGGAAGGGAGAGAGATAGAGAGTCAGAAACATCGATGAGAGAGAAACATCGATCAGCCGCCTCCTGCACATCCCCCACCGGGGATGTGCCCGCAACCCAGGTACATGCCCCTGACCGGAATCGAACCTGGGACCTTTCAGTCCGCAGGCCGACGCTCCATCCACTGAGCCAAACCGGTTTCGGCTGAAGTGCCCCTTTTAAAAAAAATCAATAAAATATTTTCCTTTTGCCAATTTTATGAAAACTTATGACTGTATGAACCCATTACTAGGGTCTCTTGCAGGGTAAGTAAAGCCACCTGGACCTTGAAGCTACCTGGACAAGTACTGATTCTTGAAACTTAAGCTTCATTAACTTCAGAGCAAACTCTTTGTCCTTGTTAGGGTGAAGGTCATGGTGTCGGGAAATGTGGAGGGGTGTGAAAATAGGACAGAACCACTATCAGGTCTGGCCTGGATCTTTGGAGCCTGGTGTTGAATATATGACTCCTGGAGGGATTTGTTTTCCATGTTCCTGACAGCAGGTGCATTAGAGGGGCCCAGTGACAGGCAACACAGAGAAGAGAGCATCCTGCCTATGTAGAGAGCATACTGCCTACTCTACTACTGCCCCCTAGCAAAGTAAGAGTACATAGTGGATGTTTCCTGCAACTGTGTCAAAATAATGAGTGAATGTAGTTTTGTTTTCTAAGAAACTTTAAAAATAAAAAGTAAAAATGAAAGAAAAGGCTGTGGGTTCGATCCCTGGTAGGGGCATATGCAGGAATCAACCAATGAATGCATAGGTAAGTGAACAACAGATATCTCCTTCTTTCTCTCTCTCCCTTTCCCTCTCTCTCTCCCTCTCCATATTAAAATAAATAAGTACATAAATAAATGGGGTCACTCTATAATGAAAAATCTTCAGCAATCAAAAATATAAATAAAAGGGTGGCATATTATATGGTTGAGGTGAATAACAATCATATATATAATCCTCAGTGTGTACTGTGTGTTAATAATAGAATGAAAACGTGTGTGTGTGTGTGTGTGTGTGTGTGTGTTTCAAGAGCATGCGCATGTGTGCGCAGGAATGGTGCACTCTTTGCGAAGGCATTCTCAAAGTCCCATCTCAAAATAGCTTATTACTTTCTTGCTAGGTAGTCTTCAGCACAGTGATCTATCTATTGCCCTGGAAATTTGCTTAGCAAAAGGTGTTCAGTAAACCTTTGTGGAATGTAGAAATTCCTTGTGCCAGGAATAAAAACAGGAAACATCGAAACGGCAAGTTGCAAAATTACCTAAAAATTAGGCTACATTCACAAAAACAACAACTACTTCACCTCAAGGATCCCTAATGGGCAAGAACTCAGTTACTACAGCATAAGTATTAAAGTATATTAAAGTGTACTCTAAAAATCTAAGAAGGCAGGGATTCATAGGCTTTGGTTCATATTTGCATCTTACCAGCACAGATCCTAGTCCATAGCCATCAGGTTCTCTCTAGATGCTCACTGAGCACATGAACAAATGGATAATGTTTTAAACTATATATTCTGCACTGACTGTCTGCAGGCCATGCCTTACTTAGAGTACTAGTTCAGCAGCAGCTTTTGCTCACTTGTTCTTTAGTTTAATGAAGCAGTGGTCACCACAATCACTGGTATGTCAGATATTCACGGCCAAAGAGATCACCAATAGGGAATGAGCTTTGTAAAGAGCATTGCTTTCTGGGCTGCCTGTGATAAGGGCTCCTATTTCCTACAGGTGTTTGTTTGGGATCTCTCTACCTTGCTGCTTCATCTGCAATGGCGCCCATGCTGTGTACGGCCGCAGGATGGGACTTGCACGGACTCTTGATCCCCCTCCTATGCAATCTTTTTGAAAGAGTTGTCAGAAGTAGTTCCTGTGATAAAGCCAGATGTTTTGAAATAGATCAAACCAGTGACATCTGAGTCTGCCTCTTTGCGGAGTGGGGCTATTTGTTTTAGTTCAGGAAATAAAACTGAAAACTTGTAGACATGCTGTTACTACTTAAAATTGGACTCTTCTCTGAGCATGAAATACAGACAAACCCTAAGTACCATTCCCAGCTCTGTTCTCTCTGTAGGATACAAAGCTTTTGTGCACATAATGAACTCAGACATTTTAATAGCTGATTTGTACCCTTCAGGCCTCTGTTGCCATAACCTCTACTGACTCACTGTGGATTATTATGTGGAGCTTAGTATTGTTGATTTACTTTTTTTTATATCTATTCCTGAAGCAATAGAATTTGTCACTTCCGTTTAGAACACATTTGTTGAAATGGTGTTTTTCTCTAAAGGGCACTTAAGTCATTTTTATTTAAAAGAAACTAATTAAATTTATCTTTCTCATTTGCCTCAACATGACCTTTTGGGAACTTGGAAATTAAATTTTCTCCTAATATTTTACTTTCCAACTTGGCAAACATTTGACATTGTTTTAGATTCTGAACAAAGTTGAAAAAGCACAGATTTCTTTTCAGAAATCACTTCAACTTTGAAACAAGAAATGACAATGATTCTTAATAACTTATCTGCTATGGGATGAGCTTTAGTCTTTCTTTTTTAAAAAATTACAAAGGAGAAGGGAAAGATGAATGTAGAAAATAATGAGACCATAAAATTACCAACTAAAACAACAAACATCCAGAAGGGTGATTTCAACTGTAAATATACTCATTTAAAAATGCAAAAGTGTTCATATTGCCATTTAATAAATATTATTTGGTGTTGATAAACATAATAAATTACTGAACAGAAATTAAAATATCTATTCTTGAGCAGTCTGAATTAAAAATACTAATGATAATGACAGTAAAGATCTCCAAAATATGCCAAAATAAAGAAACTGATGGAAGAGAATTTGTTATTTATAACTTAAAATGCTTTTTCATGCTTGATGCCATAATCATGTAATAAAATTATTTCAGGAGTTTTAAGAAACTGTTAAAGTTCAATAATGTAGATTACTTTTTGGTAAAATGTCAACTTTTTGAATAAAGGAAATATGTTAACCTTTGAGACAGCATGAAAGGACCTAAAGAGTATTATGCTAAGTGAAATAAGCCAGTCAGAGAAAAACATGTAACACATGATCTCACTTATATGTGGAACCTAATGAACAAAATAAACTGATGGACAAAACAAATCCAGAGACATGGAAGCAAGCAACAGACTGATGAATCGGGAGGGTGGGGTGGGCAGGGCAGGAAGAGATTAATAAGAACGTATATGCATATACATAACCCATGGACATCGAAAATATTATAGTGAAGCCCTGTGGAGGGGGTAGGATCCAGCTGGAGGGGATCAGTGGGGAAAAAACAGGGGACATCTGTAATTCTTTCAACAGTAAAGATAAATTTAAAAAAAATATTTTTATTGTAAGATAATTATACCCTATAAAAACAATAATTGCATAGAGGTTTATAATTTGTGGAGGTCTCTCCATATATGGGTCCTAAAGACATAGGTAAGACAAGTATTTCTTTATCTCCATTTAAAGATATAAAGTAGAGCTCAGAGAAGTGAAAAGATTTACCCAAATCACATAGATTAAGTGTCAAACCCAGGACCTGAACACAGGTCACCTGACTTCAAATCTACTTTTTGGTTCATCAAGAAACTAACCCTTCCTCAATTCCTGCCAAAGCCATGGAGACAGTTTTCTATGTGATTTAGCAACATTGAAGCGCTCCCTTTTTTCACCTGCATCATCATTATCATCACTGCTGGGTATTTCCTTGCTGCAGAACTTGCTGCTTTGGAGAACTCAGAGAGGAGTGAGAAGAGCAAGTCTTGGGCCAGGCCTCCAACTGAGAGGCCAGTAGGGGAGAAGCTGGGAAGATGGAGTGACAGAAAGTGTATATATTTACTAAGCACCAGTATCAATTCTAAGTACCAGTGGCCTTCACAAAAAGCAGGGATCATCTGGGAACTGGGGTGAACAACAATCAATTCAATCTTCATTTTTTTCTTAAGTCAACTATATTGAGGTATAATTTACATAAATAAAATGTGTCTATTTGCAGTGTGCTGTTCCATGATCACTACAGTCAAGTCCAAGAGCATTTCCATCATCCCCCAAAGTTCTCTCCAGCTGTTCTGCAGTCCTTCCCTCCTGCCACCCCCATCCTCAAACAACTACTGGCCTAGCAGGTTTTTAAAAACTCAAGAGTGTGAAGATGGAAGGAAATAGTGAGAACAAAAGGAGGACTTAAATCAAATGCATTTCCCCATTGTCAGAATCCCAGGTTATAAGTCTAAACAAAATTTCCAGGCAAGGCAGGACAGTGAATTGGGTTTATGGGAGAGGGACAGCTACCTGCTCTCTCTCCTTGTCCAGTCCCCATAGTCATTTCCTGGTTTCTCACACTCCCTACCTCATCACAACTTCAGTCGCATCCATGGCTTATATTTACAGAATGAAAATGTCACTTTCAGAGCCCTGTCATATTGAGACCACACTGGTAGCTTCCACCACCACCCTAGATGTCCATGAGTCATAGTCAAGATTTGACTCAAGTAGTTCTTAAACTTCTGGGGGAGGAAGGCTACAGACAGACCTCTTAGAGAAAGCTTTTGATGCTCTCCCTAGTAACATGCAGCCAGTGCACAATATCGCATTCAATTTCAGGTGTCCACAGGGAAACCCCAAACCCACTTCTGGTATCCACGGTATGTCCTTGGTATTCAGTGTCAAACTTTCCCATACCTTGTGGTTTTCAGCTCCCTGCTCTGGGCATACCAGGGAAAAATACTGCATTCTGTGCAAAAGAGGTCAGGAAGGCCTCTGCAATGTATTAGCACTTTCTCTGTAAAGCATTTTTTTTTTCCTTTTATAACACCAGATCTTTGGTTGTGTTTGAGGTGGAGACCTTGCACCACTTTACACAGAAAGTAACATTCTGAAGAAAGACGGGTGGTTAAGGAGTAATGTGTGGCTTTTCCAAAAGCAATGCAGCAAAGTGTGGAGAGAACACAAGGCCAGGGTGCCTCTTAGTCTGTTTTCTCCAAGTAGCTGTGGGTATAATGTTTAAAAAGGAACAGACTTCTCTGGGTATCCCCTATAGGCTCATCTTTCAAAGGAGGAGGGATTAGGTAGAATAATGCCATTTAGCTCAGAATTCTAGGATTCCACACCCCCTTCTCTTAAGTCAAACTACCCTTTCTTTTTTTATAATTGCTCTAAATATTCTGGACACTTGAGGTCACCTTATAAAATATCCAGCACGCACATGCAAAACATAAAAATATTTGAAAAACCCCTAAAACTAAGAAGTGATCTGGAATGTCAATGGCCAGCAGGAGCCAGTTTCTGAGGTGAGCCCACCTCTTTTCAGCCATTCTCTCACCGACACCCCATTTCACAGGGGTGCACAGCAAAACAGCGCTTTGCTTTAGGAACTAACTGACTAAACACACTAACAAGGTGACATTGACAAACCCAGTGATGTCTGTGACCAGCATACTGGGTGGGTGGGTGAGAACTATGCCAAGGAACAACATACCCCCAATAAATATGTCTTGAATGAATGCATGAAAAGAGGAAAATTCTTACATGATCTGGGCACAGAAAAGGACATGGTGAATAAGTGTGTTAGATATTTTAGCTTATTTTAACTGGGACTATTTGATTTATTAAATTGCATTTCAGGTAAGCCTGACTTGGAAGGTTCTTTGCCTGTGCAATGGACACTGAATTTGTTCTATTTGCTTCACTTCTAATCCTATTTAAAAAGAGCACAATTAAAGTGGTGCCAAACAGTCCCCTGTGCACAAGAGGTCAGCCGCTTCTGCAAATAACTTTCTCTGGCTTTATAGTTGCGAAGACTGTGATGTGTCTCTGGGAGTTTCCCTAATTCTTTGTAACATTTTAAAATAAGTACTCTGGGACAGCTAAACGTATAACTTGTCATCTAAATATGCATTTAGAGACATCTAATATATATTATAAATATGTAGTCAGGGATTTTCTTACAAGGACTAAAGAGCTTTGTAATAACTCCTTTGAAAGGATTGTGTTCTATTGCATTATATGTGTTCATGCTCTTAAAAAATTCATGTTATTTTCCTGATAGACCAGGATGTCTGATAAGAGATGGTAACGAGACACTGTCAGTGAGGCCTAGAGAATCTCAGATTCCACACATGATGCAAAGCCCCATTCTTCATAAAGACAAGGTATGTAGTAAAGAGCTAAGGATTTTTTTTCTTATAAATAATGCAATAATACAATTGCTCACATGTCAGCCCATAAGTGGACAAACACAATCCACACGAACTGGGTCATCAGGTTCAAGGCGATCTGTGAGAGGAGCCTTCACACAATTCTAGGTGGGATGAACTGCTATTAGAGGCAGATGGCTGAATGCAGTGAATTCCTACATAGGATCCTGCAGCCCTTCCCCAGTCAGATGTTAACTGGGACTATTGGCTCCGGGCACGTATTGTCTAGAGCAGTGGTTCTCAACCTTCCTAATGCCATGATCCTTTAATACAGTTCCTCATGTTGTGGTGACCCCCAACCATAAAATTATTTTCATTGCTACTTCATAACTGTAATTTTGCTACTGTTATGAATCGTAATGTAAATATCTGATATGCAGGATGTATTTAGGCGACCCCTGTGAAAGGGTCGTTCGACCCCCAAAGGGGTCGCGACCCACAGGTTGAGAACCGTTGGTCTAGAGCAATGGACACCAGCTTATTTGATTAAGTGCTCCATCAGTAAAATATTTTTTTAAAGGTTCCTCCAGTATATGTCTATTCATCAACTTGTAAGCTATTCATATTGAATATTAAAGCTTAATTTATGTTTATTTTTCAATAAAACATGAGTGTAAGTGCTGATATTTTTCTCCACGCTTCAATGAATCACCAGGTTCCTGGTTCTGGAGAAGTCAGCCCAGATAGGGAAGCATGTCTAGGACATGTATGGCTTCATTACAGTCTCTTCACCACTTGCATAGAAGGGAGTCCAAGCCTGTGCCATAGCAGCAGTTGTCTTTGACCACAGGAGAAGCTGTGAATGGGGCAGAGGGGGAGTTTTCATAGGTTTACCTGTTGGAATGATTCTAGGTGGGCAAAGCACCAGGACCCCCAGAAAAGCTGGTCAGAGTGGAAAGATGAAGAGGACTGGCCACACCCCTGCTCAAGGCACTGCCCCAGAACAAACGCGACCACTCCAGTCCTCACTGGGTGGCTTCTATAGGCAAAACAGGTGCCTTTACAGCGAGCATCCTCTTGTGAACAGGGCAAAACTCCAAAGCATGGCTCTTCCTTTGGCCCCATCTGCTCCTCTCTACAAGCCTTTCCCATCTCTGGTCGTATTAAGTCTCCATGGTCCTCATTTCTTTCTCGTCACAACAAGGAGACCATGTTACCAGGAAAACACTGTGATAAACAGGGTCACTCCTCCTTTTATTTGATAAATGTTATTGAGTTCCAATAATGGGCCAGGTTGAGAAACAAGTGATTGATCAGAAATTACTCCCCTGAAGGCTATCTGTTTAATGTGTGTTCCCTGTTGCTAAAGGTTCAGGTGTCTGTAACCAGAGCTTCCTGGCACGGTGGAGGCCATCCACAGACCACCCCACCAAAGCCTCCCAGCAGCCTGGCCAGTCAGCTGAGTCCAGATCACACGGAGGTTATTTTTCTGGAAATGAGCCAGCTCTTTTCCATTTAGTTGATACACAGACATGAACAAAGATTGTGGCCCGGGATTCAGATACACTGGGGATAGTGCCTGGGTTGGGATATGTAGGAAGGGGTGCAGAATGAGAGGAGGTGGCAAGGTCAATGTGGAGGTACACAGCAGGACAACATCAGCAAGGCAGCTGCATGAAGCTAAGTCAGTGTGTCTATTGGCAAGGGTAACTTCTGTGGCCCTCAAAGTACATAGTAATTGGGCGAATGTCTTGGTTTCTCTCAGAGTGTCTTACAGCTTTACCCCCACCCTGAGAAAACAACATTGAGCATATTCTTTTGTAGGTTGGAAAGGGTGGGTGTGGGGGGGTCATTCAGATCCAGCCAGTTGCCAGGTCATTAATTCATCAACCACTCATTAAAGGCTGCTCTCTCTCTCTCTCTCTCTCTCTCTCTCTCTCCCTCCCTCCCTCCCTCCTTCCCTTCCTTCCTCCCTCTTTCTCTCTTTTTTAGAAAGGGGGGGAGAGAGAAATGATGTGAGAGCAAAATGCATGCCTCCAACCCGGGCATGTGCCCTGACTGGTAACTGAACCAGTAACATTTCAGTGCATGGGACAACGACTAACCAACTGAGCCGCACCAACCAGCCAGGGCTAAAGGCTTCTCTTAACTGTGAACAGTACCAGAGGCCCAAAGCAAATAAGGCACAGGTTCAGCTTACAAAAAGCTTGCAGTAATTTAGGAGCAATAGATGTTTAAATTCCTAAGAGAGAAGTGTGAAAGTGGACATATGTCATGTTCAATAGAGGCAAATGGGAAAAAGAGATCAATTATGCTAGATGGGAGGGCTTCAAAGACCTTGTATGCATATATGCATAACCCATGAACACAGACAATAGTGTGGTAAAGGCCTGGGGTGGGGTTAGGGTGCAGGCTAGAAGGGGTCAATGGGGAAAAGGGAGGACAGGTGCAATACTTTCAACAATAAATATTTTTTAAATAAATAAAAATTAAATTAAATTTTAGAAAAAGGAAATACTGACAGAGCCGAGAGGGTCTTGCAGGATGAGTGGCAGTGCCAGCACACTGAAGGGTGTGAGATATTCCCCCAGAGGAAACAGCATGCTAAGTAGCGTGGCATAAATACACAACTGTGCAGAGCTCAAACCATTTGTAGTGTGGGAAAATGGCAGGAGAGAGAGGCTGGGCATGTAGGCAGGGAAAAACTCATGGAAGGCAGTGCGCCATGCTGAGATTTCTGGACTTGATCAGTACACAAGTGGGAATTATTGAAGATTTCTAAGAAGGGAAATGCATTTTAGAATGGATTGAGCCTGTTGAACTCATTATCACTTTGCTGAGTATTTCAAAACAGGAGTTCTCAAATTCACTAGAACACATGACATACGATATTCCCGCATGAAGCATTGTTATAACTGTGTTGATGATGTTCTGTTTAATTTCCTGCACTAGCTCTAACTCCATTGCTTTCTCTCTTTCTCTGAAAGAAGCCTGTCCAATTTCAAGCAAAGGAGGGTGGGTTTATTATAAAGATCACATTGCAACAAATAATAAACCACTTGTGAAGTTCACTACTGAATTACTGTAACTAAACACCAGCTCTGCACCAGATTGTGACCTGCCAGTGGGTTATGATCATGAGTGACCACTACTGTTTCAAACATGTATGTGCCCTGGGAGCTCCTATCTGAAAAAGTCTAAATGCCCAGTTTGTTAATGAAGAACTGAAGTGCATGCATAATTTCTCTATATACCATGTACATACAACTTCCCAGTACAATTACAGAACATAAGACTACGTACACTAACACAAATATACTTACGTTCACCCCTGGGACTGCAAAGGACTGAATACCCATAAACAGCCCAGTGGGGCAGGGTGGCATCCCCCAGAACTAGTGGCTCTGTCTTCCAGGTCACCCTCACTGTGGTCCAGGAGTCCTCACCTGCTCTCCTGGAAGTGATGGGCGCCTCCCTGTTCTACCTGGCAGGTGTTGGGAATAGGCTGTGAGTGAGAAGTAGACCAGCTGGGCTGATCACCCAAGGGCAGGTGGGGAACATGAAGAGCAGAGGGTGGACTAGGAGTGCAGGAAATGTACGCATAGGAAAGAAAGCAGTTGTGCACAGCTATTTGTTTTCTCTTACACAGAATTATGTGTTCCTTTAAAGGGAGGGAAGTGGGGGGGGGGGAGGGGCGGGCGGGGAGATCAACGTGCATTCTTTGTGAATGCAAAGTACTTTTATGTTTACTTCCCATCCCCCAACTCTGTGTGGTGTTGCCAGAATGTATTTGATGTAACTTGTGTCACAGGTCGCCTTTTGAATGTGACCTTTTGAAACCGGTGATACATATCACATATATGGAGCTTGAATTAGGCACATGAACATACTGAGGGGGGAAAGGACATGCCTCAATTTCTAAAATGCCATGGCTTTTTTAAGTTGAAAATTTAAACCAGAATAGTAAAAAATAAAAAGTGAAAATATAACCCTTTTTACTAAACTGGAACATCCTACAAAAGGGAAATGGTTCAGTAATAGTTAACACATAGAACGAGGGAATATTAGCCAGGTGCTAAATTAGTACTAAGGAAATTAATACTAAGTAACTAAGTACTGTGTTAAGTCAAAAAGTGTATAATATCAACTGGTGTACACCATAAATCAGGAAGAAGCAGGTGTGGTTAAGCCCCAAGCAGGGAGGGGCGTGTTAAAGTGAAGAGTGGGTATATTATTGCAGTGAAATGATGAGAAAGCTTTACTTATTTTTTCTTACCAATTTTCCACAAATTTTCTTTACTGACAGTATCATAACATAATGAGAATAACCCGGCAATAACATAAAAATGTAACTATTGTAACAATCTGAGATACAAACAGGAATTTTGTCCGATGTGCAGTAATTTTGTACCTTTTCCAACAAAGTAACCCGTGTAATTCTGGATGCAGCTGGCTTTTTGCCCCATTCTCTGGGTGATGACATGTACTTCTTATACTGACTCAAAGGACTGAGGACCACGACGGAGCCTCTATCACTGACAGCTTACCCGGCAACCTGGGAGTTAGCCGAGTTCAAGGAAATCCGCTGATCTGCACTTTCAGCTGTTCCTCACTCACTAGCACTTTGTTGAAGGCTTATATATCCCACCTCCTTTGACAAGCCATCCTTACTCATTCTAGCAAATGGGATGTTCTTTTTGAATAGCCGCAGCCTGTCTATACTACTTATCTGGGGGTCACAATCTATTTGGTATTGTTAGTCATTCTGTGTGTGTGTGTGTGTGTGTGCTGCCTATAAACTTCCACGAGACTTTGTTATACTTCTCTGAATTGCTCATCACAGTATCCTGCATGCAATAAGTAGGCACAGGGCCTGGTCGGCAAACTGCGGCTCTCGAGCCACATGCGGCTCTTTGGCCCCTTGAGTGTGGCTCTTCCTAAGCCGTAGGAGTATCCTGATTAAGTTAATAACAATGTACCTACCTATATAGTTTAAATTTTAAAAAATTGGCTCTCAAAAGAAATTTTAATCGTTGTACTGTTGATATTTGGCTCTGTTGACTAATGAGTTTGCCGACAACTGATCTAGACGAGTCTCAACTGGGCTAACTGGGCACATATCTATTCCATGCCAGTAGGCTACCTCAGGAATGTCCTCATGGAGATGAGAGAAACACAAGAAAGAGCAAGGCCTCTCAAGTTGTAGACTTAGAAGCACCATACTTGCACTTCTGCTTCATTCTATTACCCAAAGCCAGGCACATGGTCAAGTCCAGAGACAGAGACAGAGGACACTTCAAAGTTAAATGCCCAAGGGGGTGGATGCAGAGAGGGTAAAAGATCATTCAACCCATCAGCAAGACCTATCAATTCTACCGTAGAAATACTTTCCACACCTGTCCAATACTCCTTCTATGTTATTGCTACCACCACTTCAGTTCACCATGATCTCTCTTAGCTATCACCACCTGACTGCTCTGTCCAAATCTTTCTTGTCCATTCCTTCTCAGACTATTCTCAATGCAGCAATGAGAATAAACTTAAAAAGAAAACCTGCTCTGACCACTCATTTAATTAAGTCTGCCAAATGGTTTCCTATTGTTTTCAGGATAAAGGTGAAAATCCTGACTAAGGCCTGAATTGTTTTCAATTTTCAATTGAGAGGTTATTTTAAGGCAAATAGGTGAACCTGGTGAAAGGGAGAAAGAGAGTGAAGAGGGAGTGTGGGAAAGAGAGGCTTTGTAATGACTTCCATGTGAGGACAGCCTGGGACCCCTTTCTCTAACCTCATCTCCTTCCATCCTTTCTTTCACTTTATGGTTGGAACATATCATAATTCCCCAAGTTGTACACTATTTCAAGCCTGTGGGGTCTTACTTGGACTACTCTGTGTCCAAGTAGAGAAGTAGAGTTCTTTATCCCTCCTTTTGGTACGGCTGGCAAACCCTCTGCCTTATCCCCTAAAAAAAAAAGAGAGAGAGGAGAAGAGCACAGATTGGTTTGGCTCAGTGGATAGAGCATTGCCCTGCGGATTGAAGGGTCTCATGTTTGATTCCAACCAAGGATGAGAGAGAGAGAGAGAGAGAGAGAGAGAGAGAGAGAGAGAGGTGATGGGGAGAGGAAGGTGAGGGGGAGAGGAAGAGGCCAGCTTAGGAGTACCCTAATTAAGTTAATAACAATGTACCTACCTATATAGTTTAAGTTTAAAAAATTTGGCTCTCAAAAGAAATTTCAATCGTTGTACTGTTGATATTTGGCTCTGTTGACTAATGAGTTTGCCGACCTCTGGCCTAGGGGAACAGGTCCAAGATAAGTCATTGATGAGAGAGAAAAGGGTGTACTGAGTCACATGTCAGCCAGGTGCCGGTCACACCCAGAGGTGAATGTGACTGACTGCAAGAACGCTCCATGTCGGCCGGCGGAGTAAAGGGTCCCAGGTTCAATTCTGGCCAAGGGCACATGCCCGAGTTGTGGGCTCGATCCCCCCCCAGTAGGGGGCATGTGCCAATCAATGATTCTTATCATTGATGTTTCTCTCTCTCTCTCTCTCTCTCTCTCTCTATATATATATATATATATATATATCCTATTTAATAAAAGCCTAATATTCTAAGTGTCTGGTCATCTATTCAACCAATCAAAGCGTAATATGCTAATGGTATGCTAAGGCCGCTCAACCACTCGCTATGATGTGCACTGACCACCGGGGGGCAGATGCTCCAACCAGTAGGTTAGCTTGCTGCTGGGGACTGGCCGATCAAGACTGAGCAGATAGGCCAGACACACCCTGGAGTACTCCCACAGTCCCTTCCCGGCTGGTCAACCTCCTGCATCTCTTCCTGGCCCTGATAGTGCACCAGTGAGGTCCCTTGGCCTGGCCTGTGCCCTCTTGCAACCCAGAACTCCTCGGGGGATGTTGGAGAGCCAGTTTCAGCCTGATCCCGCAGGCCAGGCTGAGGGACCCCACTGGTGCACAAATTCGTGCATCAGGCCTTTAGTATACATATATAAAAAGAATGCTCCATTTTATCTTTGCATTGGACATTTCCCACTACACCTTGTTCCCATCTTCTCCATTTGCATTACAAATTTCTTTTTACTTCTTCTGACTTTTGTCCATTTCCAAATTATTTGTTCTATATTTTCCCCCTGTGTTTAACTTGTTTTTCACTTTCCATAGGATTATTTTTCCATTAAATGTCGATTGCAAGGTGAAAATTTTTAAAAGAATAGTACTAATAATGATATTTTGGGAGTTAGGAATGATTGCCCAGGAAATAGAGATATTTGTCTTGAAGGTTATGTGACCCAAGTCATATATACTTAACAAAGACCAAAAGAGACTCATAAAATAGATACAAAATAGTACTATGGGAGTGAGGGTCTTAAGGCTAAGAGGACACTACTTATGATTAAGCTCACAGGGCTGCCATGAAAAGGTGTCAAGTAGAGTGTTGGTGGGATAGTGGCATTACAAATTCAAAAGGAAAAAGCAACAAGTTGATGATAAATAGATGAGTGTGGTTGTAGTGTTTGGTCTTTTAGAGGTCAAGAAAATTATTATAAATTTGAGTCTTAGAAATAGGTTCTTCTGAAAATTTCACAGATGTTGTCACAATTCTCACTTTCTTTTTCAACTATCCTTTTTTTAAATTTTATTTTATTGTTTAAAGTATTACAAATAGTAGTACATATGTCTCCTTTTTCCCCCCATTGACCTTCCCCTGGCCTCCCCTACCTCCCCAGTACATGCCCCCTGCCCCAGTGTCTTGCATCCATTGGTTATGCTTATATGCATGCATACAAGTCCTTCGGTTGATCTCTTACCTACCCCCCTCCCCCCACAACTCTTCCCAGCCTTCCCACTGTAGTTTGACAGTCTGTTCAATGTTTCTTTGCCTCTGTATCTATTTTTGTTCATCAGTTTGTAATGTTCTCAACTATCCTTTTTGTGAGCTAACCTATCTGAATAAACATATTCTGAATTACCTCCATGTCCTCACCACTTATGTCTTTCATCTGAAATAACCTGGCTGAAATTCTTCTTGTTTTAAAAACATGTCCTCTGTGGTTACCAATGACCTGACCAATTTGTCTATCCTCTGTTCTTGAGCTCAGCCTCTCCTACTTAGACATCATTCAATATCATCTCCTTGGCTTTATCTTCAGAAACATTGCACGCTAGCTTTTCTTTCTAATTTGACGCCTGCCAGTTTTTAACACGTGGTCCTCCCATCTCCCTCACACATGAATGGTAGTTTTGTTCCAAAGCTTAGTTGGGAGTCTTGTGCTTTTTCTTAGGTGCTCCATTCCTTTCCAGCCAGCAATTCCCACGATCCCACCCAACACATGTTTGCATCTGACTTTCCCAATGCAATCCTCAGTCCAATCTTTCTTACTGAGTATAGTTTGGTGTCACACAGATTTCTTGCCAATAACAAGTGAAATATAACCACAACCAAGTTCGTTATAAAATTCCTATTCACAGTTTACGGCGAACACCCACTTTCCTGTCATTTTGTTTGGCTTTATTGATGATAAAGATAGTCTCTTTCTGCCTTGTGTCCTTACTCATGGGAGGCTATCTTTAAGTTCTCTCTTTCACTTCTTCATTCTGCCAAGTCCCTATATTTATTTCTCCCTTGTATGTCTTACAGATGTTCCTCTGTTTCAAAATCCACTGTCTTCACCCAATCTCTAACATATTCACAACTGTCCTAGCACTTTTGCCAAACCCTGATTTCCATCCTTCCTTTTCTTCTCCCAAGTTCAACTTATATGTGAGCAACTAGCTTTTATGTAACTCTCCAGACTCATCATAAAGAGTGTGCTCAATAAAAGTTAGAGGGTGACATTGCCCGTCACTTGAGACTCTCTTGGATGCATTATATTTCCCACTCCCCCCACCCCCTCTTTATTCTTACTGCTTGGAATGCTGTTTCAAATGAAGCTACCATCTTTGTATTCAAATTCCTCTCGGCAATTGAGCTCTGGAAAAATTTTAATAGTATTTTGGTGAAGGATTTTTAAAGATTTAATTAAGTCTGTTTGTTTGTTTGTTTGTTATTGTTGTTTTGTTTTTTTAGACCTCACAGTGACTTTTTATCTCTTTTTTATTGTCTTCTTAACTTGGCGTCTAAATCCATGGGGCAGAAATTATGGATAAAACATTCAGTCATGAGCACTGCATCAGCAGTACTTTTAGCTCTGCCTTTGCAAAGTGAATGAGAAATCCCTGTGATGAAAAGATACACCATGGACAAGAAGATCTTGTGTAGATCATATCGTCACTTAGGTCACATGATAAATTCTCTCTGTAAAGGAGAGTGCACACATTCAGAGAAGAAAGTACATTCAAAATTATAGTGTTGGCCCAGATCAGGCCGAATTGTATCAGTTGTTTCTGTAACTATATAAACAGAAGCACAGAATCTTGAGTGGCTTATAATTAAAGACTTCTAGAGAACTGATCTGTATAAATGCGAGGACTGTAAGTATTCATTTTATATAGGTTTTTAAAATAGCTGTGAACTGACTCACAAACATTATTAAATATGTACACAAATTACTTAGTTCTTGGTACATAGCTATTATTTGATTAAAAAATAAAACATTGCTAATGAAATAATTTCCAAAGTATATGCTCAAATTAATTGGAACAAAGCTTTAATTAGAACATGCAAAGAGTACAAGGTGATTCCTTTCTTTCATGGTATAGAAATCAGAAATTAAAAATTCACAAAAGCCCCAATTTTAAGATGACTTTTTAGCTTCTCTCTTTAAGATGGTAGATTCAAATGATGTCATTCTTTCACCTTCCACTCATTCCTAAAATACCATCCTACTGTTCCAACTGCAACTGACTGCTGGGAGAGATCACCATCTCAAATGTATTAATTCAGTAAATATCGATGCACACCTGTGTCACCATTACTGTTCTAAACATGGGGTACAGTAGTGAGCCAAAGCAACAAAAACCCTCTCCTGTATGAAGTTTTCATTCCAGAGCAGAAAAATAAATAGTAAATGAAATAAAAAATAAAATTAAGGGATGAGCATAATTAGAGATAGAGGGGTGAGGGCAGATGTGAAGGAGGTGAGAAAGTAAGCTATCTGTGGGGGAAAAAACAGCTGGCAGAAGAACAGCAAGTGCAAAGGTCCCAGGGCAGAAGCATGTCAGGAAGGTTTCAGAAATGGCAAGGTGACCAGATCAGTGTGACTGGAGCACAATGAACAGGTGTGAGAAATTTTATGAGAGAAGCAATAAAGAGTCAAATTTCATAGGACATAATAGGCTGTTATCAGAATTCTGGCTTTTACTGTGTATGAGTTGAAAGTCTACTGTGGGCTTTTGCATAGAGGAGTGACAGGATCTTATCTATATTTTAAAAGATCACTCTGGCTGCTTTGTTTATATAGGTTCTAGGGGATCAAGAGAGGAAGCAGAGAGAAAATTTAGGAGGCTACTGCAGTCAAGAGATGATGGCAGCTTGTACTAGAAGGGTAGCAATGGAGGTGGGAAGAAATAGTGAGACTATCAATATATTTTTAATATAGAGTCAACTGGATTTTTCTAAAAGGTTGTATGTAAGGTGTGGGAAAAGAGCAAGGTCCAGGATAATTCCAAGATGTTTTTGTCTGAGCAACTGAGATGGGGAAGCTTGCAAGTTGAATAAATTTTGGGGTAAAGATAGACAATTCACTTTAGAACATGTAAAGTCAAATAATTCATTTACATTATCCAAATTTGTTAGCAGTTACAAATTAGAAGTCCCAGGAATGAGACTTCTATAATAATAAAAAAAATAATATGCTAATATGCTAATTAGACCTTCTAGATGAAGCCAGGCCTGTGAGGGAAGCCCGGGTCCCGGGTGCCAGAGGGCAGCCGGTGAGGGCAGCTGGGGGAAGGAAGGCCTACTCTTGCACATATTTCGTGCATCGGGCCTCTAGTCTTTTATAAGCCACCTCTTCACTCATCCCAAGTTTTGCTAGAAGTTTAAGTCACAGCAAGGGCACATAATGAGAAAGAGTTCTACAGGAGTCTCATGGATTAAAGAGACGTTTGGGAAGTTATTTTTGGTGCTTTCAAAGCAAACAGTAGAATGAAAATTTAGTCTATTTAGAAGAAAAGCCAGTCCCAAGATTTTTATTTTCTCTCACCTCTAGGAAAAAGAAAATTTGTAATTATAGCAAATTAGCCGAATCATTTGTATGGCCTGTGATTCAGACAAATCAGCGCTCTGCAGGTCTCCTGCAGGCGGTTCTCTTTGAGTCTAGGGAAATGAATCTGATTAAGAGCCAGGAACAGAAGCTGGCATCCAAGGTGAGCGATTACTTCTTTTTACTCTCAAACTAACTAGATCCTGCTTATTTTCTTTGCTAATTTCAGACTAGTGAGGGTGGGGGATGAAGAAATAGGATTAATATTGTGTACACAGCCGAAACCGGTTTGGCTTGGTGGATAGAGCGTCGGCCTGCGGACTGAAAGGTCCCAGGTTCGATTCCGGTCAAGGGCATGTACCTGGGTTGCGGGCACATCCCCAGTGGGAGATGTGCAGGAGGCAGCTGATCGATGTGTCTCTCTCATCGATGTTTCTAACTCTCTATCTCTCTCCCTTCCTCTCTGTAAAAAATCAATAAAATATATTTAAAAAAAATATTGTGTACACAAATGTGCTGAGAGAAATTTACACAATTTATTTTCTGTTAGCCTGGAACTGAGTATATAAACTTTTCTGACAATAATTGTGATGCATTGATTCACTCAACAGTAAACATTTACTATTGCTTACTATGGATTATGGATTGTATTAGTGCTGGGGGTAAAATACATAGTAAGACATGACCCTTGCCCCCAAGATCGTTGTGGGCTTTCCACGTCTCTAAGAAGGTTAGCTGTTCCTTACAATACCCTGAATGAGCACATAGCAATGTGGAATGGCCACAAGACAGCAATTGGCTGACTAGATGTGACTGAAGGAAACACTGGCAACTTTTCTTTCAGGATGAGGAAAAGAATCCTCTTTACTGTTCGTGACAAACAGACAACCCAAAGATCCAGTTTCATTGTTGTGTCCAAGTAATCATTTTTTTCATAGCATTTTTTTATATCACTTTAAATTTCCACTTTAGGTAAGTATTTTTAAAATATGTTAATAATTTAGAGAACATTAAAGCATCACAAATAGTATCTGTATTAGTCAGGCTGGGCTAACAATGATGTGGTAA
The DNA here is from genome assembly GCF_028538775.1 of Myotis yumanensis. Taxonomy (NCBI): domain Eukaryota; kingdom Metazoa; phylum Chordata; class Mammalia; order Chiroptera; family Vespertilionidae; genus Myotis; species Myotis yumanensis. The sequence continues at coordinate 66,510,385 of NW_027223752.1, forward strand.
CAAACAACACCCAAATCGCAACCCCTTACCACAAGAAGTCCAATTCCTATTTCACTATGTATATAATATGTAGGGGGCTCTCCTCTCTAGAATTCTCAGAGACAAAAGTACTGGGACACTCAGCCTCTTCAGGGAACGTGAGGCTGGTTCATTGAGCGTGGGTTTCCTACCGCCTCAGCCTGAAGGGGACTCATGCCACTTCCCTTTATGGCCCATAGGCCAGAGCTGATCGTATCACCCCTCCTAAATGGCAAGGACACTGGAAAATATACGAAATATTTGGTGAATCCTTTTTTCTTTTCCATGTTGTCATTTTGTTTAATTGTAAGAAAACAAAACCCCAATAATATGACTGGGGAATAGGATCTTAGTGACCCAAAGTATGACTCTTCTTTAAAATGTATACAGAAATCAGTGGAAAACTATTTTAAAACAACAACAACAACAACAAAACCTTTCTAGATCCTTAATAAAAGTCATATAAAAGGATTAAATTATTCCAGTCAATCGTGCTTTTACCCAGAGAGAACCCAGTATGAATCTTGCCTCTCTCAGGAGCCAGATCCCAATAGGCCAAACTGAGCAGAGCATTCAGAGGACCTGGCAGCCCCAGCACCTTCCTTAGCTACAGTGCCCAGAAGGAGATGAATCTAGCCCAGCTGGGTAGGGAGCCACAGAGGCTCAGACTTGCCATATGCAGTACATTGCTTGTCATCAGGGCCTTTAGAGTGCTTATTTCAGGACACGAGGCATATCTGGGAAAACAGTTTCCACCACTCCAGGAAGCCAATTTTTTTCATGGAAGATGGAGACAGAGCAAAGAGAGAACATACTCTATATTGCTAATAGTTTGAAGGATTATGGAATTAAAGACAGGGACTGATCGCTGACAAACCAGGCTGCGTCTACTGCAGTGACCTCATAGAAATTTCAGACTGTTGTTGAGAAGATTTCCTTCTACATTAGGGAAAATGGTCTTTTCAAGTTTGACCTTCCAAGAAAAGCCCGGCTTCACCACCACCGACTGCTAGCTAACCACAAAACCCGAAAAGAATAAGGCAAAGTATAAAAAGGGACTGAAACGTGAACACGATATTTCCAACATGGCTAAGTTTAAAATCTGGCCTTCCTCTTCTACCTTGCAATCCAGTGATTTATTTTTAACATTTATTATCTTCCTTTGGGATCAAAATTAAGCTGTCAAAGAACTGTTGTCTGTGTGTGCATGTGTGTGCGTGTGTATGTGTGTGTGTTGATTCTGATGACCAGCTGTGTTTAGTCCCTTATAAAGGTCAGAGGAAGGCCCCTTTTTCTTCCCATCTGGCGTATTTCTTACAAAAAACACACTGATATAGCTGATATAAACATACATATTCCTTTCGTGCACTCGGTCTTGCCCTTGGATTGATTCCAGGTAAGTCAACGGGCCCTCACATATGATTCAGAGGGAACTATGCCATGGGGACCACACGTTATCCATTTGTAGAATAAATTCTATATACCAGATATGCTTTATGGGCTGTGTAGGATACAAAGTTGGATCAAACACAGATTTGACTCACGAAGTAGCTTCAGTCCAACAGTCTATCATCTGCCTTTAATCAGTCATTATGAAGACTGAGGGGGTGGGAAAGTCATATTTATTTATCACCGCTCATGGGGGCAACCAAAAATGAGGAAACTGCAGAAAATTGTTAGGATGGCATGGATCAAGAGAGACAGAGGGATGGGAGGTAGAAGAAGGAAAACATATCTGCTTTGATTCCGTTTATCCCTTTAGAGCCATCACCCTCCTGCCTCTGATTCAGTTCCACATCACATCAGCCTGTTGAACATTTCAGTCTGGATGGTCCAGAAAGCACTCATTTCAAAAGGATTCAACCTCTACTCCTCCAAACTACTTCCTACAAATTTGCCTCTCTGTCAATCTTTTCAATAATTTATCCCCAGACCTGAGACCACACTTATCTTGTTTTCCCCTTCTCCTTTAGCCCCCAAACCTAATTACTCTGCACAACTTTACCACACATCACTTCTCACTTTCTACTAACAATGCCACCATCTTAATTGAGGCCTCTTCATTTCATATCTTGAGGGCATCATTGTTTCATACTTGGTTATCTCACTTTTATTCTGCCACCTTCCCATCATCATTTATGCTTTTAGCTGACTTTGTTGGGATGCAGAGTTTAACGGGATGAGGAAAATTTAGCTTATTTGTTAAAACTCTTTTAACATTCATAATTTTGATGAAATTGCTGAATGCCCATTTTACAGTTTGCATTTTCAAAAGCATGAGGGATCTCTGGACAGAATGTGATTCTCACAGTACTAATGATTTCTTTCTCTTAGTCTTTCCCACATCTTATAGTCGAATTGATTTTCACATCTAAGCCATATTTTATGTTTACCCCATTATGCTTTGGAAAGACACTAAGAGTTATCTAGGGATTCCGAGCTTGTGATGGTGTGCTTCTATCTATGTAAATCGGGCACCTCCCATACACCATAACTTCAGTTAGTTCTTGCTCTAATTGATCATTAACCTCAAAACCAGAATGTGTTATTCATGAAACACTGCATTGCAATGTTTGACAAAAAAAGATTACAGTAAAATAAAGCAAAAGATATATGACATGAAGTAATCACACAAATATCTATACAACAGGGCTCTTTTTATTAAAATATAAACCTTGGTATTTTGTGGCAAAATCATTATTTATTTTTGCTGGAGAAGTTGACTAAATAATGAAAAGCCATGGTAGTCTCCACTGTTGCATTTACTCATGTTAGTCTACATGATAAGCTGTTGTTTAGAGACACATTTTATAATAAGATACTTGGTTATATGTCTAAGAATCATGAAATGTAAAATATTTTATTAATATTCCAATAATACAAATAGCTCAAGGGCCTGATTCAAACTTATATTTGCACAGCTGTGAAAAAAGCATAGCAAAAGACATTAAGAGTATAACTAAGAAAGAAGTGATATTATCTAAAATACTGAAGAAACAACAGCATGATCACAATTGGTACATTATAGATTGTAGTTTATTTATAGCGTATAAAGAGCAATTTAGCACTGTATCTCAGCACTCAGCCCAGTGTCTGGTACACAGGCCCAGAACATTTTTGTGAAATGAAATGAGTCCATTGGAAGGATCCATTCACAAAGAGCAAGTGAATCATATTACCCTGTCTTTATGAATAGCTCATTAAGTTTTTGATAAATCACTTATGACCTAGTTTTAAAAATAAATTTTCACATCTTAAATATTCACACTTCTCACCAAAGCAAAAAGGACTTGCATTTGATCATTCAAATTTTTGGTTTTTCTAAACTGAATTGTTTTAATTTGGAAAGCACAGTTCTCCCAAGAGATGCTCAGACCAACTCATAATTTAAAGTGGTGAGTTTTAGAGATGCTTTTTCATCGTAAGTGAGGTCACATGATCTTTTCAGCACAGTTGCCTATTATGCTTCCTCTCAGACAAAGTCAATTCACTTCACCTTTTTTTCAGGGGTGGGGGAGAGCTGCTCACTAACTGTGTGTGTGTGTGTGTGTGTGTGTGTGTATGATGTGTTTATATATAAAATAAAAAAGGGGAGAGACTGAATCAGAAAACTGTCAGCTCTTAATGAAACTTATCCCCACTTCTAAAATTCACCAGTCTAAACATAAATTGCTCTTTATTTGTTTTATTGATCTGTATTTATAAGTCATATTTGCTCAGAGAAATACTTTTTGTCCCTACCCTTTCTGCTTAGCTCTCTGTTGTAAAGATAGAGGATGTAAGAATCAAATCTATATAGTTTATGGAGTGGACATTGGCTATTCTGCCAGTTGTGGTCAATGAGAGCTGTAACTGGTCTAAAAATGCTACTGAATCTTTTGGATTCATTAACAATTTTGTGAATACAGAGCTCTCCTCTTAAAGGAGAAAACATCCTTTAGGGCTCAGTCATCTCATGCATTGCGCAAATCACTGGAACATCCCCCCAGTTGAGCCATGTACCATTGAGCCATGTATCATTGCTGTTGGCTGGAGTGGATATTTAAAAAAATAAAAAGAAGCCAGTGATACTTTTCACACCTTTCAAGATTGTCTCAATGAATGCAATGTCTTGTGCTTACAGAGAAGAATTATGAAATAAATTATAAGCTTAATTATAATTATAATCCTTGCTTCAACAGAAACACTGAGATATCTTTTAGTCACATAAGACATATCTTGATGTCAGAGGCATTTTCAACTCAACTGAATCTGAAGTCTAAACTGTTCATCTCTTTTGTGCATGTGAATCAACAGAGGGCACTGAAAAAGATCACACAGGAAGCATTTTTGTGGGTGGCCTTGGAATGGGGGCCAGCATGATTCACTCACATCCATGCTGGACCTTAAGGGGCAATTACAAAACTATTCCAATGGCAATGTTGCCAGCCGGCCTTATATCTAGTCCACACCATCTAACCAGAAAGATGTGGTTAGTGAGCAATCTGGGACCACTGTGGCAGGATATATGTCTGCTGAACAGTGGGAAGAGGGGCAGAGAGAGAATTTTGTTCACAGTGAGGATACAGGAAGGGGCAGAGATTTGGATTTGGAACCATTTAGGCTCTAAGCAATGTTAGGAGGGGAGGCAGATTGTGTTTCAACTGGTATTATGCTCAAATTGTGCTTGGAAATGTTAATTTGAAGGATATCTTTTAAAATAAAATTTTAGTTTATTTTTTATTTTATAAAATTAAATTTAATATAATAAAGTAATATCTAACTATATGATAAAAGCTCCAGAAATCAATGATTTTTAAGAGGAAGTTTAAGACTTACATTACAAAATGCCTCACACATAAATAGCTATCCATCCTTAAAAGAGAGACCTAGAATGAAATAGTGGAAAAGTGATGCCCCAACTTTGTAGGCATGGGTACCCCTTCAGACTAGCAGGTTACTATTGCCAGGTATTCACATCACAGGAGCCCCTCACTTTCAGAAACAGTTATATGGGCTCCAAGCCAACATACAAGACGTTTTGACTGTGTTACAGCATTTCAAGGTGCAAAAAAGTAAGAGGAACTTTCCTACAAGTTTCATCTGTGCTCTTCAAGAAAAATAAGTTAAAATTTGGTTTAACCAAGATTGGGGAAAAAAATCATAATTTGAGCCCCAAACAGAGTCTAATCCATTTGGAGGTCATTGGTTCTATAATAGCTCTAAAGTGACCTCGGTCAGTGATGCAGGGGAATGGCGGCTGTGACTTGCCTCACCAGAGGATTCAGTGGCTGGGGCTTCCACTGCAGACTGCTGGCTCCTTACCCCCACCCCATGCATTGCTGAAATATCAGGGGGATGGTGAAGAGTGGGAGGGGTGGTAGATTTGACAATGCTCAGTAGTCCTCCAAGGAATGTCACTCACTACTTTTCTAAGCTTTTCTTTCTGTCTTCACATTTTTGCATTTTTACAGATAGCAAACAAGGAGAACGTATACATATGTTTCCGAAAGTATGTAGCTGTCTTCACATCTTATGTTCATCTGTTGTTTAAGACATTACCTCGGGCCTACGGGGGTTGGGGTGGGAACAGAGATTGGGGGAGCAAATTATAACTTTGAGAGAAAATGTATGTTCTTTCATTCCCAGCATTTTACACATTTTCTTCCTGTCTCTCTGCTCTGCCTTAGCATTTCCAGGAACAGACACACTGAACAATTTGACCTGCCACATGGGAGACACAGCTCACTGGGTCTCTGTCTCAATCTTTCTGCCCTTCCATCTGCCTCATTAAAAAAACATACATATTTTACATTGAAGGAGGCATAATTAACTTGCTTTTCCCAGATGAGTCCCTAGCCTGATGAGATGCCAAAGAAAGAAAAATACTTCCTGGATGACCACATACAACAAGTAAATGAACGCATCCCAAGGAAGTGATAGTTTGTGGTAATTGTGCAAGTAAACACGGGCCCCCCAAAGCACACTGTGAGTGCCCCCTCCTCTTTTGCTGTAGGTTCCTGTGCTAGCAGAGAGGAATTCTCTCTACAGCAGGGGAAATGGTTTGGCCTCCCAAGAAGGAGGTCCTTTGGAGAATGGAGTAAAGTGGGAGAGGAGGTAGAATAAGGATTCAATGCAAAAATCAAAGAGTAGCTGGCACACTGCATTTTTATTACTTTTCCTCACGCTGATAAACATCTGGCACCTGAGGGTACTCACGGGAATGGTTGCTAAATCAGGTAGGAAGCACATTAGCTCACCACAGAAGTCTCTCACTTTCACATATAGCTGGATAGGTCCCTTATAGCTATGGGCTCCAAGCCAACATACAAGATGCTTTGGCTGTATTATATCATTTGAAGGTGCAAAAAAGAAAGAGAAACTTTCTGTGGCTGTCCGTTCAGTTACCACTAAGACCCCAAGACTGTTTGTATTATCTAACCATTAGGAAGGTCAGCTGGCTTGGTGACAAAAACCTGAGAGCTTTAAAACTCCAATGGACAAGAATAGAAACGTTTTTAAAAATAATTCTCTTAGAAGCACTTTTGAACCATTTTAGTTACTGATGGACTTTGACAAGACCGAGCACAGTGGCCTTGGCCACACAATAGGACAAAAGTTGATTCAGAAGAGCACCATCTGCCCCATTGTATTCCTTCCCAGGCAGTTGTGTCCTGTAGAGCCAAGTGCTTATGGTCAGTACACAATTGATAGTGTTCTGTTGCCTTATCAAGAAATATGCCTCCTCAGAGAGGGTTGGGAAGCAAGTTTAGGAAACCACAAAGGGCTCTAGTAGGATAAGGAAAATTTTCCTTATTACTTCTGAGGCACAGCTCTCAGAGTTAATAATAATGATGATGACACTGCTGCTGATAGTAATAATAATAATAATGACATAAATGAGTGTTTCATTAACTAATAATACTATAAATGAGAGAATTTGGATCCAATAGCCCCCTGTAAGTTAGATATAACACTATTCCCATTTCACAGCAATGATACCCCAAGGTCATATTATTTAGCACAGAGCAGGCAGGAATCTAATATAGGTTTTCTAATGTCACATCTAGCATCTTTTCTCAGTTGTATAGTTCTCCTGTTTTTAAAATAAATTCATTCATGATACATAAAGGATAATACCACTGAGAACAATGTTTTCCAAAGTGTTTTCCACAGAACCATAATTCCAGGGCATGTCATAAAATATGACAGAAAGAAAAGGAATCTAATAAGTTTGGAAACTGCTAGGTTTAAAAATGTTAAGAGGCAATATTTCTCAGAGGGTCGAGCCTGCCACTTGCATAGCTGCACACTGTGATTCTATGTGAGTGTGCAGCACTTCCCAGACCCACTAAACTGTGGGAGCATGAAGAACACAACAGATGTGTGTGTGTGTGCAGTATTTCTCAAACTTATATGACCAAGGGATCATTATGTTGAGCAGCATCTCCTGAGACTTGTGTCCCAGGACATTCACTGGGGGCAATACTGATCTCCACCCATGCCTCGTCTCCCTACTGAAGTATTTCATATTGTAGATACTGGCAATGGCATGCCTTTAATTTGAAGGAAATGATGCTACCACTGAAAATGGATCTTACTTCAATGAGATCACAAAAGAAAATGCAACTTGTTTTATTATACTTTCTGGCATTTGAGATCACATTTGGTACCTGATTTACTAATTTCTTTTTACAATAGCTTAACCCATATAAAGAAGCATGTGATTTCCACCATTTAAACCCTATCAGTAAAATGATCATTATGTCTTTTTAACAGAAAAATTTCCTTCAGATTTATGACTTGCATCTGGCAGGAAAAAAAAACTATGCAATTTATGCATTTGGTTACCACAATGGTAACAAGAATAGGAATCACAGCAGCCCTTAGGATATTACAAAACGAATTTGAAACTAGTCCTTGCAAGCGTTGGGCTCCATTTGGCAAAAAAAAAATATATTTGGTATTATATATGTGTGTGAAAGAAATAATTTGAGTCTCTATACCCTGTAGGAATTACACACCAGGGATGTGCTTTTATATGTTAAAGAAAATGCTAAGAAAAGACCAAAATCTATCTTCAAATATTTCCTTCTGTATTTTCATCCCTTTTAACTAGAAACCCTTGGGAAAAAAAGATTTTGCCAGCAGTGGTCCTAAGGCTCTATCTTTCTCGACATAAAGACCACATCCTCATGTGTCCCACATGACAGGATCGGAATAGAATTTATTCAATTACTCCAAATACTTCCATGCTGGGTACTGATGATCAAGACTGAATTCACTGTGTTTTCCTTTGCATCAGAAGCTCTGCAGGCTTGTGTGTAAAATGGGGCACCATTAAACAGAAATATCAAGTAACAGAAAAAATAACAATTAAGACCTTTTCACTAAGCTATCTCGGGTCCTAGGTAATACAAAATTGTGTGTTTATTTTTCTGGAATTTGGGGCCCTAGCAAAAAAATGCAGGAAGGCCTTCAAGGGATGAGGCAAGTAGATAAAGTAGCATTTATTAGTACATAATAGCACAAATAAGGAATCTCTAATAGGTTATTTCCCCCAATTATTATGAAACACCTGCCCATAGCCAGTAGCACACAAAAATCTCCAGCAGAGACTGATTAAAAGTAATTAGAACAGGTGTTTATTGGGCTGGGAAATTAGAAGGGAGACTTTAGGTTATGCACTGAAGAGAAGCCCCCAAAGTGTCCTTGGATTCTGTGAAAACTTGGAAGTGGAAGCAAAAGGTCCCTTTACCACGTAAGTCCAGTGAAATGAATTCCTGCTGCATTCAAGGAGAGGATGAGGGATATCACACCACAACAGTAGTATTCCAAGCAGTAAAAGGACTAAAGCACAGTACAAAGAATTAGCGCTCATTTTAAGGGAGTCCTCTAATAAATAGCCTATTGGTCTCATAAGCCAGTTTAGATGTTAAAGGTAGAATTCATACATCGTATTTTGATTGATTCTACCTACATAATGTAGTGTTGGTAACAATTTCCCAAAGTGTGAGAAGGTTTAACATTGACCAGTATTGTTGCAGGGTATCTCTCTTATGCAAATAAAATTTTAAAGAACTGGTGCCTGTGTTGAAAGAGTTCGCTTACAGTAATCTTTTTACTTAGAAAATGGCCTTAGTAAGAATAAAGAGGCACTAACATTTCATCTTGACCTCTTCTATAAGATTTGTCATTTCTTGTATAACTGTTTATGGGCTCCTCTCTCTCCTATTCAAATAAAAGCTCCTTGTCAGTAGATTCGGCTCTGATTTTAATTTCAGGTTTCTCAAGCTCCACCACTTGCCTTGCCCCCAGTACTATTCAGTACATGATCAGTGAGTGAATAGATGAATAAATATTTTTTTAAGTAGAGTAAAGAGATAGTGTCATAGACATGTGCACTGAACATATTTTCCAAGTAATTATACACTGATAGGTTCTAATTTAAGCAAGACTTATGGTAGGCAAAGTTTTTATTTCATTAACATTTGTTTTATTTCATTATGAATGATCTATAGGAGCAATTGAAAGCACACTGCATTTTTCAAAACTAATTTTCTTTTTTTTCCAAATATGTTTTTATTTATTTCAGAGAAGAAGGGAGAGGGAGAGATAGATAGAAACATCAATGATGAGAGAATCATTGATTGGCTCCTCCTGCACGCTCCCTATTGGGATCAAGCCCCCATTCCAGGCTTGATCTGTGACCTCCTGATTCATAGGTCAATGCTCAACCATTGAGCAACACCAACTGGGCTCCTTTTTTTCTATTATTTAAAATACAAGATTTATTTTACTTTATTCTTTAAATTATTATTTGTTAATTGATTTTGGAAAGAGAGGAAGGGAGAGGTGGGTGGGTGTGGAGAGAGAGAAAAAAAACATCAAATTTTGTTGTTCCACTTATTTGTGCATTCATTGGTTGATTCTTGTTTGTGCCCTGACCGTGATCGAACTCACAACCTTAGTATATCTGGATGATGTTTTAAACAATTAAGCTCCCTGGCCAGGGCAATGCCTACCTATTTTAAGCTGCATGTATATTTTAAATTCTTTTATTTTTATTTCCATGGTAGATATATATTATTAATTCCCAGCAAGAATTAAAGGTACTGGCAAATGGTCACTAAGCACTGTTCATGGGATGTTTTTAGTGTACTTTCCTAGTTAGTACAATTGTGATGTTACCCAATGTATTTGTTTAGAGAGTAACTCACAATTGAGTAACATCACAATTTAATAATATTCTACCAATACTCAGTGCAACTTGCTGCTTCAGATATTATTTCCCTGTCTAGGCCTTCATAATTTTCTATTTAAATTTTAGTAAAGTTGAAAAATTCTGTGAATCATAGAATCATTCTGTGAGCTTGTCTTGTTATGATAGAAACCAGTAGAGACTGTGAGTTCCTTGCCTTTCAATTATGGATACTCAACTATTGTCCAATTCTAAAGGTTGGTGTTATTTTTAAAATATTTTAGTCTTATTTAGTACTCAAAACAACAAAAATTCATAGAAACAATAATGTCATACACTAGTCATTTTTACACAATTCCCATCTTAAAAGTACACACAAATACTTGTCCTGGCAAAGCAAGACTGTGAAAGAATAGAGTTAGAGCTTACTTGCTGAATCCCTTAAGTCTGGGGGAAAATCATAGTATAATTGGTTTACTGCAGTGGTGACTATTTCATATACATCAAGACACACTATAGTATATCAAACACATGAAATATAATTTCTCACTTGAGAGAAAAAAATGGATTCCTTTATCCTTTGGATTTATAGTTGCTATTTTTCTTTAGCATGTCATCTAAGGGTTTAGTTGTAGTACTATATGTTATTTTGATGATGACTAGGAATTTCATTAGACAAGGCCCCAGGTGAGCTATCAAGTATGTTATTAGATGTGCTTTGCCTAAGAAAACAAGAAGTCAGATTCAGAAAGATGTTAAGCATTCAAATAATTCTTGTAACAAGAAAGGCTAATTAGAAGTAATCTTTTTTGTTGTTTTAAGAATGCCTGACAGGAGGTGATGGTAAGATAGTTTATCAATGGAGTAAGAGTGAGTTCTAGGCCCCAAGGTAGCTATATGTTTCTTAAATACACAAACACTCTTATGAGAACCTCCATCTTCGCTCTCCTACAAAGTAGGAGCTGCTTGGGTGGTTCTCTTTTATGAGTTCTATCACTGAAAGCCAGATTTCAATGTTCCCCAAGCACAACCGGTATGGCCCATCATTCTCTAATATACACAATACAACACACACTACAGTGATGCAGAGTCAATCAGAAGGAACAGGAACTCTACTTACAGCTCTTATTTTAGCAAAAAAGCCAATCCTCACCTTTCATTTACATGTCTTTGTTTTGGTTCAATAGTCTTTTCTTTTCACTCTTACCAATTTCCTTTGGGGGCTGGCCTTCCTTTTCAACTGTTATTTTGATGATAATATTTCCTTTAAGATGATTATTTGTTTAAAGTTCAAGTTAATAAAAGTAGCTTATCCCATTAAAAACATTCTGGGGGAACAGAACAACATTTTAGGATGCTAATTGCTCAAGTTACCAGTCATCCATGAAACATATGCCTAAAATGCTCTAATAGGTTCCACAATGTCTCCTGCAGCTATAAATCTTTTACAGGTACAATTATGTGGGAAAAGAAACAAGAACAAGTGCATCCAACATCTGGAGTCAGATGGTTCAGTGAAGTAAAATTACAAAATTAAATTTAAATGAATTTAGCTAAAAAGGGAAGGGGTATCTAATTTGATATAGACATTCATCATGTCCTCGTTGAAGTTTCTCCTAGTACCAGAAAACATATAATAAAGTCTGAACATAAAAGTTGGATAAAGCCTCTAATGGAGAGTGATAAGATGACCAAAGACACGCAGTTAGGTAGAATATGTTCTCTTTTTCTCCCTGCTATTTTAATGACACAGGATACCCAATTGTTGCAAAAATACAGTATCAGTCAGAAACTGAGCTTGTAAACATGTCTGTTCAACAATCTCTTCTGTTTCATCACACATTATGGATGGTGACTACTAGGGTTAGTTTTTAATTCAGTGATGCATGATTGAAGACTCTAACAATACGCAGGGGGAAAAGGGTCAAAACAGGAAACTGTTCATTTCAAATCACCTGCCTTTTGTTTTTCATTCTTTAAAGAAATAATCAAAATACTGACCCCCTTCAATATTGTGAATATTGTGGTGCTGAGTTCTATCTGCTCATTGATCTGTTTCTATCTTCCTAGTCCTTTAACATTCTTAAACAGTCTTCTTAATTCTGTGCTAGGCCTACATGCTGAAGAAATGTTAGGAAATAAAATACATATCATAAAATTACACATCTATCCTATATAATAAAAGCTTAATATGCAAATTGACTGACCAGCACAACAACCAGTTGCTATGATGTGCACTGACCACCAGGGGGCAGACACTCAATGAAGAAGCTGCCGCCTGGTGGTCAGGTGCTTCCACAGGGGTAGTGCCGCTCAGCCAGAAGCTGGGCTCACGGCTGGTGAGCACAGTGGCAATGGCGGGAGCCTCTCCTGCTTCCGCAGCAGCAGCGCTAAGGAGCAGCAAGCTGAGCATTAAGGAACAGTGAGCAGGCGGGTGGTAAGGAGCGAGGGGTCCCACTCCTTACTGGCAGTCGGACATCCCCCGAGGGGTCCCAGACTGTGAGAGGGCACAGCCAGGCTGAGGGACCCCTTCCCCCAGTGCATGAATTTTGTTCACTGGGCCTCTAGTAATAATATAAAATAATGTAATTTTATTTTATTACATTGATGGATTAACAGATTCTAGAAAAGATAGTCAATGTTCTTTGGCAGATTTTCTCCCCGTGGTAGTTCTATATACTGTGGGCATTGCTAGAAGTTTGACTTATGAAAATTTTATACCATCAGCTGACACTCAGATTCCCATGATGCTATCTTTCCCTTCTTCCCCATAAATATTTGGTTTTGTCATACATGTCATTAGCACCTTTCCTTCAGATCCTCCTTATCTAAAAGAGGGATTCCAAACACCTCCCCTTTCCAGCCACAAAGACAATCTACAGGACACACACTCACAGGTCAAGTGGAGTGCAAAGGCAAAAATGCTTAAAGAGGAGTAAACAATAGAGGAGGCCAGAGAAACACAAAACAGGAAAACTAACCAAGCACCTGAGGCTGAAACCAAGGCTGAGATGATAAACAAAGCACCTACTATTTTTAAGTTGTAGTGTGCTGAGCACTTTTAAATATCTTAGAGCAGTTAACACCACAACCCTGTGATAATAAAACAGAGAATAATAGCACTCATACAACTTCCTCATCATTGCATAACTGGTAAGTAGCAAAGCCAGAATTTAAACACCAGCCCTTTTATGCCACATCCCATGCTCTTCCCGCTATCACGCTGCGCCTCACAAAGTGCAGGTGGTGGAAAGCATTAAGCGAGATTGAGGAATATAACATGAAGATTGAATCTTCTATTGGAGTGGGGAATACAGAAATAACCAGCGGTACAGGTGAGAATGAATAACAAATAATTTTAGCTGTTAAGAAAAGTTCATTCATTTAAATCATGTGTTCTTCACTGACTCATAGCATTTGTTTCCCATGAAAAGTACAAAAATATTACACTTTAAATTCCTTGCAATATTTCCACATTGGAGGAAAAAAATGAAATGAGCAATTTTGTAATTCATAATAACCGCAATGGTACGGAGGGTCTGTGTCTTAAACTGTATATGTCTATGATTTATTATTTCAGAGAATTGAGTAGCTGCTCCTAAATTCACAAACAGAAAACAGCTTAACTTTTCACAGGTATTGGGCTTGAGGACTTATATTGAATTACAACTTGCATTTTAGTCCCGTAAAGTGACTGACCATCTACAGTGCTTCCAAAACCTGTATGATACTACCATCCCTTCCAGAACAATGTTGGTTATAGAAGTGTTTTCAATGGAAAGATGAAAAGTTGAGTCATTTATGAATCAGCTGTAGTTCCCAAGTCAGTTCTGCGAAGACAGAAGGTCAGGACAAAGGAGAAGGGCACTAGAACGTGCAAAGCACAACCTTCCCTTAGTTCGGAATGCATGACACTCAAGAGAAGCAAAATTGTAAGGGAACCAGTATTTCAGAGAATGCACAGAATAAGAGAAATCAGTACTTTAAAAAAAAGTGGGGGACACAGTGTTGTGGGCAGATATTCATTTACCTAATGTATCAAGAAATGGAACAGGTCAGGGGAGAAGAACAGGGAAAGGAAGACAGGTTCAAAAGTAGGCTGGTGGGAGTTAGAGCAAAGATCACAGAAGGCTGTTAAAGTGCATTGAGTTCCACAGTTGAGTCTATATCTCTGTATCTGATGGGCCAAATAGAACAATGCTCTGCTGATACACAATTTTTTTTGGGGGGGGAGTGTGTCTTCCAATTAAAGATGAACCATTGGGTTCTAAAATGATGAGTTCATAGGGAGCCAGCCCACTCAGTATAAGACCACCTTGCTAAAGGCCGCTGTTTGGATCATATCAAGAGAGTGTCCCTGTGTTCTGAATCATACCACTCTTCCGAAGGACAACTGTCTCCTCAGCAATAGTCAAGTAGGAACCTCAGAACTCTTCATGTTCTTAGAAAGGTCTCCCTCACTACCCTTGAATCTTGCACTCAATACTCTCCTTATCCACAACACTCACAGCCTCATCACCACCATCTGCAGGGCTATCAGGATAGGCTCTGTATGTCACTGTCATCTCTTGTCTATTCTTCTCTAATATCCACAGGACTTTGTTAATGACTTATTCTGACCAAGGCCCCCTGTCCCCTAAAACACCTTCTCTATACCCCCTGGCACTTTAGATCAATCTCAGAAAGTTCACTCAACTTCCTTTGGAAGCTTCCCTTTCACTTGAAACCTTGCTCTTCATGATAACACAGATTCTACAGAAACCTTTCCAACATGTAGCTTTTCTCTCATAGATCCCTATTACCAAGGAGCCTGAAAGTATGGTAGATATCCTTCTTGCCCCTCATTACTGTGTCCATTCCTTTCTTCCTTCTTCCTCTACAAAATCCCAGCTTTTCCTCTATGTCATCAGGCTATACCAGTGATGGCGAACCTATGACACGTGTGTCAGAGGTGACACACGAACTCATTTTTTGGTTGATCTTTCTTTGTTAAATGGCATTTAAATATATAAAATAAATATCAAAAATATAAATCTTTGTTTTACTATGGTTGCAAATATAAAAAAATTTCTCTATGTGACACGGCACCAGAGTTAAGTTAGGGTTTTTCAAAATGCTGACACGCAGAGCTCAAAAGGTTCGCCATCACTGGGCTATACCACCCTCTAATAGTTGCTTCTTCCACCATTCTCAAGTTCAGTGCCCCTCAGTTAATTGAAGATTCTGGTGTCTAGCGCATAACCACTCTCTCTAATACTACTCCTATTTAATGTTTAGTCATTTCCATACCCAATGGGATGATCCTCCCAAAATCTAAGTCTCTCAGTTCCTGGACTTCCTCTCTTCCAAATATTTCATCAGTCATCATTCCTGAGCCACTCACATCCATAGTTGTTCTTTAGACCCTCTTGTTACCAATAACCTCAGTCCCTGCAAAATCTCAATTCCATCTTCTTTTCTTTGGTCATGACTTCTTATCTTTCCTATCTGTTCCTTCTAACCCCAAATCATAGAACTCTGCAACTTCACCAGGACCTACAATCCACTCTTTCAGCGTCCCTCAGATATCTCCCCCATGATATCCTCTCTTGCCTCCTTTCCACCTAATAAGTCCCATAGATAATCATTGCAATACTATCCTAACTTCTGTTTTGCCTTGGTGAACTTTCCTTGTGAAACCATAGTCCTCACTAAAGTCAAACAAACAACCACTCAATACCTATACTCAAGTTGCCTAATATAACTGACATTCATAGTTAATCAAAAGAACTTTCACATGGTTTCACTATCATATCTGCCCACCTCTACCTATCTCTCCTGTTTCTATGAATAAGTTCTCTATGCTCATAGTCAAGGTCAGCCCCTCCATTTACGCAGAAGACTTTATTCTCTCCTCTCTTACCAGAATTATTGCAGCATGCTCCTACGTGGTCTTTCCACTTATGCCTTCCCTTCCCTTCCCATATTCAACCTCCAGAGTCCACTCTGAACATGACAGCTAGAATAATCCCTGAGGTAAGAGCCATGCTTCCTATGGCATCAGGGCTCTATATGATCTGGCTCCCCATTGCCTCTCTGACCTCATGTCCTACTACCTCTCTTATTGTTCTCACAGCCTAGAAAACTCTTCCCCAGGTATATCTGCATGGCTTGCTGCCTCATTTCCTTCAAGCCTTTTTTCAAAAGTTTTTGACATAGAAAGTTTTACTAGGCTACTATCCAAAATCCAACCCCCCGACTCTGTGACATTTCATATCTCTTTCTCTATTTTTTTCTCTTTAGCACTCATCTATATATAAAATACACATGGGTATATAAAGCATACAAACACTAAATCCTTTAGATTTGTGTCTTGCTCATTGCTCATCTCCTCCACTAGCAGGTAATCCATGAAGGCAAGAATTTTTATCTGTTGTGTTTACTTCTGTATCCACCAGTACACAAAATAATGCCTAACAATGCCCAGTAGGCAATAAATAAATATTTGTTCAATGAATGAGTCAACAAATAAATGGGTATATGAATGACCAGAAGGAGAAGACAGAAAGTTTTATTTTTCAGATGGAAAAAGAATATTTAGACATGTCTATTTTTACTATGAGATCTCCTGTTTATGAAATCAGGATTTCAGAGGGATCCTAATATACAATCATAGTCATGATGGTGCCATGACAACAGAACAATATAGCTCACTGAGCAACACAAAAACATCAAGAATTAAAGCAAACCCTTGAACAATTCTAAAATAAATATATTTAATCTTAGCAATAATTGTCACTCCTCGACGAAAGAGATATTTGGTTGATCATGCTTTTTCAGGGAACCTGTAAAAGTTTCATTTTTGATGATATTTACTTGTTACTTTCTCAGACATTCATCTCCCCTTTTCCCAAACACACACACCATATAAGCACCTAGAGTCTAAACGCTGACATGCATGACCAAGGGATGGGCTGTCAGAACATGTCTTTTTGCCTATATTAGGAAGAAATCACAGTATACTCACACAACTTATGTTTCTAATCTCTCCTTGCCCTCTACACTCCCCCCAAAACAATATTTATTTTTTTTGAGGATATTTGTGTGTTTACAATTATTTTTATAACATATATCTTTACATAGTTAATTATATTTTTTGCAGATGGTTGATAAGACACCAGAGGACACATTATTAAAAACTATTTCTCTCCTCCCCACTCGATTCAGTAAAATCCTTCAGTGATGTAAACATTTCCTTTTATCAGAGGCTTTCAATCTATCCCAATTTTCTATAAGTCACTGTGCTCTAATGACATTTTGTTAGATGCAAAACTTGAAAATAACAGATGAAAATTCACTTTTGACTTTGTTACACCAAAAATGTCTGAGTGATCGATGGGACCACTGCTGATATGGTGGTTCTCTGGTTCCTGTTATTAGTCATGGGTTATTTTGATCAGCTACAGAGTGATAGTGGGTGACTGGAATACAAAATACTTTCAGTTTTCTGAGCTTCAGTGAAATGCTATTGAAAGTAGCTGAGAGTTTAGAGACCCTACTTGAGTTTCCATCAATTTCCATCATTTCATGGTCTCCCCACTGGGAAGGATTTTAAGGAGCCCTCTTTGCTAATTATGTTTCACCTCAATTTTGACTTTGAGAGAAGTAGAGACCAATTATTAAAAAGAGAAAAAATATCTTTTGAGTTGGGAACACTGGAAATAATAGAAGTGTCCAGATCAGACAGAGCCCAAGAAAATTGGCTCATTGAGTTGTTAATAGTATTGTCTGCTATGATGATTTAAAGCTACAATTTTCAGGCTAATTGGGTCAGTTAGAAACACGTGGGAATCTGGATGGAATATTCTGGGATAATATTTTCTATATTTAATTTTATTCCTATATCTTAATTTTATTTGGTTACTCTCCCAGAGACATTTCAGAATATCGTGACCTGAAAATTTCAGCTAGGTTCTAACTTGAGGACAAAATGAACCAGACTTGGATTTGAAGAGACCATTCGTTTCTTTTGTTCTCTTGGGAGAATAAATTGTTAGAACTGAGGGCGAATTTTATTAGTCAAAAAAAGTACAAATAATGCTTCCATGGAGCTGGGGATCTTGGGGCCAGGGAAGAGGATGTAGTTAGTGCACATAGGTAAGCATCTCTGTAATGGTGAACTTTGGATGGTGTTCAGATTTTATCCCTAAAAAAACTCAAATGATGATACTTTTGGTTGCTATTTCATTTATCATCCAGTTTCTCTGACCCATACTCATTATGTTAACGTTCTTCTCTAGCACTTTGAATAAAAATTTGGACTGCTACGTTTAACTTCATTTATTATTCATAGTCCTTGATTGCTTTTAACATTAGTATATGAACCAGGAGCTCTGGAAGATTTTCTATAACATGTATTGGAATTTCCTGTTTATTATCTGAGTAATGTTTTCCAACAGTTATGGCTTTATTCTTAGAGGGCATGTGATCCACAGTTCTTTGCAAAGACAAGGACTATGGTATGCTCATGAAAATTGTGTCTTTTGGGCCCAAGACATCCCACCCTCCTTCAAATTCATATTGATTGCCTGCAACAGTTGTAATGAAACAGAGTTAGACAGTAAACTCAGGGCGATGGGGGGTGTATTTGTCTTAGAGATCAAACACTTAAAGCAGGATTTATGGAAGCAGAGGGCTGTTGGTCAATAGCTAGAAAAAAAAATGGATTGTAAACAAGTAAAGGACTGTCTGAGGTGTGAAGGAGAGGAGAAAGGAGACTGGAGGGGGTGGAGAGGAAGATAAGAATTAGAGGGAGGGAGGGAAGTCTGAGAAAGGGTGATTCACTGCAAGGATCAACCCCAGAGACACTTCCTTTCCAGTCCTGCTGACAGGGATTATATTGTAAACATTTCTTCCATTCTCTCCCCTGCTCTCCTTTTGGATAAATTTTAGGACACGGAAATTTGGAAATATAAACACCAGAGAGAAGTTCAGATACAGGTCAGAGACCATTATAACAATTGACTTTTGGTGTTATCATAATTTAAAGAGAAAAACCTAGTACATTAAAGCTCAGAGCACTGTCAGCTTTTTTTTCAATGTCAAGACACCTATGAAGATGCTTTTTTGACATAACTTTCAAATAAGACAAGTACTATTAATAAGAAATCAACTTTCTAGCAGAACTAAATTCTGTGTAGTAATTTTAAGTTCCTCAAAGTGTTTCCTGTTTATTACTTTATCTTTGGAGAAGTCTACAGAGGAGTAAAGTGACTATTAACCTCATTTTACAGATTGAAAACTAATGTAGAATATCAAAGGGAAGGTGGGGGAGGGTGGATGGGTGGGAATGATCAACCAAAAAAAAAAAAAAATATATATATATATATATATATATATATATCCCATAGACACAGACAATAAGGTGGTAAAGGCTTGGGGCAGGGGCAGAGGCAGGCTAGAAAGGGTCCATGGGAAAAAGGGGGACATGTGCAATACTTTTAACAATAAAGATTTTAAAAAATTAAAAAGAAATAAAATAGAAAAAGAAAATTAAGGCCCAGCTGTTAACTAAGTAAGATCTCAGAGGTAAAAAAAAAAAAAAAAAAAAGGCGGGGGCAGGGGGAGCTTCTCTAGCTAGGATAGCTATGTTGTTAGGATTAAGATTTAGGTACACTGACTCCTAAATCATTGCTCTTTCTCTTATGCCACTAGCATCAATGTATTCTTTCTCAAACAAGCCTATCTGGTCAACAGAGTGCTTCATATTGCAGAAGTGGCAAAAAATTCAGTGTTGATTTTCTAGAGATTAGAAGCTCTGAGGCTAGTTTCAAGGAAATCTCTTCATATTTCAAATGATACAAATCAGTTTAGCACAATCTACTGAGTTTCTTTGGGAGGGTTTCACTCTTGATAACAAAAAGCATAATTTAATATACAGCGTTCAGACGAAACTACGACTTCTGTGGGCCAGGAGTGAGTTATTAGAGCACCAGAGGTTTGTGGTTTCATTAAGGCCAATTGTATGCATGTTCCTCTTACTTTTTTTTTCCTCCTCAAATTGCTCAGCCTTGAGGTTTTAAAAAAGCCCGATTCAGTTTAATGGTGGCCCTTCTGATATCTGAGATTTAATGACTCTCTAATTAGGATGTTATCTTGAATTCCATGCACATATGAAAAACCATGACTTATGTATGGGAACTAGAGTTTAGTGGTAGTTCCTAGAAAGCACATCTAAAGCATGAAATAAAACTCAAGTGCAAAGCAATTTAATTTTTAAGAGGAATGTGCTATTGAGATAAAAGAAAACATAATGGTTCATTCATTTACTTTTATATGTACCAAAGTGTGAAGTTGTACTGTCAGCTGCAGGCATTGGTTTAAGTAATGCATCTTCCAGGCTATTTCACAATCATTCTTCCATTGTTCCATAAATAGATTATGTGACTACAAGCTGTTAAACTAAAAGTTACCACAATAATATAACAGGATAAAGCAGCTGGGTGAATTGAGAGGAATATATTTAGAAGACTAAATATGAATGCTGAGTTGCCAAAAAGATATCCTTTGAAAATTCACAGATATGAAGCCATTTCTGGTATACAAAAATGGACAAATATGTTGGCTAAAAGCCACATTTTGTGAAGCATGAATCTGCTCCAAGGCCCCTGAAAATGGGGACCAAAGCATATGTAAAAAATGTCCTGAAATGGTAGCCCTTAGAGAATTGAATGTGCTGAACATAGTCTCAACCTATGAAGATCCGGTCCAACTTGAAGTTGGGGATGGGATCGATATTATTATTGAATTTAATCTATTAAGTTCAAAAATTCAGGGGCCAAAAAATCTACCCAAAGCCTAGGTGCTCCAATTAACCACATCATGGCTCATTTTCTATTTCATATTGGGAATGTGTCCAGTGACTCTGTTTTCTTCCAGAAGAAACAGAATGATAATTATTACTTTTCTCAGTAATAGATCTTGGTCTCAGATCTAAGAGATGTGTGTGTGTGCATGCATACAGGTTGGGGCAAAAATAGGTTTACAGTTGTTCCTATGGATAATAATATAATAGTTAATAAATAATAATGCAAGAATAAACTCTGTGTTTTGTGTACTAACAATGGTAAACCTACTTCTGCCCCACCCTATATGTATGTAAATAAATACACACATATAGAGGGGAAAACCTTTCTTTTCAAAACCATCTTCCAGGAGCACAATTTGCTATCCATCTGCTACCATCTTCACCATTATGACTCTTTTTTAAAAAACATCATATGGTTGTGCCTCTGATAACTGCGAGGGTCCAGTGTATCACCATACCTTAAGCATCTGGTGTTCTTCATTTTTATGCAACCTCTTAATTGACTACAGATTTGCTTCATTTAGGAACCCAATCTCTGGGTCCACATTAAGAGCATGACTGCCCCTTAACATATTGAAAACAGAACTGCTTCCCTTCTTTTCTCCCCACTGATTTTACATTTTGTGCCTCTTCATGTTCTAATATTTACCTCTCTTCTGAAGAGAAACACTTTCATTGTTCAAAATGGAAACCATTTCCCCCACTTGGTCCAATAGTGCAGAAATATAAAAATCTTGATATTACTTAGTTTTCCTATTTTCACTGATCCCAACAATACTAAATTCAATTTTTATGAATTATAGATTTTTCTTGTGTTTACTGTAGCTTTGCAAAATAATTGAATAGAGATCTGTATGGGTCTAAAAATATTATGCCTAAACAGCTTCAGTTTCATATCTACTGCAAAAAGCTAGAATCTAGTAATATTTAATGTCCTTCATTGTTATATCTTTAAATCTTACCACTGCAAGTGAATGTGAAAATCCTTAAATTGCTGGCCTCAGTGTTCCCATGTCAACTGGCATATGTCCAGGTTGGAGATCCTGCCAAAAGTCAAAGGAAAACATTCATGAGACAGAGCCTGATGAACGATTGTTTTAATCCTGCATGCCCAGCCCCGCCGGCAAGCGTGGTTTATGAATACCTGCTGCTGCTTTAATGATAAGACCTCTTAAACACAGCTGAATGCATCCATGGATTTTTTTCTTGCCCTAACTAAGAGACTGATTATTGATCTCCATCTGAATGTTCCTATTGAGAACAAGCCATTCATGAATACAAGCTGGATGAATAACGGTGCACTGCACGGGCACTTTAAATAAACTGCAATAGAGACATAGTCTCTGTGGATAAAAAGGAACAAACCCAATCCTAATGAAGCACTAGTTACATGACTGAAAGGTCTGTGGGCGTTCTATGGCCAAGCATCGGACAGTCCAGGGCACCTGGGCTCTGACTGAACGTCACATCTGAGTTAGTACAGGACCCCAAGGATACCCTATATGCCTTCTCAAGGGAAGCTTCCCAGTTCTCTCTATTGCTCGTGGGATGAAGCTTTGAGGCTGGAATGGGCTGATCTTGCTACTAGAAGAGAGGGGTCTGAACCCAGAAGCAGCAGAGTAGACACACAAGGGATGTGAGCCAAATGAGGAACTCAAGACTTCAAAACCTGAAGATAGGAAGGTAAAACGTCGCTCAATGGTTATCCCCAGGAGCTCCCTGAAGGTGCCTGGGAAACAGTCAGAGAAGCCTAAGATCAGGAATAGACAGTCCCCGCGGCCTAACCAGACCTGCAACACTCAGCCTCCTCGGCATTATTCGGGCGCAGTCTGGGGTCCTGGGTCATTCACAGGTAGGAGGGTGCCAGGGACATCCGTTTTCAACAGCATCTGAGTAAGTCAGTAGCTTGGTCCAAGTAACAGATGTCCATTCACCTGATGTCCATTCACCTTTTCATTTATTTATTCATTTCAGATCTAAGGTGTTTTAAAGTTAGAAAATGTCAGACTTAGTAATTCTTATATGGGTTTTTGTTCTACATGTATATGAATGTGTGTGTTGGCTTCTTTGATGCTAAAGAGGAGATATGTTTTATATTCACCATTTGCTAAAATACTTATTCAAATAATACACTTGATATTTTTATATTTAAAAAAACAAAACTAATCGATGAGAATAGTTCTTCAATGGCAAGAATACATGCAATTGTAAATATAAAAATAAGAAAATATTTACTAAAGACACTACTTAAAACAAAAGCCACAGAGGAGTCTATGTACCATACACAGTGCCTACCTTTAGCATAGCACAGTTATGTTTTTTAAACATGTTTTCTGAACTATGCATTACCTTAACATTAAAAGGGAAAAGAGTCATTTAGGATAGAGTTCTTATTAAATTAGTATTATTAAAGGCTGAAAATATTTTGGCACATACTGAGGAAAACGATTCTCAAATGTGAGTATCCAAAAGTATTTGGAGAGTTAGTAAAAATAAGACAGCTTCTTTTTACAGGTTCTTTTTACATCCTAAAGATTCTAAATGAGTAGAACTAGGATGGGGTTCCCAGCTATATATATTCAAGGAGAGAAGAGCCTTCATTCTATTGTACCTAGCTCAAAGAGTCAAGTCAAGAACTAAATTAGTAGAGGTCACCTTCAGACTCAGTTAATGAGAAATCATTTTCTGTTTAGCCAGCCCCTGCTGGTGTTATATGGCTTACAGGTGACATAAGTCAAGCACTGACTTTAGCAGAGTACATGTTAGAGGAACAACAGCCGTGATATTTAAAGGGGTAACTTGCTTTTAAACAATCAAAAACTTCCATCATCAAAGCAGGTGAGTAAGACTTATTTGGAGGGACAGATATACCAGCAAACCCAAACTTGTTCCAGTTGTATTGAGATGCTTTCTACACAAATGAAGCTAATAAACCAAAATAACTTTGGAATTTGGCAGCACATATTCCATCACATGAAATTGTTTCTTTTTAAGATATTAATATTCTTCCAGTTTATTGGAAATAACAATACACTGGAAGCATCAAGTTAGAGGGTATCTTGCCACGTCCATTGGCCCACTCTCCTTGTTTATGGGGGAGAAGATGAAGCCCAGAGAGCTTATGATACAATACTTACGATGAGAGATCAAAAACTTAACAGAAGATTCCTGACTCAAACCGGTTTGGCTTAGTGGATAGAGCGTCGGCCTGCGGACTGAAAGGTCCCAGGTTCGATTCCGGTCAAGGGCATGTACCTGGGTTGCGGGCACATCCCCAGTAGGAGATGTGCAGGAGGCAGCTGGTCGATGTTTCTCTCTCATCGATGTTTCTAACTCTCTATCTCTCTCCCTTCCTCTCTGTAAAAAATCAATAAAATATATTAAAAAAAAGATTCCTGACTCATACATTAACCCAGTCTCCATTCCAACACACAAAAAAGTTTGTAAAGCTCTATTCTCAGCCTACAGTTTTACTCATTGACCGAGGGAGTTTTTCACACGAAATTTTCCTTTTTTGGCCGGGAGAGGGGGACGATGTGTCCTCTGGGGTTCGCTCCCAGATTTTCTCAGGGAGAAAACATATGCTCCAGTCCCCAGAGAACTGCGCTCCCACACTCACAGCTGTACGACAGGCAAGAAAAAGCTGTCTAAAGCTTTAAAAAAATAATCAGCATTTGCAAAAGTACTCTGGGGTATCTTGGGGAAGTGTTCCAAGAGAATTGCTGTTATAAAAAGATCACTAGGTTCTCTTCTCCTGGATCCTACTCCACACTCAGACATTAATATTTTAGGTGCAGCAGTGATACTCACTTACTCATCCGAAGTTCAACGTTCAGCAAGGACGCCTGGCGGCAAGGGGCTGTGTCCTTGCTCTCATGTGGGCTGCTGTCCAGGGGGAACGAGGGCCTCCTGGAAAGCCTGCTGCATCCCTGCCTGTGTGCCCGAGGGCGCCAGGCACGGGGTCCACCACTTCCCCAAGAGAGGAGCTCATGCTGCCCTTGCTTGGCTCTCTTTCCAATTTGCAAACACAGCTCACAGATCTCCATTATCTTACTGTGAATCAGTTTATCCAAACAACTTTCATGAAACCTAATAAAGCATTAGACTCTGTATGTCTTTCCTCATCCTAGCAATCCTTACTTATCAAAATCCTACTTATCCAATAACAGCTAGATCAAATCCTCTCTTCCCAATCTCCCTCTAAGACTCTATCCCACCGACCTAAGAGTGTGCAGAGCAACCTATTTATTTCTCTTATATCACCTGAAGTGCAGGGATTCTAGACCCACGGGCCTTATAAATCATTGAGTTTAACTTTACCTTTTAGATAAGGAAAGAGTGGGCTAGAAAGTTGCACAGTAATTGTTAATGAATTATTACAAATCAAAGGGAAAGAACAAGAAAGTACATTTGTGTTTAAATTTTGCTCTATGATATGTTCTTCATAAGATATTTAAATACATTATTTAATGTAATTCGCAGAAAAATTTTGCTCTGTGGATATATTGTTATTCCCATTTACAGATGCAGTAAGCAAGTCTCAGAAGGGATAAATAATTTAAACCAGGTCGAATAGCTACACAGGGTAATCGGTAGGAATAGAGTTCTAACCCAACTCTGTCTGAGGAGGCCAGACTATGCCAAAGGTAACTCTTATCCCCTAGCCCCCTCTACTTCCACATGGAAAAGTGTTGAAATTTATTGCAAAAGGAGACTTGGGCAGCCCCAATGATAAACAGTAGGTCCCAGATAACTTGGTCAAGGGCTAACCCACTGCCTACTTCTGAGACCCATAATCCTTCCCCTCCTAAGGGGCAGAAAGGATGGTGACAGGTCTGAGAGTGCCTGCTTTGAAGGAATGAGAACGATGAAGACTGACAGAATCTGCAAGAATCTGAGCTTCTGGCTGGTTTTCAATCAGAGGGGTTTTGGCAATCATGTTAAATCTTTAAGCTCCAGGAGTAACAAAGCAGTAGTTGTAAAATGTAAAAAGCTGCAGATTCCCACCTTGTGTACCCCACTACTGAAGAGAAGATAGGACCTTCCATTCTTTATTTCCAAATACTGTCCACCTCATGCACATATGAGACACTTCCAAGCTTTTCACACCAAAAGGTGCACAGGGGTTGGACTTGGTGGGTGAAGGCATCTGTTGTTCCTCTGCATGTGGATTTCTCCCAAATATTCCTGTAACCATGGCAGCCCAAGCGCCTCCAAAATAATGACAATAACCACACTTTCTGACTATTTGCAATTTTTCACTTTACAAAGTATATTTGAATGCACTGTTATTTAATGTCCACAAAAACTATATAAAGAAAACAAAACAGCTATTATTAGTCTGATTTGGAATAGACTGTCACATCTCAGAGGAAAGGTGAGAATGGTGAGTGTATGGGAAGAGATCAACTGAAGAACTTGTATGCATTTATACATAACCCACGGACAGAGACAATAGGGTGGTGAAGGCCTGGGGTGGGGGGCCAGAGTGGGCTAGAAGAGGTCAATGGGGAAAAAATGGACCTAGTAATACTTCCAACAATAAAGATTTTTTTAAAAGAAAAGAAATGTGGAAAATGAAGGTAAACGAAGTATTCAAGATGTTGTGTAACAATATAAGTTGTACTTAATGAGGGCTTGCTATGGGTCCCACACCATTGCAAAGGTTAGATGTTTGTTCACTTAATCCTTATAACCACTTCAGGAAGTAGATATTATCATCTTCATTCAAATCTATAATAATAAAAGCGTAATATGCTAGTTAGACAGGACAGCCAAACGATCTTCCAGACATCATTCCGGACATCCTTCCAGACAAAGCTGCCACTGCAGGGGCTGAGGCAGAGGCGGTTAGGGGCGATCAGGCAGGCAGGTGAGCAGTTAGGAGTGATCAGGCAGGCAGTCAGAGTGGTTATGGGCGATTAGGCAGGCAGGCGAGTGGCTAGGGGCATCAGGCAGGTAGGCGAGTGGTTAGGGATGATCAGGCAGGCAGGTAAGTGGTTAGGGGCGATGAGGGAGGCAGGCAGAGAGGTTAGGGGTGATCAGACAGGCAGGCACGCAAGTAGTTAGGAGCCAGCAGTCCCAGATTGCAAGAGGGTTGTCCAACTGCAGGGATCGGGCCTAAACTAGCAGTCAAACATCCCCCAAGGGGTCCTGGATTGCGAGAGAGTGCAGGCCAGGCTGAGGGACTACTCCCTCATGCACGAATTTTGTGCACCAGGCTTCTAGTGTGGAATATAATTTACTACCAAGGATAAAATGACTAACATAAAGTCACACAAGTTAATACCAAAGCTGGGATTCCCATCCAGGTTTATTAAAAGTCAGAGCCCAGATTCTCAATCAAAATTTGACCTTGAACCTAAATAAGTTGATAGAATTTCCAGAGGTGTCCTCTTTTCCTGAGCTTCCAGACTTCCTCACCAGCCATGCTTGCTTCTCTTTGACATTCTGTGGCCTCTCTACCACACTTTGAAATATAGAAAAATTCAAGTTATTTGAAATTTCCAGTCAAAATTCTTTACTATTACTCTCCATAATCACAACTATTCAGGCAAAATTGTCCATGTCAGAGTAATCTAGCTACCGGATGGATTTTGTTTTCCTATTAGTGTTCATGTAAGCGGGGCTTTGTTTTTCTCACTTTCTCCTGTAACTACTGGTGGTTACCTGCCTACATATGTGCAAAGCTGTATATCACACATACTGAAAACACACAGACAAACACCTTTCCTTACTCCTTCTGTGGGTTCACAAAAAGAAAATAGAAGAATCATGAAGAGAAAGGTTAAAGCACTTTTCCTTTCAAAGAGCAGTTCTCAGCCCCCTTGCACATGGACCATGTGAGTGAAAATGTGGCAAGTACTTAGGAGGCACGGTCGGCACGTGTCTCTGTGTGCATGTGCATAATGTCCTTTTCACACTGTGGAGTTACCAGATGCCTGGCTCTGCTTGGAAGAGGCTTGGTAAGCCACTTGAAATCATGAGGATTCATAACTCACTTATGCAAAGTGCAGAACCCATCCAGATGGCATCTGCTCTGAAGAATGATTGAGAGAAGATGTAGTGGAGCCGAAGATGACAATGGCAGTTTATATGAGGCCCCGCATGATGAAGGAATTATGCAGGTCAAAAGAAGAGACTTCAGGCAACATAAGAAGCAAAATAAAGGAAGCAAGAACCTTGTAGGTGCCAAGGACTAATTTTGTTGCTTTGGGAAAAGGCCCTGAGTTTTCTCTTCATTTTATAGACAGGTGTGCAGCCCTCAACCTTGAACATTCCAGGCTGACAAGTGCTGGACAAAACTGCTCCTCCATCCCCACTTGACCTCAGAAGTTACTTAACCCTCTGAGGTTGTGTGTGGGGGGGGAGGGGGGTAGAGTGGGAAGGGGATGGTTAGGGTGGTCTCAGGCTATGTCTCATGGGACTTAAGGTCTGATCCTGCTCTTCTGATTCTCCTCCAATGAAATATCTCCCCATTGGTGTTCAATTTTTTTTCCTGAAACACCAAGCTCATGCCATCTTCCTCTACCCCCTTACATGCCCTCCTCCCCAACACCACCACCAACACCCCACTCAGGGATGAGATTCCTACTCCTTAGAAGAGAAAAAAAATCTCTTTATAGTCCTCTCATCCTTTTCTACATGGAACTTCTTGCATCTCCTAAAATATTTTCAGTTCCCTGGGCCTTTGGCCTGCTTTCCCCTCCTCCTGGAATGCCTTGCTCACTTTCCACTGGACAAATATCCTACTCATATTTTAAGAACCAGCTGCCACATAACTTACTAGAGAAGACCTTCTCAAACTCTAGAAAAGAGCTGGTCATTCCCTTTGCTGTACTCTCTGTGTTCATTACAGTAAGGGAGACACTCCGTCTGTGTCTACCTCTTTCTATTACTGTAACTCAGTCTGTTAAGAGCATCAGCTAAATGTGTCACTTAGAATAAGCAAGATTCTTATGCAGCTCCCTTTGTGTGACAGTGCCCATTTTCTTCCAGTAGAAAGTTTTAACAGGACGACCTAGGTTTTTTAAAGGTTACTCTTCATAGTTACCTAGCAGTCCAGATTGAAAAGTATGGACCTCTAGATAAGGAATAGGTAGGAACCAAGCATTGACCCTGTTCAATTAGATGAGAACTGAGCAAAGGGGACAGAGAAACAGCAGCCAGTCAGATGAGAGAAATAATAAGAGAGCACTATGCCTCAAAAATCATTGTTGATAATATTGCAATAACTATGTATGGTGCCAGGTGGGTATTAGATTTATTGAGGGGATCACCTTAAAAGTTATATAAATATCTAACCACTATGCTGTACATCTGAAACTAATATAATATTAATGTCAACGGCACTTAAATGAAAAAGTTTTGAAGTCAAGCCAAGGTGTGGGGTATAAAAAAGATAATTATCAGTGGTGTCAAAAGCTGCTGAAAGGTTAAGCAGTGATTGTCAGTGAGTGATAGGGATTAAGTTTTGTTTTTTGAATTCTGCCTTCCTGATAGAAATCAGAAAAGTGTTTGGCTGGGATGGGGAAGGCAGGTCATGAAAATAGATAGGAAGGGATAGCAGGAGAATTCCTGGGTGATGAAAATGTTTCATGTTTTGACTAGGCTGTGCATCACACAGGTGTGAAAACTCATCCAACGGTACACTCAAGATCTGTGCATTTCACTGTATGCAAAGTATACTTTGATTACAAGATACATTCTATTTTTTTATTGATTTTAGAGACTGAGAAAGAGAAAGGGAGAGAGAGAGGGAGGGAGGGAGAAAGGGAGGGAGTGAGAGAGGGGAGAGAGAGAGAATGCTCTGACCAGAGATAGAACCCACAACCCAGGCACTTGCCCTGACCAATAATCACACCCATGACCTTTCAGTGCACTGAATGAGTTCTAACCAACTGAGCCACTCTGGCAAGGGCAAAAAAATAAATTATATTTTTCACACAAAAAATTGTGTGGTTATTGGGAAAAAACAACCATGCATTTATACACACATCTCTACTTGACCACTTAGTACACTCCACTAGAATTATATGTCTTAACCTGCACAAAACTATGGCTTTCTGGAAGGCAGGAGCAATGCCTATAAATATACCTTTAATCCTTTATACTTAGCAAAGTACCTGACACATATTAGCCAATACAAATATATTGGCTGGGGGGAAAATGACTTAACGGCTGCCTCATTTCCCTCCCATATACTTTTACAAATTAGCATATGATCCCTCATCATTCTTTGATACACTCTAGTAGTGCTATTGGAGAAAAAAAGTTAGCTCTAGAAGGCAGCAGATAAGAGTATTGGCTAGACATCCTTGTCCTGAGACCTATTTCTTTTGGCAACTTCTCCTTTACTATAAGTGACCTCCTTCTGTTATGATGGTAGGGTTTTTCTCAGGTCACAGCACTAAAATTCCCAGTGAGAGGTGGTATTGGAGGCTACAAAGAACCCAGGTTTTTCAATCAAATGGTTTTGGGCTCGAATCCATGCATGTCATCCAGTAGTAACGAGAGCTAGAGCACAGTTCAGAATCTAGCTGGACTTCTGGCCCACCTAGGTAAAATGAGGATGCTAATACCTACCCTGTAGGACTGTTGGGGGAAGGTCAAATTAAATCATGGCTCCCAACAGCCATGGCTCATTGTAGTTCCCAATAAATGGTAACATTTATTTCTTACATCTTCAGCCTCAATCTCTCCCACTTCCTTGACCTCACAAGGTTCTGCTCTTCTTTAAAACAGGGATAATCCTTGGTGGAGGATTGGAATGTGGTTTATAGACCAGAATCATCTTGGGTGATTTTCCAAATTATATTCCCATATTCTTTTCTAGTAACATTTCCGTAGTGTACTATCCCTACTGCGGATGGAATTATGTTTTATTTCTCAGGAGGTACCAGAGAGAAAAGAGATTGAGAATGACTTCTGTAGAATATACTTGGAAAGCCTTGCTCTTTATTTTCACAGCCATAATTCTAACTGGGACCCTAAACCTCTCACCCTGAAATTGTTATAATAGTTTCCTAGCTGACCTTCTTATTTAGAGGTCTTCCTCTTGTCAATCCATCTTATAAATGACTACAAGAGTCATCCCACAAACTTCAGAAAGACAGAGAAATCTTCTGATGAAATCAACACCTCAGTAGACCCCCACTGGGAGAGTCAGCCACATTTTCCCCAACACCCCCTCCAGGCTCTGCCACACATTTTTGTCTTTGCCTGTGCTCCTGCTTCTAATTAGAGGGCCCATTCCATTCCTTCCCAAACCCATACAGCTAAAGAATTTCTACACACCATTCATGACAGAGAAAAGTAGAGCGCACTGTCCCCTCCTTTGTGCCACCACTGGACCTCGCGCACCTCTATTATTACATTCATCACACTGTTACAAATTATTAATTTACAATTCTTACTGCTGTCCGAGATAGTGAATTTTTTAAAGGAAGAAACTGTCTTAATTATCCATGTATCTCCCCATAAAGTAGATACTCACTAAATTTTTATTGAACTGAATTAAACTGAATAGAAATGAACCCCTGTTCATGCTCCATTTAAGCATTTAACTTGCTGCTGCTTCTCCTAGGATGTGTGTGTTTGTGTGCATGCTCAGTATGCATTTCTGAGTTTTCTTCTCATCACTTTCACATGTCCCCCCAGGGCCTTTTCAGACAAAGTCTGTGCAAAGACTTGCACATCTACTGGTCAAGTTCATTTTAGAACCTAGGGAGGTTGGGCAAGCTCTCCAGCCAACAGAGAGATTATGAAAAAAGTCTTTTGTTAAAACATCTTGTTGCTTCCTATTCACTAAATCCGAACTCCCTCAGGTGGACTGCAAGATGGTGCTGCCAACTCTACTGAAACTCCACTCAATCGAACTGCCTGGACTGGCCTAGAATGCACAATTGCTCTCCTCTGTAATTGTCCTGCAAACAGGACACGGCTCTGTTCCCACAAGTCTCCCACTCTAGTGGGCGACACTGCTGCAGGCTCTATCCTTCTGCTTTATTCATTCTCCTGTGATGGATGGTTAGCTCTCATGGAGTCCCAGGAGTGGTTGACTTATTCCTCATTCCTCGATTCAATGTTCATTCATTCATTCATCAAACAATTATTGACCCTCTTCCTGATGTCAAGAGCTATGGCAAGTCCTAGGGAAATAAGGATGCATAGGAAAAAGAGTCAGGCTATCAGGAAAGCCTCCTAGGATGGGGAGAAAACAGAACATGAACAAATAATGACAGTATGCTAAGACAAATGGAAAACAGATATGTGTGCATAATGCCAGAGGGGCCCAGGGAAAGCAGATAAAAAGAGGCTGATATATTTTCCCACTTGTTAACTCTGTAGAGAACCTGAAAGCATTTAACACTGACATCTTACTCAGGCCCTGGATATCTCCCATGAACCCAAAGACTGTGAAGACTGCTAACCCTGTTAGGATGATTACTGTTGTAGTTATGTGGGTGGCTCTAAAAGCCCAAATTTCCCCTCTGAAGAGCCATTATCCCATCAGCAGAGGGAGTTGTATGTTCTAAAAGAAAAGGGTTGCTGTCTCATTGCAGCATCTTAAAATCTCTGTTCTCCAGCATATGTAACTTCCTGACTTCCACTGAGCACAAGGTACAGTATGGATAGGGGGTATTCATGAGGAATCCTATATAATAAAAGGGTAATATGCAAATAGACCGAAAGGCAGAACAATCGAACAACCAATCAAAGCATAATATGCTAATGATATGCTAAGGCTACTCAACCTCTCACTATGATGTGCACTGACCACCAGGGGGCAGATGCTCTGACTGGTAGGTTAGCTTGCTGCTGGAGTCCAGCTGATTGGGACTGAGATGGGCCGGACATGCCCTGGAGCCCTCTTGGGGTCCCTCCCTGGCCCAATCTTGCACTGGTGGGGTCCCTCAGCCTGGCCTGCACCTTTCACAATCTGGGACTCCTTGGGGGATGTCAGAGAGCCAGTTTCAGCCCGATCCCACAGGCCACTCCCCTTGGGAGGGTGCTTGACACAGGGCTCATGGCTGGCGAGCGCTGCTGCGGTAGCGAGAGCGGCTCCTGAATGGGACTGATTGAGCATGAGCCCAAGGCAGGCACATGCAGGCGGTGTTGGACTGTGGGTTTCAGCCTGATCCCTGCAGGCCACCCAGAGGGACCCCACCCATGCACGAATTCATGCACCGGGCCTCTAGTCTTCAATAAAATCCTGCCCTGCTCTAACCCTACAACTGTGCTGTCCACTAGCCACTAGCCAAATGCAGTTATTTGAATTTAGATTACTTAAATCTAAACAGAATTAAAATTACAGCTCTGCAGTTGCATCAGCCACACTTCATGATTTCACCAAGCCCAGATGACTCGTGGCTGCCATACTGAACAGACATTTTCATCTTTACAGAAAGTACTATTGGACAATGCTGCTCTAGAAAATGATCTGAATTTTAATTCATCAATCCATTTAGTTTATAATTTTATGACTTGCTTACTTTGTAAAAGTCTCAATTTTAGGTTGTGTGGGGGAAATGGAGATCAAAAGTAAAAGTAGGCAGGGGTGGGTGGGAAGCGATCAACCAAAGAATTTGTATGCATATATGCATAACCCATGGACACAGAATATAGGGTGGTAAAGGCCTGGAGCGGGCAGCGGGGTGGGCTAGAAGGGGTCAATGGGGGGGAAGGGGGACATATGTAATACTTTCAGCAATAAAGATTAACAAAAAGGAAAAGTTTTCTGTTTTCGAAAGGCTCATAGTCTAGTGGGAAAAACAGATGTTTGTAAAAAGGAAAAGAAAACCAGGCATTGTGCAATGGGTGATGTGAGTGTAGGCAGACAGAATAGCTTAATCTTGTATTAAAAAGAGAAGACCTTGCCCTAACCAGTTTGGCTCAGTGGATGGAGCGTCGGTCTGTGGACTGAAAGGTCCCAGGTTTGATTCCAGTCAAGGGCATGTACCTTGGTTGTGGGCACATCCCCAGTACGAGGTGTGCAGGAGGCAGCTGATCGATGTTTCTCTCTCATTGATGTTTCTAACTCTCTATCCCTCTCCCTTACTCTTTGTAAAAAAATCAATAAAATATTTTAAACAAAGAGAGAGAAGACTTCAAACATGAGGTGACATGAGGTGCTTCTTGAGGAATGAGGAGCTACTCTCCTAATTGACAAAGCAGAGAGGGCAATGGAGTGGGTGAGGACAGTATATGCAGTCGCAGGGCAGAGCTCAGAACGCTGTAGGCACTTCATATTCCTGGAGGGCAGTGTAAACTCCTGGGGAGTTGGGTGAGAACAGGCTGGGAAGGTTGATGCCATAATGACTGAAGGACATGGGTGAACAGGTGATGGGAGGAAAGGAGGTTACAAATTACAACCCAGTGATTAAGAGTATTAAAGTGATGCAAAAAAGTGGGTTTATACTCAATATTTGCCTCTGCTAGCTTTATTAGCTTTTGTGCATTTTGAAATCTCTTTGAATTCCATTTTTCTCATCTATAAATGGTACTAATAACACTGCCAACCTCGTATGATTATCTGGAGTAAATGAGACCATGTGCTTGTTGCTGTGCATGACATAACTTAAATAATCAAAGTGAAAACTATGGTAATTTATTCTACACGCAATGTGGAATTATGAAAAGGATTTGAGCAGAAAATAAAATGATTATATTGTATAGAGGAGTAAGACACATGGCAATTATCTATGCCAATAATAATAAAAACAATGGCTAATATTTAGAGTATTTACTACATACCAGGCATGATTCCAAGTATTTAAATAAACTAATTCATTTAATCCTTTCAACCCTATAAGGTAGGCTATGGCTACTATCTCCCTTTTACAGATGAGAAAACAAAGGCATAGAGAAGTTAAATAATTTGTCAAATAGCTAATCAGTAACAAAATGGGATTCAAACCTGGATATCTGGCTCTTGAATCTATACCCTTAACCATCAAGCTGTTCTGCCTCTGTTAGAAATTTTTTGATAAAAGTCTGCCCGATTTTATACTGAATTATTTCCCACCACAGCATGACTTCAAAATAATTTTATTTAAGTGCAGATCTTCAAAACAACATTCTCACACCATAAAAGCAGGTTAGCCAGTATGTGTGCTCTGGAAATATTCCATAGAAGGGCATCTGGATAGAAAAGGGCAAATGCTTGATATATTGTGTCTCTTTACAAAGGGAAGTTTAAAATCTCCTTGGATAATCATGACATGACTATCACTCTAGAGCATCATCAACAACAGTGAGCCTGTAACAACCTCTCATAAAAATCAGCTTCTTATGAAAACATGGCTAATGAGTGCCTCAGAGGTTAGCAAGAAATCCTATAAAATAAAGAGGTAATATGCAAATTGGCCATCACTCCAACACACAAGATGGCCGCCCCCATGTGGTCAAAGATGGCCACTACAAGATGGCCAGCAGGGGAGGGCAGTTGTGGGTGATCAGGCCAGCAGGGGAGGGCAGTTCGGGGGACCAGGCCTGCAGGGGAGGGCAGTTGGGGGCGACCAAGCTGGCAGGGGAGGGCAGTTAGGGGAGACCAGGCTGGCAAGGGAGGGCAGTTAGGGGTGACCGGGCCAGCAGGGGAGGGCAGTTGGGGGCAATCAGGCCGGCAGGGGAGCAATTAAGCGTTAATCAGGCTGGCAGGGGAGTGGTTAGGGGGTATCAGGCTGGCAGGGAGAAGCAGTTAGGGGCAATCAGACAGGCAGGCAAGGCGAGCGGTTGGGAGCCAGCAGTCCTGGATTGTAAGAGGGCAGTCAGACATCCCTTGAGGGGCCCCAGATGGGAGAGGGTGCAGACTGGGCTGAGGGACAACCCCCCCCCCTGCACAAATTTCATGCACCAGGCCTCTAGTATTAAATAAGAGAAAGTAGAGAAAGGATTTTGCACTGTGTGTGGCACACATTGAGAAAGCTTTTGCTGCTACATCATTTTGTTCTTTTCATTAAAGCATCATCTTCTAATCTGGAGTCTTCCAAGTCCTGGAACACCTTTCCTGGGACTCACGTGAACTCAAACATCTAAGGATGGAGAGTTGGGGATCAAATATTACATTTTTCGAAACAAACGCATTCCAGTCTATGATTTAAACCCCAATTCTTCTTATTTAAAACCTTCTCTGACTCAGTTTCAACAACACTTTCTAATATGTCCCTGTGTTTACCAATCTCTGAGCCAGGTGAGCCTAATGCGTTGGTGTTTGCATTGACCGACCTCACTAAAAGCCTTATCTCTCAGGAAAGTTCTTCCAAATGGCCTTACTTTTGATATTCTGTCCTGTGGTCTGACGTTCATCCTCACATAATTCCACTTTATTGAGCGAGGTAATATAATTATCCTTCAAATTTGTTCCACTCCTTCAGAGCACAGCCTCTCCCCATGGGGCCTTGGCTAGCTGGCAGCACAGAGCTCTCCCCAGCAGAACACACTGGCCTGGTGGCAGTGCTGGTCAAGGGGACATGTGTGTCCCTGCTGATAATGGCAAGCACATATTGGAAGCACATATTCTCAAACCACGAAAACAAGCCTCCCTTATCCCCCCATTTTTTAAAAATTTATTTTGTATACCTAGGATATAGGACCATGTCAAAAATAAAACAAAAAGAGAAATAGCCAAGTGTTGCAGAGGAAAAACATGCACAGGTCTGCTCCAAGTTTACTCCTAACCACTCCAGGAGCTGCACCCACTCTAAGAGGAAGCCACAATCCACCGACAGCATGAGGACATGAGAATGGCTGGGAAATGTCACCACAAGTGAACAAAAACAAATCCTTTTTTGTTGGTCCTATGAATTAGTAAAATCAGAAAGCAGATCTAGGGCATCAGCTAGGTTGCCAGAGAAGTTGAAGTCTAGAAGACCAGGATTCAGGAAGAGAAGGTGGTCAGATGGCCGGTATATAGTTTCCAAACCGAATCTAGTGAAATACTCTACGGTTCGGCAGGATGGTGTCTGGTGGCAGAATCAGGAAGTTGAACATCGCTTTGGCACTTGATTAAAAGCAGATTGCTGGGAGCGGGGTTGTCATAGGGATCTCACTGGGCCAGAAATCTCCCTGTGGGTTAGTGGCCTAGAATTACCAGCTATGTGACCTTGAGCAAATCACTTAACCTCTGTTATGCTCTGAGGTCTTTTCATCACTAAAATTCAGATAATAATTGAAAGTAATTAAAACTACAAAGAGGGGTTTTTTTTTTGTTTAACTGAGGAAATGTATAATAATTTATATTTTTAAACTGTCTTTGAACTTAAAAACTATTCTTATGTAGAGAATTTATGTGAGAGGGGTTGGCAAGACTAGTGGCTCAAAAACGTTGACTAAAACATATTCACCCTGATCTTTCAGTGATGGATTCTAGAGGCCATTTTAAGGCACAGACTCTTAGTCAAGGTTCTGCTGTTAGGCAGGGTGGCTCCTGAGCCAGTGGCTCCTAATCCTTACAGTGATGGCCTAGCCGGGGCGGGGGGCGGGGCGGGGGGGGGGAGCCTTACTGTCACTGTGGCTTATCTGAGTGTCAAAGGCAAAGGCCTGGTTGGTTCCCAAGAGGTTGATGGCAGCTCCACAGAGTTGTTGCCTCGCTCCAAGACCTCGTAGCAATGGCCAGGGCACCTTTCAATATCATACTTTGCTTTCACTTCTGAGTCTTCGCACATGCCCTTCCCTGTGTCTTCCCTTTTCTGTGCCAAGCCAAATAGCTTCTCCTTTAAAACTCTTAGCTGAAGATATAAGGGCATGGGAAGTAGGAATTGTGATGATGTTTTTCCTTACTATTTCAGGTTATTAAAAAACAACAATAACAACAACAAAACTCCAGTCATTTTATTGGCAGAGACTCAGACTCCGGGATGCTGGGTCCTACTCTGAAGACTCCCCCAAGACAAGCAGGAGTTCAGGGATTTATAGCATCAAAAATGAGGCACCCATGACTTTAGATGGTTTAAAAGGGTATCTTATTTGATAGCAGCCAATAAAGCAGAAGAGAATGCCAGATCAGATAAGAAGAGAGAACATCTCCGGCCAGAATTAAAAAGGCTATTTTGGGATATGTCAAAGGGAGCAAAGCTAGATTAGAAATGACTGCAGAGATGATTAAATAGGTGTGAACAAAGAGAACACTTCCTGAGTTCCAGCTATGAAGGAAAAAGTTCTTAATCATCTTTTAATTGTACTTCATAATTAGCCAAGTTACAAATGCCATGGCTGGAATTAAACGACTTTTTTCATAAGATTTCTATGGATTTTTGCTAGGGGTGGGGGTTCGAGTGAATGCTAAAGCCCTTTCACTTTGGGTAACAATTTAAGATACCAGGTTTTATAAGCATATTTGTTCATAAAGCACATTTTGAAAAATA
This sequence comes from Myotis yumanensis, assembly GCF_028538775.1. Classification (NCBI taxonomy): domain Eukaryota; kingdom Metazoa; phylum Chordata; class Mammalia; order Chiroptera; family Vespertilionidae; genus Myotis; species Myotis yumanensis. The sequence continues at coordinate 66,548,792 of NW_027223752.1, forward strand.
CTGTTGTTCTGTTTTTACTTTTTTTTCAATTTCCAAGGGAATTGGAAAACAGTGCTGGCAATGTTTTCCAGAGGAATAAAATCTCAACAGCAAAGCAAAGAGCCACTGGAAATTGCTTATGATTTTCCCAGAGATGATGGCTATGATATCATAGTTATGTTACAATGTCTTCAATGACAGTGGTAAAGAATAAGAAAATGCTAAAGTTACATCTGAGTTATTCCATACTAAATATTCTTAATTAGTATCACTGGGAAACAGGCTGATTACTTACAGAAATAAAACAATAATAACACCTCTAATAAGCATGCATAAAATATATCAATGTATACTTTCCACTGGAAAAGTAAACCCTCTCCAAATTACAGGAAGTTAAGGAAAAGTCTGTGAGAAAAACAATACTACCTTTGAATAACTTGTTGCTTAACTCTTTATTCATTCTCTGAACATTTATCTAACACCTATTATGTGTGAGGCTTTTAGCTCATTGCTCAAATTGCAAAAAAAAAAAAAAAAAAAAAAAAAACACAAATTAAACACATGATCCATCCTTGTGAAGCTTGCAAATATTTTTTTTTCTCATTTATACTCTCTCTTCTCTCTATATCTATGTGATTACATTTGGTTTATAGCTTTCAATAAGCTGTACATGCAGACTAATCTCTAAATGATACATTTAGCTTTGTGCCTACTAAGAGTATGAGACCCATGTACCCAACTAAGCCTAAGTAGGCCCATTGGTTGTCTACACAGAGCTCTAAGAGTTCTGTCCAAATAAATGTGCCCAATCAGAGCCAGCCATTTCTCCCACTCCTTCCTCAGTCCTACAACAACCTCAGTTGTTTAAGGCCATCAGCAAAAAAAAAAAAAAAAAAAAGCTGATATGGCAGAAAAATAGAGGAAATAGAGGGGACATAGGAACAGACACAAAAGGGCCCCACACTCTCTTATTACTATCTTGGAATTCTTAATAATTTTATCTTTGAATTTGTGTTTTGTATGAGAGGTCCAATGAGGCAATGATGCATGTATATGAGAAAAGGAGATACACAAAAGAAAAGAAAATCTTGGTATTTTAGTACCTTTAGTGGTAATTTTCTCCCTGCTTTTTGAACAAGAGACCCAGATGTTCATTCTGTATTGGGACCTGTACATTCAGTAGCCAGTCCTGTGTATGAACATCACACACATTTGATTCAGGGAGTGTGGTCCTTCCCCTATGTTTGCACGCCAAGTGCTATCCTACCCCATTTATTTCTCCTGGCTGCTTGCTGTGTGTTTTAAGTTGATCTGAGCATTGGCATCTGGTCTTTCTGTTCCGTGACCTCTGGGGTAGCCTGCCTGGCAGTGGACGTGGAGATACCATCGCATTAAAGCATTTCCGCCAGAATAGGAAGTGCCTCCTGGACACTCCTTTTCTAGCCCCTGTGCCTTCTCCAGGGGAGCAGGTGCTGATACCTAAATCATTTCTCATTCTTTCAAAAGAATGCTTTCTTTTTATACCATGTGACAATTCACAAATCATCTCTCTAATAATCCATGGAAAGACTAAAATATAAAAAGATGCATAGTGCACCTCTTTTCACAGCATCCTAGTTTGAAAACAGGGCTCACTTCATAGGATCTGACTACTCCATGTGATTTCTCCATTGTCAGAGCCAGTGAAGATTTTGCATCTTAAATTTCACACCTTTCCGATGACATTTTAAAACTCTCACTCCCCCAAAGCAGAAATGCTTTTGAAATCCCAAGAGCACTCTTTGAAGAAAAACTCTTCCCCCTCACGGTACTTAGTGGAACAATGTCATATAATATATTTTTCAAAGTACAACTAATTGAAGCACTTTGTCTTTCTTAGTTTCCTGCATTTCAAAGTAGCTATTATGTCTGTAATTTTATAAATGAGATATACTGTAATACCTTGCCTTTATGTATTTGGGAATTTCATTGTTTTTTTTTAGTTTTTAAAAAATGTCCAGGAAAGCTGTACATTTGTGGGTATGGCATCTCAGGAAAACATACCTTTAAGATCCCCAGCGGCCTTCATGAGGTTTGTTCTGGTATAAAACAGCAACAGGGAAGGAGTCAAGGATTGCACTTTTCTTCATTTAAAAAAAAAAAATTGGCATCATAGGTTGCCACTTCACAGTAATGTCTTAATATTCTTTCATTTAATTATGTAAATCGTCAAAGAAGGCTGCTGTTTATGGTAATTTGCACGTGCAGAGAGCGGCTTCCCAAGGTAAGCTAATGTAAATCAAATGATAACTAATGGAGATTTGCCACTTGTTGATTTAGACAGACAATCATGCATAACTCTACCAAACCTCTAGCAAAGAAGGCACGGTTTCCAAAGTGAGGGGAAACGGTAGTGATCCCGCTGTGAAAGGAATCAGCTGAAATGCTGTGGAAGGATTTAGTATTCCTATTGATGTCAGCAAGACCCCAAGGCAGCCTCTTTTGTGAGGGGAGTGATTAGTGAATACCATTGACCCGCACTACCTCCACATTGAAGCCTTCCTTTACACATGAAATTAAAGGCTGTTCTCCCCAACTAATTCACAGCTCTCTTTTGATACAAATCCAGCTCTCTTCAGAATCCGCCCGCATTCTAGCTGCATACTTGTACCCAGTGCTGAATGTAACTGAGAAAAGGCCATTGTAAACTGCTGAAGTGTTCATGTGTCTCCAGCTCCTTTCCTTGTTCTCTTTTCTTTCATTTTTCTAAACTATTAAACATACTCCATTTAAGTTTGAGAAACTAAGCATGTTCAAATTCATCCTTTGTTTACAGGCACATTTGTTACACAGCGAATGCCCTCCTTAGCTAATGAAGTGGACATGTGGGTCTCTGGTAGACTAAGGAAGGTGCACAGGTCCTCCTGAATGCAGACACAGGTGCCTGTGACAATGGCCACAACTTGGACCTGGCAACAAGTAGGATGCAAGTATAGCAAGCTGATTAGGAAATTTTCTCGCCTGGCCAGTGTGGCTCATAGGTTGAGTGTTGACCTATGAACCAGGAGGTCAGGGTTCGATTCCATATCAGGAAACATGCCTGGGTTGTGAGCTCAATCGCTGAGGATCATGCAGGAGGCAGCCAATCGATGATTCTCTCTCATCATTGATGTTTCTATCTCTCTCTCCCTCATCCTTCCCCTCTGAAATCAATGAAAATATATATTTTTTAAAAGAAATTTTCTCAACATTCTGAATGTCAGTGTTCTTATGAAAAGATAGCATTGATTATACCTTCCTTAAAAGGCTCATATGATGGCTGAACAAGCCGATGCTTTAAAGCACAAAGCTTTACAGAACTGTTCATCTTCAAAAACTGTAGCTATGAATAACAATGATGATGATGATAATGATGATGATGACGATGCAGTGTTATACATGGAAAATGGACCATTTCCAACATATCTATGGGTAAAGAGTTAACACAACCTTTTCCATTCTACATCAGAATTTGACCTGCCTTAAACTTTCAAACTTGGTTAATCAGTTAAGGTTAGTGCCTATATTACAAGAGATAATTGGCTCTTGGTAGTATAAGGCTTTGGAGCAACCTGCCCAACATAGACCTTGTCTCATAGCAGCTGGCCTGTGCTGCACATAATTCTGCAAAGAAAGAAACACCTTGGGCTGTCCCGCTGAGATGGTAGTTTCCCCTCCTGGTCCTTCCAAGAAAATATGATGTTGAACATCATCTAAGGTAATCTTGTGGGTCTGACTGGTTAGCTGAGTCCAAGCAAACACTATATAGATATTGCAAAATATTTCAATTTAGTGTTTTGGACATCAAAGCATGTGCTTGAAGTCTAGGAGTATGATAATATTAGAATAATATAAGTTCTGAATCAACTATGAATATGTATAAAATACCAGAATTCTTCCCTGCCTATATAAGTTTTCCCATTTCCTTGAGGGAGACATTTACATTTCTCCTATTGACAAGTATAGGTACTTGTGAAGCCAACTGTGGAGGTTAGTCAAATATTTCTTCATTACAATCAATTAATAAAAGTAGTCTTCTCAATGTGCCACATGGCATGGTCAAGTAGAATTAAAACACAGACCTGCCAGAAAGAAGTTTCTCTCCAGAGACACATTCAGTGGTGGTCAATGGCAACAAGAGATGTCCCTTATTTTCATCATAAGCCTTAGCTTACCCTGATGGCCACCTTTCTTAACTGGGTTTTCTAGAGATAATTAAGCTCTAATATCCTAATGCATCTATATTAGTTTCTTGTTGTCACTGTAACAAATTACCACAGAATTAGTGGCTTACAACAACACAAATGTATTATCTTATAATCCTCGAAGTCAGAAGTTTGGAATGGGTCACCCGGCTAAAATCAAGGTATCAGCAGGGCTGTATTCCTTTCGGAAGCTCCAGGGTGGAATCCATCTCCGTCTTTTCCATCATCTACAGGCTGCCTGCATTCCTTGGCTCCTGGTCCCTTCCTCCATCTTCAAAGCCAACAGCATAACATCTTCACATCTGTGTCTTACTCTGACCCTCCTGCTGCCTTCTTTGATTAATAGGGACCCTAGTGATTACTGGCTCACCCAGGTAATCTAGGATACCCCCCCTCCACTCCCCATCTCAAGATGCTTAACTTAATCACACCTGCAGAGTCCCTTTTACCATGTATAGTAACAGGTTTCAGAGATCAGGAAGTGGATATCCTTGGGTGGAGGCCATTGCTCTGGCATCCATGGTTGTAAAACATTTATTTTTCTCTTGTGCAGCTAGAATGGTACTAACTAAGTAACATTCTCAGAAGAATTAAGAAAACTGTCACTCAAAACATTTTCTGCACCCTGCAATTCAGATGAGGAACTTCAGTTATAAAAGAGTGCTTGTGCTTGGTGGGAACAGTGCCTTAAATGAACAGGGATAAGACATTTTTAGTGATAACAGTTTTACAAATTCTTTTAAAAATTGAATGAAGAAGTAGGGATAGCAGGTAAGCATTAAAAATTTAATGTGAGCCCAGAAAGCATATAGTAGTGATTTTAAAATGCATGATTGGGGGTAAAAACAACCGTGGAGAAAGGGCTCGGGGCAACAAGGAGTGGGAAAGAGGATAAATATACATAGTTGGTGCCCACACATTCCATATTTCCTAAAAATGCGCCAGCTATCAAAGTTGTCTTTCTTTTTTAAAAATAAATCTAGCCTTTATTCTAATGACCCTTGCATACTTCAGTGGATATTCCCACAAGAAATATTTAGCAAAAATGCATGCATGTAGAAACCATACAATAGCTAGTTTCACTCCTCTGACAAAGAAAAAAAAAATCAATAGTTGTTTCTGTCCCCGAATTTCATATTGGGCCTCTTTGTGAAATGTGCAGTTCAATTTAGTGTTGACAGGTCATTCCCGTCAGTGTGAGTTTGTACATAATTCAGCCAACTGGAAACCCAAGCACTCCAGTTAGACAGTCACCTCGCCTCAGTCTGCTTGACACTGTCTTTTAAGAAGTAATAGAGCCATTGTCTGATGGATTGATTCTTACAACCATCACATAAGATCCAGTGAGAACACTGGAAGACTCATTATTATCAGTGCTGCACTCATTTAGAGCTGAGTGAAATCTCTGGTGTACACTTCAGGCTTCCTAATCTAGCATCTAGCATGTTTTCCATCATAAGAAAGAGTTCTGTCGGGTCGACGGCAGACCTGGCCGTGTGGTTGTGGTTCTGCCAGTACCCAGCATGTATGCGATGGAGAGCAGGTCAGAGCAGAGGACAGCCAGTTGGCTGAGTGGGGTTAGCTGCTGTCTAGTTGAGGACTTGGAGTATCTCACAACTTAAGAAGAAATACATTCACAAGAGGAAGCAGAGCAAAAGGGGTTGATTTGTCAGGCTGTGATAAACCGAAGAAGCAAGGGCCTCATTCAGGATGGAAAGCTCATACCACAGCCCAGAGCCCTCCTGAGAAAGGGTGAATAAGAACAGAATTGGGCTACGGTAGAATGTGAGTCCCATGTGCACCTTTGGAAGTCCTATACTCTGCTTCTGAATCACCTTCCCACTCCCCACCTCTTGGTGATTAATTGTAAAGGAAAGTTAACATTTCAGACAATGCATAGATGGGAGGAAAAACTCGGTCTGGTAGGGAAGACAGATCTCAAAGCTGGTAAAAAAGAAAAAAGAAAAAATAGATACACTGATATAAATGCTATGAAGGGAGAAGGATACTTGAGAGGATCACAGATGACCTCCTACTTATGTCTTTAGGAAAGACCTTCCTGAGAATTGATATTTAAGCTAAAATTAAAATAACAGCCCTGTGAAGACTTAGAGCTTGAGAGAATGACATCTGAAAATGTCTTGAGGCAGGAAAAAGCCTAACTTGTGTGAAGAGCTGGTTAAAAAAAAACCAATGAGGCTAGTTTCAGGTGAATAACTGAAGTGGGGTTAGAAAGGCATATGTGGTGGACTACTTTTAGGCAATTATTCACTTCCTCCCTACTACTCACTTCCCTGGATAAATGTGCTTGCCCATTTCACTGTTGTTGAACTTGGACATGTGACTTGTTTTGCCTTCATGGTGGCTGCGTGTATTCTGCTTAGCCTTAGGGTGTCATTTCTCTAGTCAAGGGGACATTCAAAAAGAGGCTTAAAATCTGCTTGCATAGTTAGGCTTGCTCTATTACACTGCTGTCACTGTGTCAAAAGAACACGTCTTGAGTAGCCCGCTGGTAACAGAAGGATGAGAGACACATGTAGCAGACGTGAATCGGACATGCAGCTTGCAGTCAAGGCCACCTGAGCCCACCAGGGTCAGCCAACCTCCAGCTGATCTGCAGATACTTGAATAAGATTAAATAATAGCTGTTTTAATCCACGGAGCTTTAGGGTTCCGTTGTTATGGAAATAGCTGACAGAGAAGGGTATATAAGGATCATCTTACAGAGCTGGTGGGAAAATAATAGATTCTTAAGTAGGGAGTGATATGGTAGGAATTATGTTTATTGAAGATCATTCTTCAATAAGAGGCCAGCAAGGAGGAAGCAGTTGGAATAGTCCTTTTGGAGATAATGGTAGCAGTGCAGTAAAAGGAAAGTGGATATATTTGGAATAAATCTTGGAGTCTGAACCAATAATATTTGCTACTAAGTCACATACAGAGAGAAAGGGAAGTGAAGAACTAAAGAGTGACTCTCAGATTCCCAGCCTAGACAATTGGGTAGAGAGTAAAACACTTTATTTGTAATGTTGCTATTTTTTCACATTTATAATTTAAATGGCTGCACAGCCAGTTAGCGTAGCATGTTATTTAATCATTACTTATTTTGTTGGACATTGGTTTGTTTCCATTTTATTGCTTTACCCAAAACTCAATAATTAGCCTCTAAGTACATTTAATTTTCTTATATTTTAGATTGAGGAAGGAGCTAGATTCTTAGAAATGGGATAACTGGGTCAAAGAATTTCAGTGATATTTGTCTTGTTTTTTTCTAGGGAGTCCATTCCTTAGCATAAGCAGGAAGTGAAGTGTAGAGTGTGGAAGAAGTGCAAATTCTCAGAGAGCAATGCATTTTGCTTTGGTGAAATGTCACAGCCTCCTAATAATAGCAACAGCAATAGCAACCCTTTATAGAATGTTCTATATGTGCCAGATACTGTTCTAGGCACTTCATGTATACATTAAGTGATCTAATCCTCACAATTCCACAAAGGATGTACTAATATTATTCCCATTTTATAGATAAGGAATCTGAGGCAGAGATGCTAAATAACTTGCCTCTAAGAATTTAAAAAAAAAGTAACTGAAGAATTTACTGTGTCTGTGCTAAGGATGATGCTGAAACACTTGTTAGTTTCACCACACGTACCTTATTTGAACTTGTAGATGAAATTGCTTCTCACTTTTGCATCAAATAATCTCTGTGCCTATTCTAAGGAAATAGTAGATTTTCACCTGATGGGTTTTGTACCAAATAATTGTGTTTCTCCTAAGCAAATGGCAGATCTCCATTGGACAGATTTTGGAACTAAAGTTCTACCTAGAAAGTCTGGAACCAAATGTTTAGCCCACTGGTGGCAAGTGTCTAAATCTTTCCTCTATCCCTGTTTATCCTCATTCCTGGGTCCCTGTTATGCTTCCACCTTTTCCACTTTTCTCATTTACTTGTAATTTTTACCATGGTGGATTTAATGTATCTTGTAAACTTCCTTAAATTATTTTTGAAACAAAGATAGATATAAATAGTAAGTAAACAAATTCAGGCAAACCTTAAGAAATATCAACATAAAAACAAAGTATGTCTATAAAATCCATAGGATAAATTTCACTGATATGTATTTATTCTCTTTGCTTTTAACGTTCTCTAGCTTCCAATTTTTAAAAGTGCTATATTCAATAAACTTGATTGGAAAATGGTACTTGAAAGTCTTCCCCTTCTAATCTTCTATTCTGCTTTGCTTCCCGAGAGCCCTTGTGCAACCACAGAAAATAACAATCCTTAAATTAATAAAACAAACGTTTAAATAATAATAATGACATGTATGGACTGCTTACTACTGTTCTAAGTAGCAGAACTTAGGCAGGCATTGTTCTAAGTGCTTTATAGCGAATTATCTTACTCCTTACAACAACCCCACGAGGATCACACTCTCATTCTGTCCATACTACGGGTGAGGACACAGGTTTCAGGGGGTTGAATTCCTTGCCCAATGCTGCAGAGCTACCAAATGACAGATCTGCAGATTCACCGAGGTCTATTGCTGCCTCCATACCCAAGTCCAGCTGCCCTGTAGGATAGTTTAGTTCTAGATAAAACCACCCAGGATTTCTAGCCTCTGTACCATTGCTGATGAGGTGGCTGTGAGAACACGCCTGCCAGACCTCCAATTATTGGTAGTGGAACTGACCATGGCCCTCAGCTGCTGCCCCTAAAACCCAGGCCCAGGCCTGCCCACTGGCTACTGCCCGCCAATGACGGAGCAGGCCGGGCTCCTGTGGCGGGTCCCAGCCCAGGAGACACAGACTCCTCTAGCTGCCACCTTTGGCTGCAGGACTCCCTGAAGGTCCTGCTGGGCCTTTATTAGCCTGCACAACAGTCTAGGACCTTCCTCCCTCTCTCCTTCCCTGGGGCCGGTCTTGGATTAAAGTTTGACATTTTACCCAGCCTCCCCCTTTCTCTCTGCATTTTCACTCACAGGCATTTCCTTTAATAAAATCCTCATATGTTTAATCTCATATTGGCCAATGCTTCTGGAAGGACCAATTTATAATGTTTCTTGCTGCTTAGCTTCCACTTAAGTCTACCCTTCAGACCTTTCCCATGGAGCAATAATCGATTCCCCCAAACCCTTATTCCCAGCTGGAAGCTTTTCCTGTTGCCTCTTATTTTTACCACTTTTAGGATACATAAGTTATTTTACCATAAATGATGGTTATCTATGCAGATATTTTATCTGCTCCGCCAGATATTGAGCCCCTTGAACATAATGGCGTCAACACTTACTGATGCATTATATCACCCTATGTCAGGCATTGTACAGTAGGCTTTACCTATGTAACATATCTGTTTAATCCTTATCAACCCTTGTGAGGTATACATTATCCATTCCGCTTTCCAGAGAAGAAAACTGATGCCCAGAGAAATTTAATGACTTCCCAGTGCTGCACAACTAGTTAGCAGTAGACCTTACTTTGAATTTGGGCTTGCAGACTAAATCCTCTTCTCCAATTATTATTCAATCCTTGCCCAAAGCCATTGCTGAGATAATAAGTGCTACACAGCTCATCTTATTTCTCCCCTCAACTCCTAGGAAGCAGAGGGCTAAATTTATGCCCTGTAGTAGCACATGTACTTCACTTTGAGATTCAGGATTCTCCCCAGCCTTCACCTTAATTGTACAGTTCTTTCTCCTTTTAAAAAGTTATTGCTACCCAGCCGGTGTTGCTCAGTGGTTGAGTGTCAATCTATGAATCAGGAGTTCATGGTTCGATTCCTAGCCAGGGCACATGCCCGTGTTGTGGGTTCAATCCCCAGTGTAGGGTGTGCAGGAGGCAGCTGATCAATGGTTCTCTCTCACCATTGATGTTTCTATCTCTCTTCCTTCATCTCTGAAATCAATAAAAAAATATATTTTTAAAAAGTGATTGCTATAGTTCTAAAGGACATGAATCTTTTCCTTTGGGGGAGTGGCAGATATAGAGACAGAAGAATCCCTGGATCTGGATGTTTGAGCACAGAGGCATGGGAGCGCAGGTACATTTCTCTGACAAAGCTGAAGCAGGCTATAAAAAAGGGTCTCAGAGAAAGTGGAGGCTGGGTGGTGCTTTTCTCTGTTAAAAAGAAATTAATTTTTACGAATTCACAGAGCAATTTGGGTATGAAAATTAGAATGGAATTCAGTCCTTCCAGTTCCCAGAGCAAAGACCACATTTGTTGCCTTTATAGCAGAAAAGAACAGTATAATGTCTACTGTGTCAAAATGTATATTCATGTGCCTTGGAGACAAGGTATTGTAAATGGAAACCAGGTCTATGGAGCCCCTTACTTGACTTAATGGTGCTCATTCACTCTTGAATTCTTTATTGTAATGTTCTGTTTGTAGTGCAAATTGCATTATTAAGTATTGATGAAAATTCCTAAAAATATCCCTTTATCTATCCAAAAGTTGGATGCAATATTTGCATGAGTTATGAAAACTGTTGTATATAATGAGTCGGAACACTGCCTCGTGAATTCTGCAGTAAAAAATTACAGTCCAGCTCCATGAATGTAATTATTCAGGCACCCAGTCTGATTTATCATCTTGATGAGAAACTAAGCCATGAAATATCTCTGCCAGAAATAAGCTTTCGCTCATTTCGCAAATACACGCGGGAGAAGCAGGAGGGGTGAGAAAAACAACAAATGATCTGCCAGGACTAGAAGAAACATATTTCCTTTTCTTTACTTAGAAAAAAAAACTTCAGTAATCAAATGTTAATTTTGAAATAGATAAATGGGAAAATAACTGCGCGCTCCTGTGTGAGGCTGACTCAGGGCTAGAGGCATTTGCTGTTACACCCCTTATTCAAGATCAAAACCCAGGGGTAGGAGACTCAGAGGGAGGAGCTCCCAAGCATGGGCGGGAGGCATGCAGAGCTCTCCACACAGGCACACTCATGGGCCACAGCTGGTAGCTGATTAGTCCTTTGCAGTCCACAGCTTCTCTGCCGGCCTCTGCTCACTGCTCATTGCACAAATTAGTGAAAATGAGTTCCAGCATGTGCAAGCCGGTGGGGCTGATGAAATCTGCCGAGGTCAGCTTGCTGAGAAATCACTTTAAAGGGAAACGAGAGCTTCTGACAGATGAGAGAGTAGGAAGCTGATCGAGATGTTTCCTGGAAAAGGTGGAGTGGGAAAATAACCTACCTTCCCAGCTCAGAACCAGAGAGCACAATGAATAGGCACTGGAAAGGCAGCAAATACTTTGAATTTGCCCCTTCCCCAAAAAATCTGTTTAAAAGCACCTTTTACGCACTGCTAAACATGCATACATTGTTTTGGCTTTTCTATTTTTTTTTTAATTTATTTTTTTGATACAACTGCTGTCACTGTCACTGGTGGGGGTGGAGAGGCCGGGTACAGACCCCATGTGGAAGCTGGAAGTTGCCCATTCTGATTTGTGGGGAAACAAATACTGCTACTGGAATTCTTAACATTTAAAAAGCATTTAAAGGCCCAGCCGAAAATGAAATTGGGTATAAGAAATAACTAAGCTTATTATAAAGGAGACCATGGGAATATGCTTCATCGTGAGTGTGTGTGTGTGTGTGTGTGTCTTTGTGTGTGCATTGTGGGAGTAGATGATTGAACCTGGATTATGAGAGAGACCGAGATGCTTCTGAGAATCAAGGCAAAATGTTATGAAAAACTGAATGTGTGCTAACATGTCTTAGTATTCTAGAGATCATTCAGCATGGTTTGATGGTTAAGAGTTCTGCCTTCAGAGTCAGACAGAACAGAGTTCAAGTATGAGACTTACCCCCAGATCTGTAAACCTGATAAGTGGTTAACCTCTCTGTGCCTCAATGTTCATCCTATATAATAAAGAGGTAATATGCAAATTAACCCTCATGCTGTAATGCCGTCACAAGATGGTGGCACACATGGGGCTGGGGGGTGGGGGGAGGGGAGGAGGGCAGCAGGGACCGGGGCCAGCAGCTGCTCTGCTGAGCTTTTGCTGGGGTTCCTGCAGCCCCATGGGGGCGTGGGGGTCCTGGCGGCTGCTTACCGAGGCTTCTGCTGGGGTTTCCGCGGCCCCACGTGCGTGCTGTGGGGGCAGGGCCCGGTGGCCACTGCATGCAGCCCGGAGGCGGGGCATCGGGGCGGCACTCCAGGACTCAGGGCCATCCCATGGCACACCAGCCATACAGGGCAGGACTCCGGGACTCGGGGTGGTCCCATGATGTGGGGAGGGGAGGGTGTCCTGGGTCTTGCGCGATTTCGCGCGACTGGTCACTAGTTGTCTTATAAGATGGACATAACTACAATATTTAACTCCTACGGTTCTTGTGAGGCAAAGCAAGTAAAGCATTTAGCTCGTTGTCTGATACAAGGGAAGCACTCAATAACTTATTACTATAGTATTGTGAGTTCCAAGCTTCTGCCAGTAACAGATGTGAAAATAATGAAAGCTTGATCTCAAGGAGGAAGATTATGCCTCCCTGAGAAATGTCAGTGCTGGCAGTTTTAAAAATCAACTGGTAGCCAGGGGGTAGGAGGAGTCGGAGACCGATTACAGCCATGGAACCCATTTAGTTCTGCATGGGAGGCACCATTATCTGATATCCTCCCATATTTTCCACATGTGCCATCTGAGCTAATGAATAACCAAGATGAATCAGAAACTCTGCTGGAAGCTTTTGCCCACAACCTTCCCTGAGGTATAAATGAAGAGATTAGGACTTTGCCTCTTTGACTTCAGGGGATCATGATAGTCCCTGTCCTTAGAAATAGGGGGTCATCCAAGACCACTTAAGGCTGAGGAACTCCAGGGGGCTGAGAAAAATTATCTGTCCTCCTCAGAACATGCCCAGAGGGCGGTCCCCAGGACCAGTTTGGAAGATAAAATTTAGAACCATGCAAAGGTCATGTCTGCAGCAAATAGTACTATGAGATTAACAAGCATGAGTTAAGCACAATCAGCCTGCCCAGCATGGCTCAGTGGTTGAGAGTCGACCTATGAACCAGGAGGTCATGGTCTGATTCCCGGTCAGGAGGTGTGCAGGAGGCAGCCAAGCAATGATTCTTTCTCATCATTGATGTTTCTCCCTTCCTCTCTGAAATTAATTTTAAAAATATTTTTTTTAAAAAAAGAGTTAAGTACAACCAGAGAGCTGTCCTGTTCTTAAGCCTTTCTCTTGCCCCGCCTAGCAAACTGTGGGCTCTGTGAAGACAGAAATCATGTCTTAGTCATGTCTGTATTATACCTGTGCATTTGAGCAGCTCTTGAAGGGGATCTCATAACGTCTCTATTAATGTTTCTTGACTTGGTATGTACTTTTAAAGAAATCTCCATTAGCACAAAAACACCTCAGGGATCCCCTTGTAAAAGGTCTGATTCTTCATGTAACTGTTTATTTGTAAGAGAGTTTATATAATAATACTATTCCCGTGTCACTTTTGCTCTGTTAATGTAATAATGTTCTATTAAAGCAAGCAGCAGTAATTTAATAACTCTTCTATCTTTATTTCATCAACTATTTCCTTACCAAAGAGAAACGGAATGCAAAACATTCTCAGGACATTTACAGGGTCTGGTTCTCCTTTTTCTCCTCTAAACCCAAGCACAGTCTCTGGCTCAGAGCAAACATGCAACACCTCTTCAAAGAATGAATGAATAAAGAGGGGCCAGGTAGGACAAAGGCCATTTATAACCAGGCATGAGAGGAGTTAGTCCATATGTTCCCCACTGATTCATTAGTCACCCTTGAGAAGGCCTGCTCATGGTGACTACAAGATTTAGAAAATGTTGAGGTTTACAACTCACATTCCCTGTAATTGTATAAAAATATCACATTACTTTTAATACAATTATATGCTTTATCTTTTTAAGTGTAATCACCACCATTATTTTGTCTTTCCTCTGTTAAATAACATTTTCATTTACAATAAACGCTATGACACCCTCTTTGATAGACCACTTTGAAATATCCCAGAAAGCCCCCCAGTCACCGCTATTTGAGAAGGATCACCTTCCCAATGACTTTTATTAGAGCATCCTTAAGGTCGCAGGTGTGGTTAGTGTACCCCAAGTCTGGGGCATGGATTTTATTGGCTTTATGAACTATCCTGTAGGTGTCCCTCCAGAGACTGATGTGGGTAAGAATGACCCTATAGAATGAGGCCTTTGGTCAGGGTGTTCTGTGAACCAGCTCTTGCTCAAACACAGAAATTGCACTTTGGGGCTTGTTTTCAGTAATGAGTTAAAGCCATGAATATGATACCACTTCTTTGATTGCCCAAGATTTTGATGGAACCTGTGGATTTGCTCTAAAATGATATATTTTGAAGATTGTAAAGCCACCATAATTCACTGTGATTTTTACCATGTAGATATAGTCTAAGTTCTCTGTTGCAGTAATGTTCAACCAGATGTTCAATGTGTAAAATCTACTAAAAGAATGTTTGGCCCTGAGCCCAGCAGGCTGGTAGCTTTAACTTGGCTTAATTCACAATTTTGCATTTCTGCTATGTGTCTGGGCCACAGAGATGTTTAACTTGATTTTTTACTGTAGCTGTTTTACCTTTCTCTGTTTAGCATTTTATTTATCATCGCTAGGGATTAGAGTCATGGGTGATGCATGATGACCTTCAGCTATTTGACTGCAAGTTCTAGAGTCACTTTCAATTGATTTCTAAATCTAGGCTCATCTTTAAGCCTGCCTTCATAATTTTTATCACAACAGCTATTTCAATAGAATGTCTCTCCTTAACTGATCTTTACTTAAGTGACTTAATATATCATTCATCTCTAAACTATACATAATGAGACCCTCTACACACTGAATTCTCTCATTCAGCAGGCTATCATTACTCATTACTCAGCCCATATACTTCCATTCCCATAAAATAAGTGACTGCTTTCTAATAGTCACTTATATACATTCCCAAACCCACTAATATAGTTGCTGTTATTACATTTATATGATTAAATTAAAATAAATTATCCAATTAAATATGAATATGAAAATAAAGAGAATTTTTAACTGAATTACCAAACAAAATAGAGACAGACTCATACACAGAGAGCGGTAGACAGTTCTGGTGGGGGTAGAGAGGTGGGGTGGGATGGAGGGATTGAGCAAAAAATTTTTAAAAAAAGAGAGAGAACTCAGTGTGGTGATTTCAGGGGGGCTGGGAAGGGCAGAAGAGGGCATAGAGGGAATAAGTAGTGATGAAAAAAAGAAAATAAAATTTTAAAAACAGTAAAAATAAAGAGAATTGTTGTTTTTAGAAAAATTACATTGATGTTTTGGACATTTTTCAAGGTGTGCTCAAAAAAAACAGCTTTCAATTTTTGTGTAAATGGGATGATTACAAACATTTTCAGGGGGAATGAGAACCACAGCAGGAGACTGTACTCTTATTAGTTAGCAAATGTCTCAAGAATTCTGATCTAGCATGTAAGAAACTAAATCTGGAAACGGAATACTACATGTGAGTGTGGTTAATGCAAGAGAGTCATCAGAAAGTATAAAGAATCAACAGAATTTATCTCCAAGAAAACACACTGTCCTTATGTTGAAAAAAAAAAAAAAACTGACTGAGTGTACTGTTAGAGACCTTATGTTAAAATGTTTAAGGTGTAAAGTTCCATATTTTATGATTCCCTTCTTTAATGTTCTTTTTAAATTAACCAACCATATGCTAGACAAAAGGGCTTTACTATGTTTCTAAGTGTGGTATTTATTCATGCTGAGAAAATCTCCTTTTTCTCTGATCAAAACTTTTCATTTTGTGTCTCTATTGTGAAAGCTTTTTATCTTAATTTAAGATTCCTCTTCAGTAATCTTCTCTCAGAATTCTAGTCAAAATTCACCTCTTCCATGAAGGCTTCTCTGATTAATTTCACCTGCGTTTTAATTACCTTTATTTTATCTCTCCTTATTACATATGGGCTCACTCTACCCCATTTCAATTGCTTCTTCCTTTTATACTGCCAAGTATCAAATGCTTTTCTTATCTGTTAGGCTGGTTTCCCTAAATACATTATAAATTTTTCCAAGGCAAAGACTGCTTCTTCCCTGTTTTGAAATTTCCTTCAGTGCCTTTGACAGTACTTTCTATAGAGTGAGGTTACTCAATATAACTTAACTGACCTCTCTATCCTTTTAGACATATAATTGAATGGATTAAATAAATGATTTCATATAAGGATATATTTTCTTCCTTGCAAATCCCAATTTTAAAAAAATATATTTTTATTGATTTCAGAGAAGAAGGGAGAGGGGGAGAACAATAGAACCATCAATGATGAAAGGGAATCATTGATTGGCTGCCTCCTGCACACCCCACACTGGGAATTGAACCAGCAACCTGGGCATATGCCCTGACCAGGAATTGAACAGTAACCTTCTGGTTCATAGGTTGACACTCAACCACTGAACGGCACCAGCTGGGCGCAAATCCCACTTTTGAGAAAGGCCTAAGCAGTTCCTCCAAGCACATTCTTTGTATCCTAAAAGCTGTGGAAATTCAGTCAGAAAAATGTAAAAGATTTAGATAATTTATTAGTGATACAACATGAAAGAGGTCTTAATCACAGTTAACTGTGTCAGTGAAGGCTTTATAAATTTAAAGATTCATAGCTGAATTGCAAATTATATTCCAGACTACAGCAGTTATAGAGCCAGGAAGAACTTCCCAACATAGTTCACCCTCCTTGCCTTTTTTAAAACAAAGTCTCCAGTTGTAGGAGGAGGGAAAGAATTCCACTAGAAAATGCAGTGTATGACTTCCAAAAGATCTCTGTCAGAGTCAGTGTGGCTTCCACAATGTTCCATTTATGTCCAGAATATATACGTTCTGGAATTGGCCCAGTGGGTGGCTCATTAAAGTTTGTAATGTCAGAACAGAGTGTGATAGTAATAGACCTTTCTGCCATTGCTAGTAATCCCATTTCACAGATGACGGAACTGATTCAGTCAAGGCTGTATTCATTGAGCAGAATCTTATCCTCCCAAGCCATCGTGCTCTATGGAGTAGATGGCAGCACCTAGTGGGAGAGACTGTTCTTAGGCCAGTCTCATGCAGCACCTTGTCCTAACTGAAGTAAGCAAGGCAGCAACAAGTCTGTCTCAGAAATGAGCACCGAGTTTTAGGCACATAGACTATCCAAGGACTCTTTAGATTATCATAAAAATTCCTAGATTGGGAGGAAAGACTGGGTTCACCTGAATTTAAAAGATATGCAGATCTCATGTTCCAATGACAACACACCAAACAGTTGGCCAAATGGCTCAGGAAGATCCTTTGATCTTTAATATTGAGAACATGGGTCTGATTTTTTAAAAGGGAGGCAGAGGATAAACAGCATTTATTTTAAACACGGTTCTTCTGGTCGCCACCCTCGCTGGGGATGAGCTGCTTCTAGAATGGAGAGAGCTGTGCCCCTATTATCCCCCATGAAGATGCTTTAAAACTGCTTTCAAGGCCCCAGTGCGTGTTTTTAAGAATTTCTCCCACTATGGACATTTCCAGTAATACATTCAATTGAAAGTGCCCAGGAGATATCAACTTTTATCTAAACACTTTATTATAAACATGTAGGAGCCTCAGCAAGCAGGTAGGATTGTCACACATCAGTCTGTAAGGACAGTGCCATCCTGACAAAAAAAAAAAAAAATTAAGCCCTAGCTGGTTTGCTCAATGGCTAGAACATCAGCCTGCGGACTGAAGGGTCCCTGGTTCAATTCTAGTCAAGGGCATATGCCCGGGTTGCAGGCTCAATCCCCAATAGGGGGCGTGCAGGAGGCAGCCCATCAATGATTTCAGTGATTCTCTTTCATCATTGATGTTTCTATCTCTCTCCCTCTTCCTTCCTCTCTGAAATCAATAAAAATACATTTGAAAAAATTCAGAAGCAGTAGCTTTGTGACTTACCTTTACTCCCTCAGACTCTTAAGGAAGGGGTTAGAGGTTACCTGTACAATTGTACTCACTTCCTAGAGTCCAGATAAGTTTTACAGTTTTATTCCCAGGCACTTTCCTGCTTCGGACTCAGGCACTCCTTCCCTGCCTGACTTTGCGATCCACTCTACACTAGTTAGGGTGGTAGAACATCTTCTGACAACTTCTGATCCTCTCACTTATTAAGGAATGCTTTTCACTCTATGAGGCCATATTTCCCACACACCCTTTGTTACTTCCCTGCATGGACTCAGAGGCTCTGACCTAAGGTCTCCACAACACAGCCTTTTCTTTTTCTCTCCCTATGCACTGCCCTCTGGGTCTCATCCCTGCAGCCCAGGAGGAACTCAGCTGCAATGACAGACATAAGTGACTATTTCCATCTGAATGCTTTGCTAGGAATTACTGAATTCCCCATGAGGCCAAGGTACCTATTTCCAATGGTTTCAAAGGTGACAGCCAAACCCTGACATCATTTCATGTTATTAGGACACAAATTTATTATCATTGAATAAATTACATATCTGATTCAAAATCCAGGCTAAGTGGAAAAATTAGATTATTACTATTATCCAGCACAGATTTTATTATTAATTTGTTCATTTGAAATTTAATAATTCTAGGCAGGTCAAATAAATTATTTAAAATTGTATTCTGCCCTCAGACACGAATCTAACATACCTTCAGGCATTTAATTACTCATTTTACACAGTTTCTCCAGGAGTCAAGATGTTATCTGGCAAATACAATGGGGGAAATAGGGACACTGATCATCAGCTATTAGCATTAACACATAAGAACAGCCCTGGCCAGTTTTCTCAGTGGTTAAGAGTGCTAGCCCTCCAAACTAAGGGTTAAGGGTTTGATTCCCTGTCAAGGGCATGTACCTCGGTTGCAGTCTCGATGCCCAGGCTGGGTCAAGGTGCGTGGTGGAGGCAACCAACAGACGTGTGTCTCTGTCACACTGATCTTTCTCTTTCTCTCTCTCTCTCTCTCTCTCTCTCTCTCTTTCTCTCTCTCTCTCTCTCCTCCACCTCCTCCTCCTCCCTACCTTCCACTCTCTCTAAAACCCAATGGAAAAATATCCTTGGGTGAGAATTAAAAAAAAAAAAAAAGATTGGCAAGAAATTGGCCACTCTGAAGTACGGAGAAAATAAATAAAAGCTTTTAAAAACTTAAGAATAGATTACAATATCCAAGTTATGCTTCTGATGTGATCATGGGAAAAATAAAGGGCTGATCAATTTCTGAGTAACAAATCCACGAAAGGTCAACTAAGGGATCTGTGGAGCCTGCTGATATTTAACATATTTTACCCCACAAGAAGGCAACCGCGTTTAAAACACGCCTATCTGCCATCCCCACAGTAATATGTAACTGAGTCAAGAGCCACTGTCCGACAGCTACCCATTGTCTGGGTAGAGTTGTTTATCTTTCTGTAGCAAACTCTGCAGAAAGAAGAGCAGTTTTCCCAAACTCAGATGAACAGTCTGGCCTTACAAAATAGCATTTTGGTTTTCTCACAGTAGCAATTTTAGGCGACACTAGTGCTTGGCTAGAAAGCTGAACACAAGTTATAAACAACCATTCACATAACCACCGGGTGGACAGTAGGATGGAGCCAACTTTTGTGTTCAACATCTCCATTGTGAAACCAGTTTGGCATTTGGTTTTGTAAAAGTAGAAGGCAGTCTGTGCAGGGGGTGCTGCTGTGGATTTCTTGCTGTGCTCAGCATCAAGCAGCAGGCTGAATTCGTTATATGCCCATGCAGGTTGTGATAAAGAAAAGAGGTTCAAAGGAATACCCTCAAAAAGACAGATTGGTCAAAGGAAGGGCAGGTGGAGATCCGAAAGGAAGAGCTTGAGCAAAGGGACTGCAAACCAGCCAGGGTGGCACTCATCCCTCCCACAGCCTCTGAAAAGTCTGCCCCTGAGAAGAACTGATCAGGTGCTTGAGAAATGTCTGCTTCTAAAAAAAGATTCACAAAACTTTTCAGTTCACTCTAAGGATGTGCACTCCTTGAGGACACAGTGTTAGCTTCATTTAAACAAACTGCCTTCTATACATGGGTCGCCTTCTGCAATTATTAATACAAACATTAATAGAACTTCGGGCTGGTAACAGGCAATGAGAATGGATTCAAACTCACTCAGAAACACACTCAGTTTTGGGGGTTTTTTTTGCAAATATAAAACACTAGCATTTGACTCTTACTCATTTTTCCTATTAATATATAAATGTATAAATGTATATATAATGTCTATTCTCCTTTAAAGTGTTTTTAATGAAATCTAAATCCTATTTCACCCAATTTGTAAGAGGAATAAAATTATATTTGCTATATAACCCTGGTCATTTAATTTTTAACAGACTTCTGGAAGTCTGTTCTTCCACATCCTTCTGCTTATCTTATAAGAATTAAAACAACAACTGGGTCAATAGACCAATTCTTTGCTGAAAGGTTGGGAAACGGAATCTGACTTTTTTTTTTATCTTCTCTGACCTGGTATGAAGTCATGCTCTCTGCTCACCAGCCAGTGAAACTAACTAAAATATGCACCATTATAATTCAGGCGTGAGGAAGAAAAGAAATGGAAACAAGTAATTTTCTTTGAATAAAATAAGGATAGTCAGAGTATATTCAAGAAGAGAAGATAGAGACTTTGAGAAAATAAAAAGACGGAGAGGCAGAAGGAGAGTGAGAGAAGGAAGAGGAGCAAAGGGGAGTGGGAGAAAAAGGAAAAGGAGAAAAGGGGAAAGTCAGAGTGAGGTTCTATAGTTGACAAAGGGGCAGCTAAAAACTTGTCTTCAAGGCTTTAGAGCTGTTCTGCACCAAAGTCATTCCTTCCTGTCCTAGACCAGGGTAGGGAACCTTTTTTACGCCAAGGGCTGTTTGTATATTAATAACATCATTTGCTTAAAATAATTCACTTAATATAAATTTATGTTGCTATGAAAAAAGCTCCTAGATTTATTGAATTTTGAGTCCCGCCTGCGGTTGCCTTGACTGGGCCAGACCAAATGATTTTTCGGGCCTTATACGGCCAGTGGGCTGGACGTTCCCCACCCCTGTAGACCCTCTGCTTTATACTCATGCTACCCCCAGTCTCCTCCTGACCCATCTTTCTGGGGCCAGGTAATTTTTGCTTTTTTCAGTACCTGCACCCCCTGGAGATGTCTAATCTCTCAAATGTTCTCCTAGTATGATTAGTTAGCTTTCTCAGACATCTCACAAGGAGAAACACAGCCAAGATATAGTTAAGACATAAACAGAATGACACAGACTACAAATAACATCTAAGCTCAGAGGTGAAAAGCTGTGAGGTGCCCTATGGGGAACAGGATAGGACAGTAAGTAGCTGCTGTTAACTACCCACTCGGGCCTCTGTGACAGGCGTGCGACAACAGTGCTGGAGGAACCTGCCTTGAATCTGATCGGGAGGAGAAAGGACATTGCTGCAGTCTTCACCCACCTCTTCCACTCAGCTTCTGGTGCCCAGTTCTGGCCAATGTTCCCATATCCAGTTCCTGCAGCATTGAGATGGCAGCATCAGTAAAACATGGGCCACAAAGATGGAGTCTTTTGTATTGTGCTTCTGCTGCTCGGCCCGGTCCCCTCATTTCTGCACAATAACCCTGAACCTAGGACAGGCGCTAAAAGATGTCACCAATACATAAGACTCCCTTGTATTTGATAGAGTGTACATTATATGTTGTGGAAGCAGCCAAACCAAGCTTTAACATCTGCTGACAATTAGCCTTTGGAGGGGCCTCCTAGACAGAGGGGGACAGGACAGCTTTGCCTTGGGAAGCCTATTAGGAGGGAAGAGAGTGTGAGTACAGCAGGGTTAAGGAGGCAGGGATCTCCCCAGCTTGTATTTGGTTTGCACACAAGACAGACCCATTGCCATTCTTGCTCACTAAAAAGCTCCACCAAAAGGGAGAAAATCCAACCCTCAACCTAAGAAAGAGTTCTGCCACCACGTTCTACTCGGTTCCTTGCTCTCTCACAGCTGTGAGGAAGGGTAAGCAGGGATGAGAGGCCTTCTTACCACCCCCATCCCCGCTCCTCCAATGGGGCTTCTTCCATGAGCCAACTTCCTAATTCCGATCCTATTTCTTTCCTTCCATGTGAATGTTCCGGTTCCTTGCACCTATTCTGGATAATCCAGGGAGGTAGTCACATGTCCCTAACACTGGAAGATAGGGAATGTTTGTAGCTACAATGAATGTTGTTTCTTTTTATTTGCTAGTATTCAGCATTCTTTGCCCTAACATGTGTCCAAAATAAGGCTGGATTTTGCCATGAATCTTCATATCTCTTGTGTTCCAGTCTTTAGCCATTACATTGGGTGAATTTGTGCCATGTCCCTGCTCATGGTCATGCCTAAGAATACCAACAAAATGGGAGAAACCAATTATGCAACTAAAAGCTTAGGTCTTCCACTTAAATCTTTTGTTCAAAAGTCAGGGAAGCTTTTATAGTAAAGAAAAGACAGGTTTTGGAAAAATTAAAAATACACACACAGTTATATGAAGCAGAGCCTGGAACTTAATAGGAAGCATCATGAATGATAATAGTTCAATAACTAAGTGATAAATTAAATAGTAATATTTAGTCACATGGTTGGGAAATAATTAATTTATCATATATATAGAAACCTTAAAATGTTCTTACCACTTGTACCAAATGTATTTCACTCTGTATGTGAACAGGTCTGTCAGAGAAGTGAGGTAGGAAAACACTGTTTTGTCCCTTCCTCCCTTTCTCATCTTCTGTGAGGAATCTTTCTTCTGACACCAGGTCTCTAGTATTTAAGGCCATTGGGTTCTCTCTTCCTTCTTATAAGCCAGTCAGAGAAAAATAAATATCACATGATCTCACTCATTTATGGAAAATAATGAACATAAACTGATGAACAAAAAAACAGATCCAGAGACAGAGAAGCATCTTTCAGACTGTCAAACCTCAGAGGGAAGGTAGGGGAGGGTGGGGGTAAAGGGGAGAGATCAACCAAAGGACTTATATGCATGCATATGAGCCTAACCAATGGACACAGACACCGGGTTGGGGGGGGGGTGTGAGGGCATGAATGGAGAGGTTGGGGGGTAATGGGGAGATAAGGACACATATGTAATACCTTAATCAATAAAATAAATAAATAAATAAAGATAAATACAATAAAAATTAAAAAAGAACTCTCTGAAAAGATGCTAACTATAGTCATGCGTGAGAATTAATATGTGTCATTGTGCTGTTTCAAATATAGGGTATATTTGCATTTTAAGTTACCTATAAGTTTGTCCATATTTCTTTTAAAAACATAAGCATTAGAACAGGTGAGAAAGAGTTGAGTGAGGAGACTTCCTGGCCCGTGAAAATCCCACTGTCCATGTGACAACTTGCTACAAGCACAAGTGGACAGCAGTGTCAAGAGAACCTGGTTTGACATCTCAGAGCCACTTGGATCTGATGGGCACTGTGAAGTCAGGTCCAGCTGGTTTAGACACCCCTTGACTCTTGCCAATGCCCCAGACAGGGCAATGCACAAAGCTAGTGCTTGACACTGAGGTTGGAGTGGAGATGCAGCCCTCTGAGGGTTAGGCAGGAAAATAGAAGCTGATATAGATTTCATGCCTGTGTGTTCCTGGTAGAATTACTGTTCTGAGATCTAAGTTTGGCATTTGGTGACCTTGTCATCAAGGAGCTGGAAGTTAGGAATTAAAGTTATGTTTCTGGTGACACACAATCTGGATTCTATTTCTTTCCTCGAGCCTGAAAATGACCCTGGCCGGTCCTATGATTATCGCCTCGAATTAGCTGTGGAGGATGTTCTAGTGAAAACATAGCTCGGGTGGCAGGAGAATAACATTTAGAAGTATCCTGGAGGAAGCTGCAGGAGTTTTAGGGGCAAAGTTTAATGTGGCTGTTTCTTTCCCTTTTGGAACCTGAGGCCACAAAATAAACAATATTGCAGTTTTATTAAAACACTAAATACATGGTGATTTTCCACTGACATTTACCTAATCATGGAAAAGAGTGTACCAAAGGGGCTCCGAGGCCCCTGCAGATTTGTACTTTGTAAGCTGTAGCATCAGCAAACATTTGCAGCAAAAGCAGGGAGGTGAGCTAAATAGGGAGCTCTCAGGTCATGTGTATTCTGAGGCTAACTAAATATGAAGTCTGTTTTTCCTTTCCGTCTATTTCTTCAAGTCCAGCTCTACCTTTGCAAAGGAAGAGAAAGTAGCAGTTTCCATGTTATTCCATCCATCAGTTAAAGCATGTGAAATTTTAAAATTTCTTGTTAGAAGGCATATCTTAGGCCAGGTGTGTCTAATTTCCTTTTTGTCTAAAGACCAGGAGGCCTGGAAGTGGTGCAACCAAATGACCTAGGGTGCCAGGCCTACCTTTGATCAGGTAGTATGCATTATCTTCCAAATGCTTAGGATGTCCGTACGTGTTTTTTTGTGGGGTTTGTTTTGTTTTGTTTCACCTGAGGATATGTTATTTATTTGAGAGAGAAGAAGGGAGAGAGAGAGGGTGAGAGAGAGAGAGAAAGAGAGAGAGACAGAAACAGAAACATTGACCAGTTGCCTCCTGTACACACCCTGACCAGGAAGGAACCTGCAACCTAGGTATGTGCCCTGACAGGGAATAAAACCTGTGACCCTTCAGTGCATGGGACAATGCTCCAACCAAGACACACCAGCCAGATCTGTGTAGGTTTTTTAATGGTTCACCAGTTATATGGTGATTAGTTCACCTGAAAACAATAGCACCTTCTGTGTCAAAGTCCTTTATAAAACTACCCTAAGTTACACCATTCTCTTTCCTGCCTCTGGCATTATTCCCCATTCTCTCCTTTCCATCAAATGAACTCTCTTCATGTAATTGTCACTGCCCTTTAATTTCTGGAATTGTCACTCCATTTTCTTACCTCATGGCTGTCAAGCCCTCACTATTATTCCATTTAAAATGTTCCTGAAATGCCAACAGACTTTTTAAGTTATTGGGGAGCGAGGGAGTGAAGCCTTGTGCATGACCACTTGCCCTTTACCTGAAGACAGAAGCCAAACCAAGTAGGTGTATGTCCCAGCTCCATCTCTTGCCAGCTGTATAATCTTAGGTAAGTTACATAACATGTGTGTGCCTTAGTTTCCTCGTCTGTAAAATGAAGTTAACAAGAGACCTCTTTCATAGGGTTGATAAATGAGCCAACCCAATGCAATATGCTTAAAACAATATCTGGTATATAATAAGCATTCACTATTAATGTAGGCTATTGTCATACGTATTATAATAGTGCCACAGAAAGGATGTAAAGGCTTACATCCTTGTTTGTAGGTTTTCTAGTCAGAATCATAGTGTCTCATTATTTGAAATTTCCCTTTCGGATACGAACTTCTTTTATTCTTATGGCAATAACATATACTTTAGCAGGGGCTGGTAATCCAACACAATCCGAATATACTAGCATTTTATGTATATGTTAAAATACATCAGTGATTACTTTAATGATCAGTAAGGTTAAAACCCATGGACACAGACAATAGTGTGGTGAAGGCCTGGGAGGGGTGGGCGTGGAGTAGAGAGGGGTCAATGGGACAAAAAGGGGGGCATCTGTAATATTTTAAACAATAAAGATACATTTAAAAAATAAACAAAAAAGAACTAACCACTTTCATCATAATCGGTATCACAAAGTAGACGGAAAGAAGGAGAATTGTTACTTTTGGATTTCAATTTTAGCACTTAAAACCATGGCAACGGACTGGGATTCAAATGTTCACACTAAACCCAACATAGTAGATGAAACATTAGCAATAATGGAAAGATACGGAGGGCAATTTTCTAAGATATTTTTTCTTTCATGAACTATTATCTTTTTTTCCTCTGAAAATTTTAATACATTGTAAAGGTGTCAGATAATTCAAAGAAGTTGCTTCAAAACCCTTTGAGCTCTCAGCCTGATGTAAATTTTTAAAATGTTTTTATTGGATTAGAACATACATACAGGAAAGTGCACTTATCGTAAGTACAGGATTTGATTGGTTTTCACCCATCGAACAATCCCATATCATCAGTTCCACATCATAAAGCTGAACATGTACTGCCAGCACCCGGAATCTCTGTGGCCCCTTTCATCTCCTACAAGGAAACAACCACTTCCTTGACTCCTGACACCATCAATTCGTTTCGTCTCCTTTTGGACTTCTATGAATGGGACCAAACAGTAGTTATCTAGCTTCTCTTGATGCACATGGTTTGTAACACTAACTCCTATCGCACAGCCCCCATGTTACTGACAGATTAAAGCAACGACAGGGTTCTCCCGTCAAAACCCCAAGATCATTTGGTTTGTTCGGCGTGATCCCCAAATGTCAAAAGGGACTAAGAAGCATCTCTGAGGGAGACCACACCTCTCTTTCCAGGGGCAATTTGAAGAAATACTAAATGCTGAAATGTAGCAGAAGGTAAAAGAGTTCTGATTGGCTAAATCTCAACTCCAATTATTGCTCAGTTACTCTGATATGAACTTCCACCTTCCAGTTCTATATCTGTAAAAATGAAAATGAAAGGGCCTGGTATTTAATGCAAAGATCAGGGCAGTATTTATGGAACTCCTTATTAGGTGTCTGGCATATAGTTCAATAAAAGGCTGTTAAACGGGAAAAGATACCCAAAAAGGTAGTCCAGGTATGTGCAGTGGATATGTGAGGGAAGTAGAAAAATAATAGTCATGCAAAGCTATTTTTTTATAGCCATTCAATATTCCCTTTGCCCTTAATGAACATTATTGGAGAATGAGACTTCTGGAATGATTTCATGGCTATGAAACCTGAGGATTTCTGATCAGGAGCTGATCTCTCCATGTCCTTCCCCTGGCTACCTCCCTGAATCACTGGACAGCCAGCTGTCTGGGGCTTGCCAAAGCGGGGGGGGGGGGGGGGGGGGGTTGGCACTGGTACAAGCCGCTGGTTTGTCAGATCTTAGAGGTAACTCTTGCAATGACTTTAGGATGTGGACACTGGTATATAAATAGAGAGATGAAGTGCTGAGTGCACCTTTGGAAAGAGATCTGAGAGCCCGGTGAAAGGCTTGTCCTTGTACCATTTCATGTTGGGCCCAAACATTATGTTCCAGTCACACACCAAATGTTCTTAATGGAAAGAAAAAGGGAGCATTAAGCTGCAGGGGGTCCTTGGTCTCTCAGAAGTGTCTTCATCTTGTCAAAGCTAAACTGGGAGTTTTGAGTATGAGCCAAGGCTTGTCATCAGAAAAGCAGAAAGGCTTGGTCCAACTTTATTCCATTAAAATGTTAAAGAGAGACGCTTGTGTTGTCAGTTTAAATATAGGGGTTATAGTACTACTCAGGAAAGAAGCCAACTGTATATTTCTCTCTCTCCCTCCCTCTCCTTCTCCCTAAGGCGAAGGGAGGAGTAACGGCAAAGTCACAGATTAACAGTTCTCCTTCCCAGAAATTCCCTTTAAAATTGCTTAAACTGACCTTTGCTATAGTTTATAATAAAGGAAAATTGTGGTAAAGCAATGAACAGTAATCAGTGCACATGCCCCACACTTGAGTACACCAGAAGGCAGAAGGCAGTGGAGCTGTGTAAAAAAAAAGTGTTATGTGATGTGAGAAGGCAAAATATTTGAGGTTTTCATCTGCTTTCAGTACCACTAATGCCAAGTAGATATTCAGATGAGTTGAGGTTTAATGTCCACTCAGACTAGTTATTTATAAACTAGTCAGAGCAGGATTAAGGAGAAAATTTGAACTGTGGGCTCTATGAAATTTGTGATGATGATGGTGGTGGGAGGAGGGGAGGGCAAGGGCAGGAAGAGAAGCAGCAACAGTATAAGATGATCAACCAATAGTTATGGTGCAATTACAAAATACCAGACACTGTGACAAATGAATTACATTCTAGACCAGGGGTGGGCAAACTTTTTGACTCGATGGCCACAATGGGTTTTTAAACTGGACCGGAGGGCCGGAACAAAAGCATGGATGGAGTGTTTGTGTGAACTAATATAAATTCAAAGTAAACATCATTACATAAAAGGGTACGGTCTTTTTTTTTTTTTAGTTTTATTCATTTCAAATGGGCCGGATCCAGCCCGCGGGCCGTAGTTTGCCCACGGCTGTTCTAGACTATCTCATGTAAAACTCACACCAGCTCTATGAAGCAGATACTATTATGAATCCCTTTTAAGAGCTAATGAAACTGAAGTGTACAGAAGTTAAATAATTATGAGGGACTACACACGCATCTCCAGTCCAGAGTCCATGCTCTTATTACTTTACTGCCTCCACAGGCAAGGTACAGAACCCCTGGCTGCCACTTTTCTGTTTGGAGCTTTACTCACCAAACAGTCAGCATTGAATCCATTTTTTTAAAATAAATCTTTATTGTTGAAAGTATTACATATGCCCCCCCCCAACCCCATTGCCCTTTCTGAATCTATTTCTTAATAAAATTTTATCCTAGATCTCCGAACAGTTGAACAGGGTCCTTTGTGATCTGGGCCTACCCAACCGTCTTCCGCTGTATCTTTCACTCCACGGCTTCATGCCTGTAACCACCCACATCTCCACTGTTTTCTAGCACCTGCCTTTAAAAGCTGTCCTCTTTATTATGTCTTTTTATATAGGGATTCCTCTGCCTGAAATTCTTTATTCACTTTATGTAATATCTACTCATCCCTTAACACCAGTCTAATGTCATCTCCTCTGCAAAGTCTCCCTTGATTCCTTCAAGCAGAGTTAATAACTCTCTTCTTTGTTTCCCAACAGCCCTCTCTACGTACCACGGATACAGTGTTAGGGCATTCAATGTGATTTTGCTGTCTTTATGCATTTGCCTTTGTCACAGTTTTTTGATAGGCAGGGACGGCACCGGCACCTCTGTATCCTTACTCTGTGTTATTGACTAGATTAATGCTTTTGTCCCTGTAGGAGAATAGGCATACCCAGAGCATATGACCATGCAGATTTTAAACTGCACAGCTTCTGAGGGTGCCATCCACAAATTTTACAAATGTGAATGGCTCCTCTGGAGTCATGCTGTGCACTCCCTGCACAACTGAACACAACAGCCTGGCATCAACAATAAGATGTTTAAAAATGTGAATGCACATGGTACAAATGGCACATGGCATCTATATAAATAACAGATCGGAGTGACAGGATTTTGATCTTCAGTCCAAACCTTCTTTGTCATTTATGATCAGTTATCCCAGTTTGAATAAAACACTGACTGCAAAAAGTGTACTAATCAGCCCATAACTGACCCAGGTCATAATCTAAACACCTAAACAAAACACCCCCCAGAAAAATCTTGGTGGATTTTGTTTCTAATACGATGTCTAAATTCACTTAAGCATGGGCAGGCTAGCTTCATCCTAAATATATAGAAATGTGACCCAGTTAAGAGATTAGATGCTGGTGTTAGAAACAAATTACTATCAGAGGAAGAGGAATTCACAGCTGCTATATTGCCACAGTGGAGTTCTCTGGCCTTCCGTGGGGACATGCACCTACAGGAGTTATCCTAGGCACAGGTGTGGGTGCAGAAAGGTGAAGATTATCCACACTCCACCAAGCAAAACATCAAACCCCAAGATGAGGCAGAGTGTACACTCTAAGCAGGAAAGAAAAAATACAAACAGTGTGCAATGTATAAATGAAATCGGCTTTCCTGATTTAACTTTGCTCAGCCGGGCTGTCATCTTAAGGCCTGATGATCAGCAGGTTGTCTATTTTGCTCCAGTCCATTCCTAATGAAGGATCTATCTGTGGGATACCTCCCCAGAGCCTTTTAAGGCCCTACCAAGCCAGCTCAAGGGCTAATGATTGGAGGCTGCTTTTAATTTCCTCCCTGCTTCCCTTTTGTTATCTTACTGCTTGCCATCTCTCAGATGCTTGTACTTGATGGATTCCGTGGAGATAAAGATAAGGGTAATTTCTTGCCTAGGATGCTTTTCTTTTGATCTTTTGTGGTTTTATTTTTGCACTTTGTAGTGTGGCCCTCCTACTGTGTAGCCAGATGTGCCCTGATCCTATTGAGATGCAGCCCAGAACACAGGGACCAAGCAAGACTGCTCTGAGATGGCCAGAATCATTTGTGTCCCGGGTGGAGAACAAGAGGGGGGAGTGAGGGACGGAGGGGAGCAGGGAGTAGGTGTGAGGCTTAAGAGGGTGGAAACATTGGGGGAGGGGCACTGGAGGGAGGCCCTGGAGTGGAGAGATGGCCCACTGACTGTTCGACACTCTGTGTTCAGCAACATATGTCAGGGGTGTGGAATACATTCTCTGTTGGTTACATACAGAATAAATTACAGCTACTGTATAAAGTTCCACCTTTGCAGTGCAGGGCTATAAATGATGGTAATTAAGCTGTTTCTTCCACTGCATCCTGCCTGTTGACCCTGAGAAGGCCCCTGGATCTAGTTTATTTGAACTAAAAATCTCCTTTAGGATTTTTCTTCTCTGGTCTCTCCAATCTTGGAGTGACCTATTATGAGACAAACAGTTGTGCAGACATGGTCATTTGGAGCTGGCCTCCTGCTGCCCACGGTCGCAGCCACAGCTGGTTTTGACCTGTAGCTCCAGAAGCATTATTTTCCTACTTTCGGAACTATTTTCATTCCACGCCTATCCTACCAGGCCTCTTTAAGAAATTTTTGTTACAGAGCAAGTGTAGCTGAGTGACAGGTCAACACCGTGCACAAGTGCTCGCTCTGCTGACCCTGGCTCCTGCCTGGGAAGTGATGTCTTCATTTTGTAACCTTCCGTCCTAGTCCGTTGGCATGACCTCCACTTTTTGGCTGCATGCTGACTTTCTCAAAGATGTCACCTTTCCCTTGATGCCTTCACAATGACTACATTGCCTCCCTTTCAACGCTTTCATTATACTTTCTTTCTACAAATATTCTGCTACTTGCTCTATATTCTAGGTCTTGTTTTATTTTTCTGATTGATGGGGCAGGGCCAGCTTCCTGTGCTGTCCTTCAGAAGGATTCTGTGCTCGGTTTAAGGTGGTGTGGTTTAACATCACCATCTAAACATTCTTCATAATTTTTGAAAAAGGAACCCACAAGTTACTTTCTTATCCAGTCCTGAATGGAGACATGCATTCCCCGATTCCTAACCCACCTCAAAAGGTGAACTCAGATGCATAGACCACCATACGGCCTACTCTGTGCTCAGCCCATTAATAGATGTTTCATGAATTTTCAATTTGGAGGAAGTGTTCTTAATATAGTGGCTAAGAGTCCAGACTCTGAAACCAAAAGCTTAGGTTCAAATCTCAGACTCCACCACTTACTAGCTCTGTGACCTTGAACAGGCTACTCTTTTGTACCTTAGCTTCTTCATTTTTAAAACAGAACAATAATAATACCGATCTTATAAGGTTTTGTAAGGATACACTGCGTTAACACATATTAAGTGCACACATTTTCTGGCATGTAGTAAATAAATGTTGTATGTTAGCCACTATTATTAGTGTTGCTGTTATTACTTGGAGATCTTTTCTTTCTAGTTGAATTTGGTGCAGGTGTGGAAGGGAAGCAGTGTTCAGACGGTTCCTAAAGAAGCCAGTCTGTTTCAGGCTTTGAAGGATCTGGGCATCGGTTGGGAGAGCCTTCGTTTTTCCCCCAAGAGCAAGCGAACAGCATGAGGTCATCACCCCTGGGAGTTCCCACTGGCCCTAATTCAAGAAACTCAGTTCTCTCCCTTGACCAGTTCCCCACTACCAGGGGCTCCTCCCCGAGGAGAGAACATGATTGTGTATTGACAGCAGCAACTCAGAGGCTGGCTGCTGCCTCTGCTCCCGCCCTTCCTCTGACCGGCCCCAGTGGGGCTTCATTATGGTTGGCCACAGCCACTGCTCTCCTCTCCAAACTGCTGGTTAGGAGGCTCCAGCGAGGGCCACTCTGCATTCCCCCAGTGATTACTGTGACCTCCAAGAAGCTCCGAGTCTAAAGCAGATCGTTTGGGGGCTGGCAAACCCACATGAGAGCCCTGTGAGGAATAGGGACTGTGAGACCAGGACATTGAGAGCCCAGGGGTCAAAGGCATCCTGGTAAGATGTGGGATGGTTCTGGTAGGCCAACTTGTAGCATCATAAAAACAAAGATGGTCTTCCCTGGGAAATTCCCATTCGTGCTATGGAATAATGAGGTTCCTTCTTTATACTGCACCCCTCAGCATTCCATGTGTCCAGTCCGCTCTCAGACTTACTATTTCATTTAGTCTTATTATTCTTACAGAGCTTCACCAGGGCAGGAGTGTGTCTGTTTCCCCATTATGATTTCCAGTTGACCCTATAGCCAGCTCTGTCCCCCATTCCTCTTTATTCCTTTCTTCATCCCCACACACCCACTCCCTGGCTTTCATAGTAGTTGCTTAACGACATTTCTCCTTGCCAGTTAAAGCAGGCCACTCCGATTTCAATAATTTAGAGAAGGTGACCACAGAAATCAATGTTTTCTAGTAAAGAGGGAACACATTTATGAAGCCTAATTTACTCTAACAAGCTCATTTCTGTTCTAATGTTTTTAAATCTCAGTAATTTGATTAAGTTGAAAGTCTTCTGGAGAGTGTTACAAGGATAATTACACAGTACAGTTTGTTTTCCAGCACCAGCTCTATGGAAAATCAGAGCTAATGCTGTAATGCCACAGAGCTGCTGGGACTAACTAAAAAGAAAAGGGACAGCGGTGGTCGTACTGGACATAGTGGGTGCAAGAGGCTGGGTGGGGTGAAGGTTGTGGGTGAGAGGAAAACGCATACAGGGGATGCAGGTTGTCTCCATTCATTCATTCATTTATCCCACAGATATGCACTGGGCACCTACTGAGGGGCTGGCTCTGTGCTGGGCTGTGGGAAATATGGCAGAGAGCGGGCAGCCCGAGTCCCTGCCCTCACAGAATAGCTACTATAGCTGACAGGAAGTTAGTGATTCTTACTGAAGTTTGAATGGAAAGGGGCAAGAAAAGACTCTCTAGTCCAATCTTTCCATTTTATAAAAGAGGAATACCATGAGGTATAGGATTTGCAGAAATCATTGTGAGCATTGAGATATCCTGATCTCCTGATTTCCACTTTAATGCTGTTCCACCTCTTCGTAAAATTTTCCTTGTTGAAATTATTATAGATGTCTCCCATTTCCCCTTCCCTTTGCCTCCCTCCCCCCAAACCCTGCTCTTCCCTCCCTCTGGCCCTAACCACATTGTTGTCTGTGACCATGGGCTGTGGATACATGTTCTTTGGCTGTTCTCTTCACCTTCTTTCATCCCACGCGCCCCACCCGCTTCCCACTTCCCTTCTGACACCTGTCAATCTGTTCCATGTATCCCTGACTCTGTTTCTATCTTGTTCATCATTTTCCTTTGTTCATTAGATTCCACATATAAGTGAGATCATATGTATTTGTCTTTCTCTAACTGGCTTATTTCACTTAGCATGATAATCTCCAGGTCCATCCATGCTTTTACCCCTTTTGATATGACTCGAGGAATACTGAAATGTTGCCAAAAATCTCTCCGTCAGTGGCCTGCCATGGGGCATCAGGTTCCCCCTATTTGTGTTCCTTTCTGGGGGGATGCCACAGAAAGA
This sequence comes from Myotis yumanensis, assembly GCF_028538775.1. NCBI lineage: Eukaryota > Metazoa > Chordata > Mammalia > Chiroptera > Vespertilionidae > Myotis > Myotis yumanensis. The sequence goes on from NW_027223752.1 coordinate 66,582,575, forward strand.
GAGAAGAATTTATCTCTCCAGCACAGCTAGATCCTAAAACACAGAGTGGGCCAGCATAGAAATGGCAGGTTCTAGGCTCCAGGGTGCAAGGGAGGAGGGTGGAAAGGAAGACCCTGAGGAGAAGGTGAGGAAGAGGAGAGGAACTGGGAAAGGGCCTCATAGTTACCAGGCACCTATATTTCACTCATGCTTCTACAAAGAATCCACAGCACAATCCTGTGGGATAAGTTTTGCCTGGAGCCACTAATTGCCCAGAGGCAACACTAGTACCCCAATCCAGGCGGATTGGTTTCAAATATAAATATATATATGAATATGTATTTCAAATATATACTCTACCACCCTGATAAAATTTTCCAGCTGCATGGTTTCCTATAATTTAGGACTTCATTATAGCCTTACATTTTATTTCACTTTATTTTATATTTATTTTTATTTACTTTACATTTTAAAAAATTCAATTACAGTTGGCATTCAATATTAGATTAGATTCAGGTGTATAGCATAGTAGACATTTAAATAACTTAAAGTGATTCCCCCAACAAGTCTCCCCCAACTTAAAGTGATTCCCCCAATGCTTATGGTACTCACCTGGTACCATACATATTTATTATACTAGTAATACTAGGGGCCCAGTGCACGAATTCATGCACCTTGAAAGGAACTGTGGGCCATGAGGCTATGGTGGGCACAGGGGCGGGTCTCGGCCTATCCTCCATGCCCCCGCCCAGCCCTTCCTTCCGCAGTCCCCCGGTACTCTGTCTGCCAGCAGCCCTGCTCCCGTGGCCACTGCTCCCATGCACTGACAGTGCCAGCCCCACTCATACCCACTGACAGTGCAGAGCGAATGGGGCCAGCGCTAGCAGCGGTTGGGAACAGGGCTGGTGCCATCAGTGGGTGCAAGCTGCGGCTGCTGCCCTGATCACCCCTCAGGAGCAGAGGGGAGTTGGAGAAGCCCTGAGGGGAAATCGAGGCCAGCAGCCACCGCTTGCACCCACTGATGGCGCCGGGCAGCGGGTGCGAGCAGGGCTGGCGCCAGCAGCCATGGTCTGGTGCCCAGCTCACTTGCTCCACCATCCTGCCGTGGCCAACACTTGCCATGCTCTGCACTCTGCCACCTGCTCCCAATGCCTGCCATGTTCCGTGCGCACCCCCTGGTGGTCAGCGCACATCATAGCGACTGGTCGTTCAGTTGTTCAGTTGTTCTGCCATTTGGTCTATTTGCATATTAGGGTTTTATATAGATTATTGGCTATATACACTATATTGTACTTCACATTACTATGACTATTTTTTTGTAACTAGCAATTTGTGCTTTTGGTGGTATTGCACACTGGTGCAGTCACTATAGAAAACAGTATTTTGTTCCTCAAAATGTTAAATATAGAACTACCATATGACCCAACAATGCCATTTCTAGGTATTTATAAAAAAAAAAAATCCAACACACTAATTTGAAAAGATATATGCATCCCTATGTTTACTGAAGCATTATTCACAATGACCAATATATGTGTCCACTGATAGATGACTGGATAAAGAAGATGTGGTGCATATATACAATGGAATATCACTTGGCCATAAAATAAGAATGAAATTTTACCATTTGTGACAACATGGATGCACCCGGAGGGTGAAATAAGTCAGAAAGAGAAAAACAAATACTATATTATTTCACTATATGTGGAATGTAAAAAACAAAATTAGTGAATAAACAAAACAGAAACAAACTCATAGATAGAGAGAGCAAACTGATGGTTGCCAGATGGGAGGCAGTTTGGGTGGCTGGGTGAAAAAGGAAAAGGAATTAAAAACTATAAATTTATTGTATTTTTTTTGGCAGCTCTCAAAATATAATTAAAGATCCATAACCATTTAAAAATCAGTGGTAGTTGAACAGAACCTATTCTGGATTGCCATATGGGGAGAATGAACTCTTCCTAAATTATTCTTTTTGTAAGCCTGCCAGCTTGGGTTTAAGAATAGACACGCTTGCTTTCTATTAGAAATTGGTACATTTTCTTGCCTTACACCTACAGTCTAAGGCAGCACCATCCAAAAGAACCTTCTGCAACAATGGATATGTTTAATATCTGTGCTGTCTAATATGATAGCCATTGGACATATGTGAGTATGAAGCACTTGAAATGTATGACGGAGGAACCAATTTTTAAATTTTGCTTTATTGTAAACAGCCACTTCGTGGTTAATGGGTAACATTGAACAGCACAGATTTAGAAGGCTCTGTAAGTGTAAATTCCTCACACAGACCTACGCTTATCTGTTAAGCAAGCTCAGCATGTACTGGGAGGAACTGAAGAATGCTGGCACTGTGATATGAAGACACAAATGTCAGAAGCAATCTAGGGTAATAGCCTCAGTAGCATCCAGACATCATTACTGGACTTAGGATTCATTAGGTTTCAGCATCCCTTCCCTGATGAGCAGGATGCACTTGTCTGATAACGCTAGCTGTGTCACAGTATTTTACGGGAAGAATGAACATTCTGGAAAATTTATGTCCTTGTTTAGAAGGCTAGGATAAAAAAAAAACAACCCACAAAAAACAACAACACATAGCCCGAAGGACCATGACAAACATAGAGCACTTCTGAAATCTCCTTTGGACCCAAATCCCACCAAACAATCCAGCTTTGCACCGTATCTTTTAGCCCAACCACACTAGAATCTGCTTTGGAGATTTATTTTTCCTCCCCGGCTCTTTGATCCCCTCAAAACGATGCTAAGTTTCACAGTTTTCCTAGCAAACTTGTTATAAGACTGGAGCAAATTTTGTGAAAGAATCTCTAAATGAAAAGCTATTAGAACCTAACTAAACGTGATTATCATTTTTTCATGTTCTCTTTTTGATTTTCATTCTACCAAGTAGGTACTAATCCCTAGAATATTTTTTAGTTGGTATAAACTAACTGTTTTAATTCTTGTAACTTTCAATAATTGAAACGTATAGTCAATATGTTGTAATTGCATAATATCTTCTCTCAGCTTATTTCTTCATGCTCAGTCTGCTTCATTCCTGGAGAGCAAAGAAAGAGGAATCCCTCCCCACTTCTCTCTCCCACACTCTCCATATTCCAGGGGAATACCAATTTCCTACTATGTACCAGGCACTGCTTTAAGAGTTGTACATGTATTAGCTCATTTATTCTTCATCACAACCCTTATGAAATGACAATTATAGATGAGGAAACTAAGGTACAGAGACGCCAAAGAGCTTGATTATTCAATAAATATATATCCGGTGCCAGATATACACATACCTAACACTGTACTAGGTGTCACAAGGTACATGGTCCTGACCCTCAAGAAAATTTTGGTTCAGAAAGGGGAGAAGATATGCATCTAAGTAAGATTCAAACGGACTCACAGATACAGAGAACATGTGAAGGTGGCCAGATGGGCGGGGGACTTGGGGGGATGGGCAAAAGTATGAAGGGATTAAGAAGTATAAATGTGTTGTTACAGAACAGTCATGAGGATGTAAAGCAATATTCTAATAACCATGTATGGTGTCAGATGTTTTCGAGATTTATCAGGATGATCACGTAGTAAGTTATGTAATGTCTAATCACTGGGGTGCACACCTGAAACTAATATAATAATGTATGTCAACTGTAATTAAAAAATAAAAATTGTTTTAAAAAAAGAAAAAAGAAGAGATGACATAATAAATTCCATATATCATGGCAGACCAAGTATGGGCAGAACTAAGATTGTCCTCAATCTGAGAGTGAAAAGTTTTTCTGTCTTCTGAGAGGCCAAAGGTCAGAGTTAAGGCTTTCTCCCCAGAGATGGACACCTTATATTTATGTTTAAAACATGAAAATATTCTCATAAAATACTTTACTGTTCTTCTGCCTAAAACAGCTGTAGCCATGATGCCCAGTCAGGGCCTGCCTCACTCAGAACACACAGTGCTTTCCTCTGCGACTGATGAATTCCAGACCTCCACCCATGTGGGTGTTGAAAGAACCTCATTCGCACATTACCACTTCTGCCCTAGGAAATAAATTACAGCCGGGTGGTCTCCTACCCACTTTAGGAACCAGGAAAGTGGAACACATAAGATGACTCAGAAAGCCTTTCCAGGGTAAGGGAATAGGAACCCTTATTTCTTATTACCCCAGCCCATTCTTTCCCCTTCTTCCCAAGGGACCATGATAAGCTCCCATGTTTAGATGGGGCTCATCATTAGGAAGCAATTATAGCAAAAGGGTAAACCTATACTCTGTCATTTTATTATTACTTTAAATATATTTCTTTATAAATAAACTGGAGAGGGGAGGCAGACAAAAGTTACTCTGCAGAAACGGACAGATTATGAACAAAAAAAGTCAAAAGATAAATGGTGATTAAGCCGGCATTTAGAGCTGGCCTTCCATGGGGCCTGGTGGTCATTCTTCACAGGGAAGTAACTACTAGTCACCCAAAGCCACCACAACCACTTTATTCTAAGACATGGGAGGCCCCCTTTTACATGCAGGGGTCACACACCTTTGGACAGGCAAAGAAAGAGTTTGGAGAATAGCATCATGTAGGCTTGGCCTAGAATAAATTATGGTACTCTTAGAAAAGGGTTCTCTAAAAATCCCCAAAGTCTATAGAGTGATGGACCTTTTTCTAAACTGAGTTTAATTATTTTAGTCAGTTTGTGATATATTAGGAAACCTTGTTGTGGTATGCCTCCTTATTAAGGAAGATATGTTTGTGGAGAGGAGTCGCCACCAAAATCACCATCTGTATTGGATCAGCTGATGGCATTGCTAATAGCTCCAGAGGGTGGAAAGGTGTGTCTGATATTACTATATTGACACAACAGATAACTATGTACATATATAAGCATTTGTCAGGGTCCTCTGGTCTTCTCATTTGGTAGCACTCTTGGTGTTTTGGGCTTTTTGATGGGGAGGGGTTTACCAAAATGCAAGCACAGCTCCCATCCTATTTAATAAAAGGCTAATATGCAAATCAACCAAATGGTGCAATGACTGGTTGCTATGATGCACACTGACCACCAGGGGGCAGACACTCAACACAGGACCTGCCCCCTGGTGGTCGGTGCACTTCCACAGGGAGTGGGTCTAAGCTAGCAGTAAGACATCCCCTGAGAGCTCCCAGACTGTGAGAGGGCACAGGCTGGGCTGAGGGACGGCCCCCCCTCCCCCAACCCCCGAGTGCATGAATCTCATGCACTGGGCCTCTAGTTTAATATAAGCATGAAAATCTGTTCACATCCAAATAGAAAGTATTTGAAGATTATATGCCCATTTGACATAGTCAACATCTCTAGTCCCCTATACTATATAATAAAAGGGTAATATGCAAATAGACCAAACGGCAGAACAACCAAACAACTAATCAAAGTGTAATATGCTAATGATATGCTAAGGTTGCTCAACCACTTGCTATGACATGCACTGACCACCAGGGAGCAGACAGTCAACTGGTCGGCCAGTCACTATGACGTGCACTGACCACCAGGGGGCAGATGCTCTGACCTGTACATTAGCTTGCTGCTAGGGTCCAGCAATCAGGATCAGGACTGAGCACGATGGGCTGGACACGCCCTGGAGCCCTCCTGCGGTCCTTCCCTGGCCTGACTGTGCACGGTTCAGGAAACCCACCTGCACCCCCTCGCAATCCGGTTCCCATCACCCGATCCTGCAGGCCACTCCCCTTGGGAGGGCCCCAGACTCAGGGCTCATGGCTGGTGAGCGCTGCTGTGGCAGTGCAAGACTCTCCCGATCAGGACTGATTGGGCGAGAGCTTGTGGCAGGCACAGTGGGGCCGGGATGTGTGGGAGTGGCAAGTAGGAGCTGCAGGCAGCATTGGACTGCGGGTTTCAGCCCAATCCCTGCAGGCCACCCAGGGGGACCCCACCCATGCATGGATTTGTGCACCGGGACACTAGTATAACTATAGACAACTGAGGTTTAACCCTATTCTCATTCATGAATACAATGAAATAAAATGGTTTGGGTCCTATTACAAATGAGCAGGAACTGAGAGGGCTCTCCTGACAAACTCTGGGGTTTTGGGGAGTTGAAGGAGGAGTGGGCAGATGGACAGGAAGATGGGGGAATAAATGGATGTGTGTACGGACCTGGCAGACAGGTGGGTTTCCTGGACAATGGATGGCATAGCTATACAATTGCACTTGCTCAGTGTTTCTTTACCCTTCTGTGAAATGACAGGCATGTAGGTGTGGTCCAGCTCTCAAATCCTATGATCACACCTTTGTAAAGATATTTTGTACCCTCTCTACTCTCTCCTCCTTACCTCTCCACAGCATGTACCCTAGTGAACTGATCCCTCAAATCTAGGCTCAAAATTTCCTGATTTTCCCACAATTACTTATGTTCTCAAATGTGTTCCTGTGTGACTTCTGAGGCACTTAACCATACTTCAGTGTTCAATAGATAATCATGTAGTCTTCTAGACTGTGGCGCTCTTCTGTTCTTCTTTGGAGGGTGGGGGTTTGTCTAATTTATCTGTGTAGAAACCTAGTAGGAATTAATGACATTTGTTGGAATATATTTTCCTTGTATTTTAAGGATTTAAGGTTTATTTTCTTTCTTCCCAATTTTTACCCTTCTCTCCTTGCCTCTCTCAAGTGAATTTTAAAGGGTGGGGAGAGGAGAAAAGAAGAGGGAGGGAGGGAGGGAGGGAGGGAGGGACCCTTAGTACAATGGGAATAACCAAATACCCAAGGATCAAAGAGGCTGCCAGCTCTCACAGTTTTTCAGAATTGCTCTCTGGGTTAGACTGTCCCCATTTGGAGATCTGAAAGGCTTTCATTCTTCCAAGGTCCTATCCAGAGTAGAATGTCTTGTTTAACTAGAAACACTGTAAACAGAAACTTGGAAGAGTAATTTAAAGCAGCAAAATGTTGCCCCTGAAATTGTTTTTGTAATTATAATCTCTGCATTGGGAAAACATGGCCTTCGAATTTACATGCCCTCCTAGAGTGAAGGTCCAATCCATGATGATCTGCAATGTAAATCAGGAGGACACCGCTGCTGCTGGATTTATGAGCAGTTCTCTAACTCCACAGTCAAGTGCATTGAGTTTGTTTACTTTTCCTTTTCAGAGCTGTTTTAAAGCCATTTAAGCAGGTAAGAATAGTCTTGAGAGGAAAAGCAAATGGAAAGGAGGGTTATAGGATATAGCAAAACTGAGGAGTTAGGGCATATATCTGTCTCTGAAAAGACTACAATCAATGGTAAATGCATTTTTGACACTTTCTCTTTCACACACATATAGGCACCTGCAGCCTTTACTCTGACAGTTATCTAATCTGAGTAATTTCCCACCTCTGATCTTTGATTCCTGAATATTTTTTTTTAGGCAACATCAGTTGTGAACAAAGCATAAAGCTTTTCATTTTTATCTAAAGACAAAAGGAGAACCAACAGCTACGATGGGAAGTTTCTGAGGGGGTCAAGTTTTCAGCATCTGCTATTTTCTTTTAAATTTTTGGTTTAACACTTAGGTATCATAGTTATCTGTTTTAGATTTTTGCAATCATTCTTACAATCTACAATTTGCATTCTACAACTACATCCTCCTTCCCTTATATCCCCCACTTTCCTCTCCAGCTCCCTTAACCTCTTACTCTGCCCCCGCCCCCCCACTTGAAAACCAAGTCACCCAGTCGGCCAGTGTTGCTCAGTGGTGAGTGTCAACTTATGAACCAGGAGGTCACAGTTTGATTCCTGGTCAGGGCACATGCCTGGGGTAGGGACTCAATCCCCAGTGTGAGGTGTGCAGAAGACATCCAATCAATCAATGATTCTCTCTCTCCCTCTTCTTTCCTCTCTGAAATCATCACAATTATATTAAAGAAGAAAACCAAGTGACACCTGTGAGGGGAAAAAAGTTTGAAAACATGGAACTTTGGTACACAGGGTTACAATTCGATACCCCAGATGTAAAATCCTAAACCTATGCCATCATTAATCACCTGAATTCCTGGCTTCTTAAACCTTCTCTTATGTTGGGTTTCAAATAATATGAAGAAAAAAAAAGAAATTACTGAGTGCGTTTGTCCCTTAGGGTGGACACTTACATTTTAGGCAACTTAAAGCTGTTAAATAAATACACTTTGTCACTTTTTTCTTCCTGTACTTATGCTGCCAGCAATTGAGACACAATATGGACTGCAAGGCCTTTCGCTAACCACACAAGTCTCCTCTATGCAGAATGGCAAGCAGCCACTCTAACCATAACTATTATGTACCTGTATCATTGCTGGCACCATCCTGCTGATTCACATGACCCCTCTTCATCAGAAAGGTGACACACTAACTGAAAAGTTGCAGGGAAGCAACATATCCTGGTTCAATGGTAAATCCCATATTGCTTTTCCTCTGACAAATAACAGTAGACTCCTGATCTTAAATTTCAACCTCGAAAAATCGGGGGAGGGGGGAGGGGGGAGGAGGAGGGGGTGGCCCACTGGGGGTTGGGGTTATCAGCTAGCCACAAGAATAATTAATTGTGATTTGTAAAAATTAAACACAAAATATAAAACTGAAAACAAAGGGGGAAAATGTCAACCAATTAACTGATGGCAAAACAAAAACAAACGAACAAAAAACCTTTTCTCCCCCCTATATTTTCATGTGAAGGACTAAAGGAACTGAGAATGCTTACCTCGGGAAAGAAAATTATAGGAAGGCTTGGGGTGTGGGGACACAGAAACCTCGGTTGTCTCTGAAGAGCTAAAGGACTGCAGCTGGAAAGAAGGGGCAGGTTCAAAGCATGTGGCCCCAAGGAGGAGAACCAGGTATGATGAGGGGAGGATACAAGAAACTAGATTTTGAGAATGTTAAGAATATTCAATAAAAGTTCCTAACAGTCAGACCTACCCAGTGATGGGATGGGGCATCTTGGCGGACGACAAGGTAAAGTTTAAAGCCTCTAAGTTTGTTCAGGAAAAGGCTGAATGAATACCAGGTAATTCAATTCAAGTCTTCTCATCTTCAAAATGAACAGGTTAGATGTGCTTTTCTCTACAGTCCTTCCAGCTTCAATCACATCCTATTGTTATTTCTTTACTTTTTTTCTAGTAGTTATTCACAAAATTGATGACATAAGTATCATGTAGACACAAGTTGGGCACACTATGTGGGTGTACTTTTCCCAAATATTAGTCTCACCATACAGAATTCCTAAAAGCCTTACCCTTATGTATTCTAGTGAAAATTCTTGTAACCAGAGGTGGTTGAGGACTTTGACCAACCTCTTTCTTGCAAAAATACGGCTAAATTTTTTTCAAGGAGAAGTTGTAAGTAATAGAGAGGGGGAACAATGTGTTACACCCAATTAGGATTAGAGCTTTCTGGTTTCATTGGTGATGCATTATGCTGTGTGTGGTTCAAAGTAAAATAGAGAACCATGAAAAAGATTCAGGCTATACTCAATTCTTGCAAGAAGCAAGATAAGGGTTCAGTGAAGCACAGTAGTATTTTTTCTTTTCCTAAGATGGAGAAACCGCAAGGTTGCATATTGGCAAATACTCTGCTACCACAATAAAAATCTCAGTTATTGCTTTCTGCCTATCCCTGAACTCTCATATTCATCTCATTATTTACATTTCCTCGCCACCCCTCCCCCGCAATTTACACACCTGGATCAAATAATTCAGAAAACATTTCATTAAAATGCATTATAATGAGATTTATTATTAAATTTAAAGGAAAAGTTATATGGCTCTATCTAATTCTACTCTGGAAAAGTAAGAATTGGAATCACTAGAATCATGAGCAAGCAATCCACCTTTCTATCAAAAGCCACTATGACTTTCAATGGAGATTGTGCACTTGCTTTTATCTCCTTCTATTCTTAAATCACCAAAGGGTGTAGCCTCAAAAAGGGCTTATTGAGAAAAATACCAGCACACCAAGGCCATGGAATGAAGCAAGAAATCAAAAGTTACCTTAGAAAGGAGAGAGAGAGAGAAAGAGAGAGAGAGAGAGAGAGAGAGAGAGAGAGAGGACACATTTGTCAATGGAAATGATTTAAGGATCCCACAAAAAAAAAAAGAAGTAAATAATATTTTAAACTCTGGGTCCTTGTAAAACATATTTTTCAAAATCTTGAAAATATTTCCAACCACTTATCTTAAGATATATCCTTCATAATTCTCAGCAAATAGCTTTTCTCTGTTTTAATGGCTTCAATTAAAAAAAGGAAAATTCTGCATGCAACAATCTTGACAACCTTACCCAATATTTTATACAAATGGTACAAAATGGGCTATATTATTTGTCCTTAGGAAAAGGAAAATTTACTTGTTCTTTCCTGACAAATTTTCACTCTCTGCCTTTTTTAGGCATTGTCCTCGGAGCTGTGGTGGACTCAAAGATGAGGTTAGCATGTTCCCCAACTCAAGTAATGTATTCTCAAGCTGGGAAGATCAAATTTGTATAAAATGTAAAATAACATGATAAAGGAAGTATAAGTTTAGAGGTTGGACAGATCAATTCTGCTGGACAAAATCAGAGAACTCTTCTTGGAGAAGGAAATATATGACCTTGGAGAAGGTAATGTATGACACATTCCAATGAGAACAGCATGTGGAAAGGCACCAAGACCAAGGGGGAAAGCCCTGAAGGTGTGCCTCCCTTTTAGAAGCATAAGGTACAGGGACACGTGGAAGGAAAATCATGATCTACCATTTATGCCTGGAAAAGGAATTTCGTTTTTATTTGGTTGGTTCTAGGAAATCCTTGAACTTGTTCATTGTGGTTAAGGGACTCCTAAGTGGAATGCAGCTCTAAAACCAGCTAAGGACTCCATTATAAAAACAGAACACAGAACTTTAGGAAGTACTGGTGTAATCTGCCATCATAAAACTAAGCCTCTTTTATGAGGCCCTTGGGGTAGCTTGAAAAGGTTAAATCATAAAGACTAAACAGAACTTGACTGAAAATAGGACATATAGAATAAACTTTCAATAGAAAATAAAAGCAGCAAATCAAGACCCCAACAGTTCCCCTGCAACCTCTGTAGAGAACTAAATAAACCTTTGTATGGAAGATTACTAGTTAGAGATAGTGACATCCTCTATCCCAACAACACACAGGGTGGGGCAAAAGCAGGTTGACAGTCGTCAACCTATGGCATGCAAAACTCTATGCAAAACACAGAGTTTACTCTTATATTATTATTTTTTATTAATTACTATATTATTTTCCATACTAACAAATGTAAACCACTTTTGCCCATCGATGTACATCCAACAACTATTTTATGAAAATTTTATCAGCCTGGTTGTGTGTACATAACACTATGTACAGGCAGAAAGTAATCAGAATAAGTTCATATGGGTGACTGGGTCTTGATAGCACAATATATCCAATACTGGAAATATACTTAATGTTCAGGAAGCTTTGTAGGACACACGATTCAATTCGATTCTTGAGAATATATTTTTAAAAATGTCAATCAACTAAGCCTTTATCTCTATCTCTATTTTTACCTCATGAACAAGAGATGGCTGGAGACGGTCTAACCAACTCTCAGCATTCAATGTACAATTGGGGATGGAGTTAGGATGACTGAGATAAATGATCCAAACTTGCAGGTTCCTCAGCCTTAGAAGGGAGCTCCTCGGAGTTCTACCTGCTGCCTCATAAGCCTGAACTACATTTCTGAGAGGACATTTCCTCTCTGAATCAGTCTCAGGTCATGATGCTGGACACAGCAGTGTTTATCCAAACCTGATGCTCTTTTGACCTTCTTAGGCAGAGTAGTAAAGATAAGATAGCTTGTAAAAGACAAAAAAAGTTATTAATCCCCTGATAAGATATCTTTATCTTCAACAGCTCCTCCTACTTCAATATTGAGGCTCTGTCAATTCAGTGACAAGCAACTTGATAAAAATCAGCCAATTATTCATCTGCATGATAGAAATATAAATAAATAGAAAAATGTTATTATTCACACCTGTTTATATTAAAATAGCATTAATATTAGCCATTATTTTGTTGATATTGTCTTTTGTTTTAGTCAGGCATGACCTCATTTGTTTCAGTGGGAATTAAATTTCTAGCTTCCACATTTATATGTTATATACTGACTATGAGTTTAAAGACATTTTACTCCTTCAATCAGGGGACTGTCCTTATTTTCAGATTGACTCAGTAATGGATTTTAAAACCCTGCTTTAATTGTATTCTTTTGGAACATGTCATTTCTTTTGGTCAAAGCTATGTTTTCCATTTTATTTTGATGACAGTTAAACATAGTACTTTCCTCTCTCAAGAAATCTTCCGTGTCAGAGCTATAAAAGAACACATGAAAGGTTCTAAATTTTTCAGTTGTTGACCAAATAGTTTTAGACCACCCTTACTTTTGTGTGAGACACTGAGCTGAGTCATGTTTAAAATAGCAGGAAGAATCAAACATAAATTTAGCCTTCAAGGAACAACAACTATAGTAATCCTGTCACAGGTAATTAATTACACAACAAAGGAGAAAGTGATACACGACAAGCAAAAAGAGGTGCAAGCTGGGAGGCGCAGTCTTGCGTGTTGGTTAAGGACAAGGTCTATAAATTAGAAATCCACATCTAAAGCCACACACTTGACCTTGGATAACTGTTGTGCCTTCTTTAACAATTTCTTCTTAGGTGAATTAGGAATAATCATAGCATCTACATGATAGGGTTGTTTTGTGGATCAAATGGTATAATATACATAAATAATGTTTTTATATTATACAACAGCATTTAGTATTTATTATTATTATTGCTATTGGTAAAGTAGAAAAAAAGCAATCCAAAATAAAATGTAATATATGAGAGATTTTATAAATGAGAGAGAGGGAGGAAGAAAAAAGTCATGTCTAACTTAAGAATCAGGAAATTCTTCAAAGAATTTTGACAATAGAGTTGAATATTTTAGGGAAGATAAGATATAAATACATGGAAATAGGTGGAAAGAACATTTTATTTAGAAGGAAGAGGATGCACTAAGAGACAGAACTAAGAAAGCATCATGTATCCATGGGAATTACAGGCTGTTCAGTCTGACAGTTGGGCAGGTGTGTGAAAAGAAAAGTCAAGGTGGGCTGCTACTATTCATCCAACATAGGAATCTGACCTTGACTCTGTAGAAAATGTAGAACATTTCAGGAGTTTAGATGATGAATATTATCATAGAACCAAGAAAATGTACATCATAGATGTGATATGATTCCACCTCCTACTTGGGACAGAAAGTCTTAACAGAATGGCCTGTTTATATAAGATACAATATAAATAAGACAACACATTTTCATTAAAATTTATATTTACACTAAAGTACAATTTGGATTCACAACTTCTGTCCTAAGCTCAAGAGCAATAACCAACACATCTACAGTTCTTAGTTTGAAATATTAGTTGTCTACATCCTTTTAGCTATTTTAATAAAAATGCAGATAAAGCTTTACTAGCCTATATAATAAAAGCCTAATATGCTAAGTGTCTGGTTGACCGGTCAGCTGTTCAACCAATCAAAGCACAATATGCTAATGAAATGCTAAGGCCACTCAACCGCTCACTATGATAAACACTGACCACCAGGGGGCAGACAGTTGACCGGTCAACCAGTCGCTATGACGTTCACTGACCACCAGGGGGCAGACATGCTGACTGGTAGGCAAGCTTGCTGCTGGGGTCCAGCCAATCAGGACTGAGAGAGATGGGCCGGACATGCCCTAGAGTCCTCCTGTGGTCCCTCCCCAGCTGGCCAGCATCCCGCACCCCTCCCCAGTCCCAATCTTGCATTGGTGGGGTCCCTCAGCCTGGCCTGCACCCTCTTCAATCTGGGACCCCTCGGGGGATTTGGAGAGCTAGTTTCGGCCCAATACCACAGGCCAGGCTGAGGGACTCCATTGGTGCACAAATTCATGCACCAGGCCTCTAGTTATTAACAATAAAGATGAGCACAAGCTTTTTCATTGGAAATATATGGATTTTTGTCTTTTCCCCCTCTCCCCTGCCACTTTTTATGAAAGTGAAATGGAAAAGCAAACACCAAAAATTGTATTTAAGTGGAAGGGCCAGGTCTCTGGAGACAGCTGGTGGAAAGGAGAGAGAAATGACTCAGGAAGGGCTGGGGTTTGCTTCTGTCACTTGAAATATTGAGACCATGTGAAAATGAGCCCTTGCTAACAGAATACTTCGATCCCTAAGGTATCCAAAATTTTGACACCATCTTCAAGTTAGTACTGTTTGAAAATCAATGTTCCAACATTTATTTAGTAGATGCTTTATGTATAAAGTATGTATACTTAAGAATCTACCAAACTTAAATAATGGTGTATTTAAGCCCCTGATACTGGTTTCGTTTCTCCCCTAGTAACTGTTCTGGTTTAGGAGTTCAGGGCAGGTTTTATAACAATAAAGGACCATTTTATTAAAAGCCTACTTTTACTAATCTCCAGTCATAGTTTTTGATATCTATCCTGTGAGATTATATAATTTTTATAAAGATAAATTAAATTAGAAACTTAATTTGTGATAAAGCGATATGACTGGGTTATCCTGAAACATATTTTTGCGAGAATACACACACACAAATTTCCTTAGGGATGTTGAAAAATAAAATGCTACTCCATATTTTATTACACTGACTTCTAAAATGAGTAAACTGCTCTGAAACTGACATAAAATCATTCTCCAACAACAGACCCTACTTTGTTAATTTGTTGTGGTTGTGTTGTCGTGCATTGCACAGTAATGGCATGAAACCTTCAAGGGTTACTTCATCTTCCATGGATGAGAAATGTATCTCCAAGGAGTGATAACCATGATCACGCCAGTATTTTATTCTTGAATGTATTCAATAACATTAGCATTGAGACCAAATTTCAATTTACTACAGGCAGTTACCAAAATTTGTTTTTATATTAGGTCTTATCTCTAGATCAATTTTTTTTACAATAATGATCTCAATTCCACTTTCTTTCCCGCATTTCTAGTAGTTTGTAATCCCTGTTTAGATGCAGTTAAAATTCATTCTAACACCTTATTTATACTACAGTCCCACAGAGTAGTTTTTATGAAAACAGTCTTCACATTTGAAAACAATCACAGAAAGGCTTTGTGAGCAGAAGAACCACCGGATAATGAGTGTTTCCCCGTCTTTACAATCAAAGCATCTTGGCATGCTGATAGAGCGGTGAGGCTTCCTCCTGCCAATGTCTCTTGAGTGGGGTTAACCAGATGCACCAACATGCCCTGTAGAGTTATAAAGGGCGAACTAATAAAAAAAAATGCCTCTGCTTCATAGAGATGTTAGGCTGCACCTGCAAAATCTCAAATGGCATCGCCTGATGAGGGAATCCAAACAAAGCCACAAAAAAGTGCCTTCCACTTTTCAGAAGAAAGTCATTACCAATATGCCTGGCAGTGCTGCTCCTAAGGAATATGCTCTCCTTCTGTGTGATGGAAGCCGGCTTAGATACATGTCTACAGGCTGAACCACTCTGCATTCCTACCATGGAGGGGAAAGTGCAATCCCCCAGGGTCTGTTCTGAGATTGCTGGGCTGGGAAGAATGGAGCTTGGTGGATTCTGCCATTAGTTGCCTGGTCCTTTTCCCCAGCTGTCCCATCCATATCCTTGAAGAGCAGAGGTATAATAGTACCTGCTTGGCTAAGAACAAGGCCAGCCATCCAAGTTTCTAATTTGTGTGATCCTGTTGTTTCCTTCATCACAAATGCCTCTTCTTCCATTCTCTCCTGGATAAGTCTCCTTCTTCCTTCAAGGCACTGCCTAAACATTGCCTCCTCTGAAAGGGTTTTCCTGAGTCCTTCCATAGAATTAGTTATTGGTGGTATGGCACAGCAGGGAAAAATTGTGTGTGTGTGTGTGTGTGTGTGTGTGTGTGTGTGTGTGTGTTCGCATGCACGCATGCTCTTGAGTCACAGGGGCCTGGCTCTGAATACTGGCATAGGCAATTTCCAGCTGAATGATCTTGGGCACATTATTTAAAAACTCAGAAATTCTGTTCTCTTATCTATAAAATTATACTTTTTTCATAGATTGCTTTGAAATATAATAAGATTACATATTGTTATGGACTCACTGTTCGTGTCCCCCCTGCCCCCAAATTTCATATGTTGAAATCCTAATCCCTGATGCAATGATATTCTAGGTAAGGCCTTTGAGAGGTGGTGAGGTCATGAAGGCGGCGCCCTCATGAATGGAATTAGTGCCCTTATAGAAAGAGACAGAAAGACTAGTTATTGCTCATGGATACAATTCTTGTATGTGTGGTGCTGTTTTAAGAGTTTTTATATCTTGTCATTGATTCTCATACCAGCTCTATGAAGCACCAATGTTTCCATATTACAGATGAAGAAACAGAGATGTCAGATAATTTCCAAAGTCTCACTGCTAGTAACCCACACAGGCTCTGCTTAAACCCAGGCAGTCTGGCTCTCCAGCTCAGGGCATGCAACGTGTTTGTCAAATGAAGTAAAGAGCAAATAACAGCTTTAAGCTAACCGTGTGTGCGAGGTGTGCTCTTTACAATACAAAATTTAGAATTACCTAAATGAGAAAGATTACTGACCTACAGCAAGAGAACTAGATTTTGATGGAGGAAAGAGCAAATAACAGAGACTGCCAGGAAACGGAGCATCTAGGTATGTATGCAGCAAGCAGACGAACTGCAGAAACCCTCCGCCCAAAGCCTTTCCCCACACAGCCACGGACTTTTGACTTCTGCCATAGAGGCCTGGCTGAATTTCTGGAAATAACACACCAAATTCATTGACACCAAATATTAGTGATTTAGTAGGCCGACTGGTAGAAGATCCAATTTCTTTGGAGAAACACATGGAATGCGTGACCACTGGTTTTCCAAGGATAAATTTGGAGAAGGGGAAAAGAGATTATGGAGGAATTGAAACTACATAGAAGAGACCCTATATTTCCTATCTAGCTCTTAAGATTTGGCAAGCACTCACCTATTTGGAAGAAGGAGCAGATTTCTCACCGGCTTTACAGAAGAAAACACATCGAGGAAAGCACTGTTACTTTGGGCACTTATTGTTACCTATAAATTTTTAAGCATCTCTAGTTCATTACAGCTCCCTAGGGCTTGCACTGTGATTATGGATGCCCAGCAGGTCACGGAAACAAGTGTTGCAGTCCGAAGCAACCAGAGATTTTGATCAATATTCTCAATTGTTATTTGGAGGGGAAAAGCTACTTTCCGTCAGAAGAAAGGGCTCCATTTAAATTTCAATATTGGAGGTCTCCATTTGTTGAAAGAAATACCAACTATGTTGGGTTGGGCTTTAATTTACATGTTACCTTTTTACCATTCCAAGGTAAGTTGGTTTTTATCTTGAGAAATATGTTTCAGTGGAATCATAAAAGCTATGGTAGGATCGCAGGTTGTCATCAATGATACAAACACCAGTTCTGCTAGAGTTTAGATAGGACTCTGGCACGATTAGCTTATTTTTTAATGTTGTAAGAAAAAAGTACAAAAAAAATTCACTGAAGGCAGAAATCTGGCATCTTTCCTAGATGAGAAGATTGTACTTTTAAAAACTATTTTTATAAAAATGGAGAAAGAAATGAGCAAATCTTACTATGTCACCATAGAATATCACTATAATTACTTTGTGTCTAAATTTAAATTGCCTCTATTTGATTTTCATTTAAAGTCATATAACTCTTTTCTCCCTACCTTGAGTTTTCATCTGGTGGTTGAACTTGCAGTCACCTCAGCCCTGTTGAATGCAGCTACAACCTGGGGCAAAACCACAATCATGGAAGAACTTTTAGAGATTAAATATAAGCTCCTTGTTTTCCACATGTGGCCCAGAGACATTAAGTGACTGTCTTTGACACAGGGAACAAACAGAGGCAAGGATCCAGGTGGGACTAGGCCAAAAACCTTGGTCTTCTGATGTTATTGCACTTCCTTCTAAAACTTCATTTTGCCTTTGAAAGGAAAACCCTAAGCAACATGAAAATCTATTATCCCGTAATCCTTCTACTGCACTTATTAGGAGAGATAGACAGCTGCCAACCAGAACTCACTTATGCAATATGGTTAGCAAATTGAAATGATTCAAGTAAGTGTTTGTTCCATCCTCCCTTTGGGAACCTTAAGTTCTGACAACAGGGTTTCCTGAAGGTAGTATGTACACCTTGGGAATATATGTCCTCGGGTGGTAAGTGAACCAACATTTTGTACTGGTTACATATTTGATATTGTTAATAGCTGTATGAGATATATTCCACATAATTAAATGCCCATATTTAAACTGTGCAAACTGATAAGTTTAAATGTATATATATATACATGCCTATGAAACTGTCAGCATAATCATTATAAGAACATATCTGTCCATCACTCACAAAAGTTTCTGAATGTCATTCCTACTTTCTCTAACCTCTCTACCCCTAGGTAATGACTGATTCATTTTCTGTTCCAATAGATTAATTTGTGTTATGTAGAATTTTGTTAAATGTGATCATAAAATATGGATTTTTAGGGAATATGGCTTATTTAACTCAGCGTTTACTATTCTGTGGTTCATCTATGTTGCTGAAAGTATCAATAGTACATTTTTACAATTGCAGAGTATGGGTATACCATGTTGGTTTATCCCTTCACTTGGTGGATATTTGAGTCATGTCTAGTTTGGGGCCATCCTATATGATAAAAGCCTAATATGCTAAGTGCCTGGTCATCTGTTCAACCAATAAAAGCATAATATGCTAATGATATGCTAAGGCCACTCAACCGCTCACTATGATGTACACTGACCACCAGGGGGCAGACACTCTGACTGGTAGGTTAGCTTGCTGCTGGAGTCTGGTCAATGGGGACTGAGCGTGATGGGCTGGACATGCCTTGGAGACCTCCCACGGTCCCTCCCCAGCTGGCCAACCTCCCGCGTCCCTCCCTGACCCCGATCGTACACCAGAGGGGTTCCTCAGCCTGGCCTGCAACCTCTCACAATCCGGGACCCCTCTGGGGATGTTGGAGAGCTGGTTTTGGCCCAATCCCACAGGCCAGGCTGAGAAACCCCACTGGTGCACAAATTTGTGCACCGGGCCTCTAGCCTATATAATAAAAGCCTAAGCGACCATTACGGTGGAACAACTGGAACGACCAGTTGATATGATGTGCACTGACCACCAGGGGACAGACGCTCAACATAGGAGCTTCCCCCTGGTGGTCAGTATGCTGCCACAGGGGGAGCGCCCTCAACCAAAAGCCGGGCTCATGGCTGGTGAGTGCAGCTGTCACGGCGGTTGCCTCTCCCAACTCTGCAGCAGCAGGCACAGTAGGCCAGGATGAGCACAAGCAGCGCCTGGCCCCAATTCGAGTTCCTCCCTGGCTGCCTGCCACTTGGCACACTGCTACATCCCCCGAGGAGTCTCAAACTGCATGCACTGGGCCTCTAGTTACAAATAATGCTGATATGAACAATCATGAATAATTTTTTGTATGAACACACCCTACCATTTCTCTTTGGTGAATATCTAGGTATAGAATGACTTTGTATTTATCTTTTAAGAAAATGGTAAATTGTATTTTCAAGTGTGGTACCATTTTACATCCCCATGTGTAAAGTATAAAAGTTTCAGTTTTCCAACAGAATGGATGTTCCTCAAAGCATTAGACATGGAACAGCCTTATAACCCAGCACTTCCACTTCTTGGTATATATTTGAAGAAATCCAAAATACTAATCCTATATAATAAAGAGCTAATATGCTAACGGTCATGATGCTCTCACACTGTAACGACCGTTCAGCAGGAGGCTGCATGCGCCGGGGCAGAGCCACCACGTTGCCCTAGAGATGGGGTGGAAGCAGGGAGGTGCCCAGAGGAGGCGGGGCCATCCCGTAGTGAGGAGCGTAGGTGCCCTCCTGACCAGTCCTTCACCACCCACTGCTCGCACTCAGCGTGTCTGTCGCCCACCTGCCAGGGGAAGGAGCGCAGCACATGCACCACCACAAATTGGCGCTTGAAACTCCACAGCTGGCAGGAGGCTCCCACGCTTTTCTCCTCCAGCACCATGAAGGGCTGGAGCCGCCTCATTGCTCTGGAGATGAGGAAGAAGCATGGAGGCATCCAGAGGAAGCAGGACCAGCCCGAGGTGACTCGAGGGACCGAGGGCAGGGCTTGAAGTGGCTAGAGAAGGCTGGAGGGATCAGGGGCAGGGCCAGGTGCACTCGAGATCTGGGTGGAGAGGTTAGGGTGTCAAGGCAGGCCGATTGGTGGGTGGGTAGGGCACACACAGGTGGGAGGGGCCACGTGATTTTGCACTCCAGGACACTAGTTCAAAATAATATATGCACCCCTATGTTCATTGCAGTATTATTTACAATAGCCAAGCTATGAAAACAACCCAAGTACCCATCAATCAACATGTAAATAAAGAAATGGTGGTACATATTTACATAGGAATATTACTCGGCTATAAAAAAGAATAAAATCTTACCATTTGCAGTAACATGGACTTAGAGGGTATAAAGCTAAGTGAAATAAGTCAGTTAGAGAAAGACATATACCATGTGATTTCACTTATATGTGAGAATCTAAAGAACACTATAAATGAATAAACAAGACAGAAACAGATTCATAGATACAGAGAACAACTGAAGGTTGCCTGAGGAAAAGGGTATGGGAGGACTGGGTAAAAAGGTGAAGGGATTGAGAAGTACAGATTGGTAGTTACAAAATAGTTATGGGGATATAAAGTACAGCATAAGAAATATAGTCAATAATATTGTAATAACTATGTATGGGGCCAGGTGGGTACTGGGAATATTGAAGGGACCACTTTGTAAAGTGTATGATTGTCTAACCATTATGCTGTACACCTAAAACTAATTCAAAATAATATTAAATGTAAACTGTAATTAATAAAAGTTAGTTACAATTAAAAAGTAAACAATGTAAAAAAGCAAATTAAAAACAAGGAAGTTCCAGTGTTCCAAATACTTGTCAACATTTGGCATGATCAGTCCTTCTGTTTTAGTTATCCTAAAAGGTGTGTAGTGGTATCTCACTGTGATTTTAATTTGCATTTATTTAATGACTAAGGGTTTTAAGCATCTTTTATATGCTTACTAGTGGCCCGGTGCATGACATCCATGCACGGGAGGGGGGTGTCCCTCAGCCCGGCCTGTACCCTCTCCAATCTGGGACCCCTCAGGGAATGTCCGGCTGCCGGTTTAGGCCCGAACCCTGTGGGATCGGGCCTAAACCAGCAGTCGGACATCCTTCTCACAATCCAGGACCGCTGGCTCCTAATTGCTCACCTGTCTGCCTGCCTGATCGCCCCTAACCACTCTGCCTGCCAGCCTTATCGCCCCCAACTGCCCCCCCCTTCCAGCCTGATCACTCTCAAAAGCCCCCCCTCCTGGCCTGCTCACCCGCAATGGCCACCTTCTGCCAGCCTGCTCACCCCCAACTGCCACACCCTGATGGCCTGCTCACCCCTAACTGCCCTCCCCCTGCTAGCCTGACTGCCCTCAACTGCCACCCCCACCAGCCTGCTCGGCCCCAACTGCCTCCCCTGCTGGCCTGCTCACCCCAAACTTCCCCCTCCTGCTGGCCTGCTCGCCCCCAACTGCCACCCCTGATGGCCTGCTCGCCCCCAACTGCCCCCTCTGCCAGCCTGGTTGCTCCCCACTGTGCCCCCCGCCAGCTCGCCCCCAACTGCCGCCTCCTGCCAGCATGCTCACCCCCAATTGCCCCCCCTGCCAGCCTGATCACCCCAAACTTCCCCCCTGCTGGCCTGTTTGCCCCCAACTGCCCCCCCCCCCCCCCCGCCAGCCTGATCGCCCCTAACTGCCTCTGCCTTTGCCCTGCCACCATGGCTTTGTCCAGAAGGAAGTCTGGAAGGTCTCCCGGAAGGTCTCCCAGTCTAATTAGCATATTACCCTTTTATTAGTATAGATTTCCAGACTTGTATATCTTCTTTGATGAAGTATCTGTTCAATCTTTACCCCAATTTTTTATTGAATTTTTGTTTCCTTATAATTGAGTTTGAGAGTTCTTTTAAGTTCTGGATATATGATCTTTATCAGATAAATGTCTTATCTGTGTATTGTCTTTTCATTCCATTAACAGTGTCTACTGAAGAGTTGAAGTTCATAATTTTGATAAAATGCACTTTATCAATTTCTTTCTTTTATAGATCATGTGTTTGGTTTAATATCTAAGAAATCTTTGCCAAACTCAGAGAAACAAAGGTTTCTTTTATGTTTTCTTCTTAAGTTTTGTATTTTTAGTTAACACATTTAAGTCTGTGATCCAAAATCAATTTAATTTTTTGTGTATAGTTTAGTATTAATTTTTTTTGTCTATAGTATGAAGTATAGATCAAAGGTCTTATTTTCCTTTTCTTTTTGCATCCATTTTATTCTAGCATCATCTGTTGAAAACACTCTACTTTCTCTGTGGAGTTGCATCTGATCCCATGTTGAAAATCAAGTGTCCATATATGAGAGGGTCTAGGTCTACTCTTTCTATTCTGTCCCATTGACCGATTTGTCTCCCTTTACTCCAATACCATTCTAAAGCTTTATAACCCTCACAGTCTTGTAGTGTTAGTCTTCCAAGTTTACCTTTTTTTTAAAGTCATGTTAGAATTTTAGAACATTTGCATTTCCATATGATTTAGAATCAGTTTTTAATTTCTATAAGAAATGACTGCTGCAAGTTGATTTGAAATTGCATTGTATCTATAAAATAATGTGGACAGAATTGACATCCTAACAATACCATGTCTTCCAGCCAATAAACACAGTATATCAATCCACTTATTTAGGTCTTCTTTAATTTCCTTTAGTGATGTTTTATAATTTTCAGTGTATAGTTCATACATATCTTTTGGGGGGGGGGGATTTATCCATAAGTACTTCATCTTTTTTATACTATTCTAAATGGCCATGATGTTTTATTTCTATTAACAAATATTCACTGTTAATATATAAAAATATGATTGATTTTTGTATACAGATCTTATATCCTATAAACTTGCTAAACTCACTTCTTAGCTTAAGCAGTTTTTTAAAATAGATTTCATTAGATTTTGTTCATAGTATTCAAGTGATCTGCAAATAAAGTTTTACTTCATTTTCTTACCAAATGACGTTTTTCTTGTCACACTTTGCTGCCTAAATTTCCAGTATAATACTGCACTGATCAGTACTTTACTGAATCCTCAAGAGGGATACCTGCAGATCTCCAGAGTTCTCTGTGCAATTCTCCATTCTCAGGATCTCCATCCTAAGAACTATAGCCTTGACCTCTGTATTCTCTCAGCTTTGGAACCTCAACTCGGGGAGTGTATCATGCTCCTCCTTGGTTTCCCTCCTTGTACTGTGACCTGGAAACTCTCCAAACAGAGCAAGTTGGGGCAATGATCGGCCCTGCTTGTTTTTTTCCCATCTCTCAAGAATCACTGCCTTTCATTGCCTGGCATACAGTGTTTGAAAACTGTTATTATATATATTTTGTCCATTTTTTGTTGCTATTTCAGGCAGGAGTGTAAATCCATTCTTTATTATTTCATCTTGGCTAGAAATGGATGTATGGAGATAGGATATAATGTGTATACACACACACACACACACACACACACACACACACACACACACATACTAGAGGCCCAGTGCATGAAATTTGTGCACAGGTAGGGTCCCTAGCTGCTGCTGGCTGCCGGCCCGGGACTTGCTTCGTTCTGCGCCAGCCCCTGGTGGTCAGCGCACATTATAGCGAGTGATCGAACTCCCAGTTGGTTGAACTCCCGAGGGGACACTTTGCATATCAGGCTTTTATATATATATACCAGAGACCCAATGCACGAAATTCATGCAAGGGGCTTGGCCCTCGCAGCCCTGGCTTTGTTCGGAATGTCATCCGGAAGGACGTCCAGAAGGTCGTTTGGCTGTCCAGTCTAATTAGCATATCACACTTTTATTATTATAGATATATATGTATATGTGTGTGTGTGTGTGTGTGTGTGTATCTATCTAGTACACTAAAATATAATTGACAGTTATACTGGTAATAAAGTATTGATATACTTTTAAAATATTTTAAGTAAAAAACTAGTCTATTTATTTTGAAAAGAATTACATGTATAATACTGCAGGTGAAACTGATATGGCAAAAAACCTGAAGGTAGTCCTAAAAGTACTGCATTTATGGAGTACTACAAAAGCTGAGGTGGGTGAAGGCTCACACTGACAGGAGATCAACCAGGAAGATCCAGGTGACTCTAAGCAAGGAAATAAACAATCTGGATACCTTAGGAGTCACTTGGGCCTATTTAGTGTAGGGATAAGAGGGCTGTATGCAGCAAAAGTTATTTTAGTAATCACTGTACTAAAGTACACTATAACTTTAGCTCCTAATGGTAATTTTAGATCAATAAAAGGTTAAACTGCCTTCAGAATACTATGCTAACGTAAGTAATCACAATACATTTTAGGAACAATTCAATAAACCTTTGTTAAAACTTCTTGCTTAAGGAGATAAGATTTAGAGATTTGTAGAACTTATGTGAACATCTTAATAGTGTTTCCTGAAAACTACAGAACTCAACGATCCTGTTCATTACTTTTCAGATGGTTAAGGGCAGAGTAATTTGGTGTTCCAGGTAAACAAGGAGCCATGTCATTGAAAGCTCTGAGCTGGAGCACTCCACAAGTGTTCAGGCACTGCAACGATCTTTCTGATCTGCAGATGGAAGGAGGAAGGAATGGAGAAAAACATGAGCTTACCACTGGGGACACTTAGCTTCCCAGATGTCACAACGCATCGTATGAGCCTAAAATGCAGTGCCCTCTCAAGTCCCATAACAATAGATTTGATTTTGTGTAACTACTTCTGGAATAACAAGTGCCTCATGCACGTTTGTGCATGAGAATCACTGCAGAGTGATTCTTTAAATTCTATAAAGTTGTTTAATACAGAATTTTTAAAATAATTTTACATTTTAAAAGTACTTTATCACATCTTTTTAAAAATTGATTTCAGAGAGGAAGGGAGAGGGAGAGAGAGGTGGAAACATCAATGATGAGAATCATTAATTGGCAATCTCCTGCATGTCCTCCACTGGGGATCAAGCCCACAACCCAGGCATGTGCCCTGACCAGGAATTGAACCATAACCTCCTGGTCCATAGGTAGACACTCAACCACTGAGCCATGCGAGCTGGGCCTTTATCACATTTTATCTCAATTTTAATACTCAGAATAATATACAGTTATAATTATCCCTACATTATTGACAAGAAGGTTCTGAGAGAATGTGACGCGTCATGCAGTTAAAGTGGCAAATTTGGAGATGAACCCAGACCTTTCTCTCCCAGGCTACTGCTGTTTCCCACATGTAGAAATAAGTTTGGGTCTCATTTCTGATTCCATTTTTTATTCCCTAGTAGGGTTAAAAACTTAACCCGAATCCATTGCCAGACTTGAAAGGCCTCTGAATCTCCTAAAATGATTTCATATATAACAACTTTTTTTTTTAATAAGTGAAAGGTCCAAGACTTTAAGATCTAAAATGAGTTACAAAGTTCTACTTGCTTTAGATAGTTTTGAAATGATCATTTAAGCTGAAGTTATAAACTAGCTCTCAACACTCCTAATAGCTCCTCCCATTCTAATATTAGAATGAGATGTTGGCTATTACCTCAGTAAACGCTGGGAACCTAAGGGAGGCAGAGTGGTGTTTCAACTTCTACTTGAATCAGTTTTCTTACTGCCCACTTCTCTTTAGCTAAGGACAGTTATTTTATGCCAGGGGCTATGGCCCTAACAACATGATTTAACTCCTCACACTGTTTCTATCAGCCAACTGAAACCAACTCTAGGGATTCAGCTGATAGCTTCCAGATCTGAACCCTGAAAAAAAGTAAATATTTTCTAGAAAGAATGATTTTGACTAGAAATGGAACACCATTATATATATATATATATATATATATATATATATATATTATTTTCTCCTGACAGAAGGAGTTTACCAATTTCCTAAATGGGAAACAGCAAGTAGATAGCAATATGTGACTAACTGGAGAGGGTCCAGGGTCCTCTATCCTCCCTGGAGAGGTTTGCAGTAGAATGATCCCTCCAGCTGTGCGTTCTCCCAAGTAAATTTCTCCTAGACATCTTTTTTTTTTTTTTTTTTTCAATTAGTGGAAGTAAGACAGCCACACCATATGAGGATAATGCTGGCTGGACACAAGGCCGGACTGACAGAGAGCCTTGTCTCTTCTCATGTAGAAAAAATTGAATTCAGTTCTTTTAATAGTGAGGCACTGTGGGGAGACAAGAATATGATACATCTCTGCTTTGTAAGCAGCTTACAGGGGACTCGGCTTGTGCTGGGTAGGCTGCTTTGCCTGATCCACAGGCCAGGCTGGTTCTGTGGAGCAATTTACTTGGCTTCCTTGCCCTCTTCTCCAACACCCCCTCTCTTTAATTTCCAGGCAATTCCTTCTCCAACAATGGCTTGTCACTCATCAGCTGGCTCCCACCCAGCTCTGTGACCCCACCTCCTACTATTATTTCCTCTGCCCCTCTGTTTCACCCACACATCCTGATCTTTCAAAATTGCCAAGCCTTTGGCTACTTGGGGTCTATGTACCCTCAAGTACAAAAACGATCTTTCCCTCAGATAGCCACATGGCTTGCTTCTTCACTTCATTTAGGCCTTTGCTCAAATGTTACCCTATTAAAGTCACCCTGTAAAGGAATAGTGACTTCCCTCATCCCGATTTGATACCACATATCTTGCTCCATTTTTCCTTAGAGTACTTCACAATGTCTGGAATATTATGCATTTACTTATCCATTTGTTTGTCCTCTGCCTTTCCCCAATTAGAAAGCAACTTCCATGACAGGAGGGTTTTTGTCTGTCTTGTTTCTCAATGATCTACAGCAACTAGAGTAATATCTGGGGAAAACGAGGTACTCAATAAATCTTTGCTGAGTGAATGAATGATGTGTGCCATCAAATTAACTTCCTAATTTTCCATTACATGTTATGACACTTGCCATCTAATTTTAGGCAGTACTTCTGGGTCCAATACTAGTGAGACTTTTGCCATCTGGATTCTTGAATAAGCTGTTACAAAGTGGATAATGAAGTCTTGTCTACAGCTTTTTGAACTGAACTATGTGTCACTAAGAGGGAAATACCAGCCTTAGCTCTCACTTACAGTTTACAAATTATTTCTTAAAGTTTTTCACCATTCTATTTTGCATTATGATAGACACTTAACAATAATGTGGACTACTATAAACCAAAATATTTACTTATTAAATCATAAAACCATAACTTAATGTAACTGGAGTAAGCCCTATAGATCTGAAGAGAGCTCATTTTAAACTCATGGACTTTTAGATGCATAAGGAACGATCAGACTCACCCAACCCACTCTCCCACCCCACTTAGGAATTTCTTCCAATAAGAATAATAAACAATAACCACAAAAGTGACAGCTTCCATGTATAGACTCCTTATCTTACTGTTATCTAACTGTCTTGGGTTACAATAAATGTTTGTTTAAATTTGTGACTGTCACTGGCTCTTTCCAGTAACACGGCTAAGTAGATAGGCAATAGTCATAGGAGTGGCAGCACCGTGTAAATGATTGGTAACATGTGCACACGGCTGAGTGGTGCCTATGTTTCAGGGTATGACATTGCACATGCAGATCTGTTCTGTGATTCAGGACCCATCCCACTTAGGACTTTAATCTGCTGTCACAATCTTTCACCCAAGAAGCATGGCTTTCATGTGGGCATCCCTGGGACCTAATCTGGCAGACTTAGGCTTTTAAAACTGTGTACACTCATGTCTTTCTCACCCACATCACTCCTTAAGAATGAATGACCCCACAGCCACAGCTAGATTCCAGATGGCGGGCTCTGCTCTTGATTTAAAGCTTAAGTAGACTCAGAAAATCATCTCGAGTTGAATCCCAAGGCTGGGGGAGGAGGGTAGAAACACAGCATGAGTGGCAAGAGAAAAACTGCCATATCCCCATTTTCGTGCCACTCAGGAGCATGTCCCCAAGTTCTTTCTGGGTATGTTTAACTACAGCAGCAATGTCAACAACAGACAATTAAGTGAAAGCGTTGAGCTTAAACATAAGCTGGCAGGGCTGGGACCCATTTCCTTCATGGACTCACTGCTCAGATTCAGTGTGTCAGCAGCCTGCCTTCCTGTAGTGCCCTTCCCAGGCTGACATGGCCCCAACTGGGAGGGAACCCAAGAGCTCCTTCTATCTTGTGAGCATTTCTTTATCTCCACTCAAGGTCACATAAATATGCACAAACCAATTAAAGCTCCATTAACATGTAAACAAAGAGGCAGTATTTGTTGGCACTGCAGCAGGTTGTGGTGCTATTAGTTAAGGAAAAGTAGAATTACCAAAGATGTCTTGTGAGGTGCATTAATGCCATTTACACTCATTCTTCAGAGCAGTAAGCTAATTAGAAAGAGACTTTAGTGTCAGCACATCTCATTCAAAACCCTAACACACTGGGAGAACGATAATAAAAAAGAGAGGTGAGTTTCTTGCCAAAGAGGTGCTGTAGGTTCAGGGCAAAGGCAGGACTGTTTTACTGAGCTCCTAGAGCCAAGACTTTCACTGATTCAGTCCTCACCACATCAGGCTGCTACTGCTGCAACATGAGAGCTGGAAGCCCATTAAGTGACTAAAACCAGAGGTTATTGTTTTTAATGTGTTTTCTTACGTTGTCTCTTCTCAGAATGGCGAGGCACAGAAACATGTACTCCAGATCTATTTTTGGCTTCTGTTTTTATTTACCCTTCAGTGTTTTTATTTTTAAATACTATTTTAATTATAGAAAATCGGATAATGTAGAAAAATATAGAGAGGATAATAAAAATCACCTATGATTACACCATCTAAAGCTACTATTGTTGTTTTGCTTTGTTGCACTTATTTATATAATCCTCCCTCCACACTCATATGTTTATACATATGTCCGTGAATTATTTTTTTTTACAAAAACTAGGTATAATAAAATACAGTTTTGTGTTTCTTTCTAAGGTATACAATAAACCCATATAGTTAAGATGACAATATGATTTATAGACTGCATCAGTCTATCATATAAATGTACAATATTTGCCTAAATAACATGTTTGAAATTTAACTAGCTTCCAATTTTTCACTATTATAAGTAATCCTGCATCAAATATCCTTTGTGTATATATCTTGGGATGCATGCGAAATTATTTCCCTCTAGCCTGTGCTTTAAAAATACAGAAAAATATATGACTATTGTTAAGGTCAATGCTCATGAGTGCTTACTCAAGGAAATTAAAATACAAAAATGATGTGACCAAGGATTGGACTATTTCAAGACACATCCACATGTTCCTACGGTGGCCTTTTCTCACTGTGACCTAGAACATGGTAGAGTGCATTATGAAATTAAGGGCAAGTAGAATTGGTCAGTGATATTTGGGATTGGATCAGAAATTAAACTTATGATTTGGACTATTCTGATCCCACTGCTCTTGCCATAGCTAAGGACTGAAATCGGGCAACATAAACAAGAATAAGACTGTGCAACATGAAAGAGGGGTCGCAGGTTTAAATACTACAAATATTCTTTTATGTCCATAATTAAGCATGTGTGCTTGAGACACATGGGTATCTTGATACATGTGCCCTTGTGTGTGTGTCCACATTGAATTTTACAATGTACCTATCAAAACCCATCTTTAAAGTCATTTCCTCTGAGAAACCTTCCCTGATCTTCCTGGAAAACTATGGCTAACTCTGTTCCATAGTATTTTGTGTACTCCATGAAGGCAGAGACCATGTCTTATTTATCTTTGTAGGTCCACAGATTCTGGTATATAGTAGGGATTGCATAAATGTTGGCTGAAATAAGGAACAGTAATAGGGACTGATATTAATACCCTGAACTATGGTCACTCACCTATATACAAACTCGACAGTCTCCTCAGCCAGGTTTAGTACATGGAAAATACGAGAACAGAGATTTCTGTTTTAGTGCCTGGCCTCTCATTTGTGCTAGTCTCACCCATCCATCAGCAACGCTGGTCACTACCACCACTGCTATCTAACACTTTAGGTCTCTGAATGCCTTATGTCAGGCAGAAAAATAACGGAGTGCTTGGTTACCAATGGACTGTCAGTCACCTCCATCATGCACACACAAACACACACATGTGTGTGCATGTGGACACGCACAGATACACAGAAACATCACTCATTTCTATAGTTATATGCAAAATACACATGCCCAGTCCCAGGCAAGGTCAAAAGGAAGAAAAAGAAAGAATAAAATGGGTAAAGCAGAATGTAAAATGAAAAGCATAACAAGAAACCATGAATGTTTTGTGTGAGAGAAATAGGTCCCTGGGCGGGTGAGAGAAGGGGGATGTTTGATCAGCCACGGGGCCACTAGTTGTGATTGTAAATAGAGGCAGCATAGGATGAGCAGCTTCGCTGTATTTTCTTTTACCACCTTCCGAAGTAGGTAACCTGGACACATAGGGACAGTCACAAAGGCAGTGTGCTGTTCTTAAATAGCATCTTTATCAGCTGGTGAGGCAACAGTAACTACAGTAATGAGACAACCATAGAAGGACATAACTCTAAAGCATTGTTTCTCAAATGTTAACATGCAGAAGAAATGTCTTGGGATCTTGTTAAAAATGCAGATAACATAGTCCCTACCCTAAATAATTTGGGCTCTGTATGTCTGTGGTAAAGGCCAAGAAACTGCATTTTTAGCAACCACTTGGGTGAATTCTGAGGTAGGTCTAAGGAGCATTCTTAAAGGAAACATTGCTATAACGTGAATAAAAGAGATACAGAAGAAGATAGAAGCAGAGAGGTAAATTACCTAAAGTCACCAAACAATGCCCACTTTCGTATATCCCAATCTTTCCCTGAATGCCTTATGTCAAGCATATATATAGTAGTCAGTATATATATATAGTGCCACCATGGAAACGTGATGCCTTTGGTACAGTTTCATGCTGTTAGTTACATGGCTTATTACTGAGGAGGTTAAGAAAACAGTAAGATGATATTTTTCAATTCACTTTAAACACCCCTTCCACCAACTTCCCCTGACCCCTCTGTTTGCTCCCCATTTGGAAAGCTCCATGAGGACAGGATCTCATCTGTCTTGTTCAACAGAGTATGGCCAGCACCGAGAACAGTGCCTGGCATATTTTAGGTTCTCAATTTTTTGTTTGTTTGTTTGTTTTTGTGTTTGTTTGTTTTTTTGCAGAGAGAATGAATAAACTTTAACTTTATCTTGAGTGATGAGAATCTACTTCAAGATAATCTGGAAAGGAGAATCACAAAATAAAAAGTTTAGATTTTCTAAAAGAATAAATGAACTATATCTTGATTAATAAAAATCTACTTGGACGACTTTACCGAACTGAGAATAATTAAATGACAAGATACCAGGGACTGAAATGATAAAACTGGCATAGAAATATTTCCCTTGATATAGAATCCATTGTCACGCCTCTGACGGGTCACTTCTTTTCTTCCTATTCAGCACCGAGTTTTGGTGAGAGAGTAAGGACTCCAACAAGTGAGGGGTGCATCACACCTCCTCATTGGAGGAGACAGAGGCTGGCCAGCAGCATCAAGGTGGATCATATACACAGGTAAGATCTAAGCTGAAGGCCTGGCCAGAGGAGCTGCACGTCAAACTTTGGTCACCTACCTGACGGAATACTGGCAGATGCTCTGATGATGGTCTAAAAAGCAAATGCTGCCCTTTAACCAACAGCAGTTGGGATGTTCTCCATTGTTTCTGCCTTCAGATGAACCTTGTATGCCCTCAAGGCCCGATCAGGACCTTGATCCGCCTTGAAGGAGACTTCCTCCTCTCAGGAATCTCTGGTTTATTGCCCAACAACACATTTGTTTCTGGGTGGGATAATCAGGAGTTGCAAAGACAGTTCAGTCTTTAGTGTTCCGAAAAAACTTCAAGTACTGCGATACACTCTCTTGGTTAGGAGTTTAGAATTCATGTCAGCTTGGCATCAAAAAAGAGCCTTCATACTCTTGCTAGTTATGGAGTTATCCTGAGAACAATCATGCTTCCTGTCTTCTTTGTTCCATCTAAGGCAGTGGTTCTCAACCTTCCTAATGCTGCGACCCTTTAATACAGTTCCTCATGTTGCCCAACCATAAAATTATTTTCATTGCTATTTCATAACTGTAATTTTGCTACTGTTATGAATTGTAATGTAAATATCTGATATGCAGGATATATTTTCATTGTTACAAATTGAACATAATTAAAGCATAGTGATTAATCACAAAAACAATATGTAATTATATATGTGTTTTCCGATGGTCTTAGGTGACCCCTGTGAAAGGGTCATTCGACCCCCAAAGGGGTCGCAACCCACAGGTTGAGAACCGCTGATCTAAGGCATATAGAATCAAGAATCAAGATTGGTTTTTGTCTTTGTGCCTGAATTATCAGATTTTAACAATTTGTTCTGTGGCTTCCCTCAGATCTACAAGCTAAGACCTATCCTCTAGAGGAGTGTACACTTGAAAGCTAGAACACCTGCATTCAAACCCTGGTTCTGCTATTTACTTGCAACATAGATCCATGAACAAATTAGTCAGCCTCATTTTCCACATTTGAAAAATAGAGATAATGATAACGAACATCAGAGGAATCATTTTGTGAAAATTAAATGAGAAAAGGATTAAAAGTACCTTGATTCTGGCATTTAGTAAGTGTTCAATAAATGTTACTTCCCTCCCTTCCCTGTCTCTCACAAAAGGTCTTAGTTTGCCTGCAAAGACCTCCTGAGCATCTCAACATTGAGATTTCTTCATCCTTTCTTTCACCGACAAAAGCACTCTCCCAGGATTTCCCAGACCAACGTATGCATTCCCTTTCCTTCATGAGGAAAGAATTTCTCAGCTAAGTGAATAATTTATTTTATCATAGCTTGACTCTACTGTTTACTACTACTATTTACCTTGTATTCATGTTTTCTACTTATAAGTCATAAGTTAACAGACAAAAAGTATTATCTGAATAGGCAAGTATGTAAGTACAAAGATGCGCTTTCTACTAACATACTTTTATAAAAAAAAAAAAACAACTCTGAAATATTTAAACAGAAACATAAAGTAATTTTACCACAACCTTCAACTCAAGCACAAATGTGTCTAGTCTTTACTAAATATGGTTAACATGGTGGAATGAGCCCTCATTCATGGATTTTTAAAAAAAGTTAGAAATATAAGGATCGGGTTATTAATATAATGAGAATAACTATTATTTATATTGTGCTTATCATCTGTCTGGCCTCGGCTGAGTAGTTTACATATATTATCTGATTTGACTCTTATCATAATTCTATGAGTTAGATGTGGTTATCAGTATTTTACCAGTGAGAAAACTTCAGAAAAAATGGCTAAATAACTTACTCAAAGTTATCTAGCTAGTAAGTGTGGAGTCATGATGCAAACCCAGTACCAATGGACACCAAGGCACATACACAGTATCTGAGCAGAATCTGCCTCTCAAAGGCTTAAGCATCACTGATATAAGGAACACCTGATCACCGAGGGGGCATGGTCTCACCACTGGACAGCAAGAACCTGGCTCTGGGATGGCTCTTACAGACATGGGATGAGTTGGCATAAAACTCTTGCTGTTGGAGCCTGTCTCATAGAAATGGTGCTTTCTCTCCTGGCCAGTGTGGCTCAGTGGTTGACTGTCAACCCATGAACCAGCAGGTAACCAGTTGAATTACCGATCGGGGTACATGCCCAGGTTGTGGGCTCTATCCCCAGGAGGGAGCATGCAGGAGGCAGTTGATCTTTGTTTCTCTCTAATCAATGTCTCCATCTCTCTATCCCTTTCCCTTCCTCTCTAAAAAATCAATGAAAACATATTTTTTTTAAAAATTTTAAGAAAAGAAATGAAAGAAATGGCGCTTCCAAATGTTCAGTGTGTAGGCCCAAAATCTGGGATATGTGTTTAGAATTTTCCAGAGAGGTATCAGTGGCCGACCTACTGCAACTATGTGAATAACCAGCTTTGGGTGGCTTTGGAAGGGGTAGGTGGAGTGGAGCAAAGAGAATTAATCTGCCATGGGGAAAATCTCTTTCTCCCCTGACAAATGACAAACCTCAATCACTAAAACACAAACACATACTAAGGAAGTCACTGATATTCCTTCAACAACCAGTGCCTAACAACCAACATGTTACAAACCTGAATCTCACATTCTGAGCTTCAGATTGGCACTTTCAAAATTCCCTGTCAGATCTACTTTCAAGGTTCACATGGCAACACTGCTTGTACATGACTACTAACAAAAATGTCAATGTAAACCAGGTTGCAGACAGTAAGCCCATTTTATAAGAATGGGGAAGAGAAAGATGTACTTCTCATTTGACCTATTTGCAATTCTGATCTTCACACACTAAGTGAATGCAGTAGAAAAGCAACACCGCTTGGACAAGCATGGCATAGCAAATGCTTTTAACAGGCCAGGGCAGATGGGAAGGAATGATCCTTTTTCTTTCTGATTGGGAGGAGTAATATGACTGTAGCACTGGTTAACAGCAGTGAGATTATTGGCCTAAATAAAATGAAATAGCATTTATTATAACATTTCTGTAACTCCCTTGTCAATTGCTCTGACTTGAGATTTTAGGAATGATTGTGAGAGAATTCAGTTCCTGTTGTTTTCATGCCCTGCAGCAAAGAAACTAATGAAAATTGCATTAGAGAATCTAATGGTTTCTCATGCGGGTGCTGTCCTCTGACTCAGCACCACTTAGAGAAGTTTGCACAAGGACCAGCAGACAGCAGCTTGGTCTGGACCCCTAAAGTTAAAAGTAATTTTTCTGGAAAATCTTCTGAATTTCCTATAAATCCAAATCCAATTATCTGTTCTGGCTCTAATAACTAGTTACATGAGGGTGCTTTTTGTTTTTGTTTTGTTTTGTTTTTTGTGAGTGTGTGTGTGTGTTTTTGTTGTTTGGTTTTCTGGGCAACTGCTTGAGGCAGCAGATTCATGTCTCTTATAAGCAACTATCAGATTTTATTTTTGGCTATACAAGAAGCCCTAAAGATAAAATAACAATCGCAAATGAAATATCAAGATGTAAATCAGTCCTTTCATTAATGACTTGGCAACTCCTGGCACAGAGGAGGTGCCAGGGAAGGAAAGAGCAAGGAGAATGGGGACAGTGGACATTTAGATCCAAGCACCTTGGAATGAAGCAGGTACACTAAGAAATGGACTGCTGGCTCTGGGAGCATCATAAAG
This sequence comes from Myotis yumanensis, assembly GCF_028538775.1. Classification (NCBI taxonomy): domain Eukaryota; kingdom Metazoa; phylum Chordata; class Mammalia; order Chiroptera; family Vespertilionidae; genus Myotis; species Myotis yumanensis. The sequence goes on from NW_027223752.1 coordinate 66,617,942, forward strand.
GTTGTTTAAATGGGAAAGAAGGCTTAAGGTTGTTTTTACCTTTGGGGAAGAGGCCTTGGTAGGTAATCCATTTTAAAGGGTAGGTATTCCTCACAGTTCATTAGAATCTGTAAAAGGAAATAATACTAACAGATCTTGGATCTGAAAATCTCCACCTTGACCTCTTATTGTGAAAAAGTGCTTAAAAGTTAAGGACCATGAATAATTGAGTGTTGCTTATTCTAGATAAAAACCATGAATTGAGTACTTTGGGGAAGTGATACAAGGTTGGGTTCAAAGTTTCTGCTATGAGGAAAATTTCTGATAGATTAATTTGGAGAATAAATACTCCCCCCCCCCCCTGCATAATGATGATGAAAAATGAGCAAAGGAATTCAGAGAGTATATAAAAATGGTCAAGAAACAGAAAAAGAATATTCCAACAAACTAGAAAACAGAATGTTTTTAATGAGCTACTATTCTTTTTCCTAGAAAAAAAGATTAAAAGAGTGATGATACCAGTACCTGAAGAAGGTGTGGTGTGTCTAATAGCAGGTTTGAACATACTGCTGGCTGGAGAGTAAATTAGTGCCAACTTTCTAGTGTGATTTTAGAAATTTGCATGAAAATGGGCATGTATTTTGACTCAACAGCTCCACAAAGATACATTCATCAAATGATTGTCTAGTAGCAAATACTAGAGGCAAAAATCAAATGCTAATCCATGGAATGTTTTAAGTAAATTAATGAACCTCATTATAATGGAATAATAACAACCTTTAAAAATAAGGTTGAATTATATTCACTGGCATGGAAGGATGCACATAATGTATTTCTAAGTGAAAAAAGAAGGTTAGAAAACACTACAGCCTACATTTACTACATCCATTTATTTGTAATATATTTTATATATACACATACTTATGCATATTTATAGTAAGTATATGATATATAGTACATAATTTAAATAACATGTATTTATATAACATAATACTATATATATCATATACTAGTTGGCTTCCCCATGTTTGCAGAAGAAAATCATTAACCATTGTTAAATAAATAAATCCCTGCTGCTACCCATCTTAGAAATGCAGTAATATTTTCTATATAGATAGCAGCTGATTATGAAGTTTGAAATCCGCAGTTTGGAGACCTGATTTCAAGTATTTTTATTGGCTGGTTATATTTGATAAACGAATATACACTTTGGCTTCTTAATGCACATATACCTCTAAGTTAGGTAAACACAGGTCAAGTCATTTTTTTGTGAGGTGTAAAAGATAACGCCAATTTTATTTTTTATAGATTTATAAATTTATATTTATGAAAGAAAAAGACAAGTAAATGTCTAGACAAAAAAATGTTAATGTTTATCTCTGAATTTTGAAAATTTGTGTGAACTTATGTTATATATTTATGTATTGATTGTCTTGTGTTTACTATGATCTTTAAATTGGTTTCTTTTGGTCTTCTAGTCTGTGTACTTTAACAAAAGAAGAAATAAAAATTAGAATAACCCAATCAAAATTTCTGTAACTTTAGATATGTGCTTTCTATTCAGCTGTTCTGGGGTGCCAAAATAAACTTGGAGGACTCCTGTACTTCTATGGGAAATCTCTTTTCTTTTGGTCACTTGTAGATGTTCTTTGTGCCTAAAACAAGTTGACTGTCTTTCCTTTCCTTTCCTTTTCTCATACCGATCATCAATAGCATTTCTTAACTCAGAAAGTATTTTGAAGTTACAAACTTCCTATTATAAAATAAATATTAGTTACGTAATGTATAATATGATGGCTATAGTTAACACTGCTATATCATATATTAGGAACATTATTAAGATAGTAAATCCTAAGAGTTCTTACCATGTGGATAATTTTTTTCCACTTTTTTCTTCTCTTTTTATTGTATCTATATGAGATGATGGACATTAGCTGAACCTATTGTAGTAATTATTTCACTATACATATATATCAAACCATCATGCTCTACACCTTAAACTTGTACAATGACATATATCAATTATTTCTCAATAAAACTGGGTAAAAAAAAAACAACAAAAAGAAGTTTGGTTCTTCATATAACAAAATGAAAGGGTGATGATTTTAGGGGACAAAAAAGAGGAATGGGTTAGTTCACTTCTTTTCTTTTCTTTTTCTCTTTGTATTTACTTTCAAGACTCTGATTGCTTTTAAGGTACAACTCAATGCCACATGAGAGAAATATACTTACTAGCTAAGTAAATTAGACATGGTTTGATTAATTTAACTTTCTATAATAATGTGTTTCTTTTTTTTAAAATATATTTTATTGATTTTTTACAGAGAGGAAGGGAGAGGGATAGAGAGTTAGAAACATCGATGAGAGAGAAACATCGATCAGCTGCCGCATGCACACCCCCTAACTGGGGATGTGCCCGCAACCAAGGTACATACCCTTGACCGGAATCGAACCTGGGACCCTTGAGTCCGCAGGCTGATGCTCTATCCACTGAGCCAAACCGGTTAGGGCAATAATGTGTTTCTTATATGAAAGTTTAAATAGAAAAATGGATAGATAGTTGGATGAATTGATAGATAGTGGGTAGACAGACAAAGAATAAGACAGAGTAATATGAATAAGTCTAAAAACTTCAGTGCTCTAACCCAGTGGTCGGCAAACTCATTAGTCAACAGAGCCAAATACCAACAGTACAACGATTGAAATTTCTTTTGAGAGCCAATTTTTTAAAACTTAAACTATATAGGTAGGTACATTGGTATTAACTTAATTAGGGTACTCCTAAGGCTTAGGAAGAGCCACACTCAAGGGGCCAAAGAGCCGCATGTGGCTCGCGAGCCGCAGTTTGCCGACCACTGCTCTAAACAATTCTGCAAATATATTAACTTTTGAATTAAACGCTTCTCTTGGAGTCTCAGTAGATATAGCAATATATTCTCTTAGGGAAGAAAGATAGAAAAAGTAATTACCATCTGAGGGAAAGACAAAATCACCAGTAGGTAAACACCACAGATTCAGGCAACATCCACCAATGGATATTAAAATTAAGTTCAAATGTTTGAGGAGAAACAGAACATTAGCACTTATTAAAAATATCTACTTCAAGATATTTATCAATTAGAAAGAGAAAATTAGTCATCCTACAGTGGAGAAATCCAGCAGATATTACCTTAACCAAGTATAAAGGCTGATACTACCAGTAATAATATATATAGTACTATTGTATACTTTTAGAGTTACTCTTTATACTTATTTTTAAAGAGTATGATGTAAATCAGTATGCCGTTATGCCTCATATCTCTCTCGTTTACCATTTATCATGTATTTTGGTGGTGCCAGATTTACTGTGGGGGTGTGGCAGGAGTCCTTCGCAAGTTATGGCTAGTGAGCAGTTCCTTGTGCGTGTTTGGGGTGGTGTCCAAAGCCAGTCTGGGTGTTGGTGTGGCTGTGCCCCTAGTCTCTGCTGCTCCCCCCTTTAAGATGGCATGGTTTATTTATTATTTCCTTCCTTTTACTTACTCTGGGCTTTTCTTGTTCTCTTTCTAGTTCTTTAAGTTGTAGGGTTAAATAGTTTATTGCTGATTTTTCTTGGGTTTTTTTTGAGGTGTGCCTGTAGTGCTATGAACTTCCCTCTCAGGACTATTTTTGCTGTGTCCCAGACATTTTGGTTATTGTGTGTTCATTTTCATTTGTTTCCAAGAAGTTTTTCATTTCTTTCTTGATCTCATTGGTAACCCATTCATTGTTTAATAACATGCTATTTAGCCTTCATGTGTTTGAATGTTTTGGGGTGTTCTTACTGTAGTTGATTTGTAATTGCATTCCACTGTAATCTGAGAAAATGCTTGATATGCTTTCAGTCTTCTTGAAGTTGTAGAGACTTGTTTTGTGTCCTAACATGTGGTCTATGGTCTATCTTTGTAAATGATCCATGTGCACCTAAGAAGAATGTATATTCTGCTGCTTTGGGGTGAAATGTTCTATAAATGTTTATTAAATCCATCTGATCCAGTGTGTCCTTTAGAGACTCTGTTTCCTTGTTAAGTTTTTGTCTGGAAGATCTGTACAGTGAAGTCAGAGGAGTGTTAAAGTCCCCTACTATGACTGTATTATTGTCAATCTCTCTGTTAAAGTCCTCTAGAAGTGTATGTGTGTGTGTGTGTGTGTGTGTGTGTGTGTATTTTATATTTAGGTGCACCTATACTGGGTGCATATATGTTTACCAGGGTTATATCCTCTTGTTGGGTCAATTCCTTTAGTATTATGTAGTGACCTTTGTTGTCTCTTGTGATGGCCTTTATTTTAAAGTCTATTTTGTCAGATATGAGTATTGCTACTCCAGCTCTTTTTTTCTTTTCAATTTGCATGGACAATGTTTTTCCATCCCTTCACTTTCATCCAGTGTGTGTGTTTTGTTTTGAGGTGGTCTCTTGTAGACAGCATATAGTTGGGTCATGTTTTTGTATTCATTCAGGTACGCTTTGCCTTTTGATTGGAGCATTTAATCCATTTATATTTAGGGTTATTATTGAGAGGTAGTTATTTATAGCCATTTTAATTCTGTATGGCTAGGTTTCTCTCTCTGTTTCTTCTTCTCAGCAATCCCTTACAGCAATTGCTTTAGCATTTCTTGTAATGCTAGTTTGGGGGTGATGAACTCCTTTAGCCCTTTTTTTTTTGTCTGGGAAGCTCTTTATTTAACCATCTATTTTGAATGATGGCCTTGTTAGATATAGGAATCTTGGTCTCAGCTCCTTGCTTTCCATTACCTGGAGTACTTCATGCCATTCCTTTCTAGCCTGTAGAGTTTCTGATGAGAAATCAAGTGTCAGTGTTTTGGGAACTCCTTTGTAGGTCACAGTTTTGGGGTTTTTTTGTTTGTTTTTTCTCTTGATGACTTTAAGATTGTCTTTTTGTCTTCAATTTTTGGCATTTTAATTATGATTTGTCTGAGTGCAGGTCTGCTTAGGTTCTTCTTATTTGGGATTCTCTGTGCCTCCTGAACTTGTGTGACTTTTTCCTTTACCAGGTTAGGAAAGTCTTCTGCCATTATTTCTTCAAATACCTTCTCTATTCCTTTCTCCCTTTCTCCCTCTTCTGGCACAACTGCTATTCAAATATTGTTATGTTTCACACTGTCCCACAGCTCCCTTAAGCTGTCTTCCTGTTTTTTAAGTTATTTTTTCTTTTTGGTTCTGAGTGATATTTTCAACTCTGTCTTCTAATTTGCTGATTTGATCTTCAGCTTCTCCTAATATGATGTGTATTCCTTCCAACGTGTTCTTTATTTGTGTTATGTCATTCTTTATCTCAGACTGTTCTTTTTTCATAGTTACTATAACTTTTTTCATGCTGTTGAGCATTTTTAACACCATTACTCTGAACCCTGTTTCAGATAAATTTCTTATCTCTGCTTCATTTAGCTCTTCTTCTGGAGAATTCTCTAGTTCTTTCATTTGGGGGTTCTTTGTCTCCTCATTTCGGTTGTCTGTTTGGGTTTGTGACTATGTTCTAGGTAGATCCTCTATACCTCTCCATCTCTAGTGCAGGACTATTTCTGACAAATTGGATCAGGCAAAGACTCAAAGCCTCTGGGGACTGCCTCTGTCTACAGCAGTGGCTCTCAACCTCGGCTGCACATTAGAATCACCTGGGAATCTTTTTAA